>NC_035175.2:30841132-31521489 GCF_001659605.2 Manihot esculenta
AAAGCAAGCGTCGTATCACTAGAAGAATGAGAATAACGCTGAGAAGAGCCAAAGAGACAGAAAAGGTAGCAGTCAGTATAAAGTATGGACACAGAAACCCCAGTGGTATCTGTGTCTCTTTGTAGAGGAAAGTGTTAGGCTTTCCTTAATTGCTTATTTGCATATGTGTTTGTAGTGTGAACATTCGAGGACGAATGTTCTTAAAGGGGGGAAGAATGTAATACCCGGCTAGCTTCAGACATCGGACGTTCTACCGTCCGGTGGAATTCGAGGATGTCAGAGGTTTCTAAAAGGATTTCAAGTGTTTTAAAGGGTTAGAGTGAAAAAGGATTGAGTTTTGTGGAGAATTGGCCAAAGGAGTTTCTGTCATGTTCGGCCCCCGAAGGTTAAGTTCGGCCGCCGAAAGTGCCCAATGTTCGGCCCCCGAAGGTTATGTTCGGCCCCCGAAAGTTGCATGGTTTTGCATGCAGTTTCGGCAGCTGAAGCTGAGGTGGTCGGTTAGTTGTGCACGTTCCTCAGTCCGTGGTTTGGCCAGGTGTTCACCTCCAGATCATGACCAGAGGTTAGGCCATGTCTCCCTTGACTCATCTGCAAGCTTTTATCAGCTCGTGCAGAGGGTTGAGTGTGGTTCAAAGAGTTTTGAAGGTTTTGAGAGAAAAGAGAGGTGTTGGTGGTTTGAAGCTTGTGAAGGGGATTTACTGAGTTCAAGTTGTTCCTCTTCTAGTTTCAGGAGGTAAGAGAGGTCTTTATACTTGTTTTATTGTTTTTAACAGCTTTTAAAGAGGTTAAGGGTAGAGTTGCATGATTATGTGTTGTGTTAGTTGTTTTGTTGGGGTTAATAGGTAGGTTTGGACCCCTTTGTGCATATACCAGAGTATATGTGAGTTGAGAAGCTGAGTTATGCATGTTAGAGTGTGTTGGAGAAGTTGTGCATGAGAGGAAGCAAGGTTCTGCCTTCTGGAGAACCCAGCTTCGACCGCCGAAGTGAAGCTTCGGCCGCCGAACCCCTTGTGGAGGTAGTTTCGGCTGCCTAAGGTTGCCTCCGAAAGAATGGACTTTCGGATCTGTCATGCACATTCGGCCGCCGAAGGTGCCGCCGAACATGCATGAGTTTCGGCTCTGGAGAGGACATTCGGCCGCTGAACCTGCCGTCGAAAGTGTTTTGTCCAGCCTTCCTTTGCTTGTTTTGCATACATGTTTTGAGGTATTCTAGAGGGGTTTGGGGAGTTGTTATTCAGTTGTATAGAGCATGTTTGGTGCCTCATTTGAGTCCTCCATTGTAGGATTTGACCCGAGGAACCGAAGAGTTGAGTAGTAGTCGCTGCGTCAAAGTTAGAGTTGGCCCAGAGTTAGCCAAGCAGAGGCTACAGGTGAGTGGACCTAAACTTAATATTTTATCTTGAGAAATGACACGATTCTAGCATGATCCATGCATCATAAACTGCCATGTTATGTATTAGGTTGTAGACTTCACGAATATGATGCATTGTATATGATGTTGTTTCTGTGGATGAATGTTGGATGATCCTTAGCCCTTGACAGAGAGCAGATACAGAGTTATGGCATGAGAGAGCCATACCAGGTCGCCCCTGGATAGTCCAGGTCGCTCCTGGTACTATGAGTGAGATAGCTGGGCTGTCAAATCAGAGATAAGTGTAGACCAGGTGAGACCTCGTCTCCTTGGCACAGTTGGTATTGTTTGATTAATCCCTTGTACATGAATCCTGTTTTACGTTTCTTGATGAGAAATGTGTGAGTTAGGCTTAATGTATGGCTGCGATGAGATACCAGTGGAATGTATTACAGATTAAAAAGGGTTTCAATCCCTTGAACCACAGCAGTTAGGAGTCAGGGTATAGGCCCTGAGGGCCATTTCAGATTGACATATCTGAGTCGCAGAGTTAAGCCTACAAAGTTTTACAGGATTGTTGAGTCGTTTTGTATCATGTATGGGATTTATCAGGTACACAGAGAGTATAGTTGGCTTGCTACGGGTCCCGGCGGCCTTAAGCCGATCTGGATCCTAGTGCCAGTGATGGATCGGGCCGTTACAGAGGGGTATCGGTTTCCGGGTCGTTACACGAATGTTCTTAAGGGGGGGAGAATGTAATACCCGGCTAGAGTCTGGCACCGGAATTCCTGTGGTCCGATGGAATCTCGGGTGTCCTCTAGAAGGGTAATAGGAATGTTTTCTATATGTTTTAAGATGGTTTTTATGTTTTAAGTATAAAGGAAAATGAGTTTTTGGAAGAAAAGGAACCAAGGAGGATTTACCAGGTTCGGCCGCCGAAGTTGAGTTTCGGCCGCCGAACATGCATGGCATTCGGCTTCACGTTTGGCCGCCGAAGGTGGTCTGGCCAGCCACCTATAAGAGGTCAAAGGTCGGTGATTTGGATCACTTTTTCCATTTTTGCCAACCAGAGGTGAGGCTGAGGTTTTCCTTGGGTGATTTTCATGCTTTCTTCAAATCATTCAAGGTTTTAATGAGTTTTATGTTTGTTTTGAAGTTTTTAAGCAAAAGAACCAAGTTTTGGAGTTTGGAGAGTTAGAAGGAGAATTTCTTCCCATCTCCACATTGGGATCGTTTATTTACTCGTTTAAAAGAGGTAAGCAAAGATCCTGAGCTCCTTTTTACAAGTTTTGAAGGTTTTATGGGGTTTGCATGCTTAGATATGCATGTTGAGGAAATAGGGTTTTTGGTAGCTTGATGGTCAAAGCATGTATATGTGATGTGTTTGTGTTGTTGCTTGGGGTTTTAAGTTAGTTTTGGACCCCTTTGTGCATATATTTGAGTATATGCTGTTATGGTATTGTTTGATGCATGTTTTGAGTGAGTTTGGGGAAGTTATGCATGTGTTGGAGCAAGGTTCTGCCTACTGGGCAAAACCAGGTTCAACCGCCGAAGGGAGTTTCGGCCGCCGAAGCCCTTGAGGAGGTGGTTTCAGCTGCCAAACCTTGCCCCCGAAAGCAGGGCTTTCGGGCTAACAAGGGACTTTCGGCCGCCGAAAGAAAGGTTCGACCGCCGAAGGTGCTTGAGTTTCGTCTCTGGACGAGACTTTCGGCCGCCGAAGGTGCCGCCGAACATGCATGAGTTTCGTCTCTGGAGGGGGGTTTCGGCCGCCGAAAGTACCCTGTCCAGCCTTCTTTTGCATGCTTTATGTGATAGTTTCAGGTTGTTTTAGAGGGGTTTTGGGGAGTTTTATAGAAATGTTCTTGAGCTTGTTTGGTCCCTCATTTTAGTCCATCTGTGTAGGAACAGATCAGAGGAACCAAAGAAATCAGCAGTGAGTACTGCTTCAGAGTCTATACAGAGTCAGCCTGAGGTGAGTGGAACTAAACTTAATTGTTTAAATAAGAAAAATTAACTGTTTTTAGCATATGTCATGCACCATGATTATGCCATAGGTTGATTGCATTAGAGCTCACGAATATGTTGCATTGCATACTTTGTTGTTGGTGCGGGTGATTGTGGATGATCCATTAGTCCCTGAGGAAGTCCAGGACCCCATTCTACGGCCTGGCACGGTAGTATAGGAAGTCCAGGACCCCATTCTACGGCCTAGCACGGTATATGGTAAGTTATGATTGTGTCACAGGAAGTCCAGGACCCCATTCTACGGCCTGGCATGGTAATGGTAAGTTACAGATGATGTGTACAGGAAGTCCATGACCCCATTCTACGGCCTGACACGAGTTAGGATGTCGGGACTAATTGGGGACATGTTCACCTGAGTTTATGTGGATTGTCTGTGATATGATGCATTTCATGAGAGCATGTTTTATAACATGTTTTATATTGGTTATGCTCACTGGGCTATAGTAGCTCATCCCACTCCCTTAACCCCAGTCTTGCAGGTTTAGTGTATAGGGAAGATCAGAGGGGAACAGAAAGAGTACAGAAGAGTACAGAAGTGTAAAGAGTATGAAATAGCATAGAGTGGACATGTACCTATTGTAAAAGAGATAGAAATGTTGTTGTAAGATTGATGTATAGTATTGTGCTTGACCCAGATGTATGTAAATCCCTTTTTATATACATGGTCTATTATGTTTATGTTCTATGTATGAGTTTGAGTAACCAGGCTTAATTTATATAGTGTGGACCCAACTAGAGCTTTGATGAGTGCTCTGGTCAGGGGGTCTGTGCACAGGTTACTGAGTTAGTGCATACACAGGTTAAGCCAGGAAACAAAACAAAAATTTTTACAGGTTATGTTGATCATGTATGGGATTTTACAGGTATGTAGAGAGTATAGGAGGCTTGCTACGGGTGCCGGCGGCCTTAAGCCGATCTGGATCCTAGCGCTGGTAGCGGTCCGGAATCCGGGTCGTTACATAGGCCATGTGGTATTTGTGCATATGTAGGACATCCAACTGATCAATGTCCTACCCTTCAAGAAGACAGCCAGCAAGTGAATGCCATTGGAGGATACAACAACCAGCCTAGACATGATCCATATTCCAACACTTACAACCTAGATTGGAGAGACCACCCCAATCTCAGCTATGGAAAGGCCAACAACAACCAGAACTATCAGAACTATCAAAGGAATCAAGCCCAACCAACACCTCCAAATTCCATCCAGCACCTTGAAAAGATGATGGAAACAAGGTAAGTGCCATGCAAAGCATGCGACAGGACATAGGACAGCTCACTGCATCCATGAGCAGATCTGAATCCCAAGGTAAGCTCCCTTCTCAAACTGAAACTAATCCTAGATAGAATGTTAGTGCCATTACTTTAAGAAGTGGAAAGGAGCTTTAAGATGCCAGATATGAGGAAGTGAAGCAAGTTGCACAAGAGCCTGCGCAATCTGAAACAAAGCCTGCGCAAACTGAAACCATTCCTGCGCACCACTTGCATGAGCCGGCCAGCCGAGCTCCATCTGAAACACCTCCTACACAGAAAGCTGATCATCAGGTACATTTTCAGATCCCACCTCCTTTTCCAAAAAGATTTGAAAGAACTCAGAAAGAAAAAGAAGAAAAGGAGATCCTTGAGACTTTCAGAAAGGTGGAAATCAACATACCTCTGCTAGATGCTGTTAAGCAGATTCCCAGGTATGCAAAATTTCTAAAAGAACTGTGTACCAATAGAAGAAAGCTTGCTGAAAGAGAGAAAGTAAGTGTAGTTGAAGTAGTGATTGCTGTAATTAAAAGAGAACTCCCAACTAAATGTAAAGATAAAGGCATGTTTGCTATTTCTTGCAAGATTGGGAATGTTGGAATTAAGAAAGTTATGTGTGATCTTGGTGCATCCATAAATGTTATGCCTCTGTCCATCTATAATTCTCTGAATGCATGTGCACTGAAAGACACAAGAGTTGTGATTCAATTAGCTGATAGATCTGTGGTATATCCCATAGGTGTTCTAGAAGATGTGCTAGTTCAAGTAGATGAACTTGTCTTTCCGGCAGATTTTTATGTGATTGATACTAAGGAAGACAGTTGCAATACTAGTTCTGACATCCTTCTTGGACGTCCTTTCTTGAGTACTGCCAGGACTAAGATCGATGTGCATGATGGTACATTGACTATGGAGTTTGAAGGGGAAGTCATTAAGTTTAATGTTTATGATGCTATGAAATATCCACATGATATGTCCCCCATTTATGGTCTTGATATTGTTGACTGCTTGAGCTAGGAAATTTTTGATAAAAATCAAGATGATATTCTTAACAGTGACTTCTGCAGAGATACTGACCAGGTACAAATAGAGAGCCATAAAGAGCCAAAACTGAAGGAAATAGTCTGCAACATCCAACAGGTGAACTGCAGACAACTACAGGAAGTATAGAAACCAGTTACACCACTTCAGAATGGTGTGCAGACCACTCCTGCACAGGAAGAGGCACCTGAAAGCCTCTCAGGCGCGCTCTTTTAGCTTCCAATGTAGACCAGTCTTCTCTTTCAGTCAGGTCCTGCGCAGAAAGATGTTCCTGAAACCAGTTCTGTGAGACAATCAAAACAGACACCTCCTTGCTCACCTAAACCACAAACTGCAGATCAGAAAATTTCAGAATCAGATCTGAAGCCTCTTTCAGGCCATCTGAAATACATGTACTTGGGAGCTGACAAGACACTACCAGTAATAGTGTCCAATGAATTGAGCCAACATGAAGAAGCAAGCCTCTTAAAAGTACTGCAGAAACACAAATGAGCCATAGGATGGACCATGGATGATATAAAAGGTATTTCTCCTTCCACGTGCATGCATAAAATACACATGGAAGAGGAATGCAAACCAGTCAGAGATGCTCAAAGAAGACTGAATCCACCTATGATGGAGGTAGTGAAGAAAGAAATAGTCAAGCTCCTTGATACAGGTATCATCTACCCAATCTCTGATAGCAAATGGGTAAGTCCTGTGCATGTAGTTCCAAAGAAAACTGGGATCACCATTATCCCAAATGCTAAAGGAGAACTTGTTTCCACAAGAGTTCAGAATGGGTGGAGAGTGTGCATGGACTATAGGAAGCTAAATGCAACCACAAGGAAAGACCATTTCCCACTACCTTTCATTGATCAGATGCTTGAAAGGCTTGCAGGTAAGTCCCATTACTGTTGTCTTGATGGTTATTCAGGTTTTTATCAGATTCCAGTTGCTCTAGAGGACCAAGAGAAGACCACCTTCACTTGTCCTTTTGGCACTTTTGCCTTTAGAAGAATGCCATTTGGACTATGCAATGCACCTGCCACCTTTCAGCGATGCATGATGAGCATATTCTCTGACTATGTGGGTAAGACAATTGAAGTGTTCATGGATGACTTCACAGTGCATGGTAACTCCTTTGAGGAATGTCTTGCCAACTTGGAAAAGATCCTACAGAGATATCTTGAGTCTAATCTTGTGCTTAATTATGAAAAATGTCATTTTATGGTTAATCAAGGTATGGTTTTGGGACATGTTGTTTCAGCTAAAGGAATTGAAGTAGACAAGGCTAAGGTAGGCACAATTAAAAATCTGCCTTATCCTACAAATGTTAAAGAAATCTGTTCTTTCCTTGGTCATGCAGGATTCTACAGGAGATTCATAAAAGATTTTTCCAAAATCACACAGCCCTTATGTAAATTGCTCCAACAAGATGTGACATTTGATTTTAATGCAGGTTGCAAAACAGCATTTGATCTGATAAAGAAATTGCTTGTGACTGCCCCAATTATTCAAGCACCTGATTGGAACTTGCCATTTGAAATCATATGTGATGCAAGCAACTATGAAGTGGGAGCAGTCTTGAGGCAACGTGTGGGAAACTCACCCCATGTCATTCACTATGCCTCTCGCACATTGGATGCTGCACAAAGCAACTACTCAACAACAGAAAAGGAGCTCTTGGCTGTTGTATTTGCTTTAGAAAAATTCAGACCATATCTCTTGGGGACCAAAGTCATTGTCTACTCTGACCATGCAACTTTGCGATATCTGATCAAGAAAAAGGAGGCCAAACCAAGACTCATTAGGTGGATTCTTCTATTACAAGAGTTTGATCTGGAGATAAGAGACAAGAAAGGGAAAAAAAATCTTGTAGCCGACCATCTCAGCCAGCTTCCATCTAGCTTTGCGCCTTGTCCAATCAAAGAAGACTTCCCAGACGAACATCTGTTCGTCACTCATTCTGCCTAAGAGGATCACACCATGTACACCACACCCCAGGGGAGTACTCAGTTTCCTTTGTTCTTTTATGTTTCTTACACATTGAGGACAATGCATAATTTAGGTGTGGGGGGGCATACCTCTTTTCTTCTCCTTTCTTTCTTCTTCTTCTTTTCTTCTTCTTCTCCTTTCAGATTTGCGATTTTCCTTGTTCCTTTCAGTTCTGTGAAATTTTTTTTTCCTTTCAGATTTGCGATTTTTGCTTTATTTTCTTTCAGTTCATGCGATTTTAGTTCTTTTTGTTTTCTGTTAGTTTGTTTTCATTTATGCTTTCAATAACACACACAACCACAACCTTCTTCTTTTTGTTTTGCTCTACTCAAACTGATGAACTATGTTGGATGAGCTTTTCTTTCCATGACCCTATTGATGTGATAACTCTTTAAACTTAATGTTGAATCAATTGCAGTGAGTTATATTCATGTTTGAGAATTGCCTTTTGAATTGAATCTTTGAGCTTGTCATGGTGAAAAATATATTGATGACACTCATTAGAGAGAATAAATTGAAAATTGTGTGAATGAATTTAACATGACTTGTTTTAGCAATTGGTGTTGATTTGCCCAAATCATTGAGAGAAAGAAATTCAACAAAGGCTTAGACTTCAAAAGCACAAATTGAAAAACTGTTCCAATGGTCAAAAGACTATGAACAGAGTTAGTAGCCATTTGGACAGGTGACCAACTGAGTAACTGGGGGTGGGTATCACAAATATGTACATTCACGTCAAAAGGTTTGTGACTTTTTCAAGCAAGGATAAAGTGCAAAAGGCTGAATAAAGTACTTCAAGGTAAGGGCAAGTCACTCTGAAAGTTAGAAAAAGTCTTATATGAACAAATAATATGTGCATGTATGATCTCTCTCTTGAGGAAAATAAATCTTAGCCATGGTAAGTAAAGGGAAACAAGGAAAGAAGGTGAGTAATCTTCATGCATAAATTCTTCATTGCAATGATTCAAAATAGGTGTCTAGAGTAAGAGTTTAAGTGGAAATAAGGATCAAGTAGCAAAGAAAGCTTGTTTGACTAAGTTTATTTGCTTGAGGACAAGCAAAAGGCTAGGTGTGGGGGTATTTGATAGAGCATATTTTAGTCCACTTTATCATTATGATCTTGATTTTTATTTGCATCTTTACTGTCTAATTTTGTGGTTTTAATCATGTTCTGTAGATATTAGGTGTAAAGAGACATTTTGGAGAAAATACCCTTAAAACTTCCTTAAATAGAGCAAAGGAGAGCAAGCCTGCCAAGTTGAAATCAAGTGAAGCTAAATAAGGAAAGTTCTAAATAAGGAAAGTGGTAAGGAAAGTACATTTAGCGAAAGCAATTTGAAATTCAAATTTCAAATCTCCAAGAAGCCTTTGCCTTATTCAAGAAGCCAAATCTCAAGTTGCCATAAATGAAGAGCCAAATAAGGAAAGTATTTTGAATTTCAAATCTTTAAGATTCATATTCAAATTTTGAATTTCAAAATCCAGCTTATTAAGGAAGCTAAATTCAAAGATCACATGCTTGCCACCTCATGCCTTGCACATTCAAAATTCAAATTGCAAAAGGAGGCTCCACCTTCCTTATTTGTGTATGGATGGCAAGGATAGTGTGAAGGCAAGTCTTGGGCAGCTTGGGCAGCATCTTGAAGACACTAGGGCAGTAAGCAAAGACCAAAGGACCCACTCCTTGCAATTGAAGACAAGCCACACGTCCACTCCTTCACACATGTGCATGGACGGCAAGGTAAGTGCAAGCAAAGACCAAGGGCATTTTAGGTAGCCTCTTAAAGATTCATGGCAACCCTAGGACAACATCTAAAAAACATATTTAAGCTCTCCTTAAGCCAGCAGCCGAGGACACCAATCCATCTCTTCCATTCGGCCAAGGCAAGGCGCAAGGCTTCTCCACCACTCGGTTCTTCATCTCTTGTTCTTTCCTTTTATTTTCTGTTTTGTTTCAGCCATGAGTGGCTGAAACCTTTAATTCTAGTTGAAGATTGGTTGAAACTAAGGTTGTTTTATGGGTTGTGAGATCTGAACATAAACTATTTGTCTTTGGTTTGTTCAATATTCATACAATTTGGTGCTTGAATCTATTATTACTTTGTAGTTTTGATCAAATTGGCCACTTGATTCTTGATTGCAAGGTAATTTATTGTTAGTTTAGATAATTTTTAGTCCGTAATTGCTGGAATTATTCAAACATAAGAACACTTGGTGTAACAACTGAGGAATTGTATGATCTAGCAACATCTCATGCGTTTGAGTAGCTAGGATTAGATCTCTCTCTTTCTTCATACAATTAACAATTGTTTGATGCCTAAGGCCTAAGGACGTTCCTTGGCAATTTGTTAATTAGTAATTAATTAGAGGACGTTCCCTAATTGGTTTAATCATAAGGAGAGACATGGTGGTGAGAAGCGTTTTCCATCTCCATAACTAATCTATTGAATCTATCTAAAGAACATAAGTTTCAATGATCAATCCAAACAACCAAAGTGGATCCATCTCTTCAACTAGACCTTTCTCATATTAGATTTCTCTTTTATTTTAATTACTTGCTCATTTAATTACTTTCAGTAGTTTGCTAATCAAATCAATCTCAACCCCCCCTTTTTACTTTTATTGCACTTTATTTTTATTCTGCTTTCAGTTATTTGCTTTCAGTCGCGCTTTCAGTTAATATTCTTGGTCTTGTTAAGAAAAATAGATAAGTTTTCAATTCTCTATGGATTCGATCCTTTACCACTATCTGCAGTAGTAATATTGTTGATAACTGGAAAGGTTATTTTTGATTGGCTTCGACAACCGCGAGTCAATAGTATTTGCCAATGATTTCACCATCTCCTCAAGGTGCACGTTGGAACTTTGAGGTGCTACTTAGGCTTGATTTCTTTGATAGTTCTGGTAGTTGTTAGCCCTAGCATAGCCGAAGTTCGGATGATCTCTCCAACCTGGATTGTATGTTTTAGAGTATGGATCATGTCTAGGCTGGCTATTGAATCCTCCAAATGCATGTACTTGCTGGTCATCCTCATGAAGTATAGGACATTGATCAGTTGGGTGTCCTATATGTGCGCAAATCCCACATAGCCGAGATTGCTGAAGTTGTTGAGATTGACCTATGACATAACTTTTTACAGCAGAGGTTAGTTCAGAAATTTGAGCAGTGAGAATAGATGTACTTACCTCAGCCATGAATCAATTCTGCGATGGTAGGCTCCTCTGTGGCAGATTCGGTGGTGACTTGCTTCGCAAGTCGTCTGATTGTGCGCTCAATTTCTGGATTGTAAGGCAGAGTTTCCTTGAGTCCAAATCTGATCATGAAAGAAAAATAAATTAGTTAAATCAACTCCTCGGCAACAGCGCCAATTTTTGACTATGCGGTTGTCGAAGCCGGTCAAAAATAACCTTTTCAGTTATCAACAATCTTACAACTGCAGATAGTGGTGAAAGGATCGAATCCACAGGGAATTGATATTTACCTATCTTTCTTATCAAGACAAAGAAAACAAACTGAAAGTAAAATAAAAGTAAACTGCAAGTAAAGTTAAAAGGGGGGGTTTGAGATTGATTCAATTAAACTAATGATGAAAGCAATAAAGTAAGCGAATAATAAAAATAAAGAGATTCAATTATGAGAAAAGCTCTAGTTGAAGAATTGGATCCACTTCAGTTGTTGCGATTGATCATTGATACTTAGGTTCCTTTGTTTGATTCAATAAATTAGTTATGGAGATGGAAGACGCTTCTCACCACCATATCTCTCCTTAAGCATAAATTAATTAGGGAACGTCCTCTAACCAATCACTAATCAACAAGTTGCCAAGGAACGTCCTTAGGCCTTAGGCATCTAACAATTGTCAATTGCATTAAGAAATAGATAGACTTAATTCTAGCTACCCAAACGCATGGTGATATCGCTAGATCATGCAATTTTCTTAGTTTTTACACCAATAGTTACTTGTGTTTGAACAATCCAAGCAATTACGGACTTAAAATTATCCAAACTAATAATTTATTACCTTGCAATCAAGAATCAATTGGCCATATTGATCAAAATAATAAAGCAACAATGGAATTAAGCATGAGATTGCATGAATATTGAAAAATAAAAGTTAAACAATGTGTGTTAAGATCTCCCAATCCATCATAAAACAACTAAAGTATTAACTAATCTTTAACTAGAAATAAAGGTTTCAGCCACTCATGGCTGAAACAAAACCAAAAATAAAGAAAGAGATGAAGAAGAGATGTGGCCACTTGCAATCCCGTATGTGTGTCCAATGGAGAGTAGAAAAGGCATTGGGAGGCTCTTTATGTGTCTTTTTATAGTTAAAAGTGTTGCCCTAGGTCTCTGTAATACCCGGCTAGAGTCCGACATCGGAATTCCTGTAGTCCGGTGGAATCTCGGATGTCAGAACCCTCTGAAGGGTAATATGTATGTTTTCTAAAGTGTTTTAAGATGTTTTAATGTTTTAAGTATAAAGGAAATGAGTTTTTGAAAGAAAAGAACCAAGGAAGAAAAGCCAGGTTCGGCCGCCGAAGGTGAAGTTCGGCTGCCGAATATGCATGGCTTTCGGGATCGCGTTTGGCCGCCGAAGGTGGTCTGGCCAGCCACCTATAAAAGGCCAAAGGTCGGTGAATGGATAAGATTTTCTTTCCATTTTCACTTCTAGAGGTGAGACCATGATCTTCCTTGGGTGATCTTCATGTTTTCTTCAAATCTTACAAAGTTGTGACAAGTTTTCTTGATGTTTTGAAGCTTTTGAGCAAAAGAGCAAAGTTTTGAAGCTTGGAGACTTTGAGAGCAAGTTCCTCCATATCTCCACGTTAGGATCACCTATCCTCTAGATCTTCAAGAGGTAAGTGTAGATCCTTAGCTTCTTGTATGTTTTATGAAGGTTTTATGGAGTTTTATGGGTAGAGATGCATGTTTAGGTTAAGTAGGTTTATGTGAGTTTTGGTGTAAAGCATGCTTATGTGTTGTGTTGATGTTGTTGCTTGGGGTTTTAAGTTAGTTTTGGACCCCTTGTGCATGTACTTGAGTATATGCTAGTTGTTGTGTTGTTGGTTGCATGTTGAGTGAGGTTTGGGGGAGTTGTGCATGAGTTGGAGCAGGGTTATGCCTTGTTGGAGAACCCAGTTTCGGCCGCCGAAGGAAGGTTCGGCCGCCGAACGTGCTAAGGAGGTGGTTTTGGCTGCCTAAGCTCGCCCCCAAAAGTTTGGACTTTCGGCTCTGGAGGGAGTTTCGGCCGCCGAAGGTTGTGGACTTTCGGCTCTGGAGTGTCCTTCAGCCCCCGAAAGCTAGGCTTTCGGTTTAGGAAGGGACTTTCGGCTGCCGAAAGTCAAGTTCGGCCGCCGAAAGTGCATGAGTTTCGGCTCTGGAAAGGACTTTCGGCCGCCGAACCTGCCACCGAAAGTGTCCTGTCCAGTCTTCTTTTGCATGCTTTATGTGATTGTTTTAAGATGTTCTAAGGGGGTTTTGGGGAGTTCTTTAGAGATGTTCTTGAGCTAGTTTGGTCCCTCATTTGAGTCCACCTGTGTAGGTTCGGACCCGAGGAACCGAGGAGATCAGCAGTGTTAGCTGCTTCAGAGTTTGCAGAGTTAGTACAGAGTCAGCCAGAGGTGAGTGGAACTAAACTTAATCTTTTAATATGAGAACTTTAATGTTTTTTTTTAGCATGTTTCATGCATCATAATATGCAATAGGTTGATTGCATTAGTGTACACGAATATGACATGGAATTATTTGCTATTCTTTGCGAACGGACATAGTTTTGGATTCATTAGCCCTCCTATCAAGTCCTGAGGAGTCCCATAGAGGGTCGGGCATTATCAAGACCTGAAGAGCCCCTTTGAGGGCCGGGCACAGAGTAAGTATTGTGTGTATTATCAAGTCCTGAGGAGCTCCATCACGGGCCGGGCACATTGAGGGATTTTTGTTTCCGTCCGTTCGGTATGTGATTACTTGTGATGTGATGCATTCCATGAGATCATGTTTCATAACATGTTTTTATTGTTCTACTCACTGGACTATAGTAGCTCACCCTACTCCCTTAACCCCAGTCTTGCAGGCTCAGAGATCAGGGGCAGTTCAGCAGGGTACAGGAAGAGTAAAGAGTCATGTAATAGCATAGAGTGGACATGTAATATTGTAAAGAGATGATATAGTTTTGTACAGAGTTATGTATAGTATTGTGCTTTACCCATAAGTAATGTAAATCCCTTTTATATACATGGTCTGTTTATGTATATGTTTATGATGAGTATGAGAAAACCAGGTTTAACTTAATGTGTTGACTCAACTAGAGCATTTGATGAGGACTCTAGTAGGGGGGTCTGTGCATGCACAGGTTGAACCTTGGTACAGAGTAGAGTTTTGCAGTTTTTGCACAGGATTTGTATGATAATGTATGGGATTTTACAGGTACCCAGAGAGTATAGCAGGCTTGCTACGAGTCCCGGCGGCCTTAAGTCGACCTGGATCCTAGCGCCGATAGCGGTCCGACTTTCGGGTCGTTACAGTCTCCTTGCTGCCCAAGTTAGTCTTCCTTGCTGCCCAAGTTGCTGCCCAAGTGCATTGATGAGGTGGAGCCTCTCTTTTGAATTTTGAATTTCAAATTTTGAATATGCATCTTCTTGAGATTTGGCTTCCTCAATAAGGAAAGGGATCATTGAAGATTCAAAATTTGAATTTCAAATTGCTCTGGTGACTGCACTTTCCTTATTTGCCACTTTTCTTATTTAGCACTTTCCTTAATAAGTTGAATCTTGATTTTTGAATTTTGAATGCTCTTGGAGATTTGAAATTTGAATTTCAAATTACTTTCCTTGTTTATCTCCTCTTCAGTTGCAACTTGGCATGCTTTCTCTCCTTTGTTCCATTTTAGGCAGTTTTAAGGGCATTTTCTCCAAATTACCTATTTACACCATTTTCTGCAAAATAATATCAAAATCACAAAATTAGGCAGAAAAAGTGTAAATTGACATTAATAATATCATGATAAAGTGGTCTAAATTTGGACTGATCACTATCTCTGATCCTGTAGACCTGGATTTAAAGAAAAAGGGATAAGTTACTATAGCCTAGTAAGTAGAAACATGGCTAAAACAATTTAATGAAACATATGCTCGCATGTATGCGTCATAACACAAATAAATTACATCAAGTTGGACTTGTCACCAGTAACCCTCCATAAAATCCAATAGTTCTCGGCCCACAATAGATGTTCCTCAGGACTTCCTCTTAAACATAATATATTCATAGTATCAAGAGCGTAGAATGGGCATCCTTGTATTTCTCTTACATAGTCTAGGAGCATAGAATAGGCCTCAACCTAGACTTCCATATCCATCATATATAAAATATCATATCATGCTTGAGAGCTAGTTGGTCATTCAATATCCATCCACAATAATAGTTAAATATGAAATGCATCATATTTATGAATCGAATAAAAAATAACTTATTCAAATATACATAGCGTTTGTGATGTATGGGCATACTTAAAATATTTGATTGGATTAAAATAAGAATTTAGTTTAGTTCCACTCACCTCTTACAGATGCAAGTCTTGCTTTGAAGCAGTTATCTCACTGCTGGCCTTTACTGTCTTCAAAGTTCAATTCTATACAGATGGACTTAAATAGGGGATCTGTAATACCCGGCTAGACTTCGGTATCGGAATTCCTACCGTCCGGTGGAATCCCGGATGTCGGAGACCTCTAGAAGGGTAAAATCATGTTTTTTGTAAAATGTTTTCATGTTTTTAATGGTTTTAAGTATGGAAGAAAATGAGTTCTTGCATGAAAATAGCATTTGAGGAAAACCCAGGTTCGGCCGCCGAAAGTCAAGTTCGGCCGCCGAATATGCATGCGTTTTGGAGGCACGTTAGGCCCCCGAAAGCATGAGTGAGGGAAGTCCAGGTTTGGCCGCCGAACCTCATGTTCGGCCGCCGAACATGGCATGCATGCGGAGGCACATTCGGCCCCCGAACGTGGTCTGGCCAGCCACTATAAAAGGGTCCCTTAGCCGAAAACGGGCGAGCTTTTTCCCATTTTCGGCCAAGGTGAGCTCTCCGCCGTCTCTCACCCATTTTTGATGTTCTTCCTCTAAATCTTTCAAGATTTTCACTTGTTTTCACTTGGTTTTGAAGATTTAAGCTTTTGAAACAAGTTTTGGAGCTTTGGGAACTCAGGAGCTCATTTTCGTGGATCTCCAAGTTTAGGTCGTCTCCCTCTCGATCTTCAAGAGGTAAGAGCCGATCTTAAGCTCCTTATGTGTTTTAAATAAGTTTTATGCAAGATCTATGGGTAGAAATGCATGTTAGGGTATATGTTGAGTTTATGGGTTAATATTGATGTTTTGAACAATGTGTGTTGTTTGAGTATGTTTGAAGTGTTGTAGTTAGGGTATTCGATGTTTTGAGGCCCCTAGGAACTTGTATGCATGTTTTAGTTGAGATTTATGCATGATTTGAGGTTTTGGGAGGCAAGGGGTTCATGTGAACCAAGTTTCTGCCCTTCTGGCAGAAACCAGGTTCGGCCGCCGAAGGGAGTTTCGGCCGCCGAACCCCCTTTGTGGAGGCAGCATTCGGCTGCCGAAGTTGCCCCCGAAAAGAGACTTTCGTCTCTGTCTGGGACTTTCGGCCGCCGAAGGTGCCGCCGAAAGTGCCTGACTTTCGGATCTGTCCAGGACTTTCGGCCGCCGAAGGTGCCGCCGAAAGTGCCCTGTTCAGCCATTTCATGCATATCTCTATGTGATATTTTCAAGATGTTTTAGGGGGTTTTTGGGGAGTAGTTTAGAGTTATGTTCTAGCATGTTTGGTCCCTCATTTGAGTCCACCTGTGTAGGTTTGGACCCGAGGAACCGAGGACCCCAGCAGTGAGTTCAGCTGCTTCGGTGTTGTCAGAGTCAGCCAGAGGTGAGTGGAACTAAACTCAATCTTTTAAATTAAATGTTTTATCATGTTTCATGCATCATGATTATGTAACAGGATGATTGCATTAGTATTCACGAATATGCCGCATTGCATCGATTGTTGATGATGTGGGTGAATGTTGGATGACCCAATTAGTCCATGACAGGAAGACCAGGACCCCATTCTACGGCCTGGCACGGAAATGAAAGACCAGGACCCCATTCTACGGCCTGGCACGATTGTGGACTCGAAGACCAGGAGCCTAGAGGAGGCCCTGGGATAATGGTAAGTAATGTATGTATGACAGGAAGACCAGGACCCCATGCTACGGCCTGGCACTATGTTAGCTTGGACTAATTGGTGACAAGTTCACCCAACCTTTATGTGAACTGTTTGTGTTATGATGCATTTCATAGAGCATAGTGTTAATGTGTTTTAATAGCTATACTCACTGGGCTTTTAGCTCACCCCTCTCCCTTTACCCTCAGGCTTGCAGGTACAGTATAGTGCGGGAGTCCGGATAGAGTAAAAAAGTCATGTTTATGTAATAGCTAGCAATGGACATGATCAAACTGTAATGTAAAAGTACAGTATAGTTATGTAATGAGTTTTATGGATGTTAGTGTGTGCTTGACCATAGAATGTTGTATCCCTTTTTATACATGATCTTAGAGATTTTGATGATGTTTATGTAAACCAGCTCAACACAGGTTATGTTACCCTTTGAGGGCACAGATGAGATCCCACAGAGGGATCAATGTTATGTTAATGTTTATGCACAGGTTGAGTTTGGTTGATGTTCATGGAAAGAAAAGTTTTAATTTTTATGCATGTTGTTGATCATGTATGGGATTATACAGGTTTACAGGTTTTATGTCAGGCTTGCTACGGGTCCCGGCAGCCTTAAGTCGACCCGGATCCTAGCGCCGGTAGCGGTCCGATTTTCGGGTCGTTACAGGATCAAACATAACTTTTACAACTCTTAAAACTACTTGAAGACACCCCTAAAAACATTTAAGAAAACATAAAAAAATGAACTGAAAATGGCTATATAAAGGACTTTTTGCGACAAGTTCAACGGCCTAAAGTTTCTTACAGACCTGAAAGTTCCAAGTTTTGAAAGCAGACTAGGCTGCCAAAGGTGGCAGCCTTGACAGGCAGGTTCAGCAGCTGAACTTGGATTCTCTTATAAATGCAGAACCCGATTATGCCTTCTGTCAACAATCTAAAACTCACCCAACCATGCATGCAAAAGCCGGATTCTAAGAATTATTAACTAAGAACACATAAAACTACTTTAATCTAGTCTAAACTTCCACATGCATCCATCAATCAAAGATTTAATCACAAATTTTAAGATTGTAACTCACAACTCCTAAAAGTTTTACTTGCAAAACCAAAACACTTAAAAACAATATACACATTCTGTCCTAATCTCACAAGAGCAGCAAAAGGACAATATTAAGCTTACCTTCTTTGAGAAAACACCCAAAGTAGAGATTGAAAGCAAAAAAGGGGAGCTTGGTCTTTTATTAAACTCTTAAAAGCCTTTAATCTTCAACCTCAAAGGAAAGGGGTTGAAACACTTTAGAATATGACCATTTGAAATCTAAAAGGTAAGAAAATTTCGGGGAAAAGACTTAAGCTCACCTCTGCCCAAAATGGAGAGAAATTTTCTCTTTATTTTAGGTTGATGACCATTTATAAATGTGCTGGAAAAGCCACTTTCAGCACTTGAACTTAAAATTTCTGAAATACTCTTTTTTTTTAATACTCAAAACACATTTTCAAAATACTTAAAAACTCATGTTACAAAAACCTATTTTACCTTTCTAAAATTTTTCAGGTCTGAGATTCCAGATTCTAACGGTGATCCGTTAGAAATTTGGAATTCTAACATTGGAGTTTAGTCGGGTATTACATTCTTCCTCTCCTTAAGAACATTCATCCTCGAATGTTCAACTATACATATAAAACACATACCATACATATAAAAGGAGCATATAAACTGTTTAACAGCTTACTTCAAAAGAGATGAGGGTATTACCTAAGCATCGACTCTCTGGTCTCCCAGGTACATTCTTCCACATTGTGGTGATTCCATAAAATCTTTACCATCAGGATTTTCTTGTTTCTCAGCTTTTTGATCTGCGTATCTACAATCCATACTGGCTACTCAATATAGGTAAGATCTCCTAGGATCTCCACATCAGGCTCATTGTGAACTTTGCCAGATTAGACGCGAATTTTCATAACATAGAAATATAGAAAACCGGATGGATCCTCTCCATAGAAGCAAATAAATCTAACTTGTAAGATACATTTTCAATCTTTTGCAAGATTTTGTCAATCTACGCCCAAGGATGATGTGGTGGTTCCACAGGACTTTCACCATCGGAATCTCCTTGTTTCTCAGCTTTCTGATATGCGTGTCCAAGATCTGCACTGGCTGCTCTACATAGGTGAGATCTCCAAGGATCTCCACATCAGGCTCACTAAGAACCTTACTCGGATCTGACACAAACCGCCTCAACATAGAAACATGGAAAACCGGGTGAATTCTCTCAATAGATGCAGGTAAATCCAGCTTATACGATACCTTTCCGATCTTCTGCAAGATCTCAAAAGGTTCAATGTACCGCGGAGCTAGTTTACCCTTCTTCCCGAACCGAACCACCCCTTTCATTGGAGACACCTTCAGCAACACCATACCCCCCTCCTGAAACTCAAGCTGCTTCCTGCGAACGTCTGCATAGCTTTTTTGTCTGCTAACTGCAGTTCTGATTCTTTCTCTGATGATGGGCACTGCTGTAACGACCCGGAAACCGGTACCCCTCAGTAACGGTCCGAACCATCACTGGCACTAGGATCCAGATCGGCTTAAGGCCGCCGGGACCCGTAGTCAGTAGGCTTAACCACTGCTACTCTCTGTGTACCTGATAAATCCCATTCATAATACAAAACAATACTCACAATCCTGTAAACCTCTGTAGGCTTAACCACTGCTACTCAGATATGTCAATCTGAAATGGCCCTCAGGGCCTGTACCAGGGACTACTATCTGCTGTGGTCCAGGGATTAACACAATCTGTAACACATCCCACTGGTATCTCATTGAAGCCATACATTAAGCCTAACTTACACATTTCTCATCAAGAAACGTAAAACAGGATTCATGTACAAGGGATTAACCATACATCACACTATAGCAATGACACTAGGGAAAGCACCAATCTATCCAGTATATGACAGTACATAACTATACATTACATGACAACTAATCTGTTAATTACAGCATGTCCATTATGCTATTACACCATACATTCATGCATAACTTTCCTCTGTACTCTTGCTGACTTTAACTTCCCATAGCTATCTCAGAACCTGCAAAACTGGGATTAAGGGAGTGGGATGAGCTCTAGAGCCCAGTGAGGAGGAACAATAAAAACAGTTCATTCATTACATGCTCTCATGAAATGCATCACATCACAAACATATCATCTCAAGGATGAACTTGTCAGCATAGCCCTCTACATACATAATAGTATGTCCAACTGTGCCAGGGGCGATTAGGCCTCACCTGGACTACTCTGAAGTAACTCATATCATAACATGTCCAACTGTGCCAGGGGCGATTAGGCCTCGCCTGGACTTCTCTGAGCTCTGATCTGACAGCCCAGCTGTCTCACTCATAGTACCAGGAGCGACCTGGACTAACCAGGGGCGACCTGGTATGGCTATCTCATGCCACAACTCTGTATCTGTGCTCTATCAAGGGCTAAGGATCATCCAACATTCATCCACACAAATATCAGCTTATGCAATGCAGCATATTCGTGGAATCTAATGCAATACAACCTAATACATAACATGGCATTTTATGATGCATGGATCATGCTAGATTCGTGTCATTTCTGAATGTAAAATAGTACAGTTAGTTCCACTCACCTGTAGCCTCTACTTGGCTACCTCTGGGCTACCTCTAACTCTGAGACCGCTACGACTGCTAACCTCTGCAGTTCCTCGGGTCTACTCCTACAATGGAGGATGTAAATGAGGCACCACACATACTCTATGCCATTGATAAAACAATTCCCCAAAACCCCTCTAGAACACCTCAAAACATGCAGGCAAAACAAGCAAAGGAAGGCTGGACAGGGCACCTTCGGCAGCACCTTCGGCGGCCGAATGTCTCCTCCAGAGACGAAAGTCAGGCATGTTCGGCGGCCTAACTTGGACTTTCGGCGGCCGAACCTGAGTTCATCCAGAACTCAGCTTCAAGCTTCAACCAGCCTCCCAACTCTTTCCATACTCCCCAAAGCATGCATTCAACCTCTCAAACGATGCATATACTCATGTACATGCTTCAAGGGGTTCATAACTAACTTAAAACCCCAACAAAACAACAAACATAACACATACACATACTTACACCATTAACTCATCAACACTAACCTAAGCATGCAACTCGACATAAACTCCCATACCCTCTTTAAAAAGCTGTTAAAACTCATTAAAACAAATATAAAAACTTCCCTTACCTCCTGAAATCAGAAGAGGAACAACCACACTCAGCAAATCCTCCTCCAAAGCTTCCACACCTCAAAACCTCACTTTTCTCTCAAAAACATTCAAACTCACTGAAAACACGACCAACCCTCTGCCTAAGCTGATAAAAGCTTGCAGATGAGTCAAGAGAGACGTGGCCAAACCTCTGGTCATGATCTGGAGGTGAACACCTGGCCAAACCACGGACTGAGGAGTGTGCACAACTAACCGACCACCTCAGCTTCGGCTGCCGAAACTGCATGCAAAACCATGCAACTTTCGGGGGCCGAACATAACCTTCGGGGGCCAAACATTGGGCACTTTCGGCGGCCGAACTTACCTTCGGCAGCCGAACCTGGCCTTTGTCCCCAACGCCTTGTCTCGTCAAAACTCACTCCTTTTTCATTCTAAACCTTTAAAATACTTACAAATAATGTAGAAAACCTTCTCTTACCCATCTAGACTCCTCTGACATCCTCGAATTCCACCGGACGGTAGAAATTCCGATGTCTGAAGCTGCCGGGTATTACATTCTTCCCCCCTTAAGAACATTCGTCCTCGAATGTTCACACATCAAACACATATACACACCAGGAAATAAGGAAAACCTACCACCTTCCTCTAAGAAGCGACACAGATACCACTGGAGTACATACTCCCGGGTTAGCCATATTGTCTGACTCTGTGGATTCGTATCTGCTTCATCTGTGTCCTTACTCTATAGGGACTGCTACCTTTCTTTGTCTCTTTGGCTCTTCTTAGCTTTCTCACTATGCTAGATCTTTATCCTTAGTTTCCTTGTACTCACTCCGGTCAGAGGAGCAATGACTCTCAGGATATGCTTCGTTCACTCACTCTACTTGTGACACAACACAAGGGAATAGACATGCCCTGATCTTGGCCTTCATGCCATGTTCTCTAGCCACTACTACACTGAGTAGCTACTGGGCATGCTTCTCTGTTTTTCTAAACTATTATACGCTTTTGCTGCGCACTCTGATCCTTGCCCGCCTTTCTTCTTCTCTCCCTTTTACCTACACTGGACTATCTCTTGGAGCTCGCTAGCTCTCTAGATTAGCTGTTTCTATAGGCTCAACTGATAAGCGACTTCTGACTGAGGGCAGCTCACATCTCAGTTGCCTCACCCAGTAGATACTGTCTGGTATACTCAGAGTCGCTGAGTAGGTTTACCCCTTATCTCGGGTGTAGACTTTTCACTATGATCAAGATGTCAGTTTTCTCATTTTCGACATATAGTTCCCAACTCTCAGATCTCTTCTGGAAAACCACTAGCTTCTAATAGCTGGTCCTATAGCTCATCCATTCTACATGGAAACACCTGTCCTGGTAGTGCTTTTGTGCAACTGCTCACAGTCGGTACAAAATTTCAAGGTTTCATCCTTCGTTTCTCATACTGACACTGGAACATTCCAGGATGAGGTACGAGGTCGGATATAACCTTTCTCTACCAAGCTTCTCTATCCTATGCTGACTAGGCTCTCTCTGTAGGTGCCATTCTGTAGGGTAGAAGGAAAGAAATGGTTCTGCATCCAGACACCACTTCTATTCCACACTCTGACTCCCTGACAGATGGTAAACCTGACAGCTCGTCTGGGAAAAACAGTTAGAACTTGCTAGCAACGGGCACTGAGGCTGATTCCCTGCTCTGACTACACAACTTGCTCACAGGAGCTAGAACCCTCTGATAACCTTTCCTGTGTATCGTTGAGCCTAGTGGGCTGACATCAAACCTCTAGGCACCTATACTCTGTCCCAGTCAAGGACTATCTCTAATCCATCTTAGCCTCTGAACTCTCCTACCTTGTCTCTACAGACACAGGTAGTACAATGAGTAAGTAGCCAATCCGCCCTAGACTGACATCACATAGTCAACTCTAGAACCAGAAGGTCAGCTGGATAGTCTCTACTCACTCCAACCGCTAAACTGCTCTGACTGACTGACTCTGCCTCAGATGGATCATACTCGGGTCATTCAACCCACTCGAGTCACAGCTCACTAAGTCACAAGGAAGTAGGAACACGCGGGTTCAAAACAAAGCATACACATCCGAACATCCACAAGTGAACATACCTGACGTCACTGTGTTCGATGTGATAGTTTCCTACTGAGTCAGAGTGAAGATCCGAACTATAGGTAACGGACCGTCTCGCGGGAACGTACTAATGAAAAGGCTAACCCTTTCCTCTGCCTCAATTTATCACCGAACCCCAGAGGAAACTGGAAGCTCCTCCTGAACTTACCCTTAGTCTTACTCTTTTCTTTCTCTATTTCATTCTTTTTCTTTCTTTTGTTTTGTTACTCTGATCTATGACACTTACTTTCCTCTTACTCTTATTCTTTTCTTACTCTGTTCTTTGACTTATTTCTTATCTTTGAGGGCTGTACTCGGAGATGAGAGATCACTCTCCCTATACCTGGATAAAAAGCATCTCATAGCACCACTCCTCCTATCTCTCGCACTCTGGTAGTGCACTCTTTACCATTCGTCGTTCTCACTCTCTTCGTTTAGCGGGTGGTACACCTGATGACTTGTCTGGGTCCTATCGACAACTTTTCTCTGGCTGTGGGCACTACAATTGTTCCCCTTCTAATCTGACTAACTACGCTGTTCTCTGACACAAGCAAGAAACCTTTGATAACCTCTCCTACACAGCGTAAAAGCCTCTAGGGCTGATAGCAAACTTCTAGGCATCTCTACTTTGTCCCCTCACATAGTACCTGTGATCCATCCATCCTGGTCTCAAAGCCTGACTACTCTGCCTCTGCAGGCAGTACGGTGAGTAGCTAGCCCATCCACCCCTAGAATGACATCAACTGGTCAACTCTAGAACCACAAGGTCAGCTGGAAGGCACCTACTCAAAACTCGCACTCAACTCTATTGGCAGACTAACTCTGCCACTGACGGATCACACTTGAGTCTATTGACCCAAAGAGGACAGTCTAATCCCAGAAGTTATCAAACCCATACTCTCGACGGCTCTCACAGCCCTAAGGAAAGTGAAACATCAGAGTCACTATGAACAAACACATCAAAACATATGGAAGTGAAACGTACCTGTCACTGCCAGGTCCGATGTGTCAGCCTCCTGCTGCGTCAAAGCGAAGATCCGTGCTGGTACTGATGGATCTTCCCCTGGGGAACCTGTGGAAGAAGGAGTGATCCCGCTCCCTCTGCCTCTGCCCTGCACCATGGCTAGAGCTCCTGGCTGAGCCACTCTGTCTGAGACTGTTTGCTGGGACTGTGTTATCAAAGTCGCGGTGGAACACTCACGTGCTATGTGCCCCTCCTGTCCGCACCTGAAACATGCTGTTGTCCCTACTAAACAGACTCCCTTGTGCGGCCTACCGCACCTCGGACATTTTGAGGTATTCAAACCAGAACTCGAACCCTCACCTATTCCCAGACCAGACTTTATCTGCTTCCAGAACTTATTCTTCTTTGATCGTCTGAGGCCTCTACCTCCCTTCTTCCTTTCTATACCAGCCTCGTGCAGAGGGGAGAGATTCACATCACTTGTCCCTGCAAGTTTGGCACTATGACACTAGCTTCTCTCTTCTGTGCCATATCTACTATATCATGGAACCTCTTCCTTGCGCTATCTGGAAAAGCCCCTTCGGCAAACTCTGTTGCAAACTGCTCCCAGGATAAGCTTTCTACC
Source organism: Manihot esculenta (assembly GCF_001659605.2). Taxonomy (NCBI): domain Eukaryota; kingdom Viridiplantae; phylum Streptophyta; class Magnoliopsida; order Malpighiales; family Euphorbiaceae; genus Manihot; species Manihot esculenta. The sequence goes on from NC_035175.2 coordinate 30,865,929, forward strand.
CTCGGGTTCACATACTGGTTGAACCATTCCCTTGCCTTTTCACATTTCAATGTGACCCCTGCCATCTGAATGGCTCTACTCTCACTGGCTCCCAACTCATCAGTTATCATCTTGACCGTTCTGAGATACTCAACAGGGTCATCACCAGTCTCAAACTTGGGAATATCTAACCGTAAATAATCTGTCAGCTGCACCATACTTTCTCCAGGTGAACTAAGCTTAGGTGTTTGGATAACTGGGGCTACTGGTTCTACTGGTGGTGGAGGAGGTGCAACTTGCCCTGGGTTAGAGTTTACTGACCTTGGGTAACAAAAGAAGGGTGGAAACATGGTATACTGTGGATATGATGGTGGATATGGCGGATAAAAGGGAGGATAGGGCATAAAGGTAGGATATGGGTGATACCTAGGAAACTCTGCTGTATCTTTCATCGGGTACTCTACCCCCCACTGGTAAGGTGGATACTGAGGTGGAACAAATCTCGAGGCCTGAGTGCCTCCTTGGGACTCACCCATATCTCCTCCTAATCCGCTCATACCAAAGCCGCCCTCTCTACTCTGGTCATCCTCCTCTCTTTCTCTCATAAGCCCTGACATACCACTCTGGACAACTCCCCTTCTACTCTCCTCAACAAACCTTCTCGGGTCCCTTGATGTACCTTCTCTACTTAAACTATCGGATGTTGCCCTTTGCAGACTAGGGAGATGGACATCCATGTCCTCATTCTCCGGCGGAGCTCCAATCAATCTCGCAGATCGACGAGTTCCGCTCATCCTGCCTCTGAAAAGCACAACAGCACACAAAAATATCATCAAATGATCCATGTGAGAACACATGAATCCTCAGCACATATCAAACATATTCATAGCACATGTAGCTCATCATGGCATTTCACATCATCATGCAAAACAGGACTCCACATCCTATCCTAGTGGACATGCGTTTACCTATTGTGCTTTCCCCCCTATACAAGACTACACCTCTTTCCGATGTGGGAATCTAATCCTTGAGCATCTTCGCTCAACACACCGTACTCAAAAGATCTAAAACTCTAACATCTTAACCTCTTTCCGATGTGAGATATCTCTGATCCCTGAGTATACTGACTCAGCACATCGTACTCTAGAGGCCCTATGCTCTGATACCAATCTGTAACGACTCGGAAACCGGTACCCCTCAGTAACGGTCCGAACCATCACTGGCACTAGGATCCAGATCGGCTTAAGGCCGCCGGGACCCGTAGTCAGCCAACTATACTCTCTGTGTACCTGATAAATCCCATTCATAATACAAAACAATACTCATAATCCTGTAAACCTCTGTAGGCTTAACCACTGCTACTCAGATATGTCAATCTGAAATGGCCCTCAGGGCCTGTACCAGGGACTACTATCTGCTGTGGTCCAGGGATTAACACAATCTGTAACACATCCCACTGGTATCTCATTGAAGCCATACATTAAGCCTAACTTACACATTTCTCATCAAGAAACGTAAAACAGGATTCATGTACAAGGGATTAACCATACATCACACTATAGCAATGACACTAGGGAAAGCACCAGTCTATCCAGTATATGACAGTACATAACTATACATTACATGACAACTAATCTGTTAATTACAGCATGTCCATTATGCTATTACACCATACATTCATGCATAACTTTCCTCTGTACTCTTGCTGACTTTAACTTCCCATAGCTATCTCAGAACCTGCAAAACTGGGATTAAGGGAGTGGGATGAGCTCTAGAGCCCAGTGAGGAGGAACAATAAAAACAGTTCATTCATTACATGCTCTCATGAAATGCATCACATCACAAACATATCATCTCAAGGATGAACTTGTCACCATAGCCCTCTACATACATAATAGTATGTCCAACTGTGCCAGGGGCGATTAGGCCTCACCTGGACTACTCTGAAGTAACTCATATCATAACATGTCCAACTGTGCCAGGGGCGATTAGGCCTCGCCTGGACTTCTCTGAGCTCTGATCTGATAGCCCAGCTGTCTCACTCATAGTACCAGGAGCGACCTGGACTAACCAGGGGCGACCTGGTATGGCTATCTCATGCCACAACTCTGTATCTGTGCTCTATCAAGGGCTAAGGATCATCCAACATTCATCCACACAAATATCAGCTTATGCAATGCAGCATATTCGTGGAATCTAATGCAATACAACCTAATACATAACATGGCATTTTATGATGCATGGATCATGCTAGATTCGTGTCATTTCTGAATGTAAAATAGTACAGTTAGTTCCACTCACCTGTAGCCTCTACTTGGCTACCTCTGGGCTACCTCTAACTCTGAGACCGCTACGACTGCTAACCTCTGCAGTTCCTCGGGTCTACTCCTACAATGGAGGATGTAAATGAGGCACCACACATACTCTATGCCATTGATAAAACAATTCCCCAAAACCCCTCTAGAACACCTCAAAACATGCAGGCAAAACAAGCAAAGGAAGGCTGGACAGGGCACCTTCGGCAGCACCTTCGGCGGCCGAATGTCTCCTCCAGAGACGAAAGTCAGGCATGTTCGGCGGCCTAACTTGGACTTTCGGCGGCCGAACCTGAGTTCATCCAGAACTCAGCTTCAAGCTTCAACCAGCCTCCCAACTCTTTCCATACTCCCCAAAGCATGCATTCAACCTCTCAAACGATGCATATACTCATGTACATGCTTCAAGGGGTTCATAACTAACTTAAAACCCCAACAAAACAACAAACATAACACATACACATACTTACACCATTAACTCATCAACACTAACCTAAGCATGCAACTCGACATAAACTCCCATACCCTCTTTAAAAAGCTGTTAAAACTCATTAAAACAAATATAAAAACTTCCCTTACCTCCTGAAATCAGAAGAGGAACAACCACACTCAGCAAATCCTCCTCCAAAGCTTCCACACCTCAAAACCTCACTTTTCTCTCAAAAACATTCAAACTCACTGAAAACACGACCAACCCTCTGCCTAAGCTGATAAAAGCTTGCAGATGAGTCAAGAGAGACGTGGCCAAACCTCTGGTCATGATCTGGAGGTGAACACCTGGCCAAACCACGGACTGAGGAGTGTGCACAACTAACCGACCACCTCAGCTTCGGCTGCCGAAACTGCATGCAAAACCATGCAACTTTCGGGGGCCGAACATAACCTTCGGGGGCCGAACATTGGGCACTTTCGGCGGCCGAACTTACCTTCGGCAGCCGAACTTACCTTCGGCAGCCGAACCTGGCCTTTGTCCCCAACGCCTTGTCTCGTCAAAACTCACTCCTTTTTCATTCTAAACCTTTAAAATACTTACAAATAATGTAGAAAACCTTCTCTTACCCATCTAGACTCCTCTGACATCCTCGAATTCCACCGGACGGTAGAAATTCCGATGTCTGAAGCTGCCGGGTATTACATTCTTCCCCCCTTAAGAACATTCGTCCTCGAATGTTCACACATCAAACACATATACACACCAGGAAATAAGGAAAACCTACCACCTTCCTCTAAGAAGCGACACAGATACCACTGGAGTACATACTCTCGGGTTAGCCATATTGTCTGACTCTATGGATTCGTATCTGCTTCATCTGTGTCCTTACTCTATAGGGACTGCTACCTTTCTTTTTCTCTTTGGCTCTTCTTAGCTTTCTCACTACGCTAGATCTTTATCCTTAGTTTCCTTGTACTCACTCCGGTCAGAGGAGCAATGACTCTCAGGATATGCTTCGTTCACTCACTCTACTTGTGACACAACACAAGGGAATAGACATGCCCTGATCTTGGCCTTCATGCCATGTTCTCTAGCCACTACTACACTGAGTAGCTACTGGGCATGCTTCTCTGTTTTTCTAAACTATTATACGCTTTTGCTGCGCACTCTGATCCTTGCCCGCCTTTCTTCTTCTCTCCCTTTTACCTACACTGGACTATCTCTTGGAGCTCGCTAGCTCTCTAGATTAGCTGTTTCTATAGGCTCAACTGATAAGCGACTTCTGACTGAGGGCAGCTCACATCTCAGTTGCCTCACCCAGTAGATACTGTCTGGTATACTCAGAGTCGCTGAGTAGGTTTACCCCTTATCTCGGGTGTAGACTTTTCACTATGATCAAGATGTCAGTTTTCTCATTTTCGACATATAGTTCCCAACTCTCAGATCTCTTCTGGAAAACCACTAGCTTCTAATAGCTGGTCCTATAGCTCATCCATTCTACATGGAAACACCTGTCCTGGTAGTGCTTTTGTGCAACTGCTCACAGTCGGTACAAAATTTCAAGGTTTCATCCTTCGTTTCTCATACTGACACTGGAACATTCCAGGATGAGGTACGAGGTCGGATATAACCTTTCTCTACCAAGCTTCTCTATCCTATGCTGACTAGGCTCTCTCTGTAGGTGCCATTCTGTAGGGTAGAAGGAAAGAAATGGTTCTGCATCCAGACACCACTTCTATTCCACACTCTGACTCCCTGACAGATGGTAAACCTGACAGCTCGTCTGGGAAAAACAGTTAGAACTTGCTAGCAACGGGCACTGAGGCTGATTCCCTGCTCTGACTACACAACTTGCTCACAGGAGCTAGAACCCTCTGATAACCTTTCCTGTGTATCGTTGAGCCTAGTGGGCTGACATCAAACCTCTAGGCACCTATACTCTGTCCCAGTCAAGGACTATCTCTAATCCATCTTAGCCTCTGAACTCTCCTACCTTGTCTCTACAGACACAGGTAGTACAATGAGTAAGTAGCCAATCCGCCCTAGACTGACATCACATAGTCAACTCTAGAACCAGAAGGTCAGCTGGATAGTCTCTACTCACTCCAACCGCTAAATTGCTCTGACTGACTGACTCTGCCTCAGATGGATCATACTCGGGTCATTCAACCCACTCGAGTCACAGCTCACTAAGTCACAAGGAAGTAGGAACACGCGGGTTCAAAACAAAGCATACACATCCGAACATCCACAAGTGAACATACCTGACGTCACTGTGTTCGATGTGATAGTTTCCTACTGAGTCAGAGTGAAGATCCGAACTATAGGTAACGGACCGTCTCGCGGGAACGTACTAATGAAAAGGCTAACCCTTTCCTCTGCCTCAATTTATCACCGAACCCCAGAGGAAACTGGAAGCTCCTCCTGAACTTACCCTTAGTCTTACTCTTTTCTTTCTCTATTTCATTCTTTTTCTTTCTTTTGTTTTGTTACTCTGATCTATGACACTTACTTTCCTCTTACTCTTATTCTTTTCTTACTCTGTTCTTTGACTTATTTCTTATCTTTGAGGGCTGTACTCGGAGATGAGAGATCACTCTCCCTATACCTGGATAAAAAGCATCTCATAGCACCACTCCTCCTATCTCTCGCACTCTGGTAGTGCACTCTTTACCATTCGTCGTTCTCACTCTCTTCGTTTAGCGGGTGGTACACCTGATGACTTGTCTGGGTCCTATCGACAACTTTTCTCTGGCTGTGGGCACTACAATTGTTCCCCTTCTAATCTGACTAACTACGCTGTTCTCTGACACAAGCAAGAAACCTTTGATAACCTCTCCTACACAGCGTAAAAGCCTCTAGGGCTGATAGCAAACTTCTAGGCATCTCTACTTTGTCCCCTCACACAGTACCTGTGATCCATCCATCCTGGTCTCAAAGCCTGACTACTCTGCCTCTGCAGGCAGTACGGTGAGTAGCTAGCCCATCCACCCCTAGAATGACATCAACTGGTCAACTCTAGAACCACAAGGTCAGCTGGAAGGCACCTACTCAAAACTCGCACTCAACTCTATTGGCAGACTAACTCTGCCACTGACGGATCACACTTGAGTCTATTGACCCAAAGAGGACAGTCTAATCCCAGAAGTTATCAAACCCATACTCTCGACGGCTCTCACAGCCCTAAGGAAAGTGAAACATCAGAGTCACTATGAACAAACACATCAAAACATATGGAAGTGAAACGTACCTGTCACTGCCAGGTCCGATGTGTCAGCCTCCTGCTGCGTCAAAGCGAAGATTCGTGCTGGTACTGATGGATCTTCCCCTGGGGAACCTGTGGAAGAAGGAGTGATCCCGCTCCCTCTGCCTCTGCCCTGCACCATGGCTAGAGCTCCTGGCTGAGCCACTCTGTCTGAGACTGTTTGCTGGGACTGTGTTATCAAAGTCGCGGTGGAACACTCACGTGCTATGTGCCCCTCCTGTCCGCACCTGAAACATGCTGTTGTCCCTACTAAACAGACTCCCTTGTGCGGCCTACCGCACCTCGGACATTTTGAGGTATTCAAACCAGAACTCGAACCCTCACCTATTCCCAGACCAGACTTTATCTGCTTCCAGAACTTATTCTTCTTTGATCGTCTGAGGCCTCTACCTCCCTTCTTCCTTTCTATACCAGCCTCGTGCAGAGGGGAGATATTCACATCACTTGTCCCTGCAAGTTTGGCACTATGACACTAGCTTCTCTCTTCTGTGCCATATCTACTATATCATGGAACCTCTTCCTTGCGCTATCTGGAAAAGCCCCTTCGGCAAACTCTGTTGCAAACTGCTCCCAGGATAAGCTTTCTACCTTCGGGTTCACATACTGGTTGAACCATTCCCTTGCCTTTTCACATTTCAATGTGACCCCTGCCATCTGAATGGCTCTACTCTCACTGGCTCCCAACTCATCAGTTATCATCTTGACCGTTCTGAGATACTCAACAGGGTCATCACCAGTCTCAAACTTGGGAATATCTAACCGTAAATAATCTGTCAGCTGCACCATACTTTCTCCAGGTGAACTAAGCTTAGGTGTTTGGATAACTGGGGCTACTGGTTCTACTGGTGGTGGAGGAGGTGCAACTTGCCCTGGGTTAGAGTTTACTGACCTTAGGTAACAAAAGAAGGGTGGAAACATGGTATACTGTGGATATGATGGTGGATATGGCGGATAAAAGGGAGGATAGGGCATAAAGGTAGGATATGGGTGATACCTAGGAAACTCTGCTGTATCTTTCATCGGGTACTCTGCCCCCCACTGGTAAGGTGGATACTGTGGTGGAACAAATCTCGAGGCCTGAGTGCCTCCTTGGGACTCACCCATATCTCCTCCTAATCCGCTCATACCAAAGCCGCCCTCTCTACTCTGGTCATCCTCCTCTCTTTCTCTCATAAGCCCTGACATACCACTCTGGACAACTCCCCTTCTACTCTCCTCAACAGACCTTCTCGGGTCCCTTGATGTACCTTCTCTACTTAAACTATCGGATGTTGCCCTTTGCAGACTAGGGAGATGGACATCCATGTCCTCATTCTCCGGCGGAGCTCCAATCAATCTCGCAGATCGACGAGTTCCGCTCATCCTGCCTCTGAAAAGCACAACAGCACACAAAAATATCATCAAATGATCCATGTGAGAACACATGAATCCTCAGCACATATCAAACATATTCATAGCACATGTAGCTCATCATGGCATTTCACATCATCATGCAAAACAGGACTCCACATCCTATCCTAGTGGACATGCGTTTACCTATTGTGCTTTCCCCCCTATACAAGACTACACCTCTTTCCGATGTGGGAATCTAATCCTTGAGCATCTTCGCTCAACACACCGTACTCAAAAGATCTAAAACTCTAACATCTTAACCTCTTTCCGATGTGAGATATCTCTGATCCCTGAGTATACTGACTCAGCACATCGTACTCTAGAGGCCCTATGCTCTGATACCAATCTGTAATGACCCAGAAACCGGTACCCCTCAGTAACGGTCCGAACCATCACTGGCACTAGGATCCAGATCGGCTTAAGGCCGCCGGGACCCGTAGTCAGCCAACTATACTCTCTGTGTACCTGATAAATCCCATTCATAATACAAAACAATACTCACAATCCTGTAAACCTCTGTAGGCTTAACCACTGCTACTCAGATATGTCAATCTGAAATGGCCCTCAGGGCCTGTACCAGGGACTACTATCTGCTGTGGTCCAGGGATTAACACAATCTGTAACACATCCCACTGGTATCTCATTGAAGCCATACATTAAGCCTAACTTACACATTTCTCATCAAGAAACGTAAAACAGGATTCATGTACAAGGGATTAACCATACATCACACTATAGCAATGACACTAGGGAAAGCACCAGTCTATCCAGTATATGACAGTACATAACTATACATTACATGACAACTAATCTGTTAATTACAGCATGTCCATTATGCTATTACACCATACATTCATGCATAACTTTCCTCTGTACTCTTGCTGACTTTAACTTCCCATAGCTATCTCAGAACCTGCAAAACTGGGATTAAGGGAGTGGGATGAGCTCTAGAGCCCAGTGAGGAGGAACAATAAAAACAGTTCATTCATTACATGCTCTCATGAAATGCATCACATCACAAACAGATCATCTCAAGGATGAACTTGTCACCATAGCCCTCTACATACATAATAGTATGTCCAACTGTGCCAGGGGCGATTAGGCCTCACCTGGACTACTCTGAAGTAACTCATATCATAACATGTCCAACTGTGCCAGGGGCGATTAGGCCTCGCCTGGACTTCTCTGAGCTCTGATCTGACAGCCCAGCTGTCTCACTCATAGTACCAGGAGCGACCTGGACTAACCAGGGGCGACCTGGTATGGCTATCTCATGCCACAACTCTGTATCTGTGCTCTATCAAGGGCTAAGGATCATCCAACATTCATCCACACAAATATCAGCTTATGCAATGCAGCATATTCGTGGAATCTAATGCAATACAACCTAATACATAACATGGCATTTTATGATGCATGGATCATGCTAGATTCGTGTCATTTCTGAATGTAAAATAGTACAGTTAGTTCCACTCACCTGTAGCCTCTACTTGGCTACCTCTGGGCTACCTCTAACTCTGAGACCGCTACGACTGCTAACCTCTGCAGTTCCTCGGGTCTACTCCTACAATGGAGGATGTAAATGAGGCACCACACATACTCTATGCCATTGATAAAACAATTCCCCAAAACCCCTCTAGAACACCTCAAAACATGCAGGCAAAACAAGCAAAGGAAGGCTGGACAGGACACCTTCGGCAGCACCTTCGGCGGCCGAATGTCTCCTCCAGAGACGAAAGTCAGGCATGTTCGGCGGCCTAACTTGGACTTTCGGCGGCCGAACCTGAGTTCATCCAGAACTCAGCTTCAAGCTTCAACCAGCCTCCCAACTCTTTCCATACTCCCCAAAGCATGCATTCAACCTCTCAAACGATGCATATACTCATGTACATGCTTCAAGGGGTTCATAACTAACTTAAAACCCCAACAAAACAACAAACATAACACATACACATACTTACACCATTAACTCATCAACACTAACCTAAGCATGCAACTCGACATAAACTCCCATACCCTCTTTAAAAAGCTGTTAAAACTCATTAAAACAAATATAAAAACTTCCCTTACCTCCTGAAATCAGAAGAGGAACAACCACACTCAGCAAATCCTCCTCCAAAGCTTCCACACCTCAAAACCTCACTTTTCTCTCAAAAACATTCAAACTCACTGAAAACACGACCAACCCTCTGCCTAAGCTGATAAAAGCTTGCAGATGAGTCAAGAGAGACGTGGCCAAACCTCTGGTCATGATCTGGAGGTGAACACCTGGCCAAACCACGGACTGAGGAGTGTGCACAACTAACCGACCACCTCAGCTTCGGCTGCCGAAACTGCATGCAAAACCATGCAACTTTCGGGGGCCGAACATAACCTTCGGGGGCCGAACATTGGGCACTTTCGGCGGCCGAACTTACCTTCGGCAGCCGAACCTGGCCTTTGTCCCCAACGCCTTGTCTCGTCAAAACTCACTCCTTTTTCATTCTAAACCTTTAAAATACTTACAAATAATGTAGAAAACCTTCTCTTACCCATCTAGACTCCTCTGACATCCTCGAATTCCACCGGACGGTAGAAATTCCGATGTCTGAAGCTGCCGGGTATTACAACTGCTCTGCTAGTAATCTCTACTAGCTCAGGCCCCGCAAGAGCCTTCTCTCCTACTTCTTCCCAGCAAACAGGTGATCTACACTTCCTCCCATACAGAGCTTCATAAGGAGCCATCCCGATGCTGGCATGGTAGCTATTATTATAGGCGAACTCTACCAGAGGTAGATGCTGCCTCCACGATCCGCCAAAATCCAGCACACACATCCTGAGCATATCCTCTATGGTTTGGATGGTCCTCTCTGATTGTCCATCAGTCTGTGGATGGAAAGCAGTGCTAAAATCCAACCTTGTGCCCATAGCGCTTTGCAGACTTCGCCAAAACCTGGAGGTGAACTGAGGTCCTCTATCGGATACAATAGACACTGGAACCCCATGCAACTTGACGATCTCATCAACATAAACCTGCGCCAACTTGTCTACAGAGTATCCACTCCTTACAGGGATGAAGTGAGCAGACTTGGTCAATCTGTCCACAATAACCCATATAGAGTCTAACCTGTTGGACGCTGCCGGTAACCCCACCACAAAATCCATTGCTATGTTCTCCCATTTCCATTCTGGGATAGGCAGTGGGTTAAGCATTCCAGCCGGCTTCTGATGTTCAAGTTTCACCCTTTGACAAACCTCGCAGGCGGACACAAACTGTGCCACTTCTTTCTTCATGGCTGGCCACCAATACACTCTCTTTAGACCCTGATACATCTTGGTAGCTCCAGGGTGAACACTGTATCTTGCATTATGAGCTTCCCTCATAATGTCCTCTTTCAGACCTCTATCATCTGGTACACATAGACGATTCCCAAAACGGAGGATCCCCTGGCTGTCAAATTTGAACTCTGCACTGTTGCCTGACTGAACAGTCCTGGCAATTTTCACTAACTCTGGATCCTCGTGCTGCTTCTGAGCCACCTGCTCCAGAAACACTGGTGTTACCCTCATCTGTGCTATCAAAGCACCAGTACCAGACAACTCTAGCTGCAACCCTTCCTCAACGAGCTTATAAAACTCCGACACCACTGGTCTTCTCTCTGCTGCTATGTGGGATAAGCTGCCTAGTGATTTCCGGCTTAAGGCGTCTGCCACTACATTCGCCTTACCCGGATGATACTGAATCTTGCAATCATAATCACTGAGCAGTTCTACCCACCTCCTCTACCTCAAATTCAGCTCTCTCTGACTCAAGATATACTGTAAACTCTTGTGGTCTGTGAAGATCTCGCATTTAACCCCATAGAGGTAATGTCTCTACATCTTGAGTGCAAAGATAACTGCTGCCATCTCTAGGTCGTGTGTGGGGTAATTCAACTCATGCTTCTTCAACTGCCTAGAAGCATAAACTATCACCCTGTCGTTCTGCATCAAAACACAACCCAGTCCCACTCGGGACGCATCACAGAACACTGTGAAGTCCTCATTTCTGACTAGCAGAGCTAACATTGGTGCTGTCGTCAATCTTCTCTTAAGCTCTTCAAAGCCCTCTTCACACTGTTCTGACCATACAAATTTCTGATTCTTCTTGGTCAGCCTGGTTATAGGAGCGGCTATCTTTGAGAAATCTTGAACGAACCTCCTGTAGTAACCTGCCAAACCCAAAAAGCTCTTAATCTCCGTCACTGTGGTGGGTCTGGGCCAGTTAGCTACAACTTCTATCTTCTTGGAATCTACCTCAATACCATCTGCTGAAACAACATGCCCCAAGAATGATATGCTCCTCAACCAGAACTCACACTTAGAGAACTTAGCATACAAGCCATGCTCTCTCAAGGTCTACATAACTATCCTCAGATGCTGGGCATGTTCCTTTGCATTCCTGGAGTACACTAAGATGTCATCAATAAAGACAATTACAAAGTGATCCAGGTACTCTCTGAAAATTCTGTTCATGAGATCCATGAATGCTGCAGGGCCGTTAGTCAACCCGAACGGCATTACCAGGAACTCATAGTGCCTGACTCACGGTTGTCGAAGCCGGTAAAAAATAACCTTCTTGGTTACCTACAATTTACAACTGCAGATAGTGGTGAAGGATCGTATCCACAGAGAATTGATTACCTATTTATTTATCTCAATCAAGACCAATAGAACTAATTGAAAGCACAAGTGAAAGCAAGTAATCAAAGAGAAATAAAAACAAGTGCAATAAAAGTAAAAAGGGGGGTTTTGAGATTGATTTGTCTAACAACTATTGAAAGTAATTAAAACAGCAAGTAATTAAAATAAAACAAGAAATCAATATGAGAAAAGTCTAGTTGAAGATATGGATCCACTTTGGTTGTTTGGGTTGATCATTGAAACATGGTTATCTTGATTGTTTCAATAGGTTGGCTATGGGGGTGGAAGACGCTTCTCACCACCATGTCTTTCCTTATGAACAAACTGATTAGGGAACGTCCTCTAATCAATTACTAATCAACAAATTGCCAAGGAACGTCCTTGGACCATAGGCATCAAAACAATTGCCAATTGCATGAAGAACAAGAAAGATCCAAACCCTAACTACTCAAACGCATGAGATGTTGCTAGATCATGCAATTCCTTGGTTTTTACACCAAGTGTTCTTAGATCAGAATATTTCCAGCAATTATGGACTAACAAATATCTTAATCCAACAATCAATTAACTTTGCAATCAAGAATCAAGTGGCCAATTTGATCAAAACAACAAAGCAATTTTAGAATTAAGCACAATTGCATGAATATTGAATAAAATCAAAGACAAAAGTTTCTGTTCAGATCTCACAACCCATTAAACAACCTTAGTTTCAACCAAACTTCAACTAGAATAAGGGTTTCAGCCACTCATGGCTGAACCAAAACAGAAAATAAAAGAAAAGAAAGCAAGAAGATGAAGAACCAAAGTGTGGAGGAAGAGAGGCTGTTCTTGATCAATCCTTTGATGGAAGATGATTTCTTGATCTTCTTGAAGCCTTTAAATAAATCTTGAGAGGCTCCTTAGGGTTTGGTGGCAGTCCATGAGTCTTTTGGAGGCTTCCCAAAGTGCCCTTGGTGAGTTATGTGCCTTCTTTGTGCATGGGTGAAGGCAAAAACGTGATCCATGTGATGGGAGGCAAGTGGGGGCATTTTGGTCTTTTAATTGCTGTCCAAGGTGTGTCCAAGAAGATTTATGCACTAAAGAGGAAGGTGGAGCCTTGATTTGAATTTTGAATGAGCATGGCACTATGTAGGAAACATGTGATCTCCAAGATTTGGCTCATTGAATAGGGAAGAGGCTGTTCGGGGGCAAGTTCGGCCGCCTAAGTTAAGTTTCGGGGGCAGGACTTTCGTCTCTGGAGCCAAGGTTCGGCGGCCGAAGGTGCCGCCGAAGGTGGGTGACTTTCGCCTCTGGACTGGACTTTCGGCCCCCTAAAGTGCCTCCGAAAGTGGGTGAATTTCGGCTTCCGAAAGTGCTTCTGAAGGTGCTTCCGAAAGTGGTTGAGTTTTGGCTTCCGAAAGTGCTTCCGAAGGTGCTTCCGAAAGTGGCTGTCTTTGGCACTCTTTGGCACTTTTAAGAGCATTTTCTCCAAATTGTTTCTTCACACCTAATCTCTTCAAAACATTATTAAAACCACAAAATTAGGTAGAATAGGTGCAAATAAAAATCAATAAGATTATGAAAATATGGACTAAAATATGCTCTATCAGTGCCCATATTTGGTCCTGAAGGCTGTCTTTGGAACATCCTCCTCTCTAACTTTCAACTGATGGTATCCGGATCTCAGATCTATTTTAGAGAAACAACCTGCTCTAGCTAGCTGGTCGAATAGATCGTCGATCCTTGGCAAGGGATACTTATTCTTGGTAGTGACTTTGTTCAACTGCCTATAGTCGATACAAAATCTAAGGGATCCATCCTTCTTTATGACAAAAAGCACTGGAGCACCCCAAGGTGAGGTACTAGGGCGGATGAAACCCTTGTCTACCAACTCTTGCAACTGTTCTTTCAGCTCTCTTAACTCTGCTGGTGCCATCCTGTATGGAGGAATAGAGATCGGTCTGGTACCAGGCAGCAACTCTATTTCAAACTCTATCTCCCTATCAGGTGGTAGTCTTGGAAGCTCCTCTGGGAACACGTCTAGATACTCTCTAACCACTGGTACCGAAGCTGGTTCCCTAACCTGTTTATCTAGCTCTCTCACATGAGCTAGAAACCCCTGACAACCCCTCCTAAGCAACCTGCGAGCCCGAAGGGCTGATATCAAGCCTCTAGGCGTCCCCCTCCTATCTCCTCTGAAGACACATACTGACCCATCCAGATCTCTGAGATTGACTACCTTGTCCCTGCAGTCCAAGGTAGCACCATATGTAGATAGCCAATCCATCCCTAGAATGACGTCAAAATCTGTCAAATCTAGAACCACAAGGTCAGTTGGAAGGCATCTACCCTCTATGAACACTGGACTGAACCGGCAGACTGACTCTGCCACTGATGGGTCACACTTGGGTCCACTGACCCAGAGAGGACACTCTAACCCAGAGACTATCAGACCCAACCTCTCTATGGCTCTAGAAGCAATAAAGGAATGAGAAGCACCGGGATCTATCAAAGCATACACATCAGAACACCCAATGATGAGATTACCTGACACCAGAGTGTTAGATGTGTTGGCCTCCTCTTGTGTCATAGTGAAGATCCGTGCAGGGGCTGCTGGACCTCCACCTCGGGAACCTGCTGCTGAAGAAGAGGCTGACCCTCTCCCTCTTCCTCTGCCACTACTCTGCGGCATGGCTGGCGCTACTGGCTGTGCCACACTACCAGAAGTCATCTGCTGGGATGGTGCCATCAAGGTCGCCTTAGGACATTCCCATGCAAAATGCCCCTCCTACCCACAATTAAAGCAGGCTGTAGATCCCAACCGACAAACTCCCCTGTGTGACCTCCCACATCTTCCACAAACTGGACTGCTTGCGCTAGAGCTTGAGCCACTACCCATCCCCAGACCAGACTTGAGCTTGTTCCAAAACTTATTCTTTTTACCCTTCGCTCTTTCCCATTTCTGTTTGCTTGCACCCGCTGACTTCTGAGAAGAAGGATCTAACTTGATCCCTGAAGATTGTGCTTTAGGCTATTTAACTATCCCCTGAATAATTGCACTTGCCTCCATCTTTCTGGCTGCATCCACTATAGAGTGGAAACTCTCCTTCTCTGCTGGAAGAATCAAGGAGGAATACCTGGGATGAAGCCTCATAGTATATCTCCTTGCCTTCTTCTGGTCAGTATCATAAGCCTGACCCACATACTGTAACAGCTCCAGGAACTTGTCAGTATATTCATCAACACTCATTTGTTCTGTTTGTCTCAACTGCTCGAATTCAATAACCTTCATTTCCCTGGAACTGTCAGGAAAAGCCCACCCAGCAAATTCATTGGCAAACTCTCCCCAAGACATGCTGTCAATCCTGGGTTCCACACAATTCTTATACCACTCTCTGGTTTTCTTACACCTCAATGTGAATCCTGCCATTTCAATGGCTCTACTATCATTAGCCCCCAACTCATCGGTTATCATCTTAACCAATCTGAGGTACTCAAATGGATCATCTCCCATGTTATACTTGGGAGCATCCAACTTCAGATACTCTGTCATCTTCACTTTTCTTTCCCCAGACAAGCTAGGCTGAGGTACTTGAATAGCTGGTGTTTCTGGTTCTGGTGGTGGAGGAGGAGGTGGTGGAGGAGGAGGTACTATACTACTTGGTTCTGGGTGTGCTGCACTTGGATGGAAAGGTGTAGGGGGATACATAGGGTACTGGGGGTAGGGTGGATAATAAGGAGGATAAGGCATGTATGGCATGTAGGTAGGATATGGGGTAAAACTGGAGTAATCCGACGTACCTCCCATCGGATACCCCGGGCCCTGTGGAAAGGGTGGATAACCAAACCCCGAGGCCTGAGCGCCTCCCTGGGACTCTCCCATACCCTCTTCAGACCTGCCCACACCCATGCTTTCATCTCTTCCTGAATCCACCTCCATAGCTTCCCTCACCTCATCAGACCTTCCTCCTCTATCTGTACCTCTTCTGCTTTCGTCAGAGGACCTTCTAGGGTCCCTTGACGTACCTTCTCTACTTGTCCTACTAGGCCTTGCACTTGGCAAAGCAGGGGGACCGGCACTTGTGTCTTCGTCCTCAGATGGAACTCTAGTCAATCTCGTTAATCGACGAGTACCCCGCATTCTTACTTCTGAAAAACAGCACATAACATGGCACATTAGCAACATATAGTCCATGTGGAAACACATGAACCTTCAAGCATATATCACATATCATTAATGCACATGCATGAATCATGGCATTTCACATCATCATATAGACAGGACTCAACATCCTATCCTAGTGGATATGTTTTCCTATTGTGCTTGACCTACTAACACCCCTATGAGCCCGACACTCTCTCTATAGGTCCGACCATATGAACCTAGGGCTCTGATACCAATCTGTAACAACCCGGAATCCGAACCGCTACCGGCGCTAGGATCCAGATCGGCTTAAGGCCGCCGGGACCCGTAGCAAGCCTCCTATACTCTTTGCATACCTGTAAAAATCCCATACATGATCATACATTCTCTATAAAAATTTTGCTTTGTTCCATGGCTCAACTTGTGCATGCACTAACTCTGAATCCTGTGCACAGACCCTCTGACCAGAGCACTCATCAAAGCTCTAGTTGGGTCCACACAGTATATGTTAAGCCTGGTTTCTCATACTCAACCATAAAACATATACATAAACAGACCATGTATACAAAAGGGATTAACATACATCTAGGTCAAGCACAATACTATACATCATTCTTACTGTTCTAATACATCTCTTTTACAATATTTACATGTCCACTCTATACTATTACATACTCTTCCTGTACTCTTCTGACTTTCCCTAACTTTGTACACTGTACCTGCAAGACTGGGGTTAAGGGAGTGGGGTGAGCTACTATAGCCCAGTGAGTAGAACAGATACAAAAACATGTTATAAAACATGCTCACATGAAATGCATCACATCACAGACAATTCACATAAACTCAGGTGAACATGTCACTGCTAGTCCCAGCATACTATACCGTTACCAGGGCGTAGAGGTAGGCTCCTGGTTTTCCTCATATACCATCACATAACATAACTTACCGTTGTGCCAGGGCGTAGTTAAAGGCTCCTGGACTTTCCATATACCTGCCAGAGCGTAGTCAAAGGCTCCTGGACTTTCCATATACCTGCTAGGGCGTAGTCAAAGGCTCCTGGACTTCCTTAGGGACTAATGGATCATTCATCATTCACCCGCACCAACAACAATAGAATGCAATGCAACATATTCGTGAACTAGTGCAATCAACCTATTGCATATTCATGATGCATAAAACATGCTAAAAGCATTTAATCTTTCAATTAAAACGGTTAAGTTTAGTTCCACTCACCTCTGGCTGACTCTGAGCTGACACTGAAGTAGTGGTCACTGCTGATCTCTTTGGTTCCTCTGATCTGTTCCTACACAGATGGACTCAAATGAGGGACCAAACTAGCTCAAGAACATCTCTATAAAACTCCCAAAAACCCCCCTAAGATATCCTAAAACTATCACATAAAACATGCAAAGGAAGGCTGGACAGGGCACTTTCGGCGGCAGGTTCGGCAGCCGAAAGTCCCCTCCAGAGACGAAAGTCGGGTGTTTTCGGCTGCACCTTCGGCAGCCGAAAGTCTTGTCCAGAGACGAAACTCAACCTTCGGCGGCACTTTCGGTGGCCGAACCTTCCCTCCAGAGCCGAAAGTCCAAACTTTCGGGGGCAAGGTTTGGCAGCCGAAACCACCTCCTTAGCACCTTCGGCGGCCGAACCTTCCTTCGGCGGCCGAAGCTGGATTCGCCAATCAGGCAGAATCCTGCTCCTCACATGCACAACTTCCCCCAAACCAACACAAACATACAACCAACCAAAACACCACTAGCATATACTTGTGTACATGCACAAAGGGGTCCAAAACTAACTTAAAACCCCAAAGCTACAACACTCACACAACACATAGCATGCTTTTGCACAAAAGTCACATAAAACCTACTAAACCTACACATGCATTTCTACCCATAAAAACTCCATCAAACCTTTAGAAAACATGTTAGAAGCCATGGATCTACACTTACCTCTTGAAGAACTAGAGGATATGTGATCCCAACGTGGAGATATGGAGAAACTTGCTCCCAAGGCTCCAAGCTTCCAAACTTTGCTATTTTTGCTCAAAACCTTCAAAATACCAAGAAATCTTGTCAAACCTTGAAAGATTTGAAGAAAACATGAACATCACCCAAGGAAGATCATGGTCTCACCTCTGTGAGTGGGAAGGGAAAGAAAATCTTATCTTTTCCGCCGACCTTTGGCCTTTTATAGGTGGCTGGCCAGACCACCTTCGGCGGCCAAACGTGGTCCCGAAACCATGCAACGTTCGGCGGCCGAACCTGGCAAAACTCCCTTGGTTCCTTTTCTTTCAAAAACTCATTTTCCTTTATTCATAAAACATTAAAACATACCAAAAACATTTAGAAAATCATAAAACTTACCCTTCTAGAGGGTTCCGATACCCGAGATTCCACCGGACTACAGGAATTCCGAATTCGGACTCTAGCCGGGTATTACACTTTTAGTGATATTTACTAATTCCGGGCCTACTATGGACCTTTATCCTAATTTTTCCCAACAAATAGGTGATTTGCATCCCATACAAAGCCTCATAAGGCGCCTTCCCAATGCTAACATATTTACTGTTATTTTAAGAAAACTCTACTAATGGAAGATGTTGCTTCCAAGAGTCACCAAAGTCTAGCACATACATCCTCAACATGTCCTCTATGGTTTGGATGATCCTTTCTAACTATCCAATAGTTTGTGGGTGGAAAGCAGTGTTAAAATCTAACCTTGTACCCATAGCATTCTGCAGACTCTGCCAAAACCTGAAGGTAAACTAGGGTCTATAATTTGACACTATTAAAACCGGAGCCCCAAGAAACCATATGATCTCCTTCACACAAATTTCTGCCAGCTTGTCCACAAAGTAACCACTTTTGACAGGGATAAAGTGAGCAGATTTAATCAATCTATCCACTATTACCAATATAGAGTCGTGTCTTTTGGATGTCACTATTAACCCCATTATGAAATCCATTGCCACATGCTCCCATTTCCATTCTAGAACAGCTGGCTTCTATGCTCCAACTTCACCCTTTGATACACCTCATAAGTAGACACTAACTGAGCCACTTCTCTCTTCATAAAAGGCCACCAAAACACCTTCTTCAGATCCTGATACATCTTGGTACCTCCAAGGTGGACACTGCACCTGACATTATGAGCTTCTCTCATAATGTCTCCTTTCAAACCTATGTCATCTAGTACACATAATCTGTTGCCATAATGGAGGATACTTCTAGTGTCAACCCTGAATTTGCTATTCTTACCTTGCTGAACTGCTCTTACTATTTTTACCAACTGTGGGTCCTTATGCTATTTCTGTGCTACTTATTCCAAAAACACAGGTGTCACTTCCATTTGTGCCACTAGAATACCTGCACTAGACAACTCTAGCTGTAAGTCTTCATTGACTAGCCTATAAAATTCTTTCACCACTAGTCTCCTTTTCACTGAAATATGAGATAAACTACCAAGTAATTTTCGCCTAAGAGAATCTACTACTGCATTTTCTTTACTCGGATGATACTGAATTTTGCAATCATAAACACTGAGCAGCTCTACCTATCTCCTCTGCCTCAAGCTCAACTCCCTCTGACTCAAGATGTACTGCAAGCTTTTATGATTTATGAAGATCTCACATTTCACCCCATATAGGTAGTGCCTCCACATCTTAAGTGCAAAGATCATAGCTGCCATCTCTAGACCATGTGTAGGGTAATTTAACTCATGCTTCTTCAACTGCCTAGAAGCATAAGCTATTACCCTATCATTCTATATTAACAGACAACCTAGTACCACTCGGGATGCATCACAGACCACTGTGAAATTCTCATTACTTGTAGGCAGAGCCAACACTGGTGTTGATGTTAACCTTCATTTCATCTCCTAGAAACTCTCTTCATACTGATCTGACCAAATAAACTTCTGATTCTTCTAAGTCAACATTGTCATAGGAGTAGCTAATTTGGTGAAATCCTGAACGAATCTCCTATAGTAACTGCCAAACCCAAAAAGTTTTTTTATCTCAGTTACTGTAATGGTTCTAGACTAGTTTGCTACTACTTCTACTTTCTTAGGATCTACCTCAATTCCATTTTCTGACATTACATGCCCCAAGAAAGAGATACTCCTCAACCGGAACTCACACTTGGAGAACTTGGCATACAACATGTGCTCCCTTAAGGTTTGCGACACTCTTCTTAGATGATGGGCATGCTCCTCTATATTCTTGGAATACACTAAAACATTGATAAGAAAGACAATAATAAAATGATCTAGAAATGGTCTGAAAACTCTGTTCATAAGGCCCATGAATATTGTCGAGGCATTAGTCAGCCTAAACGACATTATTAGGAACTCATAATACCCATATCTGATCCTGAAAGCTGTCTAGGCACATCTTCTTCTCTGATTCTCAACTAGTGATACCTGGATCTCAAATCTATCTTGGAGAAACAACCAGCTCCCACTACCTAGTCAAATAGATCATCAATCCTGGGTAAAGGATACTTATTCTTTATAGTAACTTTGTTCAACTGTTTGTAATCAATACAAAGTCTCAAGGATTCATCCTTTTTTTCACAAACAATACTGGAGCACCCTAGGGTGAAGTACTAGGTCAGATGAAACCCTTATCTACCAACTCCTGCAACTACTTCTTTAGCTCTTTCAACTCGGCAGATGCCATTCTGTAGGGAGGAATAGAGATGGGTCTGGTACCTGGCAACACTTCAATTTCAAACTCTATTTCCCTATTAGGTGGTAAACCTGGTAGATGCTTTGGGAAAATATCAAGAAACTCTCTAACCACGAGCACTGAAGTTGGTCGTGATCTGACCATTGAACTCTCTAACATTAGCAAGAAACTCCTAATAACCCCTCCTAAGCAACCTATGAGCCTGTAAGGCAGATATTAAACCCCTAGGCATAACTGACTTGTCCCCTCGAAAGACAACCTTTGATCCATCCTATCCTCTTAACCTAACTACCTTGTCTTTATAAACCAAGGTAGCACCATGAGTAGAGAGCCAATCCATCCCTAGAATGACGTTAAAATCAGTCAAATCTAAAACCACAAGGTAAGCTGGAAGGCACCTATCCTCAGCTATAAATGGACTGAACCGAAAGAATGACTATGTCAAAAGACGTATCACATTTGGGTCCACTGAACTAGAGATAACATTCGAGCCTAGAAGCTACCAAACCCAAACTTTCTATGGCCCTTGGAGAAACAAAAAAATGAGAGGCACCAGGTCCAAAAGAGCATACACATCAGAACACCAAATAGAGAGTTTACTTGACACCACTATGTTTAATGTGTTGGCCTTCTTTTGCGTCATGGTGAAGATCCGTGCTGGTGCTAAAGGACCTTCTTCTTGGGAACCTGCTGAAGAAGAGGCTGTCTCCATTCCTCTACCATGCCCTCTGCCCAGAGATGTGGCTAAAGCTACTAGCTAAGCTACACTACTAGAAGCTGTCCACTGGGATTGTGCCATCCTGACTGTTTCGAGACACTCATATGCCATGTGTCCCTCATGTCCACATCTTCAACAAGATGTAGTCCCAAATCGATAAGGCTCTCTGTTCGGCTTTCCACATCTGACACATTTAGAGCTATCTGAACCAGAACTTGAACCATTGCCCTTTCCTAGACCAAACTTCAACCTGTTCCAAAATTTGTTCTTCTTAGTCTTCTTAATAGATTTATTCCACTTTCTATTTTCTATGGCGGCTACACTCGGAGAAGAGAGGTCGAACTTTTCTATACTCGAGGCCTTGGATGAAACAGCCTGGCCCGAACTGGCCCAAATAACTTTTGGACCCACTTTCCACTCGGCCCAAAATGGTTAACCCAAGTTATTCAGTAGTTTCGTGCTAGCTATTATATACAATTCTGATTTTCTATAATATACCGATGTGGAATGAAAGCTGCAAGCAGGCAGCTGACCGTTACACTCGGTCTTGCTAAATTTTGCGACGTCCTCGTCACAACTGAATCGAATCCAATTGCTAACCAGGACCGGACCCTCGGGTATTGTAGTTTGCTAGTACCTCAGGCGGCTCCACCTCGTGTCATATGGGTAGCCCTTTTCTCGCAGGCCCACTAGCTCTGCACAATTTTTCTGACCCAGGGTGGCTCTGATACCAATTGAAAACAGCCCGGCTAGAACTGGCCCAAATAACTTTTGGACCCACTTTCCACTCAGCCCAAAATGGTTAACCCAAGTTATTCAGTAGTTTCTTGCTAGCTATTATATACAATTCTGATTTTCTATAATCTACCAATGTGGGACGGAAGCCGCAAGCAGGCAGCTGACCGTTACATTGGAACCTGATGATTGTGCCACTTATAGTTTCACTATCCCCTAAATGATGGTATTAGCCTTCATCTTTCTAGCTGCATCTATAATGGTGTGGAAACTCTTTCTCTCTGCTGCTAAGATTAGGGAGGAATGCCTAGAGTAGTGTCTCATGGCATACCTCCTAGCTTTCTTCTACTCTGTGTCATACGCCTGTACTCATCCACACTCATCTCTTCAGTCTATCTTAGCTGCTCAAACCTTATCACCTTTAACTCCTTTAAACTATTTGGAAAAGCCCATTCTACAAAATCATTTGCAAATTGTACCCAGGAAAAGCTGTCCAGTTTTGGTTCCATATAGTTCTTGAACCACTCCTCGGCCTTCTTACACTTTAAAGTGATCCTTACCATCAGAATGGCTCTACTGTCACTAGCTCTTAACTCATCAACTATTATCTTTGCTTCTTTAATATACTCAAATGATTCATCTCCATCCTTATGCTTAGGAGAATCCAACTTCAGGTAATCTGTCATCTTTGCCTTGCTTCCTATTAATAGGTTGGGTTTAGGTAGTTGGGTGGTTAGGAATTACTGATTCTTTTGTGGGAGGAGGTGGTGGTTCTGCACTCCCTGGGTTAGGGTTTACTAGATTTTGGTAATAAGATAGAGGTGAGTACATAGGGTAGGGTGGATAATGTGAGTAATATGGAGGATACAACATATATAAGGGGTAAGGGTGATAGCTAGAGTAATCCGATGAACCACCCATCGGATAAGCAGTTCCCCATAGGTGAAACTAGAATTGAGGTGGATAAGCTGATCCTCAGGCCTGAGTGCCTCTTATTCCTCCTTTAGACTCTCTCACACCCTCTCTTTCAGAACTTATACCCAAACTTCCATCTCTCCTCTATTCATCTCCTACTGATTCTCTGTCATCTGATGAAATCCTATTTGAATATGTCCTTCTATTTACATCAAAAGAACTTATAGGGTCTCTTGACACTTCTCCCCTATTACTTCTGTTTGCCCGTGCTCTTGAGCGAGCAGTAAGGGAAAGGGCATCTGTATCCTCATTTTCAAGTGGGGCACTAGTTAATCGTATAGATCGATGTGAGCCACGCATCTGTCTTCTGAAAAATGGCATTAAACACATAAATATCAGTATCATATGGTTCATGTATCTACACATGAACCCACAACATGCATATCTCATCACTAATGTACATGTACATGTTTATGGCATTACACATAAGCATATGATAGGGTGTATATTCTGCATATTTAATGCACATTCTTTCTCGTAAAATTGGAGTTGATTATGCTAAATTATGGGCATTTCTTTTCTTTTTGCAATATTGACAGATTTTATACTCTTTGGGAAGAAAAGCTCTTAATTGGAAGATTTAGGCAAAAATCAGAGGTGGAATCGCGGAATAGATTTCAAGCAAAATCGACCTCTTACAAGATAGACCTCTTGCAAAGCAGACCTTGTTAGACCTCTCGCAAAGCAGACCTCATTATACTTCTTGCAAAGTAGACCTCTTTAAACCTCGCGCAAAGCCAACCTTGGACAGGGCAGACCTCGTACACAAGACCGCAGGTGACTGTGCGGTTGTCGAAGCTGGTCAAAAATAACCTTTTTGGTTATCAACAATTTTACAACTGCAGATAGTGGCATCGAATCCATAGGGAATTGATACTTACCTATTTTCCTTATCAAGACTAAGTAAATAAACTGAAAGTAAAATAAAAGGGGGGGTTTTGAGATTGATGAATTAAACTAATACTGAAAGCAATAAAGTAAAGAAAATAATAAAATTAAAGAAGATTCAAATATGAGAAAAGCTCTAGTTGAAGAATTGGATCCACTTCAGTTGTTGGGATTGATCATTGACACTTAGGTTCCTTTATTTGATTCAATAAATTAGTTATGGAGGTGGAAGACGCTTCTCACCACCATATCCCTCCTTAAGCATAGATTAACTAGGGAACGTTCTCTAATTAATTACTAATCAACAAGTTGCCAAGGAACGTCCTTAGGCCTTTGGCATCTAACAACTGTCAATTGCATTAAGAAATAGAGAGACCTAATTCTAGCTACCCAAACGTATGGTGATATTGCTAGATCATGCAATTTTCTTAGTTTTTACACCAATAGTTACTTGTGTTTGAATAATCCAAGCAATTACGGACTTAAAACTATCCAAACTAACAAATTATCACTTTGCAATCAAGAATCAATGGGCCCTATTGATCTCAACAAAGCAACAATAGAATTAAGCATGAAATTGCATAAATATTGATAAACAAAAGATAAAAATAATATGTTCAGATCTCCCAATCCATAAAACAACTAAAGTTTCACCTAATCTTCAACTAGAAAAAGAGATTTTAGCCACTCATGGCTGAAACAAAACAAAAAAATAAAAGAAAGAGAAGAAGAAGAAGGAGTGGCCAACGGCTTGGAGAAGAAGGGCGTCTTGCAATCCGAATGGGAGAGAAGAAGGGAAGAGTGTGCGGCTTACTTTGTGATCCTTTTATAGGTGAAAGGCGTTGCCCTAGGCTTCCTTGAGAAGGTTTTTGAATTTTGAATTTTGAATGTCCTCTTTTGAATTTTGAATTCTTGGGAGGCAAGTGCATTTTCTTGAGATTTGGCTTCTTGAATAGGCTGAATTGAATGCTGAGGTGTCTTCACATTTTTAATAAGGGAAAGAATTCTTGAAGATTTGAAATTCAAATTATTCTGCTGGCTATACTTTCCTTATTTATCTTCACTTCAACTGCAACTTGGCTTGGGCAAACAATGCTTGTTCTCCTGTATCCTCTTTTAGGCAGTTTTAAGAGCATTTTCACCAAATTATCTCTTTACACCGTTTTCTGCAAAATAAGATCAAAACCACAGAATTAGGCAGAAAATGTATAAATTAACATTAATAACAACATGACAAATGGGTCTAAATTTGGTCTGATCAAATACCCCCACACCTAACCCTTTGCTTGTCCTCAAGCAAATAAACTTAGTCAAACAAGCTCTCTTTGCTACTTGATCCTTTATTTCCACTTAAGCTCTTACTCTAGACCCCTACTTTGAAGCATTGCAGTGAAGAGTGTATACACCAAGGTTACTCTCCTTCTTTCCTTGTCTCCCTTTACCTACCATGGTTAGTAATCGTTTTCCTCATGAGAGATATTATACATGCACATATTCTTGTTCAGTTTAGACTTTTCCTAGCTCTCAGAGTGATTTTCCTTTGATTTAAAGCACTTTATTCTTGCTTGAAAAAGTCACCAACCTTTTGACGTGAGGGTACATATTTGTGATACCCACCCCCAGTTACTCAGTTGGTCACCTGTCCAAGTGGCTACTAGCTCTGTTCATAGTCTTTTGACCATTGGAACAGTTTTTATTTGTGCTTTTGAAGTCTTGCCTTTGCTGAATTTCTTTTTCTCAATGAATTGGGCAAATCAACACCAATTGTCAAAATAAGTCATATTTAGTTTCTCACGCATCTTTATTATTCTCTCCAATGAGTAATGTCATATATTTTTCACCATAACAAACTCAAAGATTCAATTCAAAAGGAAATTCCCAACAATGAATACAACTCACTGCAATTGATTCAACTTAGGTTTAAAGAGTCATCACATCAATGGGGTCATGGAAAGAAAGCTCATTCAACATAGCCTATGTGTTTGAGTAAAGCATACCAAAACAGAAAAAAAAAACTGTGGCTACATGTGTGTACATTAAAGACAAAAATAACAAAAATGAAAAAAATTCACCTAATGTGTGCAAACTAAAAATTAAAGCTAAAATGGACTTAAAATAAAAATTCAGAGATATGCACCCCCACACCTAATTCATGCATTATCCTGAATGTATTGGAAATATTAAAGTTCAAAGGAAACTGAGTACTCCCCTGGTGTGGTTGTTTGGTGCGAAACACTAAGCAAGCTGAGGAGGATGATGCAGTGGAACTCCTTCCACTACTTGCACTGTGAACCCTTCATAGTATGGTTTCAGGTATGGGTCATCCCAAACATCTTATCTTGCAATCTTCTTTATTTTGTCTTTTGTGTGCTTGGGCATATCAGAGGGTAAGTTACTTTCTACACATTCTGGAAGTTGCCGCATGGAGAGCTTCTGTTAGCATAGACAAGTGTCTGTCTGCGTTGGGTTGTAGTCAGTCTGCTGTATGCGGCAGACTGTTACTTTCAGCTTTGGCTCCCTTTGGCTTCCTTCATCTTTTTGGCTAACCTCCCTACAAAAGTCATTGTTTAGCATATCATCTTGATTAATATCAAAAACTTCTTGGCTCAAATAATCAATGATATCTAAACTATAAACATGGGATATTTCATGGCATCATAAACATTAAATTTTATTACTTTCCCTTCAAATTCCATGGTCAATATGCCATCATGCACATCTATCTTAGTTCTGGCTGTGCTCAAGAAAGGTCATCCAAGTAGGATGTCTGAAGTAGTGTTGCTACTGTCTTCCTGCATATCAATCACATAGAAATCTGCTGGAAAGACAAGTTGATCTACTTGCACTAAAACATGTTCTAGAACTCCTTTTGGATATAATACAGATCTGTCAGCCAACTGAATGACCACTCTAGTGTCTTTAAGTGCACTTGCATTCAAAGAATTATAAATAGAAAGAGGCATAACATTAATTGATGCACCTAAGTTACACATGGCCTTTTTGATGCCCACATTGCCAATTTTGCAAGAGACAGCAAACATCCCTCTATCTTTGCACTTGGCTGGGAGTTCTCTTTTTATGACAGCTGTCACAACTTCTCCCACACTTACCTTTTCTTTCTCAGCAAGCTTTCTTCGGTTAGTGCACAGTTCTTTCAAGAATTTTGCATACCTTGGAATTTGTTTCACAGCGTCAAGCAATGGTATGTTGATCTCCACTTTCCTAAAGGTTTCAAGGATCTCTCTTTCTTCTTTTTCTTTTTGTGATTTTTCAAACCTTTTTGGGAAGGGAGGTGAAATCTTGAATGTTGCTTGCTGGTCTGCCTTTTGCTGGTGTACTGGTTCTGTAATACCCGACTAGAGTCCGGCATCGGAATTCCTGTAGTCCGAAGGAATCTCGGGTGTCAGGACCCTCTAGAAGGGTAAGTTTTATGATTTTCTAAATGTTTTTGGTATGTTTTAATGTTTTATGAATAAAGGGAAATGAGTTTTTGAAAGAAAAGGAACCAAGGGAATTTTGCCAGGTTCGGCCGCCGAAGGTGATTTTCGGCCGCCGAACATTGCATGGTTTCGGGACCACGTTTGGCCGCCGAAGGTGGTCTGACCAGCCACCTATAAAAGGCCAAAGGTCGGCGGAAAAGATAAGATTTTCTTTTCCTTCCCACTCACAGAGGTGAGACCATGATCTTCCTTGGGTGATCTTCATATTTTCTTCAAATCTTTCAAGGTTTGATAAGATTTCTTGGTATCTTGAAGGTTTTGAGCAAAAATAGCAAAGTTTGGAAGCTTGGAGCTTTGGGAGCAAGTTTCTCCATATCTCCACGTTGGGATCACACATCCTCTAGTTCTTCAAGAGGTAAGTGTAGATCCATGGCTTCTAACACGTTTTCTAAAGGTTTGATGGAGTTTTTATGGGTAGAAATGCATGAGTAGGTTTAGTAGGTTTTATGTGATTTTTGTGCAAAGCATGCTAGGTGTTGTGTGAATGTTGTAGCTTTGGGGTTTTAAGTTAGTTTTGGACCCCTTTGTGCATGTACACAAGTATATGCTAGTTGTGTTTTGTTTGATGCATGTTTGAGTGAGTTTTGGGTGGAGTTTGCATGAAGCAGGGTTGGGTTCTGCCTTACTGGAGAACCCAGTTTCGGCCGCTGAAGGAAGGTTCGGCCTCCGAAAGTGGTAAGGAGGTAGTTTCGGCTGCCAAACCTTGCCTCCGAAAGTTTAGACTTTCGGCTCTGGAGGGAAGGTTCGGCCGCCGAAAGTGCCGCCGAAGGTTGAGTTTCGTCTCTGGACGAGACTTTCGGCTGCCGAAGGTGCCGCCGAAAATACCCGACTTTCGTCTCTGGAGGGGAGTTTCGGCCGCCGAACCTGCCGCCAAAAGTGCCCTGTCCAGCCTTCTTTTGCATGTTTTATGTGATAGTTTTAGGATATTTTAAAGGGGTTTTGGGGAGTTTTATAGAGATGTTCTTGAGCTAGTTTGGTCCCTCATTTGAGTCCATCTGTGTAGGCATAGACCAGAGGAACCAAAGAGATCAGCAGTGACCACTGCTTCTGAGTCAGTGCAGAGTCAGCCAGAGGTGAGTGGAACTGAACTTAACTGTTTTAATTGAAAGATTAAATGCTTTTAGCATATATCATGCACCATGACAATGCTATAGGTTGATTGCATTAGTTCACGAATATGTTGCATTGCATTCTATTGTTGTTGGTGCGGGTGAATGATGAATGATCCACTAGTCCCTGAGGAAGTCCAGGAGCCTTTAACTACGCCCTGGCAGGTATAGGAAGTCCAAGAGCCTTTGACTACGCCCTGGCAGGTATAGGAAGTCCAGGAGCCTTTGACTACGCCCTGGCACAACGGTAAGTTATGTTATGTGATGGTCTATGAGGAAAACCAGGAGCCTACCTCTACGCCCTGGTAACGGTATAGTATGTTGGGACTAGCGGTGACATGTTCACCTGAGTTTATGTGAATTGTCTGTGATGTGATGCATTTCATATGAGCATGTTTTATAACATGTTTTTGTATCTGTTCTACTCACTGGGCTATAGTAGCTCACCCCACTCTCTTAACCCCAGTCTTGCAGGTACAGTGTACAGAGTCAAGAAAAGTCAGAAGAGTACAGGAAGTGTAACAGCCCGGAAACTGAACTGCTACCGGCACTAGGATCCAGATCGACTTAAGGTCGCCAGGACCCATAGTAAGCCTGCTATATTGTCTGTGTACCTGTGAAAACCCATACATGATCATACATTTTCTGTAAACATTAAAACTTTTCTCTGTTCCAAGGCTTAACCTGTGCATACTCTATCTCTGTACTGTAAAACCCTTGCTAGAGCTCTCATCTTTGCTCTAGACGGGCCATACTCATATAATGTTAAGCCTGGTTTTTCATACATATACAATAAAATCATTTTCATAAAACAGATCATGTATAAATAAAAGGAGTTATTACAAATGGTCAAGCATCATTCTATATATCTATACAACATACTATCTTTTTACAATTACATGTCCACACTAACTTCTGGTTCTTTCTGGTCAGTCTGGTCATAGGAGCAGCTATCCTTGAGAAGTCCTAAACGAACCTCCTATAATAGCCTGCCAAACCCAGAAACCTCTTGATCTCTGTTACTGTAGTGGGTGTAGGCCAGTTGGCTACTGCCTCTACTTTCTTGGGGTCTACTGCTATACCTTCATCTGATACTACATGACCCAAGAAAGAAATGCTCCTCAGCTAGAACTCGCACTTGGAGAACTTAGCATACAGCCCATGCTCTCTCAAGGTCTGTAAGACTATCTTCAGATGTTGGGCATGCTCTTCTGCATTCCTGGAGTACACTAAAATATCATCTATGAAGACGATCACAAAGTGATCCAGGTACTCTTTGAAAACCCTGTTCATGAGATCCATAAATGCTGCAGGGGTGTTAGTCAACCCAAACGGCATTACTAGGAACTCATAATGCCCATATCTGGTCCTGAAAGCAGTCTTTGGTACATCCTCTTCCCTGATCTTCAACTGGTGGTATCCGGATCTCTGATCTATCTTAGAGAAACATCCTGCTCCCGCTAGCTGGTCGAATAGATCATCGATCCTGGGTAAAGGATACTTGTTCTTGGTAGTGACTTTGTTCAATTGCCTGTAGTCGATACAAAGTCTAAGAGATCCATCCTTCTTCCTGACAAATAACACTGGAGCACCCCAAGGTGAGGTACTCGAACGGATGAAACTCTTGTCTACCAACTCCTGTAACTGCTCCTTCAGCTCTCTCAACTCTGCTGGCGCCATCCTGTAGGGAGGAATAGAGATCGGTCGTGTACCAGGCAACAACTCTATCTCGAACTCTATTTCCCTATCAGGTGGTAGACCTGGAAGCTCTTCAGGAAACACATCTGGGAACTCTCTAACAACTGGTACTGAGGACGGTTCCCTAACCTGACTGTTTAACTCTCTTACATGAGCTAGGAACCCCTGACAACCCCTCTTCAACAATCTACGTGCCTGAAGGGCTGATATCATACCTCTAGGTGTCCCCCTTCTGTCTCCACTGAAGACACACTCTGACCCATCCTGGTCTCTAAAACTGACTACCTTGTCTCTGCAATTCAAGGTAGCATTATATGTAGATAACCAATCCATCCCTAGAATGACATCAAAATCTATCAACTCTAGAACCACGAGGTCAGCTGGAAGGTATCTACCCTCTATGCATACTGGACTGAACCGACAGACTGACTCTGCCAATGATGGGTCACATTTAGGTCCACTGACCCAAAGAGGACACTCTAACTCGGAAACTATCAAGCCCAATCTCTCTGCGGCTCTAGAAGCAATAAAAGAGTGAGAAGCACCGGGGTCCATCAAAGCATACACCTCTGAACACCCAATGATGAGATTACCTGACACCACTATGTTCGAAGTGTCCGCCTCTTGCTGAGTCATGGTGAAAATCCGTGCTGGGGCTGACGGACCTACACCTCGGGAACCCATCCCTGATGAAGAGGCTGACCCTCTTCCTCTTCCTCTGCCACTGCTCTGAGGTACGGCTGAAGCTGCTGGCTGTGCTACACTGCCTGAGGTCATCTGCTGGGACGATGCCATTACTGCTGCCTGAGGACATTCTCGTGCAATATGTCCCTCCTGCCCACATCTATAGCAGGCTGTAGATCCCAGCCGACAAACTCCCCCATGAGATCTTCCACATTTTCTACACACTGTACTTCCTGTGCCAGAACTGGAGCCGCTACCCATTCCCAGACCAGATCTGATTCTGCTCCAGAACTTTCCTCTCTTAGACTTGAACTTTTCTCCTTTCTTGCTGCCAGAAACTGCTGTACTGGGGGCCTTAGAACCCGAAGACTGTGCCACCTGTTGCTTCACTGCTCCCTGTATGATGGCACTCGCCTCCATCTTTCTGGCTGCGTCCACAATAGAGTGGAAACTTTCTTTTTCTGCTGGAAGAATCAAGGAGAAATACCTGGGATGGAGCCTTGTGGCATATCTCCTTGCCTTCTTCTGGTCAGTGTCATACGTCTGACCCACAAACGGTAACAATTCTAGGAACTTATCTGTATATTCATCAACGCTCATCTCCTCTGTTTGTCTCAACTGTTTGAACTCTACAACTTTCCTCTCCCTGGAACTGTCAGGAAAAGCCCACCCAGCAAACGCATTGGCGAACTCTTCCCATGTCATACTGTCTATTATGGGGTCCACATAATTCTTGAACCATTCTCTTGCTTTCTTGCACTTTAACGTGAACCCTACCATCTCAATGGATCTGGTATCATCTGCTCCCAGCTCACTTGTTATCATTCTGACTGCACTGAGATACTCAAAGGGATCATCTCCCGTATTGAATTTAGGAGCATCCAGTTTCAAGTACTCTGTCATCTTCACTTTACTTCCCCCTGAAGAACTAGGTTGTTGTGCTTCAACAACAGGGGCTACTGGTTCTGGTGGTGGAGGTGGAGGTACTGTTTCTCTGGGTTCTGATTGTGCTGGACTTGGATGAAAAGATGGGGGTGGATATATGTGATATGGTGGATAAAAGGATGGATAAGGCATGTAGGGCATATAGGGTGGATATGAGGCAAAGCTAGAGTAATCTGACATACCTCCCATCGGATACCCTAGGCCCTGTGGGAAGGGTGGATAGCCAAACCCCGAGGCCTGTGCACCTCCCTAAGACTCCCCCACACCTTCTTCAGACCTTCCTATACCCATACTTTCATCTCTGTTCTGGTCAACATCCATAGCATCTCTCTCTTCCTCTGACCTTCCTCCTCTATCTATTCCTCTTCTGCTCTCATCAAAAGACCTTCTAGGGTCTCGTGATGTTCCCTCCCTGCTTGACCTGTGAGATCTTGCCCTTGGCAATGCAGGAGGATGAGCAGCTGTACCCTCACTTTCTGGTGGGACTCCAGTCAATCTCGCGGATCGACGAGTTCCTCGCATCTTAACTCTCTGAAAAACAGCACATCACATAGCACATCAGCAACATATAGTCCATGTGGAAGCACATGAACTCAAGCATACATATAATATAATGCACATGCATGAATCATGGCATTTCACATCATCATATAGACAGGACTGACATCCTATCCTAGTGGACATGTTTTCCTATTATGCTTGACCAACTGTGACCTCTATGAGCCCGACTCTCTCTACATAGGTCCGACCATATGAACCTAGGGCTCTGATACCAATCTGTAACAGCCCGGAAACCGAACTGCTATCGGCACTAGGATCCAGATCGACTTAAGGTCGCCGGGACCCGTAGTAAGCCTGCTATACTGTCTGTGTACCTGTGAAAACCCATACATGATCATACATTTTCTGTAAACATTAAAACTTTTCTCTGTTCCTAGGCTTAACCTGTGCATACTCTATCTCTGTACTGTAAAACCCTTGCTAGAGCTCTCATCTTTGCTCTAGACGGGCCATACTCATATAATGTTAAGCCTGGTTTTTCATACATATACAATAAAATCATTTTCATAAAACAGATCATGTATAAATAAAAGGAGTTATTACAAATGGTCAAGCATCATTCTATACATCTATACAACATACTATCTCTTTACAATTACATGTCCACACTAGCTATTACATAACTCTTCTTTTTCCATGCCCTGCTAGACTCTCTGAACTCTGAACCTGCAAAACTGGGGTTAGGGGAGAGGGGTGAGCTATACTAGCCCAGTGAGTAGAACATATAAAACATGTTAATAAAACATGATCTCATGGAATGCATCACATCACAAGTAATCATCTTCCGGACGGACTGAAACAAAACTCCCTTCTCTGTGCCCGGCCCACAATGGAGCTCCTCAAGTCTTTATAATCATGCAGTGCCCGGCCCTTCGGGCTCCTCAGGACTTTATAAACATGCAATGCCCGGCCCTTCGGGCTCCTCAGGACTTGATAATTGCCCGGCCCTCAAAGGGGCTCCTCAGGTCTTTATAAAGAGAAGGGCTAATGAATCTACTCTGTGTCCGTCCGCACATACAATTAATTATGCAATGCACATCTTAGTGAGTTCTAAGGCAATCACCCTATTATATATCATGATGCATGGCACATGCTAAAACATTTACTTTCTCATATTAAAATGAATTTAAGTTCAGTTCCACTCACCTCTGGCTGACTCTGTACTGACTTTGCAGGTTCTGAAGCAGTACTCACTGCTGACTTCCCTGATTCCTCTGGTCCATTCCTACACAGATGGACTCAAATGAGGGACCAAACTAACTCAAGAACAACTCTATAAAACTCCCCAAAAGCCCTCTAAAAGATCCTAAAACAATCACATAAAACATGCAAAAGAAGGCTGGACAGGGCACTTTCGGCGGCAGGTTCGGCGGCCGAAACCCCCCTCCAGAGACGAAACTCATGCATGTTCGGCGGCACCTTCGGCGGCCGAAAGTCTCATCCAGAGACGAAACTCAAACCTTCGGCGGCACTTTCGGCGGCCGAACCTTGCCTCCAGAGACGAAAGTCCAAATTTTCGGGGGCAAGCTTTCGCAGCCGAAACTGTCTCCACAAGGGGTTCGGCGGCCGAACCTGGTTTTGCCCGTTGGGCAGAACCCTGCTCTATTTCTTGCAAAACTCCTGCAATCCTTCCCTCAACATGCACACACAACTCCTAAACAAGCATATACATATGTACATGCACAAAGGGGTCTAAAACTATCCTAAAACCCCATCAAACATAACAAACAACACATATACACACTTATGCATAAAAAATCATCAAAACTCTCCACAAAACCTAATCATGCATACTACCCATAAAACTTCCATAAAACCTTCAAAAATCAAGAAAGGAAGTTCAGGATCTTCACTTACCTCTTCCAAACAAAGAAATAAACGATCCTAACGTGGAGATATGGGAAAATCCTCTCTCAAAATCTCCAAGCTTCCAAACTTGCTCTTTTTGCTCAAAAACTTCAAAACCACATATAAATCCATCAAAATCATGAAAGATTTGAGAAAACACATAAATCATCCAAGGAGAATCATGGTCTCACCTAAGTCAGGAGAAATGGAAAGCAAACTTATCCATTTGACCGACCTAGGGCCTTTTATAGTTGGCTGGCCAGACCAACTACGGCGGCCGAAGGAGAACCCGAATGCCATGCAAGTTCCGCGGCCGAAAGTCACCTTCGGCGGCCGAACCTGGCAAATCCTCCTTGACTCTTTTCTTTCAAAAACTCATTTTCCTTTAACACTTTAAATCATTAAAACCTTCTTAAAACACTTTAAAAACATACCTACTACCCTTCTAGAGAATTTCGACACCCGAGATTCCACCGGACTACAGGAATTCCGGTGCCAGACTCTAGCTGGGTATTACAGGAAGAGTTTGTAATAGCATAGAGTGGACATGTAAATATTGAAAGAGATGTATTAGAACAGTAAGAATGATGTATAGTATTGTGCTTGACCTAGTTGTATGTTAATCCCTTTTGTATACATGGTCTGTTTATGTATATGTCTTATGATTGAGTATGAGAAACCAGGCTTAACATATACTGTGTGGACCCAACTAGAGCTTTGATGAGTGCTCTGGTCAGGGGGTCTGTGCACAAGATTCAGAGATAGTGCATGCACAGGTTGAGTCATGGAACAAAGCAAAATTTTTATAGAGAATGTATGATCATGTATGGGATTTTTTACAGG
This sequence comes from Manihot esculenta, assembly GCF_001659605.2. Taxonomy (NCBI): domain Eukaryota; kingdom Viridiplantae; phylum Streptophyta; class Magnoliopsida; order Malpighiales; family Euphorbiaceae; genus Manihot; species Manihot esculenta. Next base: position 30,901,292 of record NC_035175.2, read on the forward strand.
TATGCAGAGAGTATAGGAGGCTTGCTACGGGTCCCGGCGGCCTTAAGCCGATCTGGATCCTAGCGCCGGTAGCGGTCCGGATTTCGGGTCGTTACAGGTTCTGTTTGACCAGTTTGTTTGGACAAACAGTTTTTTTGTTGTTTTTCTTCAGCAGCTTGTCTTTGCACTAGTGAACTTCCATCATCAGCCTCGACATCCTGAAACTCTTTCCCACTTCTTAACATGATAGCACTTACATTTTGCCTGGGATTAGCCTTGGTTTGGGAAGGTAACTTCCCTTGAGATTCAAGCTTGCTCACTGAGATGGCTATTTGACTCATTTGTTGTTGAAGGCTTTGCACAGAATTTGTCAATGACTTCATCATCTCCTCAAGGTGCATATTGGAACTTGGAGGTGCTGCTTGGGCTGGATTCCTTTGATAGTTTTGGTAGTTGTTAGCCCTAGCATAGCTGAAGTTTGGATGGTCCCTCCAACCTGGATTGTAGGTATTAGAGTAGGGATCATGTATGGGCTGGCCATTGAATCCTCCAATTGCACTTACTTGCTAGTCATCCTCTTGAAGTGTAGGACATTGGTCAGTTGGGTCTCCTACATGTGCACATATCCCACATGGTCTAATTTGCTGAAGTTGTTGAGCTTGACCTATGACAAGACTTTTCACAGCAGAGGTTAGTTCAAAAATTTGAGAAGTGAGAACAGATGTACGTACCTCATTGACTCCTCTTTGCAGCTGCTTTTCCTCTCCATATTGTCTAGATGCTACTGCAAGTCTTGCAATCAACTCTCTAATTGCTTGAGGTGTGCTATCCTCAATTGAACCTCCACATGCTACATCAATGAATTTCCTTTCGGATGGTAGCAAACATCCATAGAAGAATTCTATGAGTGATTTATCTGAAATGTCATGTTGAGGACAACCTGTACACAATCTCTTAAATCTTTCTGCAATAATCATACAAATCTTCAGTTTCTTTTTGCTTAATACCACTTATCTCTCTTCTTATGCCTATGGCTTTAGAAGTTGGAAAATATTTGTTCAGAAAAGCTCTTACCACACCATCCCAAGAAGTGATTGATCCAGGTGGTAAGTAAAAGAACCAATCTTTGGCATAATCATCAAGTGAGAATGGGAATGCTCTCAGTTTAACATGCTCTTCAGTTATGCCTTGCGGCCTCATGGATGAACATACAATGTGAAATTCTTTCAAGTGCTTATGTGGATTTTCATTCTTCAAACCTCTAAATTTAGGTAGTAGATGTATCAAACCTGTTTTGAGCTCAAAAGGGACTATCAAAGGCGGATAGGTGATGCAAAGAGGTACTTGATCACCTATAGGGGCTACCAACTCTCTCAGTGTTCTTTCTCTTAACATTAGTGGCCTCATTGCTAGATTTTCTTGTATTAATTCATCATGGACAACAGGTTCAGCATGGGCAGCAGGTTGTGCATTGACTTCAGCCATCTCTGCGGCTGTTTGGTGAAGTTTAGAAGGTTCTGAATCAGTTCCTGCGATTGCCGGTTCCTTGAGGACAGATTCTGGTTTGGTGGTGACTTGCTTCCCAAGTCGCCTGATTGTACACTCAATTTCTGGATCGTAAGGTAGAGTTTCCTTGCGTCCAGTCCTGGTCATGAAAGAAAAATAAATTAGTTAAATCAACTCCCCGGCAACGGCATCAATTTTTTACTGTGCAGTTGTCGAAGCCGGTAAAAAATAACTTTTTTGGTTATCAACTATTTTACAACTGCAGATAGTGGCAAAAGGATCGAATCCATAGGGAATTGATACTTACATATTTTCCTTATCAAGACCAAGTAAATAAACTGAAAGTAAAATAAAAGGGTGGGTTTTGAGATTGATGAATTAAACTAATACTGAAAGCAATAAAGTAAAGCAAATAATAAAAGTAAAGAAGATTCAAATATGAGAAAAGCTCTAGTTGAACAATTGGATCCACTTCAGTTGTTGGGATTGATCATTGACACTTACGTTCCTTTATTTGATTCAATAAATTAGTTATGGAGGTGAAAGACGCTTCTCACCACCATATCCCTCCTTAAGCATAGATTAACTAGGGAACGTCCTCTAATTAATTACTAATCAACAAGTTGCCAAGGAACATCCTTAGGCCTTTGGCATCTAACAACTGTCAATTGCATTAAGAAATAGAGAGACCTAATTCTAGCTACCCAAACGTATGGTGATATTGCTAGATCATGCAATTTTCTTAGTTTTTACACCAAGAGTTACTTGTGTTTGAATAATCCAAGCAATTACGAACTTAAAACTTTCCAAACTAACAAATTATCACTTTGCAATCAAGAATCAATGGGTCCTATTGATCTAAACAACAAAGCAACAATGGAATTAAGCATGAAATTGTATAAATATTGATAAACAAAAGATAAACATAATATGTTCAGATCTCCCAATCCATAAAATAACTAATGTAACGACCCGAAAATCGGATCGCTACCGGCGCTAGGATCCGGGTCGACTTAAGGCCGCCGGGACCCGTAGCAAGCCTGACATAAGACCTGTAAACCTGTATAATCCCATACATGATCAACAATAAGCATAAAAATTAAAACTTTCCTTTGCATACTCATCAACCAAACTCAACCTGTGCATAAACGTTTACATAATCTTGATCCCTCTGTGGGATCTCATCTGTGCCCTCAATGGGTAACATACATCTGTTGAGCTGGTTTACATAAACATCAACAAAATCTCTAAGATCATGTATAAAAGGGAAACAACAATCTATGGTCAAGCACATACTAACATCCATAAAACTCATTACATAACTATACTGTGTTTTAACATTACAATTTGATCATGTCCATTTCTAGCTATTACATAAGCATGACTTCATCACTCTAACCGAACTCCCGCACTATATCCTGTACCTGTAAGCCTGGGGAAAAAGGGAGAGGGGTGAGCTAAAAGCCCAGTGAGTAGAGCTAGTAAAACACATTAACACTATGCTCAAATGGAATGCATCATAACACAAACAAATCACCTAAGGGTTGGGTGAACTCGTCACCAAATAGTCCAAGTTAACTCTGTGCCAGGCCTGTAGAATGGGGCCTGGTCTTCCTGTCATATCATACATTACTTACCATTTTCCCAGGGCCTCCTCTGGGCTCCTGGTCTTCGAGTTCCATAACCGTACCTTACTCTGTGCCAGGCCTGTAGACTGGGGCCTGGACTTGCTTACTCTGTGCCAGGCCGTAGCATGGGGTCCTGGTCTTCCTGTCTTGGACTAATTGGATCATCCAACATTCACCCACATCAACAGCAATTTATGCAATGCGGCATATTCGTGAAAACTAATGCAATCATCCTACTGCATAATCATGATGCATGAAACATGGTAAAGCATTTTATTTAAAAGATTCAGTTTAGTTCCACTCACCTCTGGCTGACTCTGACAACACCGCAGCTGAACTCACTGCTGGGGTCCTCGGTTCCTCGGGTCCGAACCTACACAGGTGGACTCAAATGAGGGACCAAACATACCTGAACATAACTATAAACTACTCCCCAAAAACCCCCTAAAACATCCTGAAAACATCACAGAAAACATGCATGAAATGGCTGGACAGGGCACTTTCGGCGGCACCTTCGGCGGCCGAAAGTCCTGGACAGAGACGAAACTCAGCTAGGTTCGGCGGCACCTTCGGCGGCCGAAAGTGCCAGACAGAGACGAAAGTCTCTTTTCGGGGGCACCTTCGGCAGCCGAATGCTGCCTCCACAAGAGGGGTTCGGCGGCCGAAACTTCCTTCGGCTGCCGAACCTGGTTTCTGCCAAACGGGCAGAAACTTGGTTCACATGAACCTCCTGCCTCCCAAACCCACAAATCATGCATAAACTTCAACCAAAACATGCATACAAGTTCCTAGGGGTCTCAAAACATACATATACCCCATCTACAACATTCCAATCACACACAAACAAGCTACATTGTTCAAAACATCAATATATATACCCATAACATCAACATATAACCTAACATGCATTTTACCCCTTAAAACTTCATAAAACTTGTTTAAATCATACATTGAGCTTAAGATCGGCTCTTACCTCTTGAAGATCGAGGGTTGAGGAGATCTAAACTTGGAGATGGGAGAAGTTCCAACTTTTGGTCTCCAAGCTCCAAAACTCGTTCTAAGCTCAAAGATCTTCAAAAACAAAGTTATAAACTTGTAACGATCATGGAAAAAGGAAGGAAATACTCAAGATAGGGAAAGGATGGCGGAAATGCTCACCTTGGCCGAAATGGGGAGAAAAAGCTCGTCCATTTTCGGCTAAGGGACCCTTTTATAGTGGCTGGCCAGACCACGTTCGGGGGCCGAATGTGCCTCCGCATCCATGCAATGTTCGGCGGCCGAACCTGAACTTCCCTAACTCATGCTTTCGGGGGCCTAACGTGCCTCCAAAACGCATGCATGTTCGGCGGCCGAACTTGACTTTCGGCGGCCGAACCTGGGTTTTCCTTCAAGGACTTTTCATGCAAAAACTCATTTAATTTCTTACTTAAAATTATAAAACACCTTAAAACATTTTTATAAAACATGATTCTACCTTTCTAGAGGTCTCCGACATCCGAGATTCCACCGGACGGTAGGAATTCCGATACCGGAGTCTAGCCGGGTATTACAACTAAAGTTTCACTTAATCTTCAACTAGAAAAAGAGGTTTCAGCCACTCATGGCTGAAACAATACAAAAAATAAAAGAAAGAGAAGAAGAAGAAGAAGTGGCTGGAGGCTTGGAGAAGAAGGGCGTCTTGCAATCCGAATGGGAGAGAAGAAGGGAAGAGTGTGCGGCTTGCTTTGTGATCCTTTTATAGGTCAAAGGCATTGCCCTAGGCTTCCTTGAGAAGGTTTTTGAATTTTGAATTTTGAATGTCCTCTTTTGAATTTTGAATTTTGAATTTTGAATTCTTGGAAGGCAAGTGCATCTTCTTGAGATTTGGCTTCCTGAATAGGCTGAATTGAATGCTGAGGTGTCTTTACATTTTTAATAAGGGAAAGACTTCTTGAAGATTTGAAATATGAAATTTGAATTTCAAATTACTCTGCTGGCTGTACTTTCCTTATTTATCTTCACTTCAGCTACAACTTGGTTTGGGCAAACAATGCTTGTTCTTCTTTATCCTCTTTTAGGCAGTTTTAAGAGCATTTTCACCAAATTACCTCTTTATACCGTTTTCTGCAAAATAAGATCAAAACCATAGAATTAGGCAGAAAATGTGTAAATTAACATTAATAACAACATGATAAATGGGTCTAAATTTGGTTTGATCAGCAGGCACGATTTATGAAATATCACTGGATTTCTAGATATGATTGAGGAAGACCAATTTGGAAAGAAATGATTTCAGAAAGACCAAGATTTTAAGGATTGTCAATTCCCCTTTTAAAGTGATATTTATTTTCTTACTCTTTAGTTTAGGTTTTCCCTTTTAAAAAGGGGAAGCTTCTTTGTAATTTGATATTCAGATTTTATTCAGAGTTTCAGAGTTTTTCAGAGTTTTATCATGAGCTTCAGTAGCTAAACTTCTTTTATCTAGCTAGGGATTTTTCAAGGTGTAATTCCCAAGGATTGTGAAATCAAATAGAACTTAATCTTTCCTTCTCATTTCTGGTTTCTATGTTATTCCTTTTATTCTTAAGATTATTATTTATTTAATTGATGCAGTCTAGCCAATTGTTCAGTTGAATGAATAGTATACAGTCATTCAGATTCATTAAGTCTGTAATCACTTGTGATTTTGACGTTTGTGAAAAATAATATTTTATTGTGGAATAACTTATTTTGATTTCATAGCTGCGCTAAGTGAGCTTCTTGGTTGGAGTTAGGTCTTCCTAGTTTTTAATGTTGTTATCAAGTTGAAATCTCATTGAGCTAATCATGTGGTTTATTTGATGATTAGGAGCTGATTAATGAGCTGATCCTTTTCAATCTCTTATCTAAGAGCAAAAAATATTGAATTCTTTAAGGTGTTTGTGTGGATCCTCATTTTCTACTCCTCTGAATTTTGGAAGTAGATGAATCAATCCGATTTTTAGCTCAAAAGGCGCTGCTAGAGGTGGAAAAGTGATGCACAATGGTGCTTGATCACCCACGGGGATTGCTAATTCACGAAGAGTTCTCTCTTGTGCCATTGGAGATCTTACTTTAATGTGTTCAACTTTAAATTCAACCGCTAATGGTTCTGGTCTACCCACTATAGATATTCTATTGGGTACTTCTAGTGCAGCAGCTGGTGTATTTGCTACGGTAAGGTATGTCACCTTTGCAGCTAATTGTGCAATAGGATCTAGGACTGTTGTTGTCTCCTCACTGGTTGCGAATGAAGACCATTTTGAGGCTTGGTTCCTCGAATTTGCTTGTCTTCTCAAGTTCTTGGTAGCACGTCCAATTTCTGGGTTATAAAGCAAATTTTTTTTACGTCCCAACCTAGTCATGAAAGGAAATAAATCAGTTTAAATCAATTCCCTGGCAACGGCACCAATTTTTGATTGGTGTCGAAGCCACCAAAAATAACCTATTAAAAATCAACAAATATAAGTTGTGTATAGAGTGAATATGATCAATTCCATAGGTAATTGACACTAAGAATTTTCAAACAATGACTAGGAAAATAAACAGTAAAAGTAAAAACAGGGGTTTGATGATGAGTTAAAATAAAAATCAAAGCAATTAAAGAAAGCGATAATCAAAGGAGAAATAAATCAATGTAAAAAAATTCTAGTTGAAGTTTAGGATCCATTTTAGTTTTGGGAATTAATCATGGAAATAAAAATACATTTATCCATTCCAATAAATTAGTTATAGTTATGGAAGATGCTCCTCATAACCAATCTCTCCTTAGGTATAAATTAATTAGGAAATGTTCGCTAATTAACTCTAGTCAACAAATCGCCCAAAGAATATCTTTAGGATTTTAATTTATCAGCCGCCTTAAGAATTAGAGAGACCCAATTCCAACCAACAAACCAAACCCATTGTGAGTTCAAGCTAGATCATGCAATTTTTTAGTGGGGTACACTAATTGTTACTTGTTGTTGAATAACTTAAGCAATTACGGACTTCAAGCATTCAAACTAACAATATCTCACTTTGAAAATATGAACAATGAGCCCTATTGATCAAATAACAAAGCAATAATAATATTAAGAACTGAAATTGTATAAATATTGGAAGAATAAAAGATGAATAATTATGTTTAGATCTCACAATCCATGTATGAACTGAAATTTCAACTCAACTCCAACTAGAAATAAAGAGTTTAGCCACTCATAGCTTTGAAAGAAAAATACAAAAGAGAAGAGAGAATCGAAGATGAAGGATGGACACTGCGGCTGTCCACAAAGATGGGCTTAAATAGGTGCTCAACCCTAGTAAAGTCCTTTTAGGAATAGGAACTCTTCTTTGCTTTGAATTAAGAATCCTTCTTTTAAATGTTTCTTCCAATGAGGGAATTCCTTGATTTAAGAAGGATATCGTGCTGCAATGAAGGAGGGGAATCGAGTGGATCCTGCTGTAACGACCCGGATTCCGGACCGCTACCGGCGCTAGGATCCAGATCGGCTTAAGGCCGCCGGGACCCGTAGCAAGCCTGCTATACTCTCTGATTACCTGTAAAATCCCATACATGATCAGAGCTAAACTGTAAAAAAAATTTTCTTTTATTTCATGGCTCAACCTGTGCATGCACTATCTCTGAAACGTGTGCACAGACCCCCTGACCAGAGCACTCATCAAAGCTCTAGTTTGGTCAACACAGTATATGTTAAGCCTGGTCTCACATACTGACTCATAAAATAAAAACATAAACCGATCATGTATATAAAAAGGGATTACAAATAACTCGGTTAAGCACTTTGCTATACATCATTCTTACTGCTCTAATACATCTATTTACAATATTTACATCTAATACATGTCCACTCTATACTATTACATACTCTTCCTGTACACTTCTGTCTTCCCCTGACTTTGCACCTGCAAGACTGGGGTTAAGGGAGAGGGATGAGCTATACTAGCCCAGTGAGCAGAAACTATAAAACATGTTATTTAAACATGATCTCATGGAATGCGTCACATCATAGACAAGCCACATCAAGGGTAAACCTGTCACCAAATAGTCCCAAAATTCTGTCTGTGCCAGGGAGTAGTCAAAGGCTCCTGGTCTTCCTGTAACCATAACAATACTTACACTGCCCCAGGGCCTTATTAGGCACCTGGTCTTGGCGTCCCTTACTGTGCCAGGGCATAGTCAAAGGCTCATGGACTTCCTTAACTGTGTCAGGGCGTAGTCAAAGGCTCCTGACTATCTGGGGGACTATTGGATCATCCAACATTTACCCACATCAACAACAATAGTATGCAATGCAACATCTTCGTGAAACTAGTGCAATCAGCCTACTGCATAATCATGATGCATGAAACATGCTAAAAACATTTAATCTTTCCAATTAAAACAATTTAGTTTATTTTTACTCACCTCAGGCTGACTCTGAACTGACTCTGAAGCAGTGGTCACTGCTGGTTTCTTTGGTTCCTCTGATCTATTCCTACACAGATGGACTCAAATGAGGGACCAAACAAGCTCAAGGACATCTCTATATAACTCCCCACAACCCCTCTAAAACAACCTGAAACTATCACATAAAGCATGCAAAAGAAGGCTGGACAGGGCACTTTCGGCGGCAGGTTCGGCGGCCGAAAGTCCCTTCCAGAGACGAAACTCGGGTACCTTCGGCGGCCGAACCCTTACTTTCGGCAGCCGAAAGTCCCTTGCTAGCCCGAAAGCCCTGCTTTCGGGGGCGAGGTTCGGGGGCAGCAAAACACTCCAGAGCCGAAGGTCCAACCTTCGGCGGCACTTTCGGCTGCCGAACCTCCCTCCAGAGCCGAAAGTCCAACTTTCGGGGGCGAGGTTTGGCAACCGAAACTACCTCCTCAAGGGGTTCGGCGGCCGAAACTCCCTTCGGCGGCCGAACCTGGTTTTGCCCAGTAGGCAGAACCTTGCTCAACACATGCACAACTCCCCCAAAACTCACCCAAACATGCATCCAACAAAACACAACCAGCATATACTCGAATATATGCACAAAGGGGTCTAAAACTAACTTAAAACCCCAAACAAACAAACAACACAAAACATCACTTTTCATGCATATACACAAAACCTTCCAAAAACATACTTAAACCTAAACATGCATAACTACCCATACAACTCCCATAAAACCTTTTAAAAAAAATCATCAAAGAAGCTAAGGATCAACTCTTACCTCCTAAAGAACTTGAGGATAGGTGATCTTAACGTGGAGATATGGAGAAATCCACTCCTAGCCTCTCCAAGCTTCAAACTTTGGGTTTTTGCTCAAATCTTCAAAACAACAACAAAACTCATCAAAACTTGGTAAGATTTGAAGAAAAACATGTAAAACACCCAAGGAGAATCTTAGCCTCACCTTTGGTGGCGAAAATGGAAGAAATCTATCCAAATCACCGACCTTTGACCTTTTTATAGGTGGCTGGCCAGACATCCTTCGCCGGCCAAACGTGAAGCCGAAAGTCATGCAAGTTCGGCGGCCGAAACTCAACCTTCGGCGGCCGAACCTGGCAAACCTTCCTTGGTACTTTTCTTTCAAAAACTCTTTTCCCTTTATACTTTAAAACATTAAAACCTTCTTAAAACACTTAGAAAACATACCTATTACCCTTCTAGAGGGTCCCAACACCCGAGATTCCATTGGACTTCAGGAATTCCGGTGCCGAACTCTAGCCGGGTATTACATTCTCCCCCCCTTAAGAACATTCATCCCCGAATGTTCCTCAAACAACAAAACACATAAAAAGAGGGAAAACTAACCTTAAAACAGATATGGGTATTGCTGAAGCATAGACTCTCGCGTCTCCCAAGTGCACTCTTCTAGATTGTGGTGGTTCCACAGGACTTTCACCATCGGAATCTCCTTGTTTCTCAGCTTCCTAATCTGGGTGTCCAAGATCCGCACTGGCTACTCTATATAGGTGAGATCTCCAAGGATCTCCACATCAGGCTCACTAAGAACCTTACTCGGATCTGACACGAACCGCCTCAGCATAGAAACATGGAAAACCGGGTGAATTCTCTCCATAGATGCAGGTAAATCCAGCTTATACGATACCTTCCCGATCTTCTGCAAGATCTCAAAAGGTCCAATGTACCGCGGAGCTAGTTTACCCTTCTTCCCGAAACGAACCACCCCCTTCATTGGAGACACCTTCAGCAACACCATATCCCCCTCCTGAAACTCAAGCTGCTTCCTGCGAACGTCTGCATAGCTTTTCTGTCTGCTGACAGCTGTTCTGATCCTCTCTCTGATCATGGGCATTATTCTACTGGTTATCTCTACTAGTTCAGGCCCTGCAAGAGCATTTTCTCCTACTTCCTCCCAGCAAACAGGTGATCTGCACTTCCTCCCATACAGAGCTTCATAAGGAGCCATCCCGATGCTGGCATGGTAACTGTTATTATAAGCAAACTCCACCAGAGGTAGATGTTGCCTCCAAGATCTGCCAAAATCCAGCACACACATCCTGAGCATGTCCTCTATGGTCTGGATGGTCCTCTCTGACTGTCCATCAGTCTGTGGATGGAAAGCAGTGCTGAAATCCAACCTTGTGCCCATTGCACTCTACAGACTTGGCCAAAACCTGGAGGTAAACTGAGGTCCTCTGTCCGACACTATAGACACTAGAACCCCATGCAACTTGACGATCTCATCAACATAAACCTGCACCAACTTATCCACAGAGTATCCACTCCTGACAGGTATGAAGTGAGCGGACTTAGTCAATCTGTCCACAATCACCCATATAGAGTCTAACCTGTTGAACGCTGTCGGTAATCCCACTACAAAGTCCATTGCTATGTTCTCCCATTTCCATTCTGGAATAGGCAGTGGGTTAAGCATTCCAGCCGGCTTCTGATGTTCAAGTTTCACCTTCTGACAAACCTCGCAGGCAGACACATACTGTGCCACTTCTTTCTTCATAGAAGGCCACCAATACACTCTCTTCAGATCCTGATACATCTTGGTGGCTCCAGGGTGAACACTATATCTTGCATTATGAGCTTCCCTCATAATGTCTTCCTTCAACCCTCTGTCATCTGGTACGCATAGACGATTCCCATAACGGAGGATCCCCTGGCTATCAAATCTGAACTCTGCACTATTGCCTGACTGAACAGTTCTGGCAATCTTCACTAACTCTGGGTCCTCGTGCTGTTTTTGAGCTACCTGCTCCAGAAACACTGGTATTACCCTTATCTGTGCTATCAAAGCACCTGTACCAGATAACTCTAGTTGCAGCCCTTCCTCTAAGAGCTTGTAAAACTCCGACACTACTAGCCGCCTCTCTGCTGATATGTGGGATAGGCTGCCTAGTGATTTTCGGCTTAAGGCGTCTGCCACCACATTCGCCTTGCCCGGATGATACTGAATCTTACAATCATAATCACTGAGCAAATCTACCCACCTCCTTTGTCTCAAGTTCAACTCTCTCTGACTCAAGATATACTGTAAACTTTTGTGATCTGTGAAGATCTCGCATTTCACTCCATAGAGGTAATGTCTCCACATCTTGAGTGCAAAGATAACTGCTGCCATTTCTAGGTCGTGTGTGGGGTAATTCAACTCATGCTTCTTCAACTGCCTAGAAGCATAAGCTATCACCCTATCATTCTGCATCAGAACACAACCCAGCCCTACTCTGGACGCATCACAGAACACTGTGAAGTCCTCACCACTTACTGGCAGAGCCAACACTGGTGCTGTCGTCAATCTTCTCTTAAGCTCCTCAAAACCCTCTTCACACTGGTCTGACCATACAAACTTCTGATTCTTCTTGGTCAGCTTGGTTATAGGAGCCGCTATCTTCGAGAAGTCCTGAACGAACCTCCGATAGTAGCCTGCCAAACCCAAAAAGCTCTTAACTTCTGTCACTGTAGTGGGTCTGGGCCAGTTAGCTACCGCCTCTATCTTCTTGGGGTCTACCTCTATACCATCTGCTGAAACAACATGCCCCAAGAAGGAAATGCTCCTCAACCAGAACTCGCACTTAGAGAACTTGGCATACAAGCTATGCTCTCTCAAAGTCTGCAGAACTGTTCTCAGATGATGGGCATACTCCTCTGCATCTCTGGAGTACACTAGGATATCATCTATGAAGACAATAACAAAGCGATCCAGATACTCACTGAAAACTTTGTTCATGAGGTCCATGAATGCTGCAGGGGCATTAGTCAATCCAAATGGCATTACCAGGAACTCATAGTGCCCATATCTGGTCCTGAAGGCTGTCTTTGGAACATCCTCTTCTCTGACTCTCAACTGATGATATCCCGATCTTAGATCTATCTTAGAAAAACAACCTGCTCCAGCTAGCTGGTCGAATAGATCATCGATCCTCGGCAAGGGATACTTATTCTTGTTAGTGACTTTGTTCAACTGCCTGTAGTCAATACAAAGTCTAAGGGATCCATCCTTCTTTCTGACAAAAAGCACTGGAGCACCCCAAGGTGAGGTACTAGGGCGGATGAAACCCTTATCTACCAAATCCTGCAGCTGCTCCTTCAGCTCTTTCAACTCAGCTGGTGCCATCCTGTAGGGAGGGATAGAGATCGGTCTGGTACCAGGCAACAACTCTATTTCAAACTCTATCTCCCTATCAGGTGGTAGTCCTGGAAGCTCTTCTGGAAACACGTCTGGAAACTCATTAACTACTGGTACTGAAGCTGGTTCCCTCACCTGCTTATCCAGCTCTCTTACATGAGCTAGAAACCCCTGACAACCCTTCCTAAGCAACCTGCGAGCCTGAAGGGCTGATATCAAGCCCCTAGGTGTCCCCCTCCTATCGCCTCTGAAAACACACACTGACCCATCCAGATCCCTGAGAGTGACTACCTTGTCCCTGCAGTCCAAGGTAGCACCATATGTAGATAGCCAATCCATCCCCAGAATGACGTCAAAATCTGTCAAATCTAGAACCACTAGGTCAGCTGGAAGGCATTTACCCTCTATGAACACTGGACTGAACCTGCAGACTGACTCTGCTATTGATGGGTCACACTTGGGTCCACTGACCCAGAGAGGACACTCTAACCCAGAGACTATCAGACCCAACCTCTCTACGGCTCTAGAAGCAATAAAGGAATGAGAAGCACCGGGGTCCATCAAAGCATACACATCAGAACACCCAATGATGAGATTACCTGACACCACTGTGTTCGACGTGTTAGCCTCCTCTTGTGTCACTGTGAAGATCCGTGATGGGGCTACAGGACCTCCACCTTGGGAACCTGCTGCAGCTGAAGAAGAGGCTGCCCCTCTCCCTCTTCCTCTGCCACTACTCTGAGGCATGGCTGAAGCTGCTGGCTGTGCCACACTGCCAGAAGTCATCTGCTGGGATGGCACCACTAAAGTAGCGGTAGGACATTCCCGTGCGAAATGCCCCTCTTGCCCACATCTATAACAGGCTGAGGATCCCAACTGACAGGCTCCTCTGTGTGACCTCCCACATCTCTTGCAAACTGGACTGCTCGTGCCAGAACTCGAGCCACTGCTCATTCCCAGACCAGACTTGAGCTTACTCCAGAACTTATTCTTTTTACCCTTTGCTCTGTCCCATTTCTTACTGCTTGCACCAGCTGACTTCTGAGAAGAAGGATCTAACTTGATCCCTGAAGACTGTGCCTTAGGCTGTTTAACTGTCCCCTGAATTATAGCACTTGCCTCCATCTTTCTGGCTGCATCCACTATAGAGTGGAAACTCTCCTTCTCTGCTGGAAGAATCAAGGAAGAATACCTGGGATGAAGCCTCATGGTATATCTCCTTGCCTTCTTCTGGTCAGTATCGTATGCCTGACCCACATACTGTAACGGATTCAGGAACTTGTCAGTGTATTCATCAACACTCATGTCCTCGGTCTGTCTCAACTGCTCAAACTCAACAACTTTCATCTCTCTGGAGCTGTCAGGAAAAGCCCACCCAGCAAATTCATTGGCAAACTCTTCCCAAGACATGCTATCAATCCTGGGATCCACATAACTCTTGAACCATTCCCTGGCTTTCTTGCATTTTAGTGTGAATCCTGCCATCTCAATGGCCCTGCTATCATCAGCTCCCAACTCACTGGTTATCATTCTCACTGCACTGAGATACTCAAAAGGATCATCTCCTATATTGAATTTAGGAGCATCCAACTTCAAGTACTCGGTCATCTTCACTCTTCTTCTCCCAGATGATCCATGCTGAGGTACTTGTACAACTGGTGCTTCTGGTTCTGGTGGTGGGGGAGGTGCTGTACTACTTGGTTCTGGGTGTGCTGCACTAGGATGGAATGGTGTAGGTGGATACATAGGATACTGTGGGTATGGTGGATAAAAAGGAGGATAAGGCATGTAAGGCATATAGGTGGGATATGGGGTAAAACTGGAGTAATCCGACGTACCTCCCATCGGATACCCCGGGCCCTGTGGAAAGGGTGGATAGCCAACCCCCGAGGCCTGAGCGCCTCCCTGAGACTCTCCCATGCCTTCCTCAGACCTGCCCATACTCATACTTTCATCTCCTCCCTGGTCCACATCCATTTCCTCCCTCACATCTTCAGGTTCTTCTCCCTGAACTGTTCCTCTTCTACTATCGTCAGAAGACCTTCTAGGGCCTCTTGACGCTCCTTCTCTACTTGACCTGCTAGGCCTTGCTTCTGGCAAAGTAGGGGGACCGGCACTTGTGCCCTCGTCCTCAGATGGAACTCTAGTCAATCTCGTTGATCGACGAGTACCCCGCATCTTACTTCTGAAAAATCGCACATAGCATAGCACATTAGCAACATATAGTTCATGTGGAAACACATGAACCCACAAACATACATCACATATCATCAATGCACATGCATGAATCATGGCATTTTACATCATCATATAGAGACAGGACTCCTCATCCTATCCTAGTGGACATGCTTTCCTATTGTGCTTGACCAACTAACACTCCTATGAGCCCGACACTCTCTCTATAGGTCCGACCATATGAACCTAGGGCTCTGATACCAATCTGTAACGACCCGGATTCCGGACCGCTACCGGCGCTAGGATCCAGATCGGCTTAAGGCCGCTGGGACCCGTAGCAAGCCTGTTATACTCTCTGATTACCTGTAAAATCCCATACATGATCAGAGCTAAACTGTAAAAAAAATTTTCTTTTATTTCATGGCTCAACCTGTGCATGCACTATCTCTGAAACGTGTGCACAGACCCCCTGACCAGAGCACTCATCAAAGCTCTAGTTTGGTCCACACAGTATATGTTAAGCCTGGTCTCACATACTGACTCATAAAACAAAAACATAAACCGATCATGTATATAAAAAGGGATTACAAATAACTCGGTCAAGCACTTTGCTATACATCATTCTTACTGTTCTAATACATCTATTTACAATATTTACATCTAATACATGTCCACTCTATACTATTACATACTCTTCCTGTACACTTCTGTCTTCCCCTGACTCTGCACCTGCAAGACTGGGGTTAAGGGAGAGGGATGAGCTATACTAGCCCAGTGAGCAGAAACTATAAAACATGTTATTAAAACATGATCTCATGGAATGCGTCACATCACAGACAAGCCACATCAAGGGTAAACCTGTCACCAAATAGTCCCAAAATCCTGTCTGTGCTAGGGCGTAGTCAAAGGCTCCTGGTCTTCCTGTAACCATAACAATACATACACTGCCCCAGGGCCTTATTAGGCACCTGGTCTTGGCGTCCCTTACTGTGCCAGGGCGTAGTCAAAGGCTCCTGGACTTCCTTAACTGTGTCAGGGCGTAGTCAAAGGCTCCTGACTATCTGGGGGACTATTGGATCATCCAGCATTTACCCACATCAACAACAATAGTATGCAATGCAACATCTTCGTGAAACTAGTGCAATCAGCCTACTGCATAATCATGATGCATGAAACATGCTAAAAACATTTAATCTTTTCAATTAAAACAATTTAGTTTAGTTCCACTCACCTCAGGCTGACTCTAAACTGACTCTGAAGCAGTGGTCACTGCTGGTTTCTTTGGTTCCTCTGATCTGTTCCTACACAGATGGACTCAAATGAGGGACCAAACAAGCTCAAGGACATCTCTATATAACTCCCCACAACCCCTCTAAAACAACCTGAAACTATCACATAAAGCATGCAAAAGAAGGCTGGACAGGGCACTTTCGGCGGCAGGTTCGGCGGCCGAAAGTCCCTTCTAGAGACGAAACTCGGGTACCTTCGGCGGCCGAACCCTTACTTTTGGCGGCCGAAAGTCCCTTGCTAGCCCGAAAGACCTGCTTTCGGGGGCGAGGTTCGGGGGCAGCAAAACACTCCAGAGCCGAAGGTCCAACCTTCGGCGGCACTTTCGGCGGCCGAACCTCCCTCCAGAGCCGAAAGTCCAACTTTCGGGGGCGAGGTTTGGCAACCAAAACTACCTCCTCAAGGGGTTCGGCGGCCGAAACTCCCTTCGGCGGCCGAACCTGGTTTTGCCCAGTAGGCAGAACCTTGCTCAACACATGCACAACTCCCCCAAAACTTACCCAAACATGCATCCAACAAAACACAACCAGCATATACTCGAATATATGCACAAAGGGGTCTAAAACTAACTTAAAACCCCAAACAAACAAACAACACAAAACATTACTTTTCATGCATATACACAAAACCTTCCAAAAACATACTTAAACCTAAACATGCATAACTACCCATACAACTCCCATAAAACCTTTTAAAAAAAATCATCAAAGAAGCTAAGGATCAACTCTTATCTCCTAAAGAACTTGAGGATAGGTGATCCTAACGTGGAGATATGGAGAAATCCACTCCTAGCCTCTCCAAGCTTCAAACTTTGGGTTTTTGCTCAAATCTTCAAAACAACAACAAAACTCATCAAAACTTGGTAAGATTTGAAGAAAAACATGTAAAACACCCAAGGAGAATCTTAGCCTCACCTCTGGTGGCGAAAATGGAAGAAATCTATCCAAATCACCGACCTTTGACCTTTTTATAGGTGGCTGGCCAGACCACCTTCGGCGGCCAAACGTGATGCCGAAAGTCATGCAAGTTCGGCGGCCGAAACTCAACCTTCGGCGGCCGAACCTGGCAAACCCTCCTTGGTACTTTTCTTTCAAAAACTCTTTTCCCTTTATACTTTAAAACATTAAAACCTTCTTAAAACACTTAGAAAACATACCTATTACGCTTCTTGAGGGTGCCGACACCCGAGATTCCATCGGACTTCAGGAATTCCGGTGCCGAACTCTAGCCGGATATTACACCTGCAGCTTTTAATGAGCAGACCTGGTCTTCTTATTTTCAAATTTGAATTTTTCCCGCTCATTGTTAGGTTCTGTGCAGACTGTGGATTTGCCCAGTGGTTTGGGCAAATCACTGGTCAAATCCACCAGTGATTTGCCCAAATCGTTAGTCAAGTCAATTTCAGCGCTTTTTAATGACTTTTTATCAAATCCATTTATCTTTTGGTTTTCTTCGAAATATAACAAACAAAATTGAAAATTAGTTAGAAAATACTCAAATCAATGTTAAGATCAGTATGAAAAATGTGTTGTTATTACGTTCGATCAGTTATGCCTCGGGAGTTGCCTAAAAGGCTTCCACCGAAAAGGGAGGTGAATCATCGCATTGAGCTAGAGCTTGGGGCAAGACCACCTGTTGGGGTTCTGTATCGCATAGCGCCTCTCAAACTTGAGGAGCACCACAAACAGTTGAGAGAGCTCTTAGATGTTGGGTTTATTATGCCCTCCAAAGCCCCTTATGTTGCACTAGTTCTCTTTCAGAAGAAGAAGAAGAAGGATGATTATCTACGCATGTGTATTGACTATCGAGCATTAAACAAAATTACTGTGAAGAACAAGTACTCTATTCCACTTATTGCTGACCTGTTTGACCAGCTCGATGAAGCTCGATGGTTCTCTAAATTGGATCTCCGGTCGGGATACTACCAGGTCAGAACTGTTGAAGGAGACGAGCTGAAGACTACTTGTGTCACAAGGTATGGGTCTTATGAATTTCTTGTAATGCCCTTTGGTTTAACTACACTAACGCTCCTACCACATTTTGTACTTTGATGAACAAAGTGTTCTAGCCTTTCCTGGATCGCTTTGTTGTGGTTTATCTGGATGACATTGTGGTTTATAGCAAAACATTGGAAGAGCATGAGGATCACTTGAAATAAGTCTTCAAGGTGTTGAGGGACAATGAGCTTTATGTAAAGAAGGAGAAGTGTTTATTTGCACAGCAAGAAATTCCCTTCCTGGGACATATTGTTGGGCATGGCAAGATACAGATGGATGAATCTAAGATCCGTGCCGTCATGGAATGGGAACCACCGAGGAAGGTGCCAGAGTTGAGATCATTTCTTGACCTTGTGAACTATTATCGAAGGTTCATCAAGAAGCTTTTTTTTTTAATTATTCATAATTTAAAAAAATATTTTTAAATCATGCAAGCCGAAAACTATTTTCCAGATTCAGGGTGTCAAACTTGCTTATTCAACACTATGACAGTCGAACAAGCAAGTTCAACACTCATGGTGCCAAACACCTAGTTGTTCGACACTTTGAAAGTTGAACAACTAGCTCCTGTGCCACATTAGTGCACAGGATCTTACATGGCCAACATGTTGTCTCAGTCTAGCACCAAAGGTGTCACGGTCCTTAAGTAATCAATACACAATCAGCTTGAAATTGGTTGGGCATGGGCATGGTTGTCCGAGCTTTCCTTTTACGCGCCCTACAGACTAGCTAGGTCTAAGTTTCTACCCAGCGCCTGGCCAAAGTCGATCTACGCATTGCAATTGCTCCTTTCGGGCTTCCTAGCTTCTCTTGCCCTGGTGCACTTCTAGAAATCTGAGTGTTTTCTTGCCTTTGCCTACCATGTTGTGCGTCTAGGCTATCTCTTGTCTTGTCCAGGCCTATCGAGCATCCAGGCTCCTTACATACGGTCTTTACAATGATCGCCTGGCAGGTCTCCTTGCTTGTCAGCTCTTCTTCAGCAGCTCATCCACCAAACAAGTCGTCTCGCCAGCACCAACATCAAAAGTGTCGCCTGACTTCAAGACTCACACCTGACCTTTAGAAATTGATTGGACGAGCTGCCAAGATGACCTGTCGGGTGGGATGAGTTGCCAAGCAGGCAAGTGTTGTGAAGACCATGTGCAAAATTCCCAAACACTCACACTAGAGAAGTAGCTCGAACGCTCGTCAAGACTGAATAGGGCTAGAAAACACTCAGAAGCTCGCCAAGCGTTGGACATGAATTTTTTACCAGACTGATCTGCAGGAAGCATATGAAGGAAGCGCACATAATTTTCTAGAATTATCTTTTATTTGTATTTTTCCTAGGAAAAAATATTTGCATGGCATGTTCAGCACCTAAGGTGTCGAACATGCCATATATGCAGCTCCCGTGCGCTGATGTGGCACGGGGGCTAGTTGTTCAGCACCATGAGTGTCAAACTTGCTTGATCGACAATATGACTGTTGAACAAGCAAGTTTGACACCCTGAATCCGAAAAATAAATTCAGGCTTGCATGATTTGAAAATAATTTTTTGAATTATGAATGATTTAAGAAAAAACTCTTCATCAAGGGCTATTCTGTTACTGCAGCACCTCTCACCGATATGTTGAGGTAAAATAAGTCGTGGAAGTGGGATGCCCATTGTCATAATGCTTTTGAAGCTTTAAAGAAGGCGGTTATGGAAGAGGCAGTTGATGGGTATCGAAGCCACAAAAAATAACCTATTAAATGTCAACAAATATGAATTGTGTATAAAGTGAATAGGATCGAATCCACAGGGAATTGACACTAAGAATTTTCAAACAATAATTAGGAAAATAAATAGTAAAAGTAAAAAGGGGGGTTTGATGATGAGTTAAAATAAAAATCAAAGCAATTAAAGAAAGCGATAATTAAAAGATAAATAAATCAATGTAAACAAGTTCTAGTTGAAGTGTAGGATCCATTTCTGTTTGGGAATTCATCATCGAAACAAAAATACTTTTACTCTTTCCAATAAATTAGTTATAGTTATGGAAGACGCTCCACATAACCAATCTCTTCTTAGGTTTAAATTAATTAAAAAACATTCGCTAATTAATCCTGGCCAACAAATCGCCCAAAGAACGTCTTTGGGATTTTATTTATCAACTGCCTTAAGATTTAAAGAGACCTAATTCTAACCAACAAACCAAATCGCGTGATGAGTTTAAGTTAGATCATACAATTTCTTAGTGGGTTACTCTAATTGTTACTTATTGTTGAATAACCTAAGCAATTACGGACTTCAAGCATTCCAACTAACAATATATTACTTTGAATTAAGAACAATTGGCCCTATTTATCAAATAACAAAGCAATAATAATATGAAGAACTGAATTTGCATAGATATTGAAAGAATAAAAGATAAACAATTGTATATAGATCACACAATTCATGTATAAACTGAAATTTCACCCTAGCTTCAACTAGAAATAAAGAATTTAGCCACTCATGGCTTTCAAAGAAAATACAAAAGAGCATTGAGAAATCAAGATGAAGGCTCAATGCTGAAGAAGAGATGATGCGGCTGTCCTCAATGATTGGCTTATATAGGTGCTTAACCCTAGCAAAGTCCTTTTAGGAATATGAATTCTTTTTTGCTTTGAATTAGGAATCCTTCCTTTAATATGTTTCTTCCAAGGATAGAACTCCTTGATTTGAGGAGGATTTGGTATTGCACTGAAGGAGGAGAAATCACATGGGTCCCACAACTTTTAATGAGGAGACCTAATCTTCTTGTTTTTTTTTTAAATCTGAATTTTTTTTGCTCACTGTCAGGTTCTGTGCAGACTGTTGATTTGCCCAGTGGTTTGGGTAAATCACTGGTCATATGCACCATCTGAGAATGGTTAACTCAGCTTGCGGGTCTGGGCCATTCCTGGCTTCAGTGCAGTATGATTATTTGGTGGGTTTGCCCAAATCGCTGGTCAAGTCAATTTTAGTGCTTTTAAACCACTTTTTATCAATTCTTCTTCTCTTTTTGCTTTTTTGCGGAATATAACTAAAAATACAAAATTAGTTAGAAAAATACTCAATTCAATACTAAGAACAATATGAAACATGCGTTGAAATTACGTTCGATCACCAGTGTTGGTGTTACTTGACTATTCGAAACCCTTTGAGATTCACATGGATGCTTCTGACTCTACTATTTGTGGTGTTCTCATGAAAGACATACACACTGTTGCTTATGAGAGCCGCAAGCTAAATGAGACTGAGAGACTGTACACCGTACAGGAGAAGGAGATGATTGTTGTAGTCCACTATCTTCGTACCTGGAGACATTATTTGCTGGGTTCCAAGTTTGTGGTGAAGAATGATAATGTGGCTACAAGCTAATTCCTGACACAGAAGAAGCTTTCCCCAAAGCAAGGCAAGCTTTCTTGGCCAAGTTTGACTTCCTTATGGAGTATAAGCCAGGTAGGCCTAACTTAGTTGTGGATGCTCTCAGTAGAAAGGCAGAGCTGGTTGCTACAGCTACCCAACCATGTTCTTCCTTATTGGATCACATTAGAGAGGGGATGATGCATGATGATAAGGCCAAGCAACTGGTGGAGTTGGCGAGGTAGGGGAAGACGAGGATATTTTGGTTGGATGGGGATCTGATATGAACTAAGAAAGGTAGTGTGTTTGTGCCGAGATGGGGAGGCCTACGCAAGGAGATTATGAAAGAGTGCCACGATTTCCTTTGGGCTGGCCATCCTAGGGTATACTATTGGCCCCGAATGTTTGATGATATTGAGCTTTATGTGAAGACCTGTTTGGTCTGTCAACAGGATAAGACTGAGCAACAAAGGCCAGCTGGACTGTTGGATCCTCTCCCAAATCCAGAGCGACCTTGGGAGAGTATCTCTATGTAATTCATCACGAGATTGCCGAGAGTGGACGGATTCGGCAATATTATGGTTGTGGTTGACCGGTTTAGCAACTATGAGGTTTTCATTATAGTGCTGGCCAACTTCGATGCACGAGATGCAGCCCGACTATTCTTCAGGGACGTGGTGAAGTACTGGGGCATACCATGGTCCATTATGAGTGATCGGGACACTCGGTTTGTTGGGAACTTTTGGTCAAAATTATTCAAGATCATAGGGACTGATCTTAACTTTTCTACAAGTTTCCACCTGTAATGACCCGGAAACTGGACCGCTATCGGCACTAGGGTTCAGATGGACCTAAGGTCATCGAGCCCATAGCAAACCTACTATGTAATTAATACCCGGCTAGACTCTGGTATCGAAATTCCTACCGTCCGGTGGAATCTCGGATGTCAGAGACCCCTAAAAGGGTAAAATTATATTTTTATAAAATGTTTTTATGTATTTTATGGTTTTAAGCAAGAAAGAAATTGAGTTTTGAATGAAAAGGACCATTGAGGCATTTCCAAGTTCGGCCGTCGAACCTCAAGTTCGGCCGCCAAACGTGGGATAGTTTAGGGGGGCAAGTTAGGCTTCCGAAAGTGGTTCAGTTCGGCCGCCGAACCTCATGTTCGGCCGCCGAACTAGCATGAGTTTTGGAGGCACTTTAGGCTGCCGAAAGTGGTCTGGCCAGCCCCTATAAAAGGACCCCATGGCCGAAACAGGCTAGCTTTCTCCCTATTTTTGACCAACGGTGAGTCCACGCTCTCCCATGGTTGGTTTTGTTGATTTTCTTTAGATCTTTCAAGTTTTAACAAGTTTTAACTTGGTTTTGAAGAAATTGTGAGCTTAGATCAAGTTTTGGAACTTGGAGGCCCAAGGAGCTAAATTTCTCCCATCTCCAAGTTAGGATCGTTTCTCCTCTCGATCTTCAAGAGGTAAGCTTAGATCCTACCTTTCTTGTATATTTTAAACTGGTTTAATGAAGTTTTTGGGGTAGAAATGCATGTTTAGGTTAATGTTGAGTTTTTGTTTAATGTTGAGTTTTTGAGCAATGTGTGTTGTATATGTATGTTTGATGTGTTGTAGTTGGGCTTTAGGATAGTTTGAGGCCCCTATGAGGTTATGTATGTGTGTATGCATGTTGTAGAATAGCTAAATGCATGATTGTATGATTTGGGAGGCAAATGTGCATGGAGAGGCTGAGTTCTGCCCTTCAGGAAGAACTCAGGTTCGGCAGCCGAAGGCCCTTTCGGCCGCCGAACCTGCCTGTGGAGGCAAGCTTTCGGCTGCCGAACCCTGCCCCGAAAGTGGACTTTCGGCTCTGGAGGGGACTTTCGGCCGCCGAAGGTGCCACCGAACATGCATGAGTTTCGTCTCTGGAGAGGACTTTCGGCCGCCGAACCTGCCGCCGAAAGTGCCCTGTTCAGCCATCCTTTGCATGTTTTCTATGATTGTTTTTAGGTGTTTTAGGGGGTTTTTTGGGAGTATTTTAGAGTCATGTTCATGTATGTTTGGTCCCTCATTTGAGTCCACCTATGTAGGTTCGGACCCGAGGAACCGAGGACCCCAGCAGTGAGTCAGTTGCTTCAGTGTCTTGTCAGAGCTAGCCTAAGGTGAGTGGAATGACTCTTTACATTTCAAAGTAAAGTAATGAAAGTTTTTAGCATGATTCACGCATCATGAATGGCATGAGATATATTAGGTTGTTTGCATTAGAATTCACGAATATATTGCATTGCATATTATGCTGTTGATGTGGATGAATGTTGGATGATCCTTTAGCCCTCCCTATGTTATGACATGATATGAGATATGATGACACGGTATGGAAGTCCAGGTGTGGCCTGCACTACGCCCCTGGCACTATGTAAGTGAAAGTCCGGGTGTGGCCTACACTATGCCCCCGGCATGATTGGATATGTATGATATGATATGTATAAGTGAAAGACCAGGTGTGGCCTGTACTACGCTCCTGGCATGATTGGTTTATGTAGAGGGCTATTGGTGACAAGTTCATCCTTGATGTGATATGTTTGTGATGTGATGCATTCCATGTTATCATATGTTTTAAATGTTTTATTATTCTGCTCACTGGGCTCTAGTAGCTCACCCCTCTCCCTTAACCCCCAGGTTTGCAGGTATGGGATAGACCAGGAAGTCAGCAAGAGTAATGAGGTTATGGTCTATGTAATAGTTAGAAAGTGGACATGAGAAAAATTATGATGTAATGTATAGTATTGAATGGTCATGTAATGTAATGATGGTTAATGAGGATAGAATTGTGCTTGGCCCTAGAGTATGTTAATCCCTTTGATACATGATCTCTTAATGAAATATGTTTATTGATGTTTTTGTAAACCATACTTAGTATATGTTATGATACCCCATTGGAGCATTTGATGAGGGCTCCAGTGTGAGGTTTATGTTTATGAGTTGTGCATGCACAGGTTGAGCTTGGTAAATGAAAGAAAAAATTTTATGTTTATGAGTTTATGTATGATCATGTATGGGATTAAACAGGTATGCAGGATGTATGTTAGGCTTGCTACGGGTCTCGGCGGCCTTATGTCGATCTGGATCCTAGCGTCGATAGCGGTCCGGTTTTCGGGTCATTACATACTATACATCCTGTTACACCTGATATATTTCCATCATATGGTCGGACCTAGAGTGTCGGGCTTATAGATGTTCTAGAAGGTCAAGCACAATAGGAAAGGTCATGTCCACTAGGATAGGATGTAGAGTCCTGTCTTGTATGATGATGTGAAATGCCATGATAATATGCATGTGCATTAATGCTATGATATGTATGCTGTGTATGTGATGTGGGTTCAGGTGTTTCCACATGAACCATTTGATGCTAATGTTTTATGTGATGGGTATTGTCTTTCAGTAAGCATGATGAGAGGAACTCGTCGATCTGCACGATTGACTAGAGTACCACCTCAGGATGAGGGCATGGATGCCCATCCTCCTGCGTTGCCTAGGGCGATGTCTAGCAGGACAAGCAGAGAAAGAATGGCAAGGGACCCTAGAAGGTCTTTTGATGGGAGCAGAAGAGGAACTGTTCAAGGAGGAATGTCTATGGATGTGGGAGATGATATGGATGTGGATCAGAGGAGGGATGGCAGTCTCGGTGTGAGTATGTCAGAAGAGGGGATGGGAGAGTCTCAAGGAGGCACTCATGCCTCGGGATTTGTTCAGCCACCCCAATACCCACCTTTCTCACAAAATCCCGGGTATTCGATGGGAGGTACGTCGGATTACCCCAGTTTTAACCCTTACCCTTCTCACATGCCATACCCACCTTTCTACCCACCATACCCACAATACCCCATGTACCCACCCCCATCTTTCTACCCAGGTACCACAAACCCTAACCCAGGAAATGTTACACCTCCTCCACCACCAGCAGAACCTACTGTCCCAGAAACCCAAGTACCTAAACCTAGCTCATCTCGAGGGAGTAAGGTCAAGATGACCGATTATATGAAGTTGGGTGCTCCCCAGTATGAAACAGGTGATGACCCGTTTGAGTACCTTGGGAGGGTCAAGATAATTACAGATGAGATAAGAGCTGATGACAGTAGAGCCATTCAGATGGTTGGGTTCACACTGAAGTGCAAGAAGGCCCGTGAGTGGTTTAAAAGTTATGTGAACCCGAGGGTGGATAGTATGTCCTGGGAAGAATTTGCAAATGAGTTTGCAGGATGGGCTTTTCCTGAAAGCTCCAGGAAGTTGAAAATGATTGAGTTTGAGCAGTTAAGGCAGACGGAGGAAATGAGTGTCGATGAGTACACTGATAGATTCTTGGAGCTGTTGCCGTTTGCTGGGCAAAATCTGGACACAGATCAGAAAAAGGCTAGGAGGTATATCATGAGGCTTCATTCCAGGTATTCCTCTTTGATCCAGTCAGCAGAGAGGGAGAGTTTCCATGCCATTGTGGATATGGCCCGGAGGATGGAGGCTAGTGCAATAATCGAGGGAAAAGTGAAACAGTCAGTGGCACAGTCTTCAGGTTCCAAGACCCCCGGCGGGGGAAGGTTAGACTCCTCTTCTCTGAATGCAGCAATTTCAGGTGAAAAGAAAAAGTAGGACGGAGGTTCCAGGAAGTCCAAGAAGAACAAGTTCTGGAGCAAGATCAAGTCAAGTCTGGGATTGGGAAGTGGCTCGAGCTCAGGTGCGGATAATGTAGCATGTGTGAAGTGTGGTAAGCCACACAAGGGAGTGTGTCTGTATGGGTCAAAAGCCTGCTTCAGATGTGGGCAGGAGGGGCACATGGCACGAGAGTGTCCTAGAGCACCTTCTATGGCACAGTTTCAGCAGACAGCTTCAGGCAGTGTGGCACAGCCTGTAACGACCCGGAAACCGATACCCCTCTTGTAACGGCCCGAACCGCTCGGCGCTAGGATCCAGATCAGCTTAAGGCCGCCAGAACCCGTAGCAAGCCTAACCTGAAGCTCAAAGAAACTGACAAAATCCCATACATGATCCGATATAAACCGACAACTAGAAAACTTTTCTTGAAAAACTACCAGGCTTAACCTTTAAAACATTCAGATGTCCCAATCTGAAATAGCCCCCAGGGCTTACACCAGTATCTATCCGTAGAGTCACGGGAATCAAACCCGGTCTTCCCTCACGGTCTGATCTTGGGTCAAGGGAATCAAACCCTTTCTTCCCTCACAGTCTGGTCTTGGGTCACAAGAATCAAACTTGGTCTTCCCTCACAGTTATAATTCACTGGAGTTTTCGAAACACAACATCTATTAAGCCTGGTTTGACTCATTTCTCATCAAGATATGTAAAACAGGATACATGCATACACAAGGGATTAACATACTCTAGACCAAGCACATACTAAACCATTTACACCCTATCTTACTATCTATTACATGCCTTTACTTATATCTCTTTAATTTACATCATGTCCATACTAATCTATTACACATGCAGTACTGGAGCCAACACTCTGCTGCTTCTGACTTTCCCAGCTAACTCTGAACCTGCAAAACTGGGATTAAGGGAAAGGGATGAGCTACGAGAGCCCAGTGAGTAGAAACACTGAAAAACAGTTCATTAATTACACACTTTCATGAAATGCGTCACAGCACAAACATTTCACATCTTGGATTAGACATGACCTCAAAACTCCCTCGACGGGCTATTGATGTCGCCTTGGTCCAATCCCCACTAACAGTAAATAATGCAATGCGCCATAGTCGTGATTCTAATGCAATCACCCTAATACATATTATAGCATCCATGATGCATGAACTATGCTAAGGCATTTCATTTTCTCAGTATAAAAGATTAAGTTTAGTTCTACTCACCTCTGCTCCTCTAGCAGAAAACTGAACTGACTCTGCAACACCTAATCCTGGTGACCTCCTCAATCTCTCGGGTCCAATCCTACACAAATGGACTCGAATGAGGTGTCAAACATACTCTAAACAACTCATAAACAATACTTAAACAACTCCCCAAAACCCCTCTAAAAGCTCTTAAAACAATCACATAAGCATGCAAAAGAAGACTGGACAGAACACTTTCGGCGGCTGAATGTCCTCTCCAGAGCCAAAACTCAAGCACCTTTGGCGGCCGAATCTCTACTTTCGGCTGCCGAACCCTTTCGGGGGCAAGGTTCGGGGGCTGAAACACACTCCAGAGACGAAAGTCTCTAACCTTCGGCGGCCGAATCTCCCCTCCAGAGCCGAAACTCAAAACTCTCGGGGGTGAACTGTGGCAGCCAAAGCCACCTCTCAAGAGGTTCGGCGGCCGAATGTACCTTCGGCTGCCGAACCTGAGTTCATCCAGAACTCAGCCCCGACGGCAACCAAGCTCCTCAATCCTTTCCAACTCTCCAAACATGCATACTTCAATTCCTCAACACACATATACTCAAGTATATGCACAAAGGGGTCCAAAACTACCTAAAAACCCAACAAACAACAAATCATAACACATAAACATGCTTTCATGCATAAATCCTCAAAAACACACTTTAAAACCTAAACATGCATCTCTACCCAAACCTCCATAAAATCTTTATAAAACAACAAAAGAAGTTCAAGATCTTCACTTACCTTTTGAAAACAAGGAGATGAACGATCTGAACTCAAAAAAAAAATATGGAGGAACTCTCCTTCAAACTCACCAACCTTCAAAACTTCTCTTTTTGACTCAGAACCTTCTAAACCACAACAAAACAGTCAAACCTTTGCAAACTTTGACAAAAACCCTGCAGATGAGTCATGGGAGACGTGGCCTCACCTCTGTCTGTGATTTGGAAGCAATACCTGTCCATTTCACCGACTGAGGAAAGCTTTATAGGTGGCTGACCGCTTCAGCTTCGGTAGTCGAATCGCATGCAAAACCATGCAACATTCGGCGGTCGAACTTCAGTTTTTGGAAGCCGAATCTAAAGCACTTTCGGCGGCCGAACATTACCTTCGGCGGCCGAACCTGGCATTTGTCCCCATAGACTTTTCTCTTCAAAACTCAATCCTATTTCATTCAAAACCTTTAAAAAAAACTTAAAACATTTTAGAAAACCTTTCTCTTACCCTTCTAGAAACCTCTGACATCCTCGAATTCCACCGGACGGTAAGAATTCTGATGCCGGATCTAGCCGGGTATTACACAGCCAGTAGCTCCAACAGCAACTCAGGCCAGTGGCAGAGGTAGAGGGAGAGGGGCAGCCTCTTCTTCAGCAGGTTTCAGAGGTGAAGGTCCGTCTGCTCCAGCACGGATTTTCACTATGACACAACAGGAGGCTAATACATCCAACACCGTGGTGTCAGGTAATCTCATCATTGGTTGTTCCGATGTTTATGCCTTAATGGACCCTGGTGCATCGCATTCTTTTATTGCTCCGAGAGTTGTCGAGAGGTTGGGGTTGATGGTCTCCAGGTCAGAGTGTCCCCTATGGGTTAGTGGACCTAAGTGTGACCCGTCTGTGGCAGAGTCAGTCTGTCTGTGTAGTCCAGTTTTTGTTGAGGGGAGATGCCTTTCAGCCGACCTTGTGGTTCTAGATTTGACAGATTTTGACGTCATTTTAGGGATGGATTGGCTATCTACCCATGGTGCTATTTTGGACTGCAGAGACAAGGTAGTCAAGTTTAGAGGTCAGGATGGGTCAAAGGTTGTCTTCAGAGGAGACAGGAGGGATACACCTAGAGGATTGATATCAGCCCTACAGGCTCGTAGGTTGCTCAGGAGGGGTTGTCAGGGTTTTCTAGCTCATGTGAGAGAGCTGGATAGTCGTGTTAGAGAGCCCGCTTCAGTGCCCGTGGTCAGAGAGTTTTTAGATATTTTCCCAGACGAGCTTCCAGAATTACCACTTGCTAGGGAGATAGAGTTTGAAATTGAATTGATGCCTGGAACCAGACCAATCTCTATCCCTCCCTACAGGATGGCACCAGCTGAGTTGAAAGAGTTGAAGGAGCAGTTGCAAGAGCTGGTAGATAAGGGCTTCATCCGACCGAATACCTCACCTTGGGGTGCTCCAGTGCTTTTTGTGAGAAAGAAGGATGGATCCCTCAGACTTTGTATCGACTACAGGCAGTTGAACAAGGTCACTACCAAGAACAAGTACCCGTTGCCCAGGATCGATGATCTATTTGATCAGCTAGCAGGAGCATGTTGTTTCTCCAAAATAGATCTGAGATCTGGGTACCATCAGTTGAGAATAAGGGAAGAGGATGTGCCGAAGACGGCATTCAGGACCAGATATGGGCATTATGAGTTCTTTGTGATGCCGTTCGGATTAACCAATGCCCTAGCAACATTCATGGATCTCATGAACAGGGTTTTCAGTCAGTATGTGGATCACTTTGTTATTGTCTTCATTGATGATATCTTAGTGTATTCCAGAAATGCAGAGGAGCATGCCCATCATCTGAGGACAGTCTTTCAGACCCTGAGGGAGCATGGCTTGTATGCCAAGTTCTCCAAATGTGAATTCTGGTTGAGGAGCATCTCTTTCTTGGGGCATGTAGTGTCAGAAAATGGAATAGAAGTGGACCCCAAGAAAGTAGAAGCTGTGGCTAACTGGCCTAGACCCACCACAGTAACTGAGATAAATAGCTTTTTGGGTTTGGCGGGTTACTACAAGAGGTTCGTGCAGGACTTCTCTAGAATTGCCGCTCCTATGACCAAATTGACTAAAAAGAATTAGAGGTTTGTGTGGTCTGAGCAATGTGAGGAAAGTTTTGAGGAGCTGAAGAAAAGGTTGACATCAGCACCGGTGTTAGCTTTGCCGACCAGTGATGAGGATTTCACAGTGTTCTATGATGCGTCCCGTGTGGGACTAGGTTGTGTGTTAATGCAGAAGGAGAGGGTGATTGCTTATGCTTCAAGGCAGCTGAAGAAGCATGAGTTGAATTACCCTACACATGACCTAGAGATGGCAGCTGTAATCTTTACACTCAAGATGTGGAGGCATTACCTTTACGGGGTTAAATGTGAGATCTTCACAGATCATAAGAGCCTGCAGTACATCTTGAGTCAGAGAGAGTTGAACCTGAGGCAGATAAGATGGGTAGAACTGCTTAGTGACTATGATTGCAAAATTCAGTATCATCCGGGTAAGGCGAGTGTAGTGGCAGATGCCCTAAGCCGGAAATCACTTGGCAGTTTATCCCACATCACGGCAGAGAGAAGACCAGTGGTGAAAGAGTTCTTCAAGCTTGTTAATGAAGGCCTGCAGTTGGAGTTGTCTGGTATAGGTGCTTTGATAGCCCAGATGAGAGTGACACCTGTGTTTCTGGAACAGGTGGCTCAGAAACAGCATGAGGACCCAGAGTTAGTGAAGATTGCCAGGACTGTTCAGTCAGGCAAGAATGAAGAGTTCAGATTTGACAACAAAGGGATCCTCCGCTATGGGAATAGATTGTGTGTACCAGATGACGTAACTCTGAAGGGAGACATTATGAGGGAAGCTCATAATGCCAGATACAGTGTTCACTCTGGAGCCACCAAAATGTACCAGGATCTGAAAATAGTCTATTGGTGGCCAGTTATGAAAAGAGAAGTGGCACAGTTTGTGTCAGCCTGCGAAGTATGTCAGAGGGTGAAGCTGGAACATCAAAAGCCGGCTAGAATGTTGAACCCACTGCCGATTCCAGAATGGAAATAGGAGAATATACCTATGGACTTCGTAGTGGGATTACCGGCAGCGTCCAACAGACTAGACTCCATATGGGTGATTATGGACAGACTCACCAAATCTGCTCACTTCATTCCGGTCAGGAGCAACTATTCTGTGGACAAATTGGCGCAGGTGTATGTTGAAGAGGTTGTCAGGTTGCATGGGGCTCCTATTTCTATTGTGTCTGATAGAGGACCCCAGTTCACCTCCAGGTTTTGGCGGAGTCTGCAGAATGCTATGGGTACAAGGCTTGATTTCAGCACTGCTTTCCATCCTCAGACTGATGGACAGTCAGAGAGGACCATCCAGACTATAGAAGATATGCTCAGAATGTGTGTGCTAGATTTTGGCGGTTCTTGGAGGCAACATCTACCCTTGGTGGAGTTTGCCTACAATAACAGCTATCATGCTAGCATAGGGATGGCTCCATATGAAGCTTTGTATGGGAGGAAGTGCAGATCACCTGTCTGTTGGGAAGAAGTTGGAGAGAGGGCATTGGCAGGGCCAGAGCTTGTAGAGATCACCAGCAGGGTAGTACCCATAATCAGAGAAAGAATCAAGACTGCTATGAGTAGGCAGAAGAGTTATACAGATGTTCGCAGGAGGCAAGTAGAGTTTCAGGAGGGGGATTTGGTATTGTTCAAGGTGTCTCCTATGAAAGGGGTGATTCGGTTTGGGAAGAAAGGTAAGCTAGCTCCACGATACGTCGGACCCTTCGAGATCTTGCAGAAGGTTGGGAATGTATCGTACAAGTTGGACTTACCTGCTTCCATGGAGAGAATCCATCCGGTTTTCCATGTTTCCATGTTGAGGAAGTTCATGTCAGATCCGGGCAAGGTTCTTAGTGAGCCTGATGTTGAGGTC
The DNA here is from genome assembly GCF_001659605.2 of Manihot esculenta. NCBI lineage: Eukaryota > Viridiplantae > Streptophyta > Magnoliopsida > Malpighiales > Euphorbiaceae > Manihot > Manihot esculenta. Next base: position 30,933,330 of record NC_035175.2, read on the forward strand.
CAAGACGATCTCACCTATGTTGAGCAGCCAGTGCGGATCCTAGACACCCAGATCAGAAAGCTAAGGAACAAGGAAATCTCGATGGTGAAAGTCCTTTGGAATCACCACAATATCGAGGAGTGTACCTGGGAGACACGGGAGTCCATGCTCCAGCAATATCCTCATCTCTTCTGAGGTAAGTGTAATGTGTTTTGTATGAATGTTAATGTTTTATGCTTTGTATGTATTGTTGATGAACATTCGGGGACGAATGTTCTTAAGGGGGGGAGAATGTAATACCCGGCTAGACTCCGGTATCGGAATTCCTTCCGTCCGGTGGAATCTCGGATGTCGGAGACCCCTAGAAGGATAAAATTATGTTTTTATAAAATGTTTTTATGTATTTTATGGTTTTAAGCAAGAAAGAAATTGAGTTTTGAATGAAAAGGACCATTGAGGCATTTCCAGGTTCGGCCGCCGAACGTGGGATGGTTTAGGGGGGCAAGTTAGGCTTCCAAAAGTGGTTCAGGTTCGGCCGCTGAACCTCATGTTCGGCCGCCGAACTTGAATGAGTTTTGGAGGCACTTTAGGCTATCGAAGGTGGTCTGGCCAGCCCCTATAAAAGGACCCCATGGCCGAAACGGGCTAGTTTTCTCCCCTATTTTCGACCAACAGTGAGTCTATGCTCTCCCATGGTTGGTTTTGTTGATTTTCTTTAGATCTTTCAAGTTTTAACAAGTTTTAACTTGGTTTTGAAGAAATTATGAGCTTAGATCAAGTTTTGGAACTTGGAGGCCCAAGGAGCTAGATTTCTCTCATCTCCAGGTTAGGATCGTTTCTCCTCTCGATCTTCAAGAGGTAAACTTAGATCCTACCTTTCTTGTATGTTTTAAACTGGTTTAATGAAGTTTTTGGGGTAGAAATGCATGTTTAGGTTAATGTTGAGTTTTTGTTTAATGTTGAGTTTTTGAGCAATGTGTGTTGTGCAACAGCCCAGAAATCGGACCATCACCGGCACTAGGATCCAGTTCGACTTAAGGCCGCCGGGACCCGTAGTAAGCCCACTATGAACTCTGTGTACCTGATAAATCCCATACATGATCAAACATAAATAACAAAACTGAAAAAAAAAAACAACCAGGCTTCACTACTAACACTCAGATATACAAATCTGAAACAACCCTCAGGGCCCACACCAGAGACTACTAACTGCCTTAGGTCAAGGGATTGAAACCCTTTCTTCCCTCACGGTTGGGTCAAGAGATTGGAACCCTTTCTTCCCAAAACACAACCCACTGGCGTTATCCTCTGGAAACTCAAAAACACCTACCATACTATACGTTATGCCTGGTTCAACACATTTCTCATCAAGAAACGTAAAACAGGATCCATGTACAAATGGATTAAACATACACCTGGGCAAAGCACAACTCTATCCAAACATGACATCACATATCTATACATAACTGCTAAAAAGACATAAATATACATCATGTCCACAACTCTATTACATAAACAAGACCGGCTATAGCACTACTCTTTACTCTTGATGACTCTGACTTCCCATAGCTCACTCTGGCTCTGCAAAACTGGGGTTAAGGGAGAGGGATGAGCTAAAAAGCCCAATGAGCAGAAACTAATAAAACAGTTCATTAATCATATGCTCTCATGAAATGCGTCACAGCACAAACATTTCACATCAAGGATTGGACATGACCTCAGAACTCCCTCTGTCGGTACCCGGCCCCCGAAGAAGCTCACATAGGTACTATCCAAAACTAATCTCCCGGCCCCCCTGAAAGAGCTCACACAAGACTAATCCCGGCCCCCAGAGGAGCTCACACAGGATTACAAGACAGATATATGGGCTATTGAAGTCGCCTGGGTCCAATCCACACCAACAGTAAATAATGCAATGCAACACAGTCGTGATTCTAATACAATCACCCTATTACATATCATGATGATGCATGCATATGCTGTAAACATTTACTTTCTTATTATAAAAGATTAAGTTTAGTTCCACTCACCTGGCAGATGCTGACTGACTCTGCAACAGCTAACACTGCTAAACACCTCGATGCCTTGGGTCCAATCCTACACAGGAGGACTCAAATGAGGTACCAAACACACTCTAAACCACTCAAAGATAACTCCCCAAAAACCCCCTAAAACACCCTAGAACGATCATAGAAAACATGCAAAGGAAAGCTGGACAGGGCACCTTTGGCGGCACCTTCGGCGGCCGAAAGTCTCCTCCAGAGACGAAAGTCCAAAAGTTCGGGGGCAACCTTAGGCAGCCGAAACCACCTCCACAAAGGGTTCGGCAGCCGAACCTACCTTTGGCGGCCGAACCTGAGTTCATCCAGAACTCAGCTTTGTGCACAGCCATGCCTCCCAAACCTCCAAACTCCCAAAACATGCATCCAACCTCTCCAAGACATGCATACACCCTTAACCAAGCACATAGGAGCTTCAAACACACAAAAACTCCAACAACACAACCTCATAACACATACATAGGCATAAAGGGTACATAAACCCTCCCATGCACAACCATGCAAACTAAACCTCTAAACCCCCAAAACTCTTCATAAAACTTACTTAAAACTTCATAAAACATAAGGATCAACACTTACCTCTTGAAGAACTAGAGTTGGTGTGACCCTAACTTGAAAATATGGAGAATCCAAGCTCTAAAAGCTCCAAGCTCCAAAACTAGCTTTCTTTACTCAAAACCTTAACACCAAGTTAAAACTCATTAAAAACCCATGAAAGATCTTGCAAAAATCACAAAATCATACCAAAGGAGAACCAAACCCTACCCTTGCACGAAAAGAGAGTGGAAGCTCTCTCTCTTTTCGGTCAACGGGGCTTTTATAGGTGGCCAACCGCCTCACCTTCGGCGGCCAAAGCTGCAGGCAAAACCATGCAACGTTCGGCGGCCGAACTTGGAGTTTCGGAAGCCAAACCTAAAGCACTTTCGGCGGCCGAACCTGGCAAAAACGTCCTTGGTCTTTTCTCTTCAAAACTCAACTCTTTTCTAAACCAAAACCTTAAAACACTTAAAAACATTTTAGAAAACCTTCACTCTATCCTTCTAGAAGACTCCGACATCGAGATTCCACCGGACGGTAGGAATTCCGATGCCTGAACTAGCCGGGTATTACAATCTACCCCCCTTACAAAAACATTCATCCCCGAATGTTAAAACCACAACAAGCATGCAAGCAAGCAAGCGAAGCCTAAAGCTTCTCTCCAAAGAGAAACGCAGATACCACTGGAGTAGAACTCCCGGGCTCCTGATCGCACTTCCAAACAAACTTCATACTGCGGTGATTCCCAAGAATTAACACCATCGGGATTCCTTATTCCTCAACTCTCTGACTTGTGTGTCCATAATCCACACTGGTTGCTCAACACAGGTGAGACTTCCTGAGATCTCCACCTCTGATTCCTTAAGAACCTAACTTGGATCTGACACAAACTTCTTATCACAGGAACATAGAAAACTAGATGGACTTTCCATCAAGAATCACCTTTCCCGTTGGAGGCACCAAAGCAACACTCCAACCTTCTTTTGAACTCCACAAGCTTCCGCTGCACACTCTGATCCTTGCCCTTCTCTCTTTATCTTTACTATACTGGCCTCTTCGCTAGCTCTCAACAGGCTACTGCTGCTTATTCTGAAAGAAAACTCTTCTATCTTCTCACTACTAAACGAAAACTAGCTCTAACTCTCAACAGGTAATATCCAGATCTCAGATCTATCTTGGAAAACAACTGGCCCCTACGAGCTGACCTGATAGATCACCAATCCTGAGTAGAAAATACCTGCCCTTGGTAGCAACCTTGTTCAACTGCTTACAGTCGCAATAAAGTCTCAAGGATCCATCATACTTTTCCCACAACCACACTGGAACACTCCAGGGTGAGGTACTAGGTCAGATGAAACCCTTGTCTACCAAGTCTCGCCACTGATCCTACCCACTCTTACTACAACTCAACAGGCGCCATCCTGCAGGGAAAGATAGCAATGGTTCTGGTACTAAGTACCACCTCTAAACCAAACTCCATCTCCCTAACAGATAGCAAACCTGATAGCTCGGCTGGAAAGATCTCTAAGAACTCTCTCTCAACCACAAACACAGAGGTTGATTCCCTGACCTGACTACTAAACTCTTTCACAGGAGCTAGAAACCCTCTGACAGCCCCTCCTGAGCAAACTATGAGCCTGTAGGGCTGACACCAAACCTCTAGGCACTATACTCTGTCCCCTCCAAGGACAACCTTTGATCCATCCAAAACTCTAAACATAACTACCTTGTCTCTGCAGACTTGGTAGCACTACGAGTAGCTAGCCCATCCATCACTAGAATGACGTCAAAACAGTCCAATCTAGAACCAAAAGGTCAGATAGATGGCATCTACTCACAACATACTAAACTGAATTGGCAGACTGACTCTGCCGCTGATGGATCACACTTAGGTCTACTGACCACAAAACCACACTCTAAGCCCAGAAGTTATCAACCCAACCTCTCTACGGCTCTCAAAGCAACAGGGAAAGAGAAACATCAGGGTCCACAAAACAAACACATCAAAACATACAAAAGTGAGCATACCTGGCATCACCGTGTTCGATGTGTCAGCTCCTCTTCCTTGATTACTGGCCAGGGCCACATTACTTGGAGCTAACCGCTGGAACTGTGTCGTCCTAGGCGCAGTAGGACACTCACGTGCGATGTGCCCTTCCTGTCCGCACCTGAAACAAGCTGTGGTCCCCGCCCGACAGAGTCCCTTGTGTGGTTTCCCACACCTCCTACAACTTGAACTGCCTTGACCAGAACTCGAACCTCCTCCAGCATCTAGCCTAGCTTGCAACCTCTTCCACAACCTACCCTTCCTAGTTCTGCCCCACTGCCTAGGGGTTTTTCCCCACTTTTTACCTCTCTTGGCAGCTGTACTCAGAATAGAGGGATCAACTTCTCCTGAACTTGAGATCCTAGAATCCTTAGTCTGGGCGTCGTCTTTAGACTCTCCCATGCATTCTTCATCCATGTTCACTTGCAAACCAACATCCCTCCTCTGGACATCCACTTCTACTTCCCTCCTTACATCCCTCCTTACATCAATAGACCTTCCAGGGTCCCTTGATGTTCTTTCTCTGCCTGTCCTTACTGTTGACAAAACAGGAGGCAAGGTATCCGTACCTTCCCACTCAGACGGATCCGATTCCACAGATCGATTAGCACTTTGCATCTCAGCTCTTCTGGCATACAACAAGCACACAAGCAAACATTAGCAATCATACGGTTCAAGTGAAAACACATGAACCTACAACACATACATAGCATCACATTAATGCACATGCATAAAATCATGGCATTTCACATCATCCTCAAGACAAGACTCTATATCTTATCCTAGTGGACATGATCTTTCCTATTGTGCTTGCCTTCTAAAACAACCTCTTTCCGATGTGGGACATCTCTAATCCCTGAGCATCTTAACTCAACACACCGTACTCTTGAGGCCCTATGCTCTGATACCAATCTGTAACAGCCCGGAAATCGGACCATCACCGGCACTAGGATCCAGTTCGGCTTAAGGCCGTCGGGACCCGTAGTAAGCCCACTATGAACTCTGTGTACCTGATAAACCCCATACATGATCAAACATAAACAACAAAACTGAAAAAAAAAACAACCAGGCTTCACTACTAACACTCAGATATACAAATCTGAAATAGCCCTCAGGGCCCACACCAGTGACTACTAACCGCCTTAGGTCAAGGGATTGAAACCCTTTCTTCCCTCACGGTTGGGTCAAGGGATTGGAACCCTTTCTTCCCTCTCAGTTGTGTTTCTGAGTCAAGGGATTGGAACCCTTTCTTCCCAAAACACAACCCACTGGCGTTATCCTCTGGAAACTCAAAAACACCTACCATACTATACGTTATGCCTGGTTCAACACATTTCTCATCAAGAAACGTAAAACAGGATCCATGTACAAAGGGATTAAACATACACCTGGGCAAAGCACAACTCTATCCAAACATGACATCACATATCTATACATAACTGCTAAAAAGCCATAACTTTACATTCATCCTTTAATATACATCATGTCCACAACTCTATTACATAAACAAGACCGGCTACAGCACTACTCTTTACTCTTGATGACTCTGACTTCCCATAGCTCACTCTGGCCCTGCAAAACTGGGGTTAAGGGAGAGGGATGAGCTAAAAAGCCCAGTGAGCAAAAACTAATAAAACAGTTCATTAATCATATGCTCTCATGAAATGCGTCACAGCACAAACATTTCAAATCAAGGATTGGACATGACCTCAGAACTCCCTCTGTCGGTACCCGGCCCCCGAAGAAGCTCACACAGGTACTATCCAAAACTAATGTCCCGGCCCCCCTGAAGGAGTTCACACAAGACTAATCCCGGCCCCCAGAGGAGCTCACACAGGATTACAAGACAGATATATGGGCTATTGAAGTCGCCTGGGTCCAATCCACACCAACAGTAAATAATGCAATGCAACATAGTCGTGATTCTAATACAATCACCCTATTACATATCATGATGATGCATGCATATGCTGTAAACATTTACTTTCTTATTATAAAAGATTAAGTTTAGTTCCACTCACCTGGCAGACGCTGACTGACTCTGCAACAGCTAACATTGCTAAACACCTCGATGCCTCGGGTCCAATCCTACACAAGAGGACTCAAATGAGGTACCAAACACACTCTAAACCACTCAAAGATAACTCCCCAAAAACCCCCTAAAACACCCTAGAACGATCATAGAGAACATGCAAAGGAAAGCTGGACAGGGCACCTTCGACGGCCGAATCCCCAATCCAGAGCCGAAAGTCAGGCATGTTCGGCGGCACCTTCGACGGCTGAAAGTCTCCTCCAGAGACGAAAGTCCAAAAGTTCGGGGGCAACCTTAGGCAGCCGAAACCACCTCCACAAAGGGTTCGGCGGCCGAACCTGAGTTTATCCAGAACTCAGCTTCGTGCACAGCCACGCCTCCCAAACCTCCAAACTCCCAAAACATGCATCCAACCTCTCCAAGACATGCATACACCCTTAACCAAGCACATAGGAGCTTCAAACACACAAAAACTCCAACAACACAACCTCATAACACATACATAGGCATAAAGGGTACATAAACCCTCCCATGCACAACCATGCAAACTAAACCTCTAAACCCCCAAAACTCTTCATAAAACTTACTTAAAACTTCATAAAACATAAGGATCAACACTTGCCTCTTGAAGAACTAGAGTTGGTGTGACCCTAACTTGAAAATATGGAGAATCCAAGCTCTAAAAGCTCCAAGCTCCAAAACTAGCTTTCTTTGCTCAAAACCTTAACACCAAGTTAAAACTCATTAAAAACCCATGAAAGATCTTGCAAAAACCACAAAATCATACCAAAGGAGAACCAAACCCTACCCTTGCACAAAAAGAGAGTGGAAGCTCTTTCTCTTTCCGGTCAACGGGGCTTTTATAGGTGGCCAACCGCCTCACCTTCGGCGGCCAAAGCTGCAAGCAAAACCATGCAACGTTCGGCGGCCGAACTTGGAGTTTCGAAAGCCAAACCTAAAGCACTTTCGGCGGCCGAACGTCATTTTCAGCGGCCGAACCTAGCAAAAACCTCCTTGGTCTTTTCTCTTCAAAACTCAACTCTTTTCTAAACCAAAGCCTTAAAACACTTAAAAACATTTTAGAAAAGCTTCACTCTACCCTTCTAGAAGACTCCGACATCGAGATTCCACCGGACAGTAGGAATTTCGATGCCTGAACTAGCCGGGTATTACATGTTGTATATGTATGTTTGATGTGTTGTAGTTGGGGTTTAGGATAGTTTGAGGCCCTTATGAGCTTATGTATGTGTGTATGCATGTTGTAGAATAGCTAAATGCATGATTGTATGGTTTGGGAGGCAAATGTGCATGGAGAGGCTGAGTTCTGCCCTTCGGGAAGAACTCAGGTTCGGCAGCCGAAGGCCTTTTCAGCCGCCGAACCTGCCTGTGGAGGCAAGCTTTCGGCTGCCGAACCCTGCCCCGAAAGTGAACTTTTGGCTCTGGAGGGGAGTTTTGGCCGCCGAAGGTGCCGCCGAACATGCATGAGTTTCGTCTTTGGAGAGGACTTTCGGCCGCCGAACCTGCCGCAGAAAGTCACTGAGTTTCGGCTGTTGAGGGACTTTCGGCCCCGAACCTGCCGCCGAAAGTGCCCTGTTCAGCCATTCTTTGCATGTTTTCTATTATTGTTTTTAGGTGTTTTAGGGGGTTTTTGGGGAGTATTTTATAGTCATGTTCATGTATGTTTCGTCCCTCATTTGAGTCCACCTGTGTAGGTTTAGACCCGAGGAACCGAGGACCCTAGCAATGAGTCAGCTGCTTCAGTGTCTTATCAGAGCTAGCCTAAGGTGAGTGGAATGACTCTTTACATTTCAAAGTAAAGTAACGAAAGTTTTTAGCATGATTCACGCATCATGAATGCCATGAGATATATTAGGTTGTTTGCATTAGAATTCACGAATATATTGCATTGCATATTATGCTGTTGATGTGGATGAATGTTGGATGATCCTTTAGCCCTCCCTATGTTATGACATGATATGAGATATGATGACACGATATGGAAGTCCAGGTGTGGCCTGCACTACGCCCCTAGCACTATGTAAGTGAAAGTCCGGGTGTGGCCTGCACTACGCCCCCGGCATGATTGGATATGTATGATATGATATGTATAAGAGAAAGACCAGGTGTGTCCTGTACTACGCCCCTGGCATGATTGGTTTATGTAGAGGGCTATTGGTGACAAGTTCATCCTTGATGTGATATGTTTGTGATGTGATGCATTCCATGTTATCATATGTTTTAAATGTTTTATTATTCTGCTCACTGGGCTCTAGTAGCTCACCCCTCTCCCTTAACCCCCAGGTTTGCAGGTATGGGATAGACCAGGAAGTCAGCAAGAGTAATGAGGTTATGGTCTATGTAATAGTTAGAAAGTGGACATGAGAAAAATTATGATGTAATGTATAGTATTGAATGGTCATGTAATGTAATGATGGTTAATGAGGATAGAATTGTGCTTGGCCCTAGAGTATGTTAATCCCTTTGATACATGATCTCTTAATGAAATATGTTTATTGATGTTTTTGTAAACCAAGCTTAGTATATGTTATGATACCCCATTGGAGCATTTGATGAGGGCTCCAGTGTGAGGTTTATGTTTATGAGTTGTGCATGCACAGGTTGAGCTTGGTAAATGAAAGAAAAATTTTTATGTTTATGAGTTTATGTATGATCATGTATGGGATTAAACAGGTAAGCAGGATGTATGTTAGGCTTGCTACGGGTCCCGGCGGCCTTATGCCGATCTGGATCCTAGCGCCGATAACGGTCCGGTTTTCGGGTCGTTACATACTATACATCATGTTACACCTGATATAATTCCATACATGATCACATGAATAACAAAAATAACCATTACATGAACCAAAACTCGACTTGTGCATGCGTTATAATTAAAAATATAAACCCATACTAAAGCCCTCATCAAATGCTCTAGTATGGTCAACATTACATGCCTCAAGCTCGGTTCAAATATAACTTATACTTAAAAACTTTTACAGAAAAGGATCATGAAGCAGAGATTACAAGGAAGAACTCGGGCAAAACACAATTCTAATCCACAAATGAATACATGTCCACAGCTATACTATTACAACAGGCTACACCAGCAACTCAGTTGACTTCCCAAGCTAACTCTGATCCTGCAAACCTGGTGTTAGGGAAAAGGGGATAAGCTACAAGAGCCTAGTGAGCAGAACATAAAAAGAAATAGTTTAGTAAAACATATGATCGTATGAATGCGTTACAACACAAACAATTCACATCAAGATGGACTTGTTACTAGTAACCCTCTACAGATTCCAATAGTGCCTGACCCACAACGGGTGCTCCACAAGACTTCCTCTTAAACATAACATAACATGTCCATAGTGCCAAGGGCGTAGAATGGGCAGTCCTGGTCTTTCCATATCCGTCATAACATATCATAACATACTCGAGGGCTAGTGAGTCCTCCAATGTCCATCCATAACAACAATAATTTATGCAATGCATCATATTTGTGAACTCTAATGCGAAAAAACCTAATCGTATATACATGGCATTCGTGATGCATGAGCATGCTTAAAAGTTTGATTTATTTAAAATAATAGATTAGTTCAGTTCTACTCACCTTTGGCTGACACACGCCTAGTACTGAAGCAGTTATCTCACTACAAGCCTCTACGATCTCCTAAGTCCGATCCTACACAGATGGACTTAAATGAGGGACCAAACATAACTTTTATAACACTTAAACTACCCCTAAGAAAACCCCTAAGAACATACAAGAACACACGTAGGAAATGAGTTGAAAAAGGCTGAACAGAGGACTTTCGACGGCAGGTTCGGCGGCCAAAGGTCTCTCATAGATTCGAAGGTCAAAACCTTCGGAGGCAGGTTAGGTGGCCAAATGGCTGCCTCCACAGAGAGGTTCGGAGGCCGAACCTTGCTTCAACGGCCGAATCTGGGTTCTCCAGCAAGGCAAAACCCGATTCTGCCCTATGCTCACAGCCAAGAAACAAACCCAAACTTACATGCAACAGCCTAAAGACTACCATACACACTTAACACGCATAAGGGACCTTAAAATTGTTTTAAACTCAACATGCATCAACAAAATCCCAAGAGAAAATCATCCATCATCAAAACTAACTCAAACTTTAAAACTTTAGAATAATCAATCATGCATGTCCTAAAAACTTGTAATACTGGTTTAAAACCTTTAGAAACATAAGAAAAGCAAGGATTGAACTTACCTCTTTGGAGACACAAGGGTGACAGCAACCAAGATTTGGAGAAGAGGGTAACCAATCTCCGAAGGGTCTCCAAAAGCTAAGACTTGAAATTTAAACTCAGATCTTCAAAATCGAAGTAAAAACTCATGAATTCTTTAAGGGATTTGAAGAAACTCCACAAAAGCATCAAGGAGAGTGCATGGACTCACCTCTGCCCGAAAATGGAGAAAAAGTTCTCACATTTCGGGCTGAAGGCCTTTTATAGGTGGCTAGAGGAGCCACCTTCGGCGGCCGAACCTTCAGACTCCTCTAAACCCCCCCTTTTTTTAACACATTTTAAAAATGCTTCAAATTCATTTTATAGAAATCCTATTTTACCCTTCTAAAGATTCCAGCTTCTAGATCCTAGATTCCAACGGAGATTTCGTCGAAACGTTGGAATTTCGATGCTGGAGTTTAACTGGGTATTACACCACCCCTAGACGGATGGGCAGACCGAGCATATTAATGCTTTGTTGGAGCTATATCTACGACATTATGTTACTTCCAATTAGAGTAATTGGGTTGAGTTTCTGGATATGGCCAAATTCTCTTATAATTTGCAGAAGAATGAGTCGATGGGGGCGAGTCCATTTGAACTAGCCACGGGACAACAACCACTTGCACCATATGATATGGTCGTGCCATACAAAGGGAAAAGTCCAGGTGCCTTCTAGTTTGCCAAAACCTAGAAAGAAAAGGTTGAGTTAGCTAAAGCATCTTTGGCAAAAGCAGCAAAGAAAATGAAGAAGTGGGCGGACCTGAAGAGGAGAAACCGAGAGTTTGAGGAAGGGGATCTTGTTATGGTGAAGCTTATTCCTCAGACCATTCAGAACTATGGAAAAGCTCATAAGGGATTGCTCCGGAGGTACGAGGGACCATTTCCTATGGAGAAAAGGATCGGGAAGCTGCCTCCTGAGTTAAGTTGTTGCACTACTTGGAGTGTCATCTAGTGTTCCACATAAGTTTTATGAAGCCTTACTACTCGGATAAAAGTGATCCAAGTTGAAACAAGTCGCAGAGGGCTCCGAGTGTAGTTTCCACCGTCTTGGATCACGATGTGGAAGAAATCTTGGCTCATAGGTTGATGCCAAAAAGGGGGTCCCATGCACCGTATAAGGAATACTTGGTTAAATGGAAGGGGCTATCAGATGCTGAGGTGAGTTGGGAACACGAACTTTCCTTGTGGCAACATGAAGACAAGGTGCAAGCCTACTGGCAAGATGCAACGAGGGCGTTGCGAAAATAGCTGGGGGAGAATTTCACAGCTCTTCCCATCTCTCCCAAAAATTCAAAATTCTTTTTGTGAAGGAAGACCTGCCGAGCACAGGACGACCTATTGAAGTCGGACGAGATTTTTAAGTTAGCGGGACGACCTGCCGGGTAAGTGTTGGACAAGAGGGACGACCTGCCGAGTTGGGCGAGTACTGTGAAGACCGCGTGCAAGAGAGCCTGGACACTCTGCAGACCTGCATGGTGTAAAGAGCTCGAACAGCCTAGCCTAGTTCAGATCTTTTAGAAGCTACTGGGAAGTCTAAGTGCCAAAAGTTGTAGGGATGCGGCAATAACTTCGGGAGACTTGCATTGGGGACCGCAATCTTCTAGAATTGTCTTCTAAGATTGTGTGCCTCCCAAGTAATTGTATTTCTCTATTATTTAGGAGGCTCTTGAACTTCTCCCTGTAAATCTATAAATATCCAAATGTATTCATTTGTGCAGACAAGAGGAAAAGAGGATAGAAAATCCAGGGAACTGTCGATACTCTTATAAATTATTTATCTGTGAGTAATACAAGTTTTTTCTTCCTTCCATCACTCTCATCACTATTATATTGAATCCTTCAAACCTTTCCCCAATTTGGCTTCCGCTCCTTGTCACCCTTGTTCATCTCTTTAGCTTAGACTAACCTTGAGGAAGGTTGAACTTAGTTCTCGATTGGACTAAGGTCGTACGATTGAAGTTTCATTCTGGTGTTGGAATCACTAGCTCCGTGACATCTTGCACGCGCTCGCGCTTGCCCTGGCACTCGATGAACCTCATTTGCTCCTGGACATCCCCGGATGCACTTGGAACCTTCTCGAATGTTCTAGCCCCATTGAACCTCATCTCGCCTAGCGACATCCCCTGACTTCCACCACCTTTCCCCGTGCTGGGCTGACCCAATTGCACCCCACTAGGCCTACCACTCACCAGTTTGCCTTGTCCAGCCCGCCTGGCCTGCTGGGCACCATGCTTAGCCCAATTTCCCAATGAACCACGCTAGATGTTTTCCCGAAGATATTCTCGAAACTATATGTTTTCTTAATCTGATTAACATCAAGATATTTTCGAAACTAGATGTTTTTTTAATCTGATTAATCTTTCTTTAATTAATTGTTTCTTTTAGTTCACTTTTACATCTGATCAAATCTCTTCAATTCAAACCCCTTTTTATATTTACAGTTTAATTTGCTTTTTTGTGAAGCTGGTCACGAGGTCGGTCATCAGTCAAGTTGTTAAGTAGTCAATCATCAAGCTGTCTAATCGACAGGTCATCAGGTCGTCAAGTTGTTTGTCAGATCAGTCACCAAGTGGTCAGTAGTCAGAGCATTATTATTATTATTATTTGGCCTATTAGCACAAAAAAGCCAAACCTTTTCGCGAATTTTTGATTATATCCACTTCTTTTAATCTTGTACATTATACCCTGAACTTTATAATTTGTTGTAATTATATTCAATTGCTCAAATTAATTTTGACAATCTTTAAAATTGCAGACGTGTCATGACATATGGAATATAAGTGTATTTTTTTAAAATAAAAAATTTTACTTCAACAAAAGGAATTGATTTTGTACTGGAAACAATGCTGGTTATATATTCAATGAATGTATTGTATCTTTTTGTATATTTTTAAGGGAGATTTACAATTTAGTCTATGGGTATTGCTATTATTAACAAGTCAGTCCCTGTATTTTTAGAAACCTATTAAAACGTTCTTATCTTTTCTCTCCGTCAACGAAATAGTCCTTCCGTCTATTTTTGCCGTTAAAAATATAGTAAAAGACTAAATTACCCCGCATTATATTCCTCCTTCTTCTTCTTCTCCTCCTCCTCCTCCTCCTTCCTTTTCTTCTTCATCAATTCTTCCTCCTTCTTCTGCTTCTTCTTCTTCTTCTTCTTCTTCTTCTTCTTCTTCTTCTTCTTCTTCTTCTTCTTCTTCTTCTTCTTCTTCTTCTTCTTCTTCTTCTTCTTCTTCTTCTTCTTCTTCTTCTTCTTCTTCTTCTTCTTTTTCTTCTTTATCTTCTTTATCTTCTTCTTCTTCTCCTTTTTCTCCTTCTTCTTTTTCTTCTGTAACGACCCAAAAACCGGATCGCTACCGGCGCTAGGATCCAGATCGGTATAAGGCCGCCGGGACCCGTAGCAAGCCTAACATACATCCTGTAAACCTGTTTAATCCCATACATGATCATACATATCATAGCATTAATGCACATGCATATTATCATGGCATTTCACATCATCATACAAGACAGGACTCCACATCCTATCCTAGTTGACATGACCTTTCCTATTGTGCTTGACCTTCTATAACATCTATGAGCCCGACACATTCTAGGTCCGACCATATGAACCTAGTGCTCTGATACCACTCACGGGCTTTCTTGCACTTCAGTGTGAACCCAACCATCTGAATGGCTCTACTATCATCAGCTCCTATCTCATCTGTAATCATCTTGACCCTCCCAAGGTACTCAAAAGGGTCGTCACCTGTTTCATACTGGGTGTTAGTGTATATGCCCTAGGCCATTATCTTGGACCTTTTTGTATGTCATTTTGGTTATTAATAAAAGAGGTTTTTATCATTATTATTTGTTTGCATGTTACATAATAATGATTATCATCCCTGGTTACTTATTATTATTTTGATAATAATAAAATATAACTGGTATGATTATTGATTGATAATCATGAGATGATTATGTATATGTTGATATAATTCAATAGTCATAAATACTTGTTAGAGAACAAAGTATTGGATGGACCCGCATTGAGATCACTACATGGGTCATTGTCATAAGTGAATCTCAAAGTAGTTATGTCTTAATCCTTTGACTTGAGATTGTCATAGTTTCCAACATAAGGACTGTTATGTTTTGACATAATCAAACGTTGTCTTTAATCGGACAATCATAAAGGTTATGATTAAGCATAATAGAAATTATGTAGATGATAATGAACAATCAAGATAGGATTTGTCCCTCTCTATGAGAGAGATATCTTCTGGGCCCCTCGATGAGTGAGACTGAGAAATGCATGGCCGTGCTCAAATGAATTGATAGTGTGATCAATATCATTTGAATTTATCAGTCTACTTAGAGATCGAGAAATCATAAGTTTGAACATTATAAGTTTGACATTGACCATGACTTATGTTCAAACTAGATATCGTGAGACAAAGGGATTAATACATGTTCTATTTAATAGGCTTTATCGGACTATTGATCCTCATATTAGTTGGGTAGTCATAATGTCTTGCTAGAGGCCACTTATGATTTATAGGCCTTGTTGGACTGGGCCTATTGCCAATTAATATGAGCCTATTGGGTCACACACAAGAACGTTGTTGATGTGTTATATTAATGGGCTAAAAGCCCATTAGTATAATTAATAATAATAATGTGTTATTATTAATATTAATTATTTATTATTATGAGATAATAATATTTAAAAGATCTGCAGTCTATCTGTAACTGTTACAGATAAAGGACTCTATCACATAAAGATATTTGAGTATCTGTGAGATTATGATAGTGGGTTCTGAACACAACTCTTTTAGGAAAAGAGTTGTACAATTCTTTTAGGAAAAGAATTGTGGAAAAAATACAACTCCTTTTAGGAAAAGAAGTTGTGTGAAAATAAAAGACTGAGACATATAAATACTCCTTCTACAGATTGAGGATGTTGATGTTAAGTTTTGAGAAAACTCAGTCTAAAAGATTGCAGATTGTGGAGCACATGATCTATCCATCTTTGAAAGAGCTAGCACTCTAGAAGGATAGAAGACGTTCGTGTGGATACCATAGAGGGTGTTCGTTTGAAAAGGCAGCACCATCAGTCCGCCAGTGTATCTTTCTTACGAGATTAACAGGTTAGTCTCATATTCTTCTTATGATTTAAACGAAGCACTTGGATTCTGGGAAAGGAAATCAAGAGAGATTTTATTTTTCCGCTGCGCAACTGGATTGCAATAATCTCATGATTTTCCAACACTGGGGAGCACCCAGCTTCATGTAATCGGTCATCTTGACCTTGCTCCCTCCAGATGAGGTAGGTTTAGGTACTTGAGTTTCTGGGACAGTAGGTTCTGCTGATGGTGGAGGAGGTGCAACATTCCCTGGGTTAAGGTTTGCTGTACTTGGATAGTAAGGAGGGGGTGGGTACATGGGGTACTGTGAGTATGGTGGGTAGAAAGGTGGGTATGGCATGTGAGAAGGATAAGGGGTAAAACTGGGGTAATCCGATGTACCTCCCATTGAATACTCGGGATTCTGTGAAAAGGGTGGGTATTGGGGTGGCTGATCAAACCCCGAGGCCTGAGTGCCTCCCTGTGACTCTCCCATGCCCTCTTCTGACATACTCATTCCCAGACTACCATCCCTCCTCTGATCCACATCCATATCTTCCCTCAAGACCCTAGTATGTTGTTAATCCCTTTTGATTACATGATTTTATTGATGTTTATGTCTATGAGTATGTACAGGTTGAGCTTGGTAAAAAGGAAAAAGAAAAGTTCACAGTTTTATGTATGTGTTGATCATGTATGAGATTAAACAGGTTTGCAGGATGTATGTTTGGCTTGCTACGGGTCCCGGCGGCCTTATGCCGATCTGGATCCTAGCGCCGGATCGTCTCTTTCGGGGGCAGGGTTCGGCAGCCGAAAGCTTGCCTCCACAGGCAGGTTCGGCGGCCGAAAGTCCCTTCGGCTGCCGAACCTGAGTTCTCCCAAAGTGGCAGAAACTCAGCTCCAACATGCACAAAAGCCTCCCAAACCTTCCAAACAAGCATTCAACTCTCCCAAGACAAGCATACACATTCACACAAACACTTAGGGGCCTCAAACTAACTTAAACCCCCAATAAAAACAAAACAACCCACATTGCACATAAACTCTACATACACCCTAACATCAAACATCTAACTTAATCATGCATCTCTACCCCATAAACCTTGTTAAAACATACAAGAAGAGTGGATCTAAGCTTACCTCTTGAAGAAACGAGAGGAAAGACGATCCAACTCGGAGATGGGAGAGATCGAGCTCCTTGAACCTCCAAGCTCCAAAACTTGCTCTTTGCTGAAAAATCTTCAAAACAAAGGTGAAAACTCATAAAAATCATGAAAGATTTGAAGGAAGAACTCAAGATCGGCATGAGGGCAGCGGAGACTCACCTTGGCCGAAAATGGGGAGAAAAACTCGCCCGTTCGAACTTGGGGACCCCTTTATAGGTGGCTGGCCAGGCCACTTTCGGGGGCCTAACGTGCCTCCGCATGCATGCCATGTTCGGCGGCCGAAGGTGCCGCCGAACATGCATGAGTTTCGTCTTTGGAGAGGACTTTCGGCTTTGGAGGGACTTTCGGCCGCCGAACCTGCCGCCGAAAGTGCCCTGTTCAGCCTTCCTTTGCATGTTTTCTATAATTGTTTCAAGGTATTTTAGGGGGTTTTTGGGGAGTATTTTAGAGTTATGTTCATGTATGTTTGGTCCCTCATTTGAGTCCACCCGTGTAGGTTCGGACCCGAGGAACCGAGGACCCCAGCAGTGAGATAGCTGCTTTAGTGTCTTGTCAGAGCTAGCTTAAGGTGAGTAGAATAAATCCTTATGTTTTTAAGTAAATGAAATTTTAGCATGATCCATGCATCATGAATGCCATGAGATATATTAGGATGTATGCATTAGAACTCACGAATATGTTGCATTGCATAATATGATGATGATGTGGATGGATGTTGAATGATCATTTAGCCCTCGTATGATATGATGACATGATATGATATGTATGCTATGTCTATGATACAGGTCCATGTGTTTCCACATGAACCATATGATGCTAATGTTCCATGTGTTATGTAATAGTTAGATGTGGACATGATGAATTGTAAAATGTAGTAATGTTGAACAGTCATGTAATGTAATAATGATATTGAGGATTAGAAATTGTGCTTGACCCAATGTGTATGGTTATCCCTCCTATATACATGATCTATGTTTTATGATGTTTATGTTCAATCAAGCTTAATGTATGATGTGATACCCCATTGGAGCATTTGATGAGGGCTCCAGTGTGAGGTTTTATGTTTATGTCTATGAGTATGTACAGGTTGAGCTTGGTAAAAAGGAAAAAGAAAAGTTCACAATTTTATGTATATGTATGATCATGTATGGGATTAAACAGGTTTACAGGATGTATGTTAGGCTTGCTACGGGTCCCAGCGGCCTTATGCCGATCTGGATCCTAGCGCCGATAGCGATCCGGTTTTTGGGTCGTTACATCTTCTTTTTCTTCTTTTTCTTCTTTCTCTTCTTCTTCTTCTCCTTCTTCCTCTTCTTCTTTTTCTTCTTTTTCTTCTTTTTCGGAGGAGGAGGAGGAGGAGGAGGAGGAAAGAAAAGACAGGGACTATTTCGTTGACAAAAAAAAACGATAAGGACGTTTTAATAGATGTAAGAAAAGATATGGACTATTTCGTTGACAAAAAGAAATGATAAGGACTATTTAATAGATTTCTAAAAATATAGGGAGAGACGATTTCATTGATGGAAAGAAACGATGAGCGACTATTTCGTTGACGGAAAAAAACGATAAGGACGTTTTAATAGATATGAAAAAATATAGGGACTATTTTATTGACGAAAAGAAACGATAATGACGTTTTAATAGATATGAAAAAAGATAAAAACGTTTTAATAGATTTTTAAAAATGTAAGAACTAACTTGTTAATAATAACAATATCCAAGGACTAAATAAATGGTTTTATTTGAGGGTAAAATTGGATTTTAAAAATTTTTTCTCTTCTCCTTTATCTAATTTTAACGGAAAAGAGGACGGAAGGACTATTTCGTTGACAGAAAGAAAACATAAGGACGTTTTAATAGGTTTTTAAAAATATAGGGACTGACTTGTTAATAATGACAATATCCAGGAATTAAATTATAAATCTCTCTATTTTTAATTAGTTTTTTTTTTTCAAATTTATTGTATGACTCAATGACCAGGATGACCAGACGAGATGGGGTGGTGAAAGGGATCTTTGCTTCTATCAATTATAATTTACAATCTTCATGTGCGGTGGAGATTGAATGGGATGTTCTTTAATTTATGAAATGTAATTGTTGATTTTGTCCCGGTGGACTAATAAAATTAGAGATTGAAAAGGTAAAATTGGATTTTCAAAATATTCTCTCCTTTTCATCTTATTTTTAACGGAAAAGAGGATAACAGTGGATGGAAGGATTGATTTGTTAACGGTTTGATTATATAATGACGTTTTAATAGGTTTTTAAAATGTAGAGACTGACTTATTAATAATGGCAATATTCAGGGACTATTTTTTTTTTTTTTTTCTGTATTTAAAGTTTGCAGCTGCTGAGTGAGAAACGCGAGACTGTTCACTGTCCTTTTCTCCTCTCCGCGACTCCGGTAAAAGCTTGCAACTTTACAGAAATCCGATGATGATCATGGCTAAACTGAGTTTAACGAGAACCATTTCGTTAGCCTCAGCTTTCCGGAGCTTCCACTCTCCACTGTTAATGGGTATCATTCATTCTGCAACCCTATTATTTACTTGTTCTTCCTATTCTTCTTCTAGTTCTAGATCTACTTCAAAGCGCGCACACAAAGATGCAAGCTTGAGATCTAAATTCTATTCTGCTTCTTTTAGAGACGTTGATGATGCCCTAGCTTCTTTTAATCACATCATTCTTATGCGTCCTCTACCTTCTATTGATAAATTTGGTCGATTTTTATCTGCTCTTGTTAGAATAAAACAATACCACACGGTGGTTTCATTGTTCAGAAAAATTGAGTTGTTAGGAATCTCACACGATGTTTATTCCCTTAACATCTTTATTAATTGCTACTGCCGCTTACACAATGTGGATTTTGCCTTCTCAATTTTGGGGAAATTCTTCAAACTAGGAGTGAAGCCTGACATTGTCACATTTAATACCTTAATTAATGGGCTCTGTAAAGAGGGTAAAATCAATAGAGGAGTGGAACTTTTCAATGATGTTGTTGCAAGAGGTTTTCAACCTGACATTAATACTTACAATGTGATGATAAATGCTCTGTGTAAATGTGGGAAAACAAATATGGCTATTGGATTGGTAAAGGGAATGGTTGAGAGAGGATGTGAACCAGATGCAGTGACCTATAGCACAATCATTGATAAACTTTGCAAGGATGGTCTAGTTGCCGAGGGATTGGACCTCTTCTCTCAAATGAGGAACAAAGGCGTTTCACCTAATGTTGTCACTTACACATGCCTAATTCATGGTCTTTGCAATTTCGGCGAACTGAATCAAGCTTTGTCCTTGCTGGATGAGATGATGGTGCAGAATATATCGCCAGATGTTTATACCTTTAGTATATTGATAGACAATCTGTTTAAGGAGGGCATGGTTTCAAAGGTTCAAGACATTTTCAACATGATGGTTGAGTGGGGTATAAAGCCTAATGTGGTTACTTATTGTTCATTGATGAATGGATATTGTCTCCACAACCAAGTGGATGAGGCTAGGAAGGCATTTGATCTAATGGTAAGCAGAGGCTTTGCTAATGTATTCAGCTACAACATCTTAATTAATGGATATTGCAAGTGTAAAAGGATCGATGAAGCGACAGAAATTTTTGGTCAAATGTCTCGTAAAGGTCTAGTTCCTGACTCTGTTACTTACAATACTCTTATAAAGGGCATGTGGCAAGCAGGGAGGTCCCAGACTGCATTAGAGCTTTTCAAGAACATGTGCAATCATGGTCAGCAGCCAGATAGAATAACTTTCAAAATCTTGCTCGACGGCTTGTACAAACAAGGGCCTCTTGATGAAGCACTTAACAATATTCAAAGGGAATTGTTCACTCTATAATTTGAGACTGGGGAATCTGGGATGGGAAAGGAAGATGACTCATTGTTGGTCAGTTTCACTTTTGCAATTTAATTTTCCTTTTTTGTTTTCTCCTATTTAACGCCACATTAGCAGTTTATCCATTTGCAATAATCCAAATGCTAAAGATGCTTGGAGTGTGAAATTTTTGGTTATTGGTGCATTTTATTAACAAAGAAAATTCGTGCTAGATTGCAAAAGCATTAAAGTTTCCATTTTTGAAAATGGACCTGCTTTGTTAATAAGGAAAAAATGCCTTCGTACCTCTAATTTCCTGCTAAAAAAATTGTCAAAATTTATTTTTATGGATATAAGTGTGAAACGGCGTGCTGCACCACTTAATAAAACGGTGCGTTTTAGTTGCCAACATATCCCTCGTTCGCGTTTTGCTAGTTTCACTCCCAGCTTGGGCCCACCAACAGATTCTTCACTCGTGTTTTCATGCACCTGCCAACGTATCCTTCTGCACAGAGAAATATCAGCGCAATTTCGCTGATGCATTACCTTTTAACTGAATTCTTTTTTTCCCGCTGTACTGTGTACAAATCCTTCTTAAAAAAAATATTTATTTTTGTCGGATGTACAGACTGGAATACGTGCTCTATATATATTACTGTTACAAACGTTCAATTTTGCATGTAGTAGCTTGGTTAAATCTCCAAGTTCTCCTTCTGGGTTGGGAGACGTCTTGACAAGTTCGTGGCAAGATCAGCCAAATCTTTTCCACTCTCAATCGTAGCGAACAAACGCCGTGATGCCAGAAGAATGCCTGAGCTATAGGTGATGAAGCTGATAAATCCCACCAACTTTTCATGCTCAATGTCACGGACACGGCAGATTCGAACCTCAGACCCATGCGGCACCTAGCGAGCGTTTTTTAAAATCATCCATAATTTAAAAATATTTTCAAATCATGCAAGCTGGAATTTATTTTCAGGATTTAGGGTGTCAAACTTGCTAAGTTTAACACTTTGAGTGCCGAACAATTAGCTCTTGTGCCACATCAGCGCAAAAGAGTTGCATACATGGGATGTTCGGCATCTAATGTGTTGAATATGCCATGCAAATATTGTCCCGAAAAAAATACAAATAAAAGATAATTTTACAAAATTATGTGCACTTCCTTCGTATGCTTCTCGTAGACCAGTCTGGTCGAAAATTCATGTCCAGCGCTTGGTAGGCTTCCGAGTGTTTTCTAGCCTTGTTCAGTCCTAACGAGCTTCCGAGCTACTTCTCTAGTGCGAGCATTTGAGCTACTTCTCCAATGCGAGCGTCTGGGCATTTTGCACTTGGTCTTCATAGCACTCGCCTGCTCGGCGGCTCGTCCCACCCAGCAAGTCGTCTTAGCAGGTTGTCCAACCAATTTCTAAAGGTCGAGCGAGAGTCTTGAAGTCAGGCGACACTTTTGATGTTGGCACTAGTGAGACGACCTGCCTGGTGGACGAGCTGCTGAAGATGAGCTGACAAGCAGGGAGACCTACCAGGCGACCATTGTGAAGACCGTGTGTAAGGAGCTTGGATGCTCGGTAGGCCTGGACAAGACAAGAGATAGCCTAGATGCACAACGTGGCAGGTAAAGGCAAGAAAACACTCGGATGCTCGGAAGCGTGCCAGGGCAAGAGAAGCTAGGAAGCCCAGAAGGAGGAACTACAACACCCAAATTGACTTTGGCCAGGCGTTGCAAAGAAACTTAGCTCGGGCTGGTCTGCAGGGCGCGTAAAAGGAAAGGTCGGACAACCATGCCCATGCCCAGCCAATTTTAGGTCGATTGTGTATTGATTACTTAAGGACCGTGACACCTTTGGTGCTGGACGGAGCCAGCGTGTCGGCCATGTAAGCTCCAGTGCACTGATGTGGCACAAGAGCTAGTTGTTCGACATTCAAAGTGTCGAACAACTAGGCTATCGGCACTATGAGTATCGAACTTGCTTGTTCGACAGTCATATTGTCGAACAAGCAAGTTTTACACCCTGAATCCGTGAAATAGTTCTCAGTTTGCATGATTTGAAAATATTTTTTAAAATTATGAATGATTTAAAAAAAAAAGCTCACACTTATCTCAGTCTGTCGAACTAAGTCAGCCCCTCTTGCAGAAGTTAACCTCACAGCGGGTTAACAAGAGTGCATAGCAAGAATAGAAGCAGAACCTTGGGCAATTGAACCTCAAGGTGTTGTGGAAGTTATACAATCACTCACAAAAGGAAGCTAAGTAAATAGGCAATCAAGATGGGAAGAGTATTTGGGGCTAAGAGAAAATCCACTAAGTGATGGAAAAATTATAATGGAGGTGTACAATATGCCTAGCAGAATTTTCTGTGGCTAAAAGCCTAAAGCTTGGACTAAAAGTTTGAAACTTAAAAACTTACAAATGAACCTCATTTGGCGGTATTTATAGGCAATTGGGGCTATTTGGCCCCCTAAAATACGTGACTAACATTTTTCCACGTGTCTAACACTGGTTGAGGCTGTTTAGGAGCTTTCTGGCGCATTCTGGAATTTTCTGGCAATTTTCCACAGCTTGAACCTCGTTTCTGCCTGCCATAGGCTCGCTGTAATACCCGGCTAGACTCCGGTATCAGAATTCCTACCGTCCGGTGGAATCTCAGATGTCGGAAACTACTAGAAGGGTAAAATCATGTTTTTATAAAATGTTTTAATGTATTTTAAGGTTTTAAATAGGAAAGAAATCAAGTTTTGAATGAAAAGGACAATGGAGGGAAATCCAGGTTCGGCCGCCGAACCTTATGTTCGGCCGCCGAACCTTATGTTCGGCCGCCGAACCTTATGTTCGGCCGCCGAACTTGCATGAGATGTGGAGTCACCTTCGGCTTCCGAAGGTGGCCTGGCCAGCCACCTATAAAAGGCCCCATGGCCAAAAATGGGCGAGCTTTCTTCCCCATTTCCGGCCAGAGGTGAGTCCATGCCCTCCCATGGTTGGTTTTGATGATTTTCCTTAGATCTTTCAAGTTTTAACAAGAGTTTAGCTTGGTTTTGAAGATTCTTGGAGCTAAGATCAAGATTTGAAGCTTGGAGACCCAGGAGTTATCTTCATCCATTTCTCCAAGTTTAGGTCGTCTCTCCTCTCGATCTTCAAGAGGTAAGAGTAGATCTTTAGCTCATTCTATGTTTTAAACAAGTTCTATGAAGTTATGGGGTAGAAATGCATGCTTAGGTTAGTTGATTGATGTTAGGGTAAATGTTGAGTTTATGGTTAATGTATGTCGTTTATGTTTGTTTGATGTGTTGTTGTTGGGGTTTAGGATAGTTTGAGACCCCTATATGCTTATGGAAGTGTATATGCATGTTGTAGAATAGCTAAATGCATGATTGAAAGGTTTGGGAGGCAAAATGTGCATGTGGAGGCTGAGTTCTGCCACTTTGGAAGAACTCAGGTTCGGCAGCCGAAGGCCCTTTCGGCCGCCGAACCTGCCTGTGGAGGCAAGCTTTCGGCTGCCGAACCCTGCCTCCGAAAGTTGGACTTTCGGCTCTAGAGGGGAGTTTCGGCCGCCAAAGGTGCCGCCGAACATGCATGAGTTTTGTCTCTGGAAGGGACTTTCGGCAGCTAAAGGTGCCGCCGAAAGTGGCTGAGTTTCAGCTCTAGAGGGACTTTCGGCCGCCAAAAGTGCCCTGTCCAGCCTTCCTTTGCATGATTCCTATGATTGTTTTGTGATGTTTTAGGGGGTTTTTGGGGGAATATTTTAAGTCATGTTAATGTATGTTTGGTCCCTCATTTGAGTCCACCTGTGTAGGTTCGGACCCGAGGAACCGAGGACCCAGCAGTGAGATAGCTGCATCTAAGTTAGCCTGAGGTGAGTAGAATGGATCTTTATGTTTTAAAGCAAATAAATTTCGAGCATGTACATGCATCACAAATGCCATGAGATATATTAGGTTGTTTGCATTAGAATTCACGAATATGTTGCATTGCATAATGTGATGATGATGTGGGTGGATATTGGATGATCCTTTAGTCCTCGTATGATATGATGAGATATGATATGTTGTGGATGGTATGAAGTCTAGGTCGAGACCCATTCTACGCCCCTGGCACTATGTTAAGAGAAAGACCAGGTCAATGCCCATTCTACGCCCCTGGTATTTATGGAATGTTATGTTATGCTATGTTATGTTAAGAGAAAGACCAGGTCGAGGCCCATTCTACGCCCCTGGCACTATAGGACATGTGGAGGACTATTGGTAACAATTCCATCCTTGATGTGATTTGTTTGTGATGTGTTGCATTCCATGAGATCATATATTTTAAATATAATGCTTTACTATTCTGCTCACTGGGCTCTAATAGCTCACCCCATTCCCTTAAACCCCAGGTTTGCAGGTGTAATACCCGGCTAAACTCCGGTATAAGAATTCCTACCGTCTGATGGAATTTCGGATGTCGGAGACCTCTAGAAGGGTAAAATCATGTTTTCATAAAATGTTTTAATGTATTTTATAGTTTTAAGTATGAAAGAAAATGAATTTTTTGCATGAAAATAACATTGTAAGAAAACTCAGGTTCGGCCGCCGAACATGCATGCGTTTTGGAGGCACGTTAGGCCCCCGAAGGCATAAGTGAGGGAAGTCCAGGTTCGGCCGCCGAACCTTATGTTCGGCCGCCGAACATGGCATGCATGCGAAGGCACGTTCGGCCCCCGAAAGTGGCCTAGCTAGCCACCTATAAAAAGGGTCCCCTTGTCCGAACGGGCGAGCTTTTCTCCCCATTTTCGGCCAAGGTGAGCTCTCCGCCGTCCCTCACCGATCTTGAGCCCTTTCCTTCAAATCTTTCATGTTTTCTTATGAGTTTAACTGTGTTTTGAAGATTTTGAGCAAAGAAGCAAGTTTTGGAAACTTGGAGACCAAAGAGCGGATCTCTCCTATCTCCGAGTTGGATCGTCTCTCCTCTCGTTCTACAAGAGGTAAGAGTAGATCCATAGTTCCTTTCATGTTTTAAGTAAGTTTTATGAGGTTTTATGGAGTATAAATGCATGTATAGATTTATGTTGAGTTTATGGGTTTACTGTGTGTTTATGAACAATGTATGTTGGATATGCATGTTTGATGTGTTGTAGAAGGGGTTTAGGATAGTTTGAAGCCCCTAGGAGCTTGTATGCTTGAGTATGCATGTTGTAGAATAGGGAAATGCATGATTGAATAAGTTGGGAGGCGTTTATGCATGTTGAGCTGAGTTTCTGCCCTTTTGGGAGAAACCAGATTCGGCAGCCGAAAGGACTTTCGGCCGTCGAACCTGTCTGTGAGGCAAGCCTTTCGGCTGCCGAACCCTGCCCCCGAAAGTGGACTTTCGGCTCTGGAAGGGAGTTTCGGCCGCCGAAAGTGCCGCTGAACATGCATGAGTTTCGTCTCTGGAGGGAACCTTCGGCCGCCGAAAGTGCCGCTGAAGGTGCATGACTTTCGGCTCTGGAGGGACTTTCGGCCGCCGAACTTGCCGCCGAAAGTGCCCTGTTCAGCCCTCCTTTGCATGATTTCTATGGATGTTCTAAGGTGTTTTAGGGGGATTTTTGGAGAGTATTTTAGAGTCATATTCATGTATGTTTGGTCCCTCATTTGAGTCCACCTGTGTAGGTTCGGACCCGAGGAACCGAGAACCCCAGCAGTGAGTCAGCTGCTTCAGAGTCTTTAGAGCTTCAGCTAGAGGTGAGTAGAATAAACCTTATGTTTCAAATTAATGAAAGTTTTAGCATGAATCATACATCACGAATGTCATGTGATATAATAGGTTGTTGCATTAGAATCCACGAATATGTTGCACTACATTCTTTGTTGTGGATGTGGGTGAATGCTGTATGATCCAATTAGTCCCTGAGGAAAGACCAGGACCCCATTCTACGGCCTGGCACGGTATGAAAAACTAGGACCCCATTCTACGGCCTGGCACGGTATGGAACGCGAAGACCAGGTGCCAGATGAGGCCCTGGGGCAATGGTAAGTAATGTTATGATATGATAAGAAGACCAGGACCCCATTTTACGGCCTGGCACGGAAATGATGCTGGGACTATTTGGTGACAAGTTCACCCTTGATGTGAATTGTCTGTGATATGACACATTTCATAATGGCATATGTTTTAGATGTTTTATTATTCTGCTCATTGGGCTCTTGTAGCTCACCTCTCTCCCTTAACCCCCAGGTTTGCAGGTACGGGATAGACCAGGAAGTCAGCTAGAGTAAAGTCATGGTCATGTAATAGCTAGAAGTGGACATGATAAATGTTGAAATGTAATGTTTAGTACAGTAATGTTATGTAATGGTATTATTGAGGATAGAATTGTGCTTGACCCTAGTATGTTGTTAATCCCTTTGAGTGCATGATTTTAATGATGTTTATGCAAACCAAACTCGATTCATGTGATGTCACCCCATGGAACATTGATGAGACTCCAAAGAGGGGGTTAATGTTATGTTTATGATTATGTCTATGTATAGTGCATGCACAGGTTGAGTTTGGTGAATGAATGAAAAGAAAAGTTCAAATTTTTATGTATGTGTTGATCATGTATGGGATTAAACAGGTTTACAGGAAGTATATTTGGCTTGCTACGGGTCCCGGCGGCCTTAAGCCGATCTGGATCCTAGCGCCGGTATCGGTCCGATTTTCGGGTCATTACAGAGTGGTATCAGAGCCCTAGGTTCACATGGTCGGACCTAGAGTGTCGGGCTCATAGATGTTATAGAAGGTCAAGCACAATAGGAAAGATCATGTCCACTAGGATAGGATGTAGAGTCCTGTCTTGAATGATGTGAAATGTCATGATTATATGCATGTGCATTAATGTTATGCTATGATATGTGATGTATGTGATGCGGGTTCATGTGTTTGCACCTAAACCATTTAGCGCTAATGTTTATGTGATGTGTGTTGTTTTTCAGAAAATATGATGAGAGGAACTCGTCGATCTGCAAGATTGACTGGAGTACCACCCCAGGACGAGGGCACGGATGCCCGTCCTCCTGCATTGCCTAGGGCAATGTCAAGTAGGTCCAGCAGAGAAAGAGCAGTAAGAGACCCTATAAGGTCTTTGGATCTGGGTAGAAGCATATCAGTGAGGGGAACAGTGCAAGGTGCAATGTCAGAGGATGTGGGGGATCAGATGGATGTGGATCAGAGGAGGGATGGCAGTCTCAGATTAAGTTTGTCGGAAGAGGGAGTGGGAGAATCCGAAGGAGGCACTCAGGCCTCAGGATTTGTGCAGCCACCTTACTACCCACCCTTTTCACAAAATCCCGGGTATTCGATGGGAGGTACATCGGATTACCCTAGCTTTAATCCTTATCCCACACACATGCCATACCCACCTTACTACTCACCATACCCACATTACCCTATGTATCCACCCCCACCCTACCATCCAAATCCAGCAAACCCTACCCCAGGGGATGCTGCACCTTCTCCACCGCCAGCAGCACCTACTGTCCCAGAAATCCAAATGCCTAAACCTAGCTCATCTGGAGGGAGCAAGGTCAAGATGACCGACTACATGAAGCTACATGAAGCTACCTGGAGAGGGTCAAGATGATAACAGATGAGATAGGGGCTGATGACAGTAGAGCCATTCAGATGGCTGGGTTCACACTGAAATGTAAGAAGGCCCGTGAGTGGTTTAAAAACTATGTGAACCCGAGGGTGGATAGCATGTCATGGGAGGAGTTTGCAAACGAGTTTGCAGGATGGGCTTTCCCTGACAGTTCAAGGGAATTGAAGATGATTGAATTTGAGCAGTTGAGGCAGACGGAAGAAATGAGTGTAGATGAGTACACTGACAGGTTTTTGGAGCTGTTGCCGTTTGCCGGGCAAAATCTGGATACAGATCCGAAAAAGTCAAGGAGGTATATCATGAAGCTCCATTCCAGGTATTCCTCCCTGATTCAGTCAGCAGAGAGGGAGAGTTTCCATGCCATTGTAGATATGGCTCGGAGGATGGAGGCTAGTGCAATCATTGAAGGAAAAGTCAAGCAGTCTGTGGCACAGCCTTCTGGTTCCAAAACGCCAGGAGGGGGGAGATTAGACCCTTCTTCTCTGAGTTCAGGTAGTAAAAAATGGGGAAAAGCCAATTCAAAGAAGAACAAATTCTGGAGCAAGATCAAGTCAAGTCTGGGATTGGAAACTGGCTCAAGCTCAAATGCAGACAATGTAGCATGTGTGAAGTGTGGTAAGCCACACAAGGGAGTGTGCCTTTATGGGTCCAAAGCCTGCTTCAGATGTGGGCAAGAGGGACATATGGCTCGGGAATGTCCTAGAGCAGCTGTTATGGCACAGTCCCAGTAGACAGGTTCAGGCAGTGTAGCTCAGCCAGTAGCTCTAGCAGCAACTCAGGCCAGTGGCAGAGGTAGAGGGAGAGGAGCAGCCTCTTCTTCAGCGGGTTTCAGAGGTGAAGGTCCGTCTACTCCAGCACGGATTTTCACTATGACACAGCAGGAGGCTAATACATCCAACACCGTGGTGTCAGGTAATCTCATCATTGGTTGTTCTGATGTTTATGCCTTAATGGATCCTGGTGCATCGCATTCTTTCATTGCTCCGAGAGCCGTCGAGAGGTTGGGGTTGATGGTCTCCAGGTTAGAGTGTCCTCTATGGGTTAGTGGACCCAAGTGTGACCCGTCAGTGGCAGAGTCAGTCTGCCAGTGTAGTCCAGTGTTTGTTGAGGGAAGATGCCTGTCCGCCGACCTTGTGGTTCTAGATTTGACAGATTTTGACGTCATTCTAAGGATGGATTGGCTATCTACCCATGGTGCTACCTTGGATTGCAGAGACAAGGTAGTCAGGTTCAGATGTCAGGATGGGTTAGAGATTGTCTTCAGAGGAGACAGAAGGGGTACACCTAGAGGGTTGATATCAGCCCTACAGGCTTGTAGGCTGCTCAGGAGGGGTTGTCAGGGTTTCCTAGCTCATGTGAGAGAGCTGGACAGTCATGTCAGAGAGCCCGCCTCAGTACCTGTGGTCAGTGAGTTTCATGATGTATTCCCAGATGAACTGCCAGGTTTACCACCTGCTAGGGAGATAGAGTTCGAGATAGAATTGATTTCTGGAACCAGACCGATCTCTATCCCTCCCTACAGGATGGCACCAGCTGAATTGAAAGAGTTGAAAGATCAGTTGCAAGAGCTGGTAGATAAGGGCTTCATCCGACCGAGTACCTCACCTTGGGGTGCTCCAGTGCTGTTTGTGAAAAAGAAAGATGGATCCCTTAGACTTTGTATCGACTACAGGCAGTTGAACAAAATCACTACCAAGAATAAGTACCCATTGCCGAGGATTGACGATCTATTCGACCAGCCAGCAGGAGCAGGTTGTTTCTCCAAGATAGATCTGAGATCGGGGTACCATCAGCTGAGGATAAGAGAAGAGGATGTACCAAAGACAACATTCAGGACCAGATATGGGCACTATGAGTTCCTTGTGATGCCGTTCGGGTTAACCAATGCCCCTGCAGCATTCATGGATCTCATGAACAGAGTATTCAGCCAATACCTGGATCACTTTGTTATTGTCTTCATAGATGATATCTTAGTGTATTCCAGGAATGCAGAGGAGCATGCCCATCATCTGAGGTTAGTTCTGCACACTTTGAGGGAACATGGCTTGTATGCCAAGTTCTCCAAGTTTGAATTCCGGCTGAGGAGCATTTCCTTCTTGGGGCATGTGGTGTCAGAAAATGGAATAGAGGTGGACCCCAAGAAAGTGGAAGTTGTAGCTAACTGGCCTAGACCCACCACAGTGACTGAGATCAAGAGCTTCTTGGGTTTGGCAGGTTACTACGGGAGGTTCGTTCAAGACTTCTCTAAGATTGCAGCTCCCATGACCAGATTAACTAAGAAGAACCAAAGATTCGTGTGGACCGACCAGTGTGAAGAAAGCTTTGAGGAGCTCAAGAAGAGGTTGACTTCAGCACCAGTGTTAGCTCTGCCAACTAGTAATGAGGACTTCACAGTCTATTGCGATGCGTCCCGTGTGGGACTGGGTTGTGTGCTGATGCAGAATGGAAGGGTGATTGCTTATGCTTCTAGGCAGCTGAAGAAGCATGAGTTGAATTACCCCACACATGATCTAGAAATGGCAGCGGTGATCTTTGCACTCAAGATGTGGAGGCATTACCTTTATGGGGTAAAATGTGAGATCTTCACCGATCATAAGAGCCTGCAGTACATCCTGAGTCAGAGAGAGCTAAATCTGAGGCAGAGAAGATGGGTAGAGCTGCTTAGTGACTATGATTGCAAGATTCAGTACCATCCGGATAAGGCGAATGTTGTGGTGGACGCCTTAAGCCAGAAATCACTTGGCAGTTTGTCCCATGTTTCAGCAGAGAGAAGGCCAGTGGTGAGGCAGTTCTTCGAGCTCATGAATGAAGGTCTACAGTTGGAGTTGTCTGGTACAGGTGCTTTGTTGGCTCAGATGAGAGTGGCACCCGTGTTTCTGGAGCAGGTGGCTCAGAAACAGCATGAGAACCCAGAGTTAGTGAAGATTGCCAGGACAGTTCAGTTAGGCAAGGATAGTGAGTTCAGATTCGACAGCAAGGGGATCCTCCGCTATGGGAGCAGATTGTGTGTACCAGATGACGTAGGATTGAAGGGAGACATTATGAGAGAGCCTCATAATGCCAGGTACAGTGTTCACCCTGGAGCCACCAAAATGTACCAGGATCTAAAAAGAGTTTATTGGTGGCCAGCTATGAAGAGAGAAGTGGCACAGTTTGTGTCAGCATGCGAAGTATGTCAGAGGGTGAAGCTGGAACATCAGAAGCCGGCTGGAATGTTGAACCCACTTCCGATTCCAGAATGGAAATGGGAGAATATAGCTATGGACTTCGTAGTAGGGTTACCGGCAGTGTCCAACAGATTAGACTCCATATGGGTGATTGTGGACAGACTCACCAAATCTGCTCACTTCATCCCTGTTAGGAGCAACTACTCTGTGGACAAATTGGCGCAGGTGTATGTAGATGAAGTTGTCAAGCTGCATGGGGTTCCAGTGTCTATAGTGTCAGATAGAGGGCCCCAGTTCACCTCCAAGTTCTGGCGGAGTCTGTAGAGTGCTATGGGTACCAGGTTGGATTTCAGTACTGCCTTCCATCCCCAGACTGACGGACAGTCAGAGAGGACCATCCAGACAATAGAGGATATGCTCAGAATGTGTGTGCTAGATTTTGGAGGTTCTTGGAGGCAACATCTACCCTTGGTGGAGTTTGCCTACAATAACAGCTATCATGCTAGCATAGGGATGGCCCTGTAATATCCGGCTAGACTCCGGTATCGGAATTCCTACCGTCCGGTGGAATCTCGGAAGTCGGAAGCCTCTAGTAGGGTAGAAACATGTTTTCATAAAATGTTTTAATGTTTTTCATGGTTTTAAGTAGAAAGGAAATGAGTTTTTGCATGAAAATAACCTTGGAGGAAAACACAGGTTCGGCCGCCGAAACTCAAAGTTCGGCCTCCGAACATGCAGGCATTTCGGGTGTGCCTTAGGCCCCTGAAGGTACAAGTGAGGGAAGTCCAGGTTCGGCCGCCGAACCTCAAGTTCGGCCGCCGAACATGGCATGCATGCGGAGGCACGTTCGGCCCTCGAACGTGGCCTGGCCAGCCACTATAAAAGGGTCCCTTAGCCGAAAACGGGCGAGCTTTTTCCCCATTTTCGGCCAAGGTGAGCTCTCCGCCGTCCCTCACCCATCTTTGATGTTCTTCCTCTAAATCTTTCAAGATTTTCATTTGTTTTAACTTTGTTTTGAAGATTTGAGCTTTTGAGCAAAGTTTTGGAGCTTGGAGGTTCAAGAACCCAATCTCTCCCACCTTCGAGTTTTAGGTCGTCTCTCTCTCGATCTTCAAGAGGTAAGAGCCAATCTTAAGCTCATTGTATGTTTTAAGTAAGTTTTAAGTAGATCTATGGGGGTAGAATGCATGTTTAGGTTATAGTTATGTTTATGGGTATAAATGTATGTTCATGAACAATGTGGCTTGTAATGTGTGTTTGATGTGTTGTAGTTGGGGCTTAAGGTAGTTTGAAACCCCTAGGAGCTTGTATGCATGTTTTGGTTGAGTTAAATGCATGATGGTTTGAGTTTGGAGGCATTTGTGCATGTTTGAACCAAGTTTCTGCCCTTTGGGAGAAACCAGGTTCGGCAGCCGAAAGGACTTTCGGCCGCCGAACCCTCTTGTGGAGGCAGCCTTCGGCTGCCGAAGCTTGCCCCCGAAAGGAGACTTTCGTCTCTGTCTGGGAGTTTCGGCCGCCGAAAGTGCCGCCGAACATGCATGAGTTTCGCCTCTGTCTGGGAGTTTCGGCCGCCGAAGGTGCCGCCGAACCTGCCTGACTTTTGGCTCTGGAGGGACTTTCGGCCGCCGAACCTGCCGCCGAAAGTGCCCTGTCCAGCCTTCTTTTGCATGTTCTTGCATGGATGTTTTGAGATGTTTTAGGGGGTTTTTGGGGGATGTTTTTAGAGTTATGTTATAGTATGTTGGTCCCTCATTTGAGTCCACCTGTGTAGGTTTGGACCCGAGGAACCGAGGACCCCAGCAGTGAGTTCAGCTTCTTCTGTGTCTGTCAGAGCTAGCCAGAGGTGAGTGGAATGACTCTTATGGTTTTAAATAAATAAATAAATCAGTTTTGAGCATGTTCATGCATCACGGATGCCATGTGATATTCTAGGATGCTTGCATTAGAAATCACGAATATGTTGCATTGCATAATAAGTTGATGATGTGGATGAATGTTGAATGATCCATTAGCCCTCATATGTTATGACATGATGATATGATATGGAAGTCCAGGTGTGGCCTGCACTACGCCCCTGGCACTATGTAAGAGAAAGACCGGATGTGGCCTGCACTACGCCCCCGGCATCATGGATTATGTATGTTATGTTATGTTATGTATAAGAGAAAGACCAGGTGTGGCCTGCACTACGCCCCTGGCATGATTGGATTATGTAGAGGGCTAAATGGTGACAAGTTCATCCTTGATATGATTAGTTGTGATGTGATGCATTTCATGTTATCATATGTTTTAAATGCTTTACTATTCTGCTCACTGGGCTCTAGTAGCTCACCCCTCTCCCAAATTCCCCAGGTTTGCAGGTACGGGTTAGACAGAGAAGTCAAGAAGAGTAATGAAGTCATATGTATGTAATAGTTAGAATGTGGACATGACAGGTTGTATAATGATGTATAGATATGTAATGTAAGGATATTGAGATTATAAGTGTGCTTGACCATAGTTTAATGTAATTCCTTTTGAAACATGATCTTAATGTTATTGATGTCCATGTTTAGCCAACTCAACTCTTGTTATGCCACCCATTGAGGGCATTGATGAGATCCCTCAGAGGGGTCAAGTTTATGATTATGTATATGTTCAGTGCATGCACAGGTTGAGTTTGGTGGATGATAGAATGTATGAAAGAAAAGTTTTAAATTTTTATGCATGATTGTTGATCATGTATGGGATTAAACAGGTTTACAGGTTGCATGTCAGGCTTGCTACGGGTCCCGGCGGCCTTAAGCCGATCTGGATCCTAGCGCCGGTAGCGGTCCGATTTTCAGGTCGTTACAGGCCCCTTATGAAGCTTTGTATGGAAGGAAGTGCAGGTCACCGGTTTGTTGGGAAGAAGTTGGAGAGAGGGCCTTGGCAGGGCCTGAGCTAGTAGAGATCACCAGCAGGGTGGTGCCCATAATCAGAGAAAGGATCAAGACTGCTTCGAGCAGGCAGAAGAGTTATGCAGATGTCCGCAGAAGGCAAGTAGAGTTTCAAGAGGGGGATTTGGTATTGCTCAAGGTGTCTCCAATGAAAGGGGTGATTCGGTTCGGGAAGAAGGGTAAGCTAGCTCCACGGTACATCGGACCCTTTGAGATCTTGCAAAAGATCGGGAATGTATCGTACAAGCTGGACTTGCCTGCTTCAATGGAGAGAATCCATCCGGTTTTCCATGTTTCTATGTTAAGAAAATTTGTGTCAGATCCGGGCAAGGTTCTTAGTGAGCCTGATGTGGAGATCCAAGAGGATCTCACCTATGTTGAGCAGCCAATACGGATTCTAGACACCCAGATC
Source organism: Manihot esculenta (assembly GCF_001659605.2). Classification (NCBI taxonomy): domain Eukaryota; kingdom Viridiplantae; phylum Streptophyta; class Magnoliopsida; order Malpighiales; family Euphorbiaceae; genus Manihot; species Manihot esculenta. The sequence goes on from NC_035175.2 coordinate 30,968,424, forward strand.
AGAAAGCTAAGGAACAAGGAAATCCCGATGGTGAAAGTCCTTTGGAATCACCATAACATCGAAGAGTGTACCTGGGAGACACGGGAGTCCATGCTCCAGCAATATCCTCATCTCTTCTAGGGTGAGTGTTTTGCTTCCTATGTGTATGTTTATGTGTATGATATGTATGTTATGTTGTATGCTTTACATGTGCTGGTTGAGAAACATTCGGGGACGAATGTTCTTAAGGGGGGGAGAATGTAATACCCGGCTAAACTCCGGTATCGGAATTCCTACCGTCCGATGGAATTTCGGATGTCGGAGACCTCTAGAAGGGTAAAATCATATTTTCATAAAATGTTTTAATGTATTTTATGGTTTTAAGTATGAAAGCAAATGAATTTTTTGCATGAAAATAACCTTGGAAGAAAACCCAGGTTCGGCCGCCGAACCTCAAGTTCGGCCGCCGAACATGCATGCGTTTTGGAGGCACGTTAGGCCCCCGAAGGCATAAGTGAGGGAAGTCCAGGTTCGGCCACCGAACATGGCATGCATGCGGAGGCACGTTCGGCCCCCGAAAGTGGCCTGGCCAGCCACCTATAAAAAGGGTCCCCTTGTCCGAACGGGCGAGCTTTTCTCCCCATTTTCGGCCAAGGTGAGCTCTCCGCCGTCCCTCACCGATCTTGAGCCCTTTCCTTCAAATCTTTCATGTTTTCTTATGAGTTTAACTGTGTTTTGAAGATTTTGAGCAAAGAAGCAAGTTTTGGAAACTTGGAGACCAAAGAGCGGATCTCTCCCATCTCCGAGTTGGATCGTCTCTCCTCTCGTTCTACAAGAGGTAAGAGTAGATCCATAATTCCTTTCATGTATAGATTTATGTTGAGTTTATGGGTTTACTGTGCGTTTATGAACAATGTATATTGGATATGCATGTTTGATGTGTTGTAGAAGGGGTTTAGGATAGTTTGAAGCCCCTAGGAGCTTGTATGCTTGAGTATGCATGTTGTAGAATAGGGAAATGCATGATTGAATAAGTTGGGAGGCGTTTATGCATGTTGAGCTGAGTTTCTGCCCTTTTGGGAGAAACCAGGTTCGGCAGCCGAAAGGACTTTCGACCGCCGAACCTGTTTGTGAGGCAAGCCTTTCGGCTGCCGAACCCTGCCCCCGAAAGTGGACTTTCAGCTTTGAAAGAGAGTTTCGGCCGCCGAAGGTGCCGCCAAACATGCATGAGTTTCGTCTCTAGAGGGAACCTTCGGCCGCCGAAAGTGCCGCCGAAGGAGCATGACTTTCGGCTCTGGAGGGACTTTCGGCCGCCGAACCTGCCGCCGAAAGTGCCCTGTTCAGCCCTACTTTGCATGATTTCTATGGATGTTTTAAGGTGTTTTAGGGGAGTATTTTAGAGTCATATTCATGTATGTTTGGTCCCTTATTTGAGTCCACCTGTGTAGGTTCGGACCCGAGGAACCGAGGACCCCAGCAACCGAGGACCCCAGCAGTGAGTCAGCTGCTTCAGAGTCTTTAGAGCTTCAGCCAGAGGTGAGTAGAATAAACCTTATGTTTCAAATTAATGAAAGTTTTAGCATGAATCATGCATCACGAATGTCATGTGATATAATAGGTTGTTGTATTAGAATCCACGAATATGTTGCACTTCATTCTTTCTTCTGGATGTGGGTGAATGCTGTATGATCCAATTAGTCCCTGAGGAAAGACCAGGACCCCATTCTATGGCCTGGCACGGTATGAAAGACCAAGACCCCATTCTACGGCCTGGCACGGTATAGAACGCGAAGACCAGGTGCCAGATGAGGCCCTGGGGCAATGGTAAGTAATGTTATGATATGACAGGAAGACCAGGACCCCATTCTACGGCCTGGCACGGAAATGATGCTGGGACTATTTGGTGACAGGTTCACCCTTGATGTGAATTGTCTGTGATATGACGCATTTCATAATGGCATATGTTTTAGATGTTTTATTATTCTGCTCACTGGGCTCTAGTAGCTCACCCCTCTCCCTTAACCCCCAGGTTTGCAGGTACGGGATAGACCAGGAAGTCAGCTAGAGTAAAGTCATGGTCATGTAATAGCTAGAAGTGGACATGATAAATGTTAAAATGTAATGTTTAGTACATTAATGTTATGTAATGGTATTATTGAGGATAGAATTGTGCTTGACCCTAGTATGTTGTTAATCCCTTTGAGTGCATGATTTTAATGATGTTTATGCAAACCAAACTCGATTTATGTGATGTCACCTCATGGAACATTGATGAGACTCCAAAGAGGGGGTTAATATTATGTTTATGATTATGTCTATGTATAGTGCATGTACAGGTTGAGTTTGGTGAATGAATGAAAAGAAAAGTTCAAATTTTTATGTATGTGTTGATCATGTATGTGATTAAACAGGTTTACAGGAAGTATATTTGGCTTGCTACGGGTCCCGACGGCCTTAAGCCGATCTGGATCCTAGTGCCGGTATCGGTCCGATTTTCGGATCGTTACAGTAGGTGCAGGGTAGACCAGGAGGACAGCAAGAGTAAAGTTATGTATGTAATAGTTAGTTGTGGACATGAGAAATGTTGTAATGTAAAGTATTGAACAGTCATGTAATATAATGATCTTTATGAAGGTTTAGAGTTGTGCTTGACCCTAATATGTATGGTTAATCCCTCTTTATACATGATCTATGTAATGTCTTAATGATGTCTTTACGCAAACCAAGCTTAATGTATGTTATGATACCCTATTAGAGTATTTGAGGAGGACTCTAGTGTGGGGTTTATGTTTATGAGTATGTGCATGCACAGGTTGAGCTTGGTGAATGAAAGAAAAAGTTTTCAGTTTTTATGTATATGTTTGATCATGTATGGGATTTAATAGGTATTCAGAAAGTATGTTAGGCTTGCTACGGGTCCCGGCGACCTTAAGTCGATCTGGATCCTAGCACCGGTAGCGGTCCGGTTTTCGGGTCGTTACACCCGCGCACTTGGACTCATGTCTGGCAGCTTCCTTCATCACCTAGAGAAGTCTCACATCTTCTAGAACCTTCATGGCTTCTTCAGCCCACGTGAACTTCATCTGTGCGCACAGCCTGCTAGCACCCTCTATCACATTTTGTAAAAGGAAGAAGGCCCATTGCAGGAAGGCGAGACATTTTGACACTAGCGGGATGAGCTCCCAAAGAAGTTGACATTGGTAGGACGAGATGCTAGGCAGACAAGCAGGGTGACCTGCTTAGTGAGTGCTGAGAAGACCACGTGTAAAATGCTTGGACGCTCGCACTGGAGAAGTAGCTCAGACACTCATCAGGACTGAATAAGACAAGAAGCCCGGAAGCCCGTCTAGACTGGTCAGGACAAAGAGAAGCTTGGAAGCCCGTCAGGAAATGGTCAGGACCAGGAGAAACCCTGATGCTCGCTAGGACTGGAAAACGCCCGGAATCCCATCAGGGAGGTTCTATAACACTTGAAAGACTGCTAGGCACTAGACATGAATTTCAACTGGGTTGGCTACGGGAAGCGTATGAAGTCAACACAATCGCGCCCAGCCTGAATTTTCTAGAAGATGCTGGGGAAGTCTAGCACCGAAGATGGAAGGGTGTGGAAGCAGCTTCCAAAGGGAAAGTTTCTTCAGGAACCACAATTTTCTAGAATTATCTTTTATTTGTCTTTTTCCCTTAGACTAGGACATTCTAGAAAATTCTCCCAATAAATCTATAAATACCCAAATGTATTCATTTGTACAGACAAAATAGAAAATCCAGAGAACTGTCGATACTCTTATAAATCATTATCTGTGAGTAATTCAAGTTTCTTCTTCCTTCCATCATTCTCAGCACTGTTATATTGAATCCTTCAACCCTCTCTCCAATTTAGCTTCCGCTCTTTGTCACCTTTGTTAGTCTCTTTATCTTAGACTAACCTTAAGGAAGGCTAAACTTAATTCTCGATTGGACTAAGGCCGCACGATTGAAGTGTCATTCTTGTGTTGGAATCACTTACTCCGTGACACCTCCTGCTAGCATTCGACCTCATAGAGCTCTTCGTAGGCTTGCGATTGTCCTCCCCGCAGCTTGCCCGGCTCTGACAGTGCGGTTGTCGAGGCCGATCAAAAATAATCAATTCAGCTACCAACAATATTAATACTGCAGATAGTGGTGAACGGATCGTATCCACAGGGAATTGATAATTATTTACCTTCCTTGTTGAGACCGAATGATTGAGCAGAAAATGGATTAAAAGAAAAGTACAATTAAAATAAAAAGGGGGGGGGGATTTGAAGTTGATTTGATTATACTAATAAAAAGAGCAATTAAAAAGAAAGCAGATGGTAAATTAAGGATAAAACAATGATGGTAAAAACTCTAGTTGAAGATTCAGATTCACTTTGGTTGATGGGATTGATCATTGACACTTATGTTCTTATGCTTGATTCAATAAATTAGTCATGGCGATTGAAGATGCTTCTCACAACCATACTTCTCCTTTATTATTAACCAATTAGGGAGAGTCCTCTAATTAATTACTAATCAACAAATTGCAAGGAACGTCCTTAAGCCTTAGGCTTACTAACAATTGTCAATTGCATTAAGATATGGAGAAAACCAATTCTAGTTACCCACAAGCATGGTGACAACACTAGATCATACAATTTCCTTGGTTTTTACACCAAGTGTTCTTATGTTTGAGCAATTCAAGCAATTACGGACTTAAGATTATCAAACTAACAATATGCTACCTTGCAATCAAGAATCAGTATTGATCTAAACAACAAAGCAACAATGTCTTAAAGCATGAAATTACATGAATATTGAAAAGCAAAAGATTAACAATGTAGTCCAAGTCTCTCAATCAAATTACAACCAAAGCTTCACCTATTCTTCAACTAGAATGAAAAGGTTTCAGCCACTCATGGCTGAAACAAAACCAAAAATAAAAGAAAGGTAGAAGAAGAGAAGAAGAGGCCGGATGAAAGTCTTGCGTAGATGGTGTTGCAAAAACGTGGAGAGAGGAAGAAGAGTCATGCGGCTGGCCTTGTGCTCTCTTTAAATAGGATTAGATGCTGCCCTAGGTCTCCCTTGCTTCCTAATTAGTGTAGAGGCTGCCCAAGTTGCTGCCCAAACTCAACTTGCTGCCCAAGTTATTGCAGAAGAGGAAGATGGAGAGAATCAAGCCTTTCAGATGGAAGGTGGCGCGCAGATGGCCTTCAGAATAGGAAAGGAGCGTACCTTGTGCTTGAAAAGGAAGGAAGAGTGATTCTAGGCTGCCAATAGAGGAAGGAAGCGCGCCCAGGCCTTCAGAAGGAAGGTGGACCGCGCGGCACTCTTGAAGATGAAGGAAGGCGCGCGGATGGTGCTCTGCAGAAGAGGTAGGCGCGCGGATGCTTCTGAATAGGAAGTGTGAGCTGTCCAGATTTCCTATTTAGGTGGAGTCTCTTTTGAATTATGAATCTGGACTGAATAAAGGCCAAGTGTTTCTTGAGATATTGCTTCCTGAATAGGAGTATCTGCTAAGGTGTCTGCATATCTTTAAACAAGGAAAGAAGGATTTGCGATTCAAATTTTGAACGATCTGCTGACTGTACTTTCCTTATCTGTTACCTTCCATATTTGACTTCTCATATAAGGAAAGAAGGATCTGTAATTTGAATTTCAAATCTTCTGTTGACTGCGCTTTCCTTACTTAACACTTTCCTTATTTGGCACTTTCCTTGTTTGGCTTCACATTCTGAAAAAAGGCAAGGAATATCTGCAGTTTGAATTTCAAATAGTCTGCCAACTGTGCTTTCCTCATCTGACTCTTTCCTTATTTAGAACTTTCCCTATATGGAAACTTTCCTTATTTGAAACTTTCCATATTTGGCACTTTTTGACAGTTTTAAGAGCATTTTCTCCAGATTGTCTTTTCACACCTAGTTTGTAACAGCCCGAAAACCGAACTGCTACCGGCACTAGGATCCAGATCGACTTAAGGTCGCCGGGACCCGTAGTAAGCCTGCTATACTGTCTGTGTACCTGTGAAATCCCATACATGAGCATACATTTTCTGTTAAACCAGTAAAACTTGTCTTTCCTCCAGGGCTTAACCTGTGCATACACTATATCTGGTCTATCAACTCATAGTGTTAAGCCTGGTTTTCTCATAGACATCATCAATAAAGGAAACATACATACAGAAACTGACCATGTATATACAACAAGGGATTACAACTCTCTAAGTCAAGCACAAGTCTATACACTGTACACTATCTCTTTATACAATTTCATGTCCATACTAGCTATTACATCACTTTTCTTCTTCCAAACCCTGCTGGACTCCCTCTGGACTCTGAACCTGCAAATCTGGGGGATAGGGGAGAGGAATGAGCTATACAAGCCCAATGACCAGAACTATAAAACATGAGTTGAAAACATGATCTCATGGAATGCACTACATCACATCATCTCAGAGATCAGACATGACCACCAACAATCCCACTCAAGGATGCCTGACCTAGCCAGGTCTTACAACCTCCGTCTGCCTGGCCCGGCCAGGTCTTACACTCTGCCTGCCTGGCCCAGCCAGGTCTTACTATCTCTGCTGCCTGATCTAATCAGGTCTTACCTACAGATGGCTGGCTGGCCTGGCCAGGTCTTATAACAGAGTTTGGGCTATTGGAGTCGCCTTGGTCTATCCACAGCCTCATACGCATCGTATTATGCAATGCATCATATTCGTGAAACTAATGCAATCATCCTACTAGACTCATTATGATGCATGATATATGCTCAAAGCAGTTTAAGTCTGAAAAGAGAAGTTTCACTCACCTCTGGCTGACTCTGTACTAACTCTGCAGGTTCTGAAACCGTGCTCACTGCTGACTTCCCTGATTCCTCTGGTCCGTTCCTACACAAATGAGGGACCAAACTAACTCAAGACCATCTCTAAGAAACTCCCCAAAAACCCTCTAAACGATCCCCAAACAATCACATAAAACATGCAAAAGAAAGCTGGACAGGGCACTTTCGGCGGCAGGTTCGGCGGCCGAAACCCCTCTCCAGAGACGAAACTCATGCATGTTCGGCGGCACCTTCGGCAGCCGAAAGTCTCATCCAGAGACGAAACTCAACCTTCGGCGGCACTTTCGGCGGCCGAACCTTGCCTCCAGAGACGAAAGTCCCAAGCTTCGGGGGCAAGCTTTGGCAGCCGAAACTGCCTCCACAAGGGGTTCGGCGGCCGAACCTTCCTTCGGCGGCCGAACCTTCCTTCAGCGGCCGAACCTTCCTTCGGCGGCCGAACCTTCCTTCGGCGGCCGAACCTGGTTTTGCCCGATGGGCAGAACCCTGCTCTGTTTCATGCAAACTTTGCCCAAAAACCTACAACATGAATATAAACTACTCCCAACTAGCACATACACATATATATGCACAAAGGGGTCTCAAACTATCCTAAAACCCCAAACAAACATAGCACATAACACTTAAACATGCTTGAACATCAAAGACCACCAAAAAAACCTCACCTAAACCTAATCATGCATACTACCCCTCACCCTTTCATAAAACCTTGAAAAATCACCAAAGAAGTTCAGGATCCACCCTTACCTCCTTAAGAACTTGAGGATGAGTGATCCTATCGTGGAGATATGAAGAAAACCTCTTCCAAAACTCCAAACTTCCAAACTTGCTATTTTTGCTCAAAACCTTCAAAACACACCACAACTCTTAAAACCCTTGAAAGATTTGGTGAAAAACATGGAAAACATGAAAGTCAACTTGGGAGAGGCTGGAACTCACCTCTGGCTGCAAGTGGAGGAGAAATATCCTCCTTCCACCGACCTTTGGCCCTTAAATAGGTGGCTGGCCAGACCACCTTCGGCAGCCGAACGTGAATCCGAAACCATGCAATGTTCGGCGGCCGAAAGTGACCTTCGGCGGCCGAACCTTTGCATTTTCCCTTATTGCTTTTCTTTCAAAACTCATTTCCTTTCACACGTAAAAACATTCAAAACCTCTGTAAAACACACCTGAAAACATATGTCTTACCCTTCTCGAGGGTTCCGACACCCGAGATTCCACCAGACGACAGGAATTCCGAGGCCGGACTCGAACCGGGTATTACATTCTCCCCCCATTAAGAACATTCGTCCCCGAATGTTCCTCAAACAACGAAACACATAAACACATAGATAAGGGGCAAACCTAACCTTAGAATAGATATGGATATTGTTGGAGCATGGATTCTCGTGTCTCCCAGGTGCACTCTTCGAGGTTATGGTGGTTCCACAGGACTTTCACCATTGGTATCTCCTTGTTTCTCAGCTTTCGAATCTGGGTGTCAAGGATCCGCACTGGCTGCTCGACATAGGTGAGATCGCTTAAGACTTCCACCTCAGGCTCACTAAGAACCTTCTCTGGATCTGACACAAACTTTCTCAACATCGAAACATGGAATACCGGGTGAATCCTTTCCATCGATGCAGGTAAATCCAGCTTATACGACACAGGCCCGATCTTCTGCAAGATCTCAAAGGGACCTATGTACTGTGGAGTCAATTTACCCTTCTTTCCAAAGCGAACCACTCCTTTCATCGGAGACACCTTTAGCAACACCATATCCCCCTCCTGGAATTCTATCTGCTTCCTACGGATGTCTGCATAGCTTTTCTGTCTGCTTACAGCTGTTCTGATCCTCTCTCTGATGATAGGCACTAACTTGCTGGTAATCTCAACTAACTCTGGCCTTGCAAGAGCCTTCTCTCCTACTTCTTCCCAGCAAACAGGTGTTCTGCACTTCCTCCCATACAAAGCTTCATAAGAGGCCATCCCTATGCTAGCATGATGGCTGTTGTTGTAGGCAAACTCCACCAGAGGTAGATGCTGTCTCCAAGAACCGCCAAAGTCTAACACACACATTCTCAGCATATCTTCTATGGTTTGGATGGTCCTCTCTGACTGACCGTCTGTCTGTGGATGGAAAGCAGTGCTGAAATCCAATCTTGTACCCATAGCAGCTTGCAGACTCCGCCAAAATCTGGAGGTGAACTGAGGTCCTCTATCTGAGACAATCGACACTGGAACTCCATGCAGCTTGACTATCTCATTCACATACACCTGCGCTAGCTTGTCCACAGAATAGTTACTCCTGACTGGAATGAAGTGGGCAGATTTAGTGAGTCTATCCACAATCACCCATATGGAGTCTAGCCTGTTGGACGTCGCCGGTAACCCCACTACAAAATCCATAGCTATGTTCTCCCATTTCCACTCTGGAATCGGCAGTGGGTTAAGCATTCCAGCCGGCTTCTGGTGTTCTAGCTTCACCCTTTGACATGTCTCGCAGGCTGACACAAACTGTGCCACTTCCCTCTTCATTGCTGGCCACCAATACACCCTTCTCAGATCTTGATACATCTTGGTGGCTCCAGGGTGAACGCTATACCTTGCATTATGAGCTTCCCTCATAATGTCTTCCTTTAAACTGCTATCATCTGGTACACATAATCTCTTACCATGACGAAGAATCCCCTCACTGTCAAATCTGAACGCTGCACTGTTGCCAGACTTAACAGTCCTGGCAATTTTCACTAACTCAGGATCTTCGTGCTATTTCAGAGCCACTTGCTCTAGAAACACTGGTGTAACTCTCATCTGTGCAATCAAAGCACCTGTACCAGATAACTGCAACTGAAGCCCTTCATCCATGAGTCTGTAAAAGTCCTTCACCACCGGTCTTCTCTCTATTGCAATGTGGGATAAACTGCCAAGTGACTTCCGGCTTAAGGCATCAGCTACAACATTAGCCTTACCCGGATGATATTGGATCTTACAATCGTAATCACTGAGCAATTCTACCCATCGTCTCTGCCTCAAGTTTAACTCTCTCTGACTCAAGATGTGCTGCAGGCTCTTATGATTCGTATAGATCTCACACTTTACCCCATAGAGGTAATGCCTCCACATCTTAAGTGCAAAGATAACAACGGCCATCTCCAGATCATGTGTCGGATAGTTCAGCTCGTGCTTCTTAAGCTGTCTAGAAGCATACGCTATCACTTTGTCATTCTGCATTAACACACAACCTAATCCCACTCGGGATGCATCACAGAACACTGTGAACTCATCATCACTGTTCGGCAGAGCTAACACCGGTGCTGAAGTTAACCGTCTCTTTAACTCTTCAAAACTCTCATCACAATCCTCTGACCATACGAACTTCTGATTCTTCCTGGTCAGTCTAGTCATAGGAGCAGCTATCTTCGAAAAGTCCTGAACGAACCTCCGATAGTAGCCTGCCAAACCCAGAAAACTCTTGATCTCTGTCACTGTTGTGGGTATAGGCCAATTGGCTACTGCCTCTACCTTCTTGGGATCTACTGCTATTCCTTCCTCTGATACGACATGTCCCAAAAAGGCAATGCTCCTTAGCCAGAACTCACACTTGGAGAACTTGGCATACAAGCCATGCTCTCGCAAGGTTTGCAAAACTAGTCTCAGATGCTGGGCATGCTCCTCCGTATTCCTGGAGTACACCAAGATATCATCTATAAAGACGATCACAAAACGATCCAAGTACTCCCGGAAAACCCTGTTCATGAGATCCATGAATGCTGCAGGGGCATTAGTCAACCCGAACGGCATCACTAGGAACTCATAATGCCCATATCTGGTTCGGAAAGCAGTCTTGGAAACATCTCCTTCCCTGATCTTTAACTGGTGGTATCCGGATCTCAGATCTATCTTCGAAAAACAACCTGCTCCTGACAGTTGGTCGAATAGATCATCGATCCTGGGTAAAGGATACTTGTTTTTTATAGTAACTTTGTTCAACTGTCTGTAGTCGACACAAAGTCTAAGAGGTCCATCCTTCTTTCTGACAAATAATGCTGGAGCACCCCAGGGTGAGGTACTTGGACGGATGAAACCCTTAGCTACCAAATCCTGTAACTGCTCTTTCAACTCTCTCAACTCTGCTGGTGCCATCCTGTAGGGAGGAATAGAGATCGGTCTGGCACTGGGCATCAACTCTATCTCGAACTCTATTTCCCTATCAGGTGGTAGTCCTGGAAGCTCTTCAGGAAACACATCTGGGAAGTCTCTAACAACTGGTACTGAGGATGGTTCCCTAACCTGACTGTCTAGCTCTCTCACATAAGCTAGGAACCCCTGACAACCCTTCCTCAACATCCTATGAGCCTGGAGGGCTGATATCAAACCCCTAGGTGTCCCTCTCCTGTCTCCTCTGAAGACACACTCTGACCCATTCTGGTCTCTGAGACTCACTACCTTGTCCCTGCAATGCAAGGTAGCACTATAGGTAGATAACCAATCCATCCCTAGAATGACATCAAAATCTGTCAACTCTAGAACCACAAGGTCAGCTGGAAGGCATCTATCCTCTATAAACACTGGACTGAACTGACAGACTGACTCTGCCAATGATGGGTCACATCTAGGTCCACTAACCCAAAGAGGACACGCTAACTTGGATACAATCAACCCCAATCTCTCTGCGGCTCTAGAAGAAATGAAAGAGTGAGAAGCACCGGGGTCCATCAAAGCATACACCTCTGAACACCCAATGATGAGATTACCTAACACCACTGTGTTCGAAGTGTCTGCCTCCTGTTGCGTCATGGTGAAAATCCGTGCTGGAGCTGATGGACCTGCACCTTGGGAACCCATCCCTGATGAAGAGGCTGCCCCTCTTCCTCTACCTCTGCCACTGCTTGGTGGACGGATTGAAGCTGCTGACTGTACAACACTACTTGAGGTCATCTGCTGGGATGGTGCAACCAAAGTCGCCTGAGGACATTCCCGTGCATAATGTCCCTCCTGCCCACATCTATAGCAGGCTGTAGATCCCAACATACAAGCTCCTCTGTGCGGTTTCCCACACCTATTACAAACTGGAAGATCTGTGCCAGAGCTGGAGCCGCTACTCATGCCCAGACCCGTCTTAATCCTGCTCCAGAACTTGCCTCTCTTTCCTCTGAATTTATCCCATCTCTTTTTGCTCGCACTTGCCGTACCAGAAGCCTGTGCCTTTGCTTGCTTGACTACTCCCTGACTGATGGCACTGGCCTCCATCTTTCTAGCAGCATCCACAATGGAGTGGAAACTCTCCTTCTCCGCATGAAGAATCAAAGAGAAATACCTGGGATGAAGCCTTGTGGCATATCTCTTTGCCTTCTTCTGATCCGTATCATACGCCTGACCCACGTATGGTAACAATTCCAGGAACTTATCTGTATACTCATCAACGCTCATCTCCTCCGTCTGTCTCAACTGCTCAAACTCCACAACCTTTAGCTCCTTAGAACTGTCAGGGAAAGCCCACCCAGCAAATTCGTTGGCGAACTCTTCCCATGTCATACTGTCTATTCTGGGGTCCACATAGTTCTTAAACCATTCTCTGGCTTTCTTGCATTTTAAAGTGAACCCTGCCATCTCAATGGCCTTGCTCTCATCTGCTCCCAACTCACTTGTTATCATTCTCACTGCACTGAGATACTCAAAGGGATCATCTCCCGTATTGAATTTAGGAGCATCCAACTTTAAGTACTCAGTCATCTTCACCTTACTTCCCCCTGAAGAACTGGGTTGTGCTTCAACAACAGGGGCTACTGGTTCAGGTGGTGGTGGTGGAGGTACTGGTTCTCTGGCTTCAGGCGATGCTGAACTTGGATGAAAAGGTGGGGGTGGATACATATGATATGGTGGATAAAAGGAAGGATAGGGCATATAGGCATGTAGGGTGGATATGGGGCAAAGCTGGAGTAATCCGACGTGCCTTGTAATACCCGGCTAGAGTCCGGCATCGGAATTCTTGTCGTCCGGTGGACTCCGGGATGTCGGAATCCTCGAGAGGGTAGGAGATATGAGTTTCTCACGAATGTTGTGTGGTTTATTGTGTTACAGGTAAATGGAACCAAGTTTTGAGTTGAAATGAACCAAGGCAGAGGAGCCAAGTTCGGCCGCCGAAGATAAGTTCGGCCGCCGAAAGTGCCCAATGTTCGGCTTCCGAAGGTAAGTTCGGCCCCTGAATGTTGCATGGTTTTGCATGCGATTGGGCAGCCGAAACTGAGTTGGCCAGCCAGCTGTTGGGCATCCTTAGTCAGCATTTTGGACAGGTGTTATGTCCAATTTGTTGCCAGAAGCTTGGCCACGTCTCCCCTGGTTTATTTGCTGAGTTTGAGCAGCTCATGCAGAGTGTTTTGCTAGGTCACAAGGTTTTGAATGTTTGGAAGCAAAAAGCTAAGTTTGTGCGAGTTTGAGAGTTTGAGAAGAGTTGGTCCGTTTTCCTTAGTTCCGAGTGTTCAGCTTCTTGTTACAGGAGGTAAGTAATGCTCGTGAACCTGTTTATGTGTTTTCTGAAGGTTTTATGGATGGAAGTTAAGGGAGAGAGATGCATGTTTAAGTGAGAAGTAGTGGTTTTGATGAGTTATGCATGTTTCTGTGTTATGTTTGATTTGTTGTTTGGGGTTATTCGATAGTTTTGGACCCCTGTGATCATATACGTGAGTATATGTGTGTTGAGGAGTTGGAGTATCTATGGTTTGAGTGGGTGAAGGGAAGGAGAAGATGGTTTGCCGTTGAAGCTGAGTTCTGGATGAACTCAGGTTCGGCAGCCGAAGGTTCATTCGGCCGCCGAACCTCTTACATGGAGGCTTAGGCTGTCACAGCTTGCCCCCGCGAGTTTTGCATGTTCGGCTCTGTTTGGGGGATTCGGCCGCCGAAGGTGCCGCCGAAGGTGCTTGAGTTTCGTCTCTAGAGAGGACATTCGGCCGCCGAACCTGCCGCCGAAAGTGTCCTGTCCAGCTTTCTTTTGCATGCTTTGCATGGATAGTTGAGTGAGTTTAGGGGGATTCTTGGGGAGTTTAAGAGAGTTATTTTATGCTTGTTTGGTCCCTCATTTGAGTCCATCTGTATAGGTACAGACCAGAGGAACCAGAGAGAGCAGCAGTGAGTACTGCTCCAGAGGTTCAGAGCCTGCAGAGTCAGTCAGTCCAGATAGCCAGAGGTGAGTGGAACTAAACTTATGACTTTTAATTGAACCACAAACTGCTTTTAGCATATCTCATGCATCATGTTTATGCCATAGGTTGATTGCATTAGTATTCACGATTATGTTGCATTGCATCGTTATTTGGTGATGTGAGTGAATGCTGAATGATCCAATAGTCTCAGACAGGAAGTCCAGGAGCCTTTGACTACGCCCTGGCAGGTATAGCGAAGTCCAGGAGCCTTTGACTACGCCCTGGCAGGTATAGCAAAGTCCAGGAGCCTTTGACTACGCCCTGGCAATGGTAAGTACAGAGGTGTTATATACACATATACATATATGACAGGAAGACCAGGTGCTCGATTCTACGCCCTGGCACAGAGTTACTGGGACTATGTGGTGACAGGTTTACTCTTGATGTGGCTTGTCTGTAATATGGTGCATTCCATGAGATCATATTTTACTGAGATGTTTTACTGTTCTACTCACTGGGCTATAAAGCTCATCCCACTCCCTTAACCCCAGTTTTGCAGGTTCAGTGTACAGTGTACAGGGACAGTCCAGCAGAGTACAGGAAAAGTAAAGAGATCTGTAATAGCTTAGAGTGGACATGTAATATTAACGAGATGTAATAGTTGTTGCTTGACCTAGTGATGTATGTGTTGTACATGATCTGTATATGTATATATGTTTTCCTGTATGTGAAAACCAGGCTTAACAGGTATGAGTTACCCATCTAGAGCACGCTCTAGTCAGGGATACAGAGTACAGAGTACATGAGTACAGAGTACAGAGATAGTGCATGCACAGGTTAAGCCTTGGTTCAGAAAAGAGTTTTATTTTCACAGAAAATGTATGATCATGTATGAGGTTTACAGGTACACAGAGAGTATAGCAGGCTTGCTACGGGTTCTGGCGGCCTTAAGCCGACCTGAATCCTAGCGCCGGTGACGGTCCATTTTGGGGTCGTTACAGATTGGTATCAGAGCCCTAGGTTCACATGATCGGACCTATAGAGACAGTGTTGGGCTCAGACAGGTTAGAAGTGGTCAAGCACAATAGGAAATCATGTCCACTAGGATAGGGTTTTGAGTCCTATCTGCTATGATATGCCATGAGTGTTGCATGTGTATGATTGCTCAGTGATGTGATGGTTATGTGCTAAAGTGGTATGTTATATGTTGTGTTTCCAGAGTAAAGATGCGAGGAACTCGTCGATCAGCTCGATTGATTGGAGTCCCACCAGAGAATGAGAGACCAGCTGCTCGTCCTCCTGCATTGCCAAGGGCAAGGTCTCAGAGATCTAGCAGGGAAGGTACGTCAATAGACCCTAGAAGGTCTGTCGACGAGAGCAGAAGAGGAACAGCTAGAGGAGGAAGATCAGAGGAAAGGAGGGAAGCTATGGAGATGGATCAGTCTAGAGATGACAACATGGGTATAGGCAGTTTTGAGGAAGGTATGGGAGAGTCGCAGGGAGGTCAGACCTCAGGTTTTGGCTATCCTGAGTATCCGATGGGAGGTATGTCGGAGTACTCGAGTTTTGTGCCATATCCTCCTTATATGCCTTATATGCCTTATCCTTACTATCCACCATATCCTATGTATCCCTCTTCCCCTACCCATCCAAGTGCAGCACACCTAGAGCCAAATGAACCAGTATTACCACCAGAACCAGTAGCCCCTGTTGTTGACAGACATGAACCTAGCTCATCTGGAGGTAAAGTCCAAAAGACGGAGTACTTGAAATTGGATGCTCCTAAATACAACACGGGAGATGATCCATTTGATTACCTCAGAGCAGTGAGGATGATAACCAGTGAATTGGGAGCAGATGATAGGAGAGCCATTGAGATGGCAGGTTTCACATTAAAATGCAAGAAAGCCAGAGAATGGTTTAAGAATTATGTGGAGCCTAGAATGGACAGCATGTCATGGGGAGAGTTCGCCAATGAGTTTGCAGGGTGGGCTTTTCCTGACAGTTCGAGGGAGATGAAAGTAATTGAATTTGAACAGTTGAGACAGACAGATGAGATGAGTGTTGATGAATTCACAGATAAGTTCCTGGATCTGCTTCAGTACGTGGGTCAAGCCTATGATACTGATCAGAAGAAAGCAAGGAGATATACTATGAGACTGCATCCTAGGTATGCTTCCTTGATTCTTCCAGCAGAAAAGGAGAGTTTCCATACCATAGTAGACGCAGCCAAGAAAATGGAAGCTAGTGCCAATATTCAGAAACAGTCAAAGACACAGGCTTCGGGTTCTAAAGCCCCCACACCAAGCAGTAAAAGATGGGATAGAGCAAAAGGAACAAAGAGTAAGTTCTGGAGTAAAGTCAAGTCAGGTTTGGGAATAGGTAGTGGCTCAAGCTCTGGCACAGCTCCAGTCTGCAGACGATGCGGAAAACCACATGGAGGAGTTTGTCGGTTGGGATCTACAGCTTGTTTTCGATGTGGACAGGAAGGGAATATTGCTCGGGATTGTCCGCAGATGACTTTTGTACCATCCCAGCAGATGAGTTCAGGCAGTGTGGTACAGCCAGTTGTACGGCCAGCAGCTCCAGTCATGCCTCAGACTAGTGGCAGAGGTAGAGGGAGAGGGGTAGCCTCTACTTCAGCAGCAGGTTCCCGAGGTGGACATTCGGTAGCCCCAGCACGGATTTTCACAGTGACACAGGAGGAGGCTAACACGTCGAACACAGTGGTGTCAGGTAATCTCATCATTGGGTGGTCAGATGTGTATGCTTTGATGGACCCCGGTGCTTCTCATTCCTTTATTGCTTCGAGAGCCATAGAGCGATTGGGTTTGATCAGTTCTGAGTTAGAGTATCCTCTCTGGGTCAGTGGACCTAGATGTGACCCATCAGTGGCAGTGTCAGTCTGTCGTTTCAGTCCAGTGTTTATCGAGGGTAGATACCTTCCAGCTGACCTTGTGGTTCTAGACTTGACAGATTTTGACGTCATTCTAGGGATGGATTGGTTATCTACATATAGTGCTACGTTGGACTGTCGAGAGAAGCTAGTGAGTCTTAGAGACCAGGATGGGTCAGAGTGTGTCTTCCGAGGAGACAGGAGAGGTACACCCAGAGGTATGATTTCAGCCCTTCAGGCTCGTCGTTTGCTTAGGAGGGGTTGTCAGGGGTTTCTAGCTCATGTGAGAGAGCTAGACAGTCAGGTGAGGGAACCAGCCATAGTACCAGTAGTCCGAGAGTTTCTCGATGTGTTCCCAGACGATTTGCCAGGACTACCACCTGATAGGGAGATAGGGTTTGAAATTGAATTACTGCCAGGTACCAGACCTATCTCTATTCCGCCCTACAGGATGGCGCCAGCAGAGTTAAAAGAGTTGAAAGAACAGTTGCAGGACTTGGTAGATAAGGGTTTCATCCGCCCTAGTACCTCACCTTGGGGTGCTCCAGTGCTCTTTGTCAGAAAGAAGGATGGATCCCTCAGACTTTGTATCGACTACAGACAGTTGAACAAGGTCACTATCAAGAATAGGTATCCCTTACCTCGGATTGATGATCTATTTGACCAGCTAGCTGGAGCAGGTTGTTTTTCGAAAATAGATCTGAGATCTGGGTATCATCAGTTGAGAGTCAGAGAGGCAGATGTGCCTAAGACAGCGTTCCGGACCAGATATGGGCATTATGAGTTCTTAGTGATGCCGTTCGGGTTGACTAACGCCTGCAGCATTTATGGATCTCATGAACAGGGTATTCAGTGAGTTTCTGGATCACTTTGTCATTGTGTTTATCGATGATATCTTAGTGTATTCCAGAGATGCAGAGGAGCATGCCCAGCATCTGAGGATCGTTTTGCAGACACTGAGAGAGCATGGTTTATATGCCAAGTTCTCGAAGTGTGAGTTTTGGTTACGGAGCATTGCCTTCTTGGGACATGTGGTATCAGCAGAGGGTATTAAGGTAGACCCCAAGAAGATAGAGGCTGTAGCTAACTGGCCCAGACCCACGACAGTGACTGAGATTAAAAGCTTTCTGGGACTGGCAGGTTACTACAGGAGGTTCGTGCAGAACTTCTCAAAGATAGCAGCTCCTATGACCAAATTGACTCAGAAGAACTAGAAATTTATCTGGTCAGACCAGTGTGAAGAGAGCTTTGAGGAGCTCAAGAGGAGATTGACAACAGCACCAGTGTTAGCTCTGCCTGTCAGTAATGAAGAGTTCACAGTGTTCTGTGATGCATCTCGAGTGGGATTGGGTTGTGTATTGATGCAGTGTGATAGAGTAATAGCTTATGCTTCTAGGCAGTTGAAGAAGCACGAGTTGAATTACCCTACCCATGACCTAGAGATGGCAGCAGTTATCTTTGCACTTAAGATGTGGCGGCATTACCTCTACGGGGTTAAATGCGAGATCTTCACCGATCACAAGAGTTTACAGTACATCTTAAGTCAGAAAGAGCTGAATTTGCGGCAAAGAAGGTGGGTCGAATTGCTCAATGATTATGATTGTAAAATCCAGTATCATCCGGGTAAGGCGAATGTTGTCGCAGACGCCCTAAGCCGGAAGTCACTAGGCAGTTTATCCCATATAGCAGCAGAGCGGAGATCAGTTGTGATGGAGCTTTATAAGCTCCTTGATGAAGGATTACAGCTCGAGTTGTCTGGTACAGGTGTGTTGATAGCACAGATGAGAGTGACACCTGTGTTTCTGGAGCAGATAGCTCAGAGACAGCATGAGGACCCTGAATTGATGAAAATTGCCAGGACTGTTCAGTCAGGCAATAGTGTAGAGTTCAGATTTGACAGCAAAGGGATCCTTCGCTCTGGGAGTCGACTTTGTGTACCAGCTAGGGGCAGTGTGAAGGAAGACATTATGAGGGAAGCTCATAATGCGAGGTATAGTGTTCACCCAGGAGCCACCAAGATGTATCAGGATCTGAAAAGGGTCTATTGGTGGCCAGCCATGAAGAAAGAAGTGGCGCAGTTCGTGACAGCCTGTGAGGTTTGTCAGAGGGTGAAAGTAGAGCATCAGAAACCAGCCGGAATGCTTAACCCATTACCGATTCCAGAGTGGAAATGGGAGAACATAGCCATGGATTTTGTAGTGGGTTTACCAGTAGCGTCCAACAGGATAGACTCGATATGGGTGATTGTGGACAGACTCACGAAATCTGCTCATTTTCTTCCAGTACGGAGTAACTATTCTGTGGATAAGTTGGCACAGGTCTATCTGGATGAGATAGTGAGATTACATGGAGTTCCAGTGTCTATAGTTTCAGACAGAGGACCTCAGTTTACCTCCCGCTTTTGGCGGAGTCTGCAAAGTGCGATGGGCACGAGATTGGATTTTAGTACTGCTTTCCACCCACAGACTGATGGACAGTCAGAACGGACCATCCAGACCATAGAGGATATGCTTCGATTATGTGTGTTAGACTTTGGCGGTTCTTGGAGGCAGCATCTACCTTTGGTGGAGTTTGCCTACAATAACAGCCATCATGCGAGCATCAGGATGGCTCCTTATAAAGCGTTGTATGGGAGGAAGTGCAGATCCCCTGTTTGCTGGGAAGAGGTAGGAGAGAAGGCTCTTGCAGGGCCAGAATTAGTAGAACTTACCAGTAGAATGGTGCCCATGATCAGAGAAAGAATCAGAACAGCTCAGAGTCGACAGAAAAGTTATGCAGACGTTCGCAGAAAGCAGTTAGAGTTTCAAGAGGGTAATTGGGTATTGCTGAAAGTGTCTCCAATAAAAGGAGTGGTTCGTTTTGGAAAGAAAGGTAAATTAGCTCCACGGTACATTGGACCCTTTGAGGTGTTGCAGAGGATCGGAAATGTGTCGTATAAGCTGGATTTACCTGCTTCTATGGAGAGAATTCACCCGGTATTTCATGTTTCTATGCTACGACAGTTTGTGTCAGATCCGAATCAGGTTCTGAGTGAGCCTGAGGTGGAGATTCATACGGATCTCACCTATATAGAGCAGCCAGTGCGGATTCTGGACACGCAGATCAGACAGCTAAGGAACAAGGAGATTCCGATGGTGAAAGTTCTATGGAACCACCATAATCTCGACGAGTGCACCTGGGAGACGCGGGAGTCTATGCTCCAGCAGTATCCACATCTGTTTTGAGGTTAGTTTCCTCCTTGTGTTTTGTTTTTGTTGTTTTAGGAACCTTCGAGGACGAATGTTCTTAAGGAGTGGAGAATGTAATACCCGGCTAGAGTCCGGCATCGGAATTCTTGTCGTCCGGTGGACTCCGGGATGTCGGAATCCTCGAGAGGGTAGGAGATATGAGTTTCTCACGAATGTTGTGTGGTTTATTGTGTTACAGGTAAATGGAACCAAGTTTTGAGTTGAAATGAACCAAGGCAGAGGAGCCAAGTTCGGCCGCCGAAGATAAGTTCGGCCGCCGAAAGTGCCCAATGTTCGGCTTCCGAAGGTAAGTTCGGCCCCCGAATGTTGCATGGTTTTGCATGCGATTGGGCAGCCGAAACTGAGTTGGCCAGCCAGCTGTTGGGCATCCTTAGTCAGCATTTTGGACAGGTGTTATGTCCAATTTGTTGCCAGAAGCTTGGCCACGTCTCCCCTGGTTTATTTGCTGAGTTTGAGCAGCTCATGCAGAGTGTTTTGCTAGGTCACAAGGTTTTGAATGTTTGGAAGCAAAAAGCTAAGTTTGTGCGAGTTTGAGAGTTTGAGGAGAGTTGATCCGTTTTCCTTAGTTCCGAGTGTTCAGCTTCTTGTTACAGGAGGTAAGTAATGCTCGTGAACCTGTTTATGTGTTTTCTGAAGGTTTTATGGATGGAAGTTAAGGGAGAGAGATGCATGTTTAAGTGAGAAGTAGTGGTTTTGATGAGTTATGCATGTTTCTGTGTTATGTTTGATTTGTTGTTTGGGGTTATTCGATAGTTTTGGACCCCTGTGATCATATACGTGAGTATATGTGTGTTGAGGAGTTGGAGTATCTATGGTTTGAGTGGGTGAAGGGAAGGAGAAGATGGTTTGCCGTTGAAGCTGAGTTCTGGATGAAATCAGGTTCGGCAGCCGAAGGTTCATTCGGCCGCCGAACCTCTTACATGGAGGCTTAGGCTATCACAGCTTGCCCCCGCGAGTTTTGCATGTTCGGCTCTGTTTGGGGGATTCGGCCGCCGAAGGTGCCGCCGAAGGTGCTTGAGTTTCGTCTCTGGAGAGGACATTCGGCCGCCGAACCTGCCGCCGAAAGTGTCCTGTCCAGCTTTCTTTTGCATGCTTTGCATGGATAGTTGAGTGAGTTTAGGGGGATTCTTGGGGAGTTTATTTATGCTTGTTTGGTCCCTCATTTGAGTCCATCTGTATAGGTACAGACCAGAGGAACCAGAGAGAGCAGCAGTGAGTACTGCTCCAGAGGTTCAGAGCCTGCAGAGTCAGTCAGTCCAGATAGCCAGAGGTGAGTGGAACTAAACTTATGACTTTTAATTGAACCACAAACTGCTTTTAGCATATCTCATGCATCATGTTTATGCCATAGGTTGATTGCATTAGTATTCACGATTATGTTGCATTGCATCGTTATTTGGTGATGTGAGTGAATGCTGAATGATCCAATAGTCTCAGACAGGAAGTCCAGGAGCCTTTGACTACGCCCTGGCAGGTATAGCGAAGTCCAGGAGCCTTTGACTATGCCCTGGCAGGTAGAGCAAAGTCCAGGAGCCTTTGACTACGCCCTGGCAATGGTAAGTACAGAGGTGTTATATACACATATACATATATGACAGGAAGACCAGGTGCTCGATTCTACGCCCTGGCACAGAGTTACTGGGACTATGTGGTGACAGGTTTACTCTTGATGTGGCTTGTCTGTAATATGGTGCATTCCATGAGATCATATTTTACTGAGATGTTTTACTGTTCTACTCACTGGGCTATAGAGCTCATCCCACTCCCTTAACCCCAGTTTTGCAGGTTCAGTGTACAGTGTACAGGGACAGTCCAGCAGAGTACAGGAAAAGTAAAGAGATCTATAATAGCTTAGAGTGGACATGTAATATTAACGAGATGTAATAGTTGTTGCTTGACCTAGTGATGTATGTGTTGTACATTATCTGTATATGTATATATGTTTTCCTGTATGTGAAAACCAGGCTTAACAGGTATGAGTTACCCATCTAGAGCACGCTCTAGTCAGGGATACAGAGTACAGAGTACATGAGTACAGAGTACAGAGATAGTGCATGCACAGGTTAAGCCTTGGTTCAGAAAAGAGTTTTATTTTCACAGAAAATGTATGATCATGTGTGAGGTTTACAGGTACACAGAGAGTATAGCAGGCTTGCTACGGGTTCTGGCGGCCTTAAGCCGACCTGAATCCTAGCGCCGGTGACGGTCCATTTTGGGGTCGTTACATGCCTCCCATCGGATACCCTGGGCCCTGTGGAAAAGGTGGATAGCCAAACCCCGAGGCCTGTGCGCCTCCCTGGGACTCCCCCATACCTTCTTCTGACCTTCCTATACCCATACTTACATCTCTACTCTGAGCTTCCTCCACAGCAACTCTCTCTTCTTCTGATCTTCCCCCTCTGCCTATTCCTCTTCTGCTTTCGTCAGAAGACCTTCGAGGGTCTCTTGACGTTCCCTCCCTGCTTGACCTATGAGTCCTTACCCTTGGCAATGCAGGAGGACAAGCAGCTGTACCCTCACTCTCAGGAGGGACTCCAGTCAATCTCGCGGATCGATGAGTTCCTCGCATCTTACCTCTCTCTGGAAACAACACATACAGCATGACATTGCACATCATCAGATAGATAGGACTAACATCCTATCCTAGTGGACATGTTTTCCTATTGTGCTTGACCCACTAAACCTCTATGAGCCCAACTCTAGCTCGATAGGTCCGACAATGTGAACCTAGGGCTCTGATACCAATCTGTAACAGCCCGAAAACCGAACTGCTACCGGCACTAGGATCCAGATCGACTTAAGGTCGCCGGGACTCGTAGTAAGCCTGCTATACTGTCTGTGTACTTGTGAAATCCCATACATGAGCATACATTTTCTGTTAAACTAGTAAAACTTGTCTTTCCTCCAGGGCTTAACCTATGCATGCACTATATCTGGTCTATCAACTCATAGTGTTAAGCCTGGTTTTCTCATAGACATCATCAATAAAGGAAACATACGTACAGAAACTGACCATGTATATACAACAAGGGATTACAACTCTCTAAGTCAAGCACAAGTCTATACACTGTACACTATCTCTTTATACAATTTCATGTCCATACTAGCTATTACATCACTTTTCTTCTTCCAAACCCTGCTGGACTCCCTCTGGACTCTGAACTTGCAAATCTAGGGGATAGGGGAGAGGAATGAGCTATACAAGCCCAATGAGCAGAACTATAAAACATGAGTTGAAAACATGATCTCATGGAATGCACTACATCACATCATCTCAGGGATCAGACATGACCACCAAGAATCCCACTCAAGGATGCCTGACCTAGCCAGGTCTTACAACCTCCGTCTGCCTGGCCCGGCCAGGTCTTACACTCTGCCTGCCTGGCCCAGCCAGGTCTTACTATCTCTGCTGCCTGATCTAATTAGGTCTTACCTACAGATGGCTGCCCGGCCCAGCCAGGTCTTATAACAGAGTTTGGGCTATTGGAGTTGCCTTGGTCTATCCACAGCCTCATACGCATCGTATTATGCAATGCATCATATTCGTGAAACTAATGCAATCATCCTACTAGACTCATTATGATGCATGATATATGCTCAAAGCAGTTTAAGTCTGAAAAGAGAAGTTCCACTCACCTCTGGCTGACTCTGTACTAACTCTGCAGGTTCTGAAACCGTGCTCACTGCTGACTTCCCTGATTCCTCTGGTCCGTTCCTACACAAATGAGGGACCAAACTAACTCAAGACCATCTCTAAGAAACTCCCCAAAAACCCTCTAAATGATCCCCAAACAATCACATAAAACATGCAAAAGAAAGCTGGACAGGGCACTTTCGGCGGCAGGTTCGGCGGCCGAAACCCCTCTCCAGAGACGAAACTCATGCATGTTCGGCAGCATCTTCGGCAGCCGAAAGTCTCGTCCAGAGAAGAAACTCAACCTTCGGCGGCACTTTCGGCGGCCGAACCTTGCCTCCAGAGACGAAAGTCCCAAGCTTCGGGGGCAAGCTTTGGCAGCCGAAACTGCCTCCACAAGGGGTTCGGCGGCCGAACCTGGTTTTGCCCGATGGGCAGAACCCTGCTCTGTTTCATGCAAACTTTGCCCAAAAACCTACAACATGAATATAAACTACTCCCAACTAGCACATACACATATATATGCACAAAGGGGTCTCAAACTATCCTAAAACCCCAAACAAACATAGCACATAACACTTAAACATGCTTGAACATCAAAGACCACCAAAAAAACCTCACCTAAACCTAATCATGCATACTACCCCTCACCCTTTCATAAAACCTTGAAAAATCACCAAAGAAGTTCAGGATCCACCCTTACCTCCTTAAGAACTTGAGGATGAGTGATCCTATCGTGGAGATATGAAGAAAACCTCTTCCAAAATTCCAAACTTCCAAACTTGCTATTTTTGCTCAAAACCTTCAAAACACACCACAACTCTTAAAACCCTTGAAAGATTTGGTGAAAAACATGGAAAACATGAAAGTCAACTTGGGAGAGGCTGGAACTCACCTCTGGCTGCAAGTGGAGGAGAAATATCCTCCTTCCACCGACCTTTGGCCCTTAAATAGGTGGCTGGCCAGACCACCTTCGGCAGCCGAACGTGAATCCGAAACCATGCAATGTTCGGCGGCCGAAAGTGACCTTCGGCGGCCGAACCTTTGCATTTTCCCTTATTGCTTTTCTTTCAAAACTCATTTCCTTTCACACGTAAAAACATTCAAAACCTCTGTAAAACACACCTGAAAACATATGTCTTACCCTTCTCGAGGGTTCCGACACCCGAGATTCCACCAGACGACAGGAATTCTGAGGCCGGACTCGAGCCGGGTATTACATAGTTTCTGCAAAACATGAACAAAACCACAAAATTAGGCAAAAAAGGTGCAAATAAACATCATTAAGATCATGATAATATGGCCTAAAATATGCTCTGTTAGGCTCCAACCCGGATTAACCTCGTTTGCACGCTGTGGCCTGCCAGCGTCCACCTGTGCATGCTCGACCTTGCCAAGCACCCCGTAGGCCTGCAGTCGTCCACCCCTCAGCCTTCTCGGCTCAGCATGGATGAACCTTACTGGCGCATGTGCCTACCCGGCTCCAACCCTGCTCGGTAGCGCCTCACCTCGCGGCCTGCGGTTGTCCACCCTACGGTCAGCTCACCTCCTACCCAGCTTAGCAGTGTCCTCTGATGAGTTGTAAAACTCACCACTTTTTCCTTATTAAAATTCCATGATTTTGCTATGATTTTAATATAAATAATTAAATTTTACTTGAAATTTGATTTTGGACAGGTTTTTGAGCGAAAGTTAAAAAAAATAATAAAAAGAGGTTGAATTGGAAGATTTTCGGACTGAGAGGTTACAGCCTTGGGCAAGCCTGTAGCCCAAGGCGATGGACAGCTCTAGATTTCAAAAACTGCCACCTCAACCCGATTTTGCCACCTAAGCAAGGATAAAATCATATTCAAGTTAGATTAAACACAATCAGATTAGGATAGGGATAAGATAGGAGTAGTAGAATTTATTTTAAATTATTAAATTTTATCTTTTTTTTGCCTATATAAAAGCTCCTAGAATTAAACTTAGGCATCACATATTTTTCCCTTTTTCCCTCCTCCTCTCTTGGTGCCGCCGCCCACCTCTCTTCTTCTCCATCTTCTTCTTTTCTTTTTCTTCTTCTTATATTTAGCTTTTGTAATTTTATTATGCCCCTTAGAGACTAAATAATTATTTTCAGTTAAAGGTTAATTTAAATTGAGATTTTATTCAGGTTGTGAGGTTATGTGCTTCAATTCTTTTAATCTTATTTCTATTTTCTGTTAATTTTTGAAGTCGAGGAACACCACCTCTATTGTTGTTTTCTTGAGAATTCAAGGGGTCCATTGAATCTCTTGGAAAGATAAAATATTGCTAATTAATCCAATTAAATCCGTAATTGTTTAATTGAGTTAATAACAAGTAGCAATTAGCATATTCATTTATATTAAGAAATTAGTAGATTTGATTTAAATAATTCGCGTGTTTTTATTGATCAAGTTTGGCTTCTGCTCTCTTAATGTAATTGACTAATTAAATCTACATGTGTGTTGAGGTTGTTAGTTAACTAGAAATTAATTTAAGCACGAAGCGGATTAATTTAATCATAAGGAAGAATTGGTGAGATTTGCGTGTTTGACCACTATAACCAAATAATATATAAAGTGGCTGCCACAGTTTGGCTTTCTCTCCCCCTTCTTCTAGGCTTCGGCCACACCTTCTCTTACTTCTTTTCTTCTTCTTTTCTTTTATTTTTTGTTTTGTTTCAGCCATGAGAGGCTGAAACCTTTTATTCTAGTTGAATAACAAGTGAATCTTTAGTTGTTTTTATGGATTGAGAGACTTGGACTACATTGTTAATCTTTTGTTATTCAATATTCATGTAATTTTATGCTTCAAGATATTATTGCTTTGTTATTTAGATCTACATTGATTCTTGATTGCAAGATAATATATTGTTAGTTTGGATAATTTTAAGTCCGTAATTGCTTAGATTGTTCAAACATAAGAACACTTGGTGTAAAAACCAAGGAAATTGCATGATCTAGTGTTGTCACCATGCTTGTGGGTAACTAGAATTGGTTTTCTCTATCTCTTAATGTGATTGACAATTGTTTGTAGCCAAAGGGTCAAGATGTTCCTTGTAACTTGTTAATTAGTAATTAATTAGAGGACATTCCCTAATTGGTTTATGATAAAGGAGAAGTATGGTGGTGAGAAGCGTCTTCAATCACCAAGACCAATTTATTGAACAAGCAAAAGAACATAAGTGTCAATGATCAATCCCATCAACTAAAGTGAATCTGATTCTTCAACTAGAGCTTTTCTTCTCATTGTTTTCTCTTTATTTTATTATTCGCTTTATTTTTATTACTTTCATTAGTAGTTTAATTCAATCAATCTCAAAACCCCCCTTTTTACTTTTCTTGCACTTTACTTTTACTTTATTTTAGTTTGTTTTCTTGGTCTTGATAAGGAAAATAGGTAAGTATCAATTCCCTGTGGATTCGATCCTTTCACCACTATCTACCGTATTAATATTGTTGGTAGCTGAATTGATTATTTTTTACCGGTTTCGACAATCGTTCTGTCAGGAAGCAAGCAAACCGACTTTGGGAGCAAGCCACCACCGAATCTGCCACAGAAGAGCCAGTAATTGCAGGAACTAATTTAGAACCTTCTGAACTTCACCAAACAGCCGCAGAGATGGCTGAAAATAATGTACAACCTGCGGCCCATGCTAAACCTACTGTCCATGATGAATTAATACCAGAAAATCCAGCAATGAGGGCACCAATGCTAAGAGAAAGAACACTGAGAGAGTTGGCAACCTCTATAGGCGATCAAGCACCTCTCTGCATCACCTATCCGCCTCTGATAGTCCCTTTTAAGCTCAAAATAGGTTTGATACATCTACTACCTAAATTTAGAGGTCTAGAGAATGAAAATCCACATAAGCACTTGAAAGAATTTCACATTGTATGTTCATCCATGAGGCCGCAAGGCATAACTGAAGAGCATGTTAAACTGAGAGCATTCCCATTCTCACTTGATGATTATGCCAAAGATTGGTTGTTTTACTTGCCACCTGGATCAATCACTTCTTGGGATGGTATGGTTAGAGCTTTTCTGAATAAATATTTTCCAACTTCTAAAGCCATAGGCATAAGGAGAGAGATTAGTGGCATTAAGCAAAAAGAAACTGAGGATTTGTATGATTATTGGGAAAGATTTAAGAGATTGTGCACAAGCTGTCCTCAATATGACATTTTAGATAAATCACTCATAGAATTCTTCTATGGAGGTTTGCTACCATTCGAAAGGAAATTCATTGATGTGGCATGTGGAGGTTCAATTGATGATAGAACACCTCAAGCAATCAGAGAATTGATTTCAACACTTGCAGCAGCATCTAGACAATATGGAGATGAAAAGCAACTGCAAAGAGGAGTCAATGAGGTAAGTACATCTGTTCTCACTTCTCAAATTTCTGAACTAACCTCTGCTGTGAAAAGTCTTGTCATAGGTCAAGCTCAACAAGCTAAAAAATTTCAGCAAATTAGACCATGTGGGATATGTGCACATGTAGGACACCCAACTGATCAATGTCCTACACTTCAAGAGGATGACCAGCAAGTAAATGCAATTGGAGGATTCAATAGCCAGCCCAGACATGATCCCTACTCTAACACCTACAATCCAGGTTGGAGGGACCATTCGAACTTCAGCTATGCTAGGGCTAACAACTACCAGAACTATCAAAGAAATCCAACACCTCCAAGCTCCAATATGCACCTTGAGGAGATGATGAAGACATTGGCAAATTCTGTGCAAAGCCTCCAATAGAAGATGGGTCAAATAGCCACCTCAGTGAGCAAGATTGAATCCCAAGGTAAGTTACCTTCTCAAACCGAAGCTAATCCCAGGCAAAATGTAAGTGCTATCATGTTAAGAAGTGGGAAAGAGCTTCAAGATGTCAAGGCTGATGATGAAAGTTCACAAGTGCAAAGACAAGCTGCTGAAGAAAAAAGCCAGAAAACTGCTTGTCCAAACAGACTGGCCAAACAGCACCAGTACACCAGCAGAATACAAATCAGCAAGTAAGTTTCAAGATTCCACCTCCCTTTCCAAAAAGGTTTGAAAATCACAAAAAGAAAAAGAAGAAAAAGAGATCATTGAAACCTTCAGGAAAGTGGAGATCAACATACCCTTGCTAGATGCCGTGAAACAAATTCCCAGGTATGCAAAATTCTTGAAAGAACTGTGCACTAACAGAAGAAAGCTTGTTGAGAAAGAAAAGGTAAGTGTGGGAGAAGTTGTGACAGCTGTCATAAAAAGAGAACTCCCAGCCAAGTGTAAAGATAAAGGGATGTTTGCTGTCTCTTGCAAAATTGGCAATGTGGGCATCAAAAAGGCCATGTGTGACTTAGGTGCATCAATTAATGTTATGCCTCTTTCTATTTATAATTCTTTGAATGCAGGTGCACTAAAAGACACTAGAGTGGTCATTCAATTGGCTGACAGATCTGTAGTATATCCAAAAGGAGTTCTAGAAGATGTTCTAGTGCAAGTAGATCAACTTGTCTTTTCAGCAGATTTTTATGTGATTGATATGAAGGAAGACAATAGCAACACCACTTCAAACTTCCTACTTGGACGACCTTTCTTGAGCATAGCCAGAACTAAGATAGATGTGCATGATAGCACATTGACCATGGAATTTGTAGAGGAAGTAATAAAATTTAATGTTTATGCTGCCATGAAATATCCCCATGACATGTCCCCTGTTTATGGTTTAGATATCATTGATTGTTTGGGCCAAGAAGTTTTTTATATGAATCAAGATGATGTGCTAAACAATGAATTTTGCAGGGAAGCTAGCCAAAAAGAGCCAAAGCTGAAAGCAACAGTCTGCTGCATTCAGCAGGTGAACTGCGACCAACAGCAGATGGACCATGGGCCGACCACACCTCTTCAACTCAGATCGCAGGTCAGATCGCCCAAACATGATGAGCAAGCGGAATCCAGTTCATCCAGAAACCCAACACAGACAGACACCTGTTCGCCCAAACAGCCGATTACAGGTCAGAAAATTTCAGAACTAGATCTGAAGCCTCTTCCAGGCTACTTGAAATACATGTACTTGGGAGCTGAAAAGACACTTCTAGTGATAGTGGTAAATCAATTAAGCCAACATGAAGAAGAAAGTCTCCTTAAAGTATTGAAGAAACACAAGGGAGCCATACGATGGACCATAGATGACATAAAAGGCATCTCCCCCACCACATGTATGCATAGAATACACATGGAGGAGGAATGCAAGCCTGTTCGAGATGCTCAAAGAAGACTGAATCCTCCTATGATGGAAGTAGTGAAAAAGGAGATAGTCAAGCTTCTGGACGCAGGAATAGTCAAGCTTCTGGACGGAAGAATCATCTATCCTATCTCTGAAAGCAAATGGGTAAGTCCTGTGCATGTAGTCCCAAAGAAAACTGGGATCACCATTGTACCAAACACTGAAAGAGAACTTGTTCCAACTAGAGTTCAGAATGGGTAGAGAGTATGCATGGACTATAGGAAGCTAAATGCAACAACAAGGAAAGATCACTTCCCCCTACCTTTCATTGATCAAATGCTAGAAAGGCTTATCGATAAGTCCCACTATTGTTGTCTAGATGGTTTTTCAGGATTTTATCAAATTCCAGTGGCTCTAGAAGACCAAGAGAAGACCACCTTCACTTGTCCTTTTGGTACCTTTGCATTTACAAGAATGCCATTTGGACTATGCAATGCTCCTGCCACTTTCCAACGTTGTATGATGAGCATATTTTCAGACTATGTGGAGAAAATCATTGAAGTCTTCATGGATGACTTCACAGTGTACGGTAACTCCTTCGAAGAATGCCTTGCCAATTTGGAAAAGATCCTACAAAGATGCCTTGAATCAAATCTTGTACTTAACTATGAGAAATGCCATTTCATGGTTAACCAAGGTTTGATCTTAGGCCATGTTGTTTCAGCCAAAGGAATTGAAGTGGAAAGAGCCAAGGTGGATACCATAAAAAACCTGCTTTATCCCACAAACGTTAGAGAGATCCGCTCCTTCCTTGGCCATGCAAGATTCTACAGAAGATTTCTCCAAAATCACACAGCCATTATGCAGATTGCTCCAGCAAGATATAACATTTGATTTTGATGCAGGTTGCAAGACAGCATTTGATTTGATCAAGGAATTACTTGTGACTGCCCCTATCATTCAAGCACCTGATTGGAACTTGCCCTTTGAAATCATGTGCGATGCAAGCAACTACGTTGTGGGGGCAGTCTTGGGACAACGTGTAGGGAACTCACCTCACGTGATTCACTATGCATCTCGCACATTAGACGCTGCCCAAAGCAACTATTCAACAATAGAAAAGGAGCTCTTGGCTATTGTATTTGCTTTAGAGAAATTCATACCATACCTCCTGGGAACTAAAGTCATAATTTACTCAGACCATGCAGCCTTGTGATACTTGATCAAGAAAAAAGAGGCAAAACTGAGACTCATTCGGTGGATTCTGCTATTACAAGAGTTCAATCTGGAGATACGAGACAAGAAAGGAAAGGAGAATCTAGTGGCTGATCACCTAAGCTGACTTCCCACTAGTTCCGCACCATATCCAATCAAGGAAGACTTTCCAAACGAACATCTGTTCATCTCTCAGCTTGCTTAGTGGATCGCACCACCCAAACCACACCAGGGGAGTACTCAGTTTCCTTTGAACTTTAATATTTCCAATAAATTGAGGACAATGCATGAATTAGGTGTGGGGGTGCATATCTCTGAATGTTAAATTTTAAGTCCATTTTAGCTTTAATTTTTAGTTAACATACATTAGGCGAATTTTTTTTCATTTTTGTTATTTTGGCCTTTAATGCACACACATGTAGCCACAATTTTTTCTTTTTTGTGTTTTGGTATGCTTTACTCAAACACATAGGCTATGTTGAATGAGCTTTCTTTCCATGACCCCATTGATGTGATGACTCTTTAAACCTAAGTTGAATCAATTGCAGTGAGTTGTATTCATTTTTGAGAATTTCTTTTTGAATTGAATCTTTGAGCTTGCTATGGTGAAAAACATATGACATTACTCATTAGAGAGAATAATAAAGATGTGTGAATAATGAAATATGGCTTATTTTAGCAATTGGTGTTGATTTGCCCAATTTATTGAGAAAAAGAAATTCAGCAATGGCAAAGACTTCAAAAGCACAAATTAAAAACTGTTCCAATGGTCAAAAGACTATGAACAGAGCTAGTAGCCACTTGGACAGGTGACCAACTGAGTAACTGAGGGTGGGTATCACAAATATGTACCTTTACATCAAAAGGTTAGTGATTTTTTCAAGCAAGAATAAAGTGCAAAAAGCTGAATAAAGTGCTTCAAGTATAGGCAAATCACTCCGAGAGCTAGAAAAAGTCTTAACTGAACAAGAATATGTGCATGTATAATCTCTCTAATGAGGAAAACAAATACTAGCCATGGTAGGTAAAGGGAGACAAGGAAAGAAGGAGAGTAACCTTGGTGCATACACTCTTCACTGCAATACTTCAAAGTAGGGGTTTAGAGTAAGAGCTTAAGTGGAAATAAAGAATCAAGTAGCAAAGAGAGCTTGTTTGACTAAGTTTATTTGCTTGAGGACAAGCAAAGGGCTAGGTGTGGGGGTATTTGATCAGACCAAATTTAGACCCATTTATCACGCTGTTATTAATGTTAACTTACATATTATCTGCCTAATTCTGTGGTTTTGATCTTATTTTGCAGAAAACAGTGTAAAGAGCTAATTTGGTGAAAATGCTCTTAAAACTGCCTAAAAGAGGATAAAGGAGAACAAGTATTGTCTGCCCATGCCAAGTTGCAGCTGAAGTGAAGATAAATAAGGAAAGTACAGTCAGCAGAGTAATTTGAAATTCAAATTTCAAATCTTCAAGAAGTCTTTCCCATATTAAAAATGTGAAGACACCTCAGCACTCAATTCAGCTTATTTAGGAAGCCAAATCTCAAGAAGATGCACTTGCCTCCCAAGAATTCAAAATTCAAAAGAGGACATTCAAAATTCAAAGTTCAAAAGCCATCTCAAGGAAATCTAGGGCAATACTTTCAACTATAAAAGCATCACAAGCAAGCCGCACGTCCATTCTCCACAACTTCGGATTGCAAGCCGCACACCTCTCCAAGCCGCCGGTTCCAATTCCTCTTCCTCTTCTCTTTCTTTTATTTTTGTGTTTTGTTTCAGCCATGAGTGGCTGAAACCTTTTTTTCTGGTTGAAGATTAGGTGAAACTTTAGTTGTTTTATGGATTGGGAGATCTGAACATATATTGTTTATCTTTTGTTTATCAATATTTATGCAATTTCATGCTTAATTCCATTGTTGCTTTGTTGTTTAGATCAATAGGGCCCATTGATTCTTGATTGCAAAGTAATAATCTGTTAGTTTGGATAGTTTTAAGTCCGTAATTGCTTGGATTATTCAAACACAAGTAACTCTTGGTGTAAAAACTAAGAAAATTGCATTATCTAGCAATATCACTACACGTATGGGTAGCTAGAATTAGGTCTCTCTATTTCTTAATGCAATTGACAGTTGTTAGATGCCAAAGGCCCAAGGACATTCCTTGGCAACTTGTTGATTAGTGATTAATTAGAGGACGTTCCCTAGTTAATCTATGCTTAATGATAGAGCATAATTTAGCCCATTTTATCATGATATTATTAATGTTAATTTACATATTTTCTGCCTAATTTAGTGCTTTTGATATTATTTTTCAGAAAATGGTGTAAAAAGACATTTTGGAGAAAATACCCTCAAAACTGCCTTAATTGGACTAAAGGAGAGCAAGCCTGCCAAGTTGCAATCAAGTGAAGCTCAATAAGGAAAATGGCAAATAAGGAAAGTACATTCAGCCAAAGCAATTTGAAATTCAAATTTCAAACATTCAAGAAACCTTTTCCTTATTCAAGAAGCCAAATCTCAAGTTACCATAAATGAAGAGCCAAATAAGTATTTTGAAATTCAAATCTCCAAGATTCACATTCAAATTTTGAATTTAAAAATCCAGCTTATTAAGGAAGCTAAATCCAAAGATCACATGCTTGCCACCTCATGCTTTGCACATTCAAAATTCAAATTGCAAAGAGAGGCTCCACTTCCTTATTTGTGCATGGGCGGCAAGGAATGTGTGAAGGGCAGCAACTTAATTCTTGGGCAGCCTTTTGAAAGCATATGGGCAGCCAAGAGACACTTGGGCAGCAAGTAAGAGAAGGGCAGCCCCACACTTTGCAAAAAAGGACCAAGCCACACGCCTCACTCTTCACATGTGCATAGGTGGCATGGAGACACATGTGCATGGGCAGCCACTCAAGATTCACGTGGACAGCAACTTGAAGACCTAGGGCAAGCACCTAAATTCCTATATAAGGGCCCCTTAAGTGGCCGGCCAAAAAAGGACACAACTCCCCAATTTCTTCAAGGTTCGGCGCAAAGAAGTCTTCCATTCTCTCCATCTTCGGTCCATCTTTCTTTCCTCTTTTCTTTTTATTTTTTTTGGTTTTGGTTCAGCCATGAGTAGCTGAAACCTTTTAATCTAGTTGAAGATTGGTTGAAACTTGAGTTGTTTAATGGATTGTGAGATCTGAACATAAACTGTTTGTCTTTAGTTTATTCAATATTCATACAATTTTATGCTTGAATCTATTATTGCTTTGTTGTTTTGATCAAATTGGCCACTTGATTATTGATTGCAAGGTAATATATTGTTAGTTTGGATAATTTTAAGTCCGTAATTGCTTGGATTATTCAAACATAAGAACACTTGGTGTAAAAACTAAGGAAATTGTATGATCTAGCAACATCTCATGCATTTGAGTAGCTAGGATTGGATCTCTCTATTTCTTTATGCAATTGACAGTTGTTTGTTGCCTGAGGCCCAAGGACGTTCCTTGGCAACTTGTTGATTAGTGATTAATTAGAGGACGTTCCCTAATTGGTTTAATCTTAATGAGAGACATGGTGGTGAGAAGTGTTTTTCATCTCCATAACTAATCTATTGAATCAATCCAAAGAACATAAGTTTCAATGATCAATCCTAACAGCTGAAGTGAATCTGATTCTTCAACTAGAGCTTTCTCATTATTGATTTCCTTTATTTTAATTATTTTTCTTCTTTTATTGCTTTCAGAATTAGATCAATTAAATCAATCTCAAACCCCCCCATTTTACTTTCAGTTTATTTGCTTTCAGTTTATCTCGTTTTAGTTTATTTCTCTTTCAGTTTATTTCTCTTTTAGTTTATTTTTGTTTCAGTTAATTTCCTTGGTCTTGATAAGAAGAAAAGGTAAGTTTTCAATTTTCTGTGGATTCAATCCTTTACCACTATCTGCAGTAGTAATATTGTTGATAACTGAAAAGGTTATTTTTTACCGGTTTCGACAACCGCGAGTAAAAAAATTGGCGCCGTTGCCGGGGAGTTGATTTCACTAATCTGTTTTTTTTCTTTCATGACTAGATCTGAACGTAGGGAAACTCTGCCTTTCGATTCGGAAATTGAGCGCACAATCAAGAGACTGAACAAGCAAGTCACGCCCGAATCATCATCTGCAGACCACCTCTGCGCAGAAGCCTCACCTGAAACCACTAGATCGCACCACCAAGCTGCAGAGATGGCTGAAAACGTGGCACAACCTGCTGTCTACAATGAACATGCTCTCCGTGAGGAATTAATACAACAAAATCCAGCCATGAGAGCTCCAATGCCAAGAGAAAGAACCATGAGAAAATTGGCAGCACCTGTAGGTGATCAAGCACCTCTTTGCATCACTTATCCGCCTCTGACAGTTCCCTTTGAACTGAAAACAGGTTTGATCCATCTCCTTCCTAATTTAGAGGATTAGAAAATGAAAATCCACACAAGCACTTGAAAGAGTTCAATATTGTCTGTTCATCTATGAGACCTCAAGGTATTTCTGAAGATCATGTTAAGTTGAGAGCTTTTCCTTTTTCACTAGATGATTATGCTAAAGATTGGTTATTTTATTTTCCACCTGGATCTATCACTTCTTGGGATGACATGGTAATAACCTTCTTGAACAAATATTTCCCAACTTCTAAAGCCATTGGCATAAGAAGAGAAATCAGTAGCATTAGACAGAAACCATCTGAGGATTTATATGATTACTGGGAAAGGTTTAAAAGGTTGTGTACAGGTTGTCCTCAACATGATATTTCGGATAAGGCACTCATAGAATTCTTCTATGGAGGATTGCTCTCATCAGAAAGAAGATTCATTGATGTAGCTTGTGGAGGATCCATTGCAGACAAGACACCTAGGGAGATGAGAGAGTTGATCTCAATACTTGCAGCCTCATCTAGGCAATATGGAGAAGAAAAGCAACTGCAGAGAGGAGTCAATGAGGTAAGTTCACCTCCTATTTCTTCTCAACTTTCTGAACTGACATCTTTTATGAAAGATTTTGCCATAGGACTAGTTCAATAGGTTCAAGCATCCCAGCCACCTAGGCCATGTGGGATTTGTGCATATGCAGGACACCCTACTGATCAATGTCCTACTCTTCAAGAAGACAGCCAGCAAGTGAATGCCATTGGAGGATACAACAACCAGGTAAGACATGATCCATTTTCTAAAACTTACAACCCAGGTTGGAGAGACCACTCTAATTTCAACTATGGAAGGGCTAACCACAGCCAGAACTACCAAAATTACCAAAGAAATCAAGCCCAACCAGCACCTTGAAAAGATGATGGAGACAATGGTAAGTTCTATGCAAAGCATCCAACAACACCTAGGACAGCTGACCGCATCCATGAGCAAGTCTGAATCCCAAGGTAAGCTCCCTTCTCAAACTGAAACTAATCCCCAACAAAATGTAAGTGCCATCACATTGCGAAGTGGGAAAGAGCTTCAAGATGCCAGATATGAGGAAACGAAGCAAGTTGCACAAGAGCCTGTGCAAACTGAAACCATTCCTGCGCACCACCTTCTTGAGCCAGCTGGCCGAAGTCCATCAGACACCACTCCTGCACAGAAAGCTGACCACCAGGTACGTTTTCAGATTCCACCTCCTTTTCCAAAAAGATTTGAAAGAACACAAAAAGAAAAAGAAGAAAAGGTGATCCTTGAGACCTTCAGGAAAATGGAAATCAACATACCTCTGCTAGACGCTGTTAAGCAAATTTCCAAGTATGCAAAATTTCTGAAAGAACTATGTACCAATAGAAGAAGGCTTGCTGAGAGAGAGAAAGTAAGTGTAGGTGAAGTTGTTACTGCTGTTATTAAAAGAGAACTCCCTACTAAATGTAAAGATAAAGGAATGTTTGCAATTTCTTGTAAGATTAGGAATGTTGGGATAAAGAAAGCTATGTGTGATCTTGGTGCATCCATAAATGTTATGCCTCTTTCCATCTATAATTCTTTGAATGCAGGTGCATTGAAAGACACAAGAGTTGTGATTCAATTAGCTGACAGATCCGTGGTTGATAGAGCATATTTTAGTCCACTTTATCA
Organism: Manihot esculenta; assembly: GCF_001659605.2. Classification (NCBI taxonomy): domain Eukaryota; kingdom Viridiplantae; phylum Streptophyta; class Magnoliopsida; order Malpighiales; family Euphorbiaceae; genus Manihot; species Manihot esculenta. Next base: position 31,005,633 of record NC_035175.2, read on the forward strand.
TTATGTTCTTGATGTTTATTTGCATTTTTCTGCTTAATTTTGTGGTTTTAATCATGTTTTGCAGATATTAGGTGTAAAGAGACATTCTGGAGAAAATGCGCTTATAACTGCCAAAAAGTGCCAAATATGGAAAGTGCCAAAAAAGGAAAGTTTTCAAATAAGGAAATTTTTCAGAAAAGGAAAGTTTTCAAATAAGGAAAGTGCAGAAGCAAAAGCAAATAAGGAAAGCTCAATCAGAAGATTATTTGAAATTCAAAATGCAGATCTTTCTTTCCTTGTTCAAAGATGTGCACACACTGCAGCAGTCATATCTTCCTATTTAGGCAGCAAGATTTCATGAAGACGCACTTGCCTCTTCTGCGTTCAGCATTCAAAATTCAAACGAAGGCTCCACCTAAAAAGGAAAGATAGGACATATATCTTTCCACCTCTGCACATTGATGACTGCGCTCCACTTCCTCTTCTGCAGTCCATGCGCACGCCACCTGCCTTTTGAAGACCAAGGCGCCTCTCCTTCCTCTTCTAAATCCCTTGGTACGTGCCTCTTTCCTTCTGAAGCTCAAGCCACGTCTCTTTCCTCTTATGAAGCCTTGAAGCACGTCTCCTTCCCCCTGAAGCACAAGCCGCGCGCCACTTGCCTTCTGAAACATCAAGCCGCACGCCACCTTCCTCTTTTGCAACATTTTGGGCGGCAAGACTTGCATAGGCAGCACCTTGGGCAGCCTCTTCACTAATTAGGAAGCAAGGGAGACCTAGGGCAGCACTTTCAACTATAAAAAGACACATAAGGAGCCTCCATACAACTTTTTACACACCACCTTGGACACACCTACGGGATTCACATCTCTTCTTCTACCTTTCTTCTTTTCTTTTATTTTTTTTTTATTTTTGTTTCAGCCATGAGAGGCTGAAACCTTTTATTCTAGTTGAAGATTGGTTGAAACTAAGGTTGTTTTATGGATTGTGAGATCTGAACACATATTGTTTGTCTTTTGGTTATTCAATATTCATACAGTTCATGCTTGAAATCTATTATTACTTTGTTGTTTTGATCAAATTGGCCACTTGATTCTTGATTGCAAGGTAATTAATTGTTGGTTTGGATAATTTTAAGTCCGTAATTGCTTGAATTGTTCAAACATAAGAACACTTGGTGTAACAACCAAGGAATTGTATGATCTAGCAACATCTCATGCGTTTGAGTAGTTAGGATTGGATCTCTCTCTTTCTTCATGCAATTGACAATTGTTTTGATGCCTAAGGCCCAAAGACGTTCCTTGGCAATTTGTTAATTAGTAATTAATTAGAGGACGTTCCCTAATTGGTTTAATCATAAGGAGAGACATGGTGGTGAGAAGCGTCTTCCATCTCCATAACTAATCTATTGAATCAATCAAAGGAAACTAAGTGTCAATGATCAATCCCAACAACTGAAGTGGATCCAATTCTTCAACTAAAGCTTTCTCATTATTTATTTCTCTTTTATTTTATTATTTGCTTTCTTTTATTGCTTTCAATATTAGATCAATTAAATCAATCTCAAACCCCCCCCCATTTTACTTTCAGTTTGTTTGTTTTCATTTTATCTCGTTTCAGTTTATTTCTTTTTTAGTTTATTTTTGCTTTCAGTTTATTTTTGCTTTCAGTTTATCTAGTTTCAGTTTACTTCTCTTTCAATCTATTTTTGTTTCAATTTATTCTCTTGGTCTTGATAAAGAAAATAGGTAAGTATTCAATTCCCTGTGGATTCGATCCTTTCACCACTATCTACAGTTGTAAATTGTTGATAACCAGAAAGGTTATTTTTTACCGGCTTCGACAACTGCGAGTCAGTGGTATATCCAAAAGGAGTCCTAGACGATGTTCTAGTGCAAGTAGATGAACTTGCCTTTCCTGCAGACTTTTATGTGATTGATACAAAGGAAGACAACTGTAGCACTTCTTCAGACATCCTACTTGGAAGTCCCTTCTTGAGTACTGCTAGGACTAAGATTGATGTGCATGATGGCACCTTGACTATGGAATTTGAAGGGGAAGTAATCAAATTTAATGTCAGTGGTATATCCAAAAGGAGTCCTAGACGATGTTCTAGTGCAAGTAGATGAACTTGCCTTTCCTGCAGACTTTTATGTTATTGATACAAAGGAAGACAACTGTAGCACTTCTTCAGACATCCTACTTGGAAGTCCCTTCTTGAGTACTGCTAGGACTAAGATTGATGTGCATGATGGCACCTTGACTATGGAATTTGAAGGGGAAGTAATCAAATTTAATGTCTATGATGCTATGAAATATCCCCATGATATGTCCCCTGTTTATGGTCTTGATATTATTGATTGCTTGAGTCAGGATATCTTTGATGAGAATCAAGACGAAATGCTAACCAATGATCTTTGCAGGGAGACCGACCAGGTAAAGATAGAGAGCCAAAAAGAGCCAGAATTAAAGGAAACAGTCTGCAGCATCCAACAGGTGAACTGCAGACAACCGCAGGAATAACAGAAATCAATCGCACCACTTCAGAATGGTGCGCAGACCATTCCAGCTCATGAGGTAGTACCTGAAAGCCTTTCAGGCGTATCTCTTCAGCCTCCACTGTAGGTAAGTTCTGCGCAGGAAAGAGAGGCTGAAACCATTTCAGCCAGACACCCCATTCAAACAAGCACTTGTCCTCCTATACAGCAGTCTCCAAAATCTGAAGAATGTGAGAATGGCTTCTTTGAACAAATCTTCCATACCCAAACTGATGAGCCATGGTACGCAGACATGGTGAACTACCTAGCCACAGGTAACTTGCCTTCTGACATGCCCAAGCACACCAGAGACAAGATAAAGAAAGATGCCAAATACTATGTTTGGGATGAGCCATATTTGTGGAAACATTGTGCTGACCAAATGATAAGGAGATGTATTCCAGACCAAGAAATAGCTTCAGTGCTTACTTTTTGTCATTCATATAGTTGTGGTGGACACTTTGGTCCAAGAAAGACAACTCATAAAATACTTGAAAGTGGCCTGTTTTGGCCTACTATTTTTCGAGATGCCTTTCTATTTTGCAGGTCATGTGCTAGGTGTCAACAGACTGGAAATCTGAGCAACATAAATCAAATGCCACAGAACCCCATCATGGTCTGTGAGGTATTTGATGTGTGGGGCATAGACTTCATGGGACCATTCCTACCATCCTTTGGATACACTTACATCATCCTTGCAGTAGATTATGTGTCCAAATGGGTGGAGGCGAGAGCAATAAAGACTGATGATGCAAAAGCAATAGTGGACTTTGTGAAGACCAACATCTTTGCCCGACATGGGGTACCTAAGGCAATCATCAGTGATAGAGGGACTCATTTTTGCAATAAGGTAGTGGAGAACCTTCTCAGAAAGCACAATGTAATTCACAGAACATCCACAACCTACCACCCTCAGACAAATGGGCAAGCTGAAGTGTCCAACAGAGAAATCAAAGCCATCCTAAAAAATACAGTGTCCCCCAACCGAAAGGACTGGAGTGCACGTCTGGAATATGCCTTATGGGCATACAGAACAGCCTACAAGACTCCCATAGGTATGTCTCCTTACAGATTGTTCTATGGAAAAGCTTGTCATCTTCCAATTGAACTTGAACACAAGGCATATTGGGCTGTAAAGACTTGCAACATGGACCTTAAGGAAGCTGGACACTATCGCAAGTTGCAACTGCAAGAGCTAGAAGAGATAAGACGAGATGCATATGAGACTTCTTGGAACTACAAAGCCAAAACCAAAGCCTCCCATGACAGTCAGATTTCAAGAAAACAACTTGAGGTCAGTGAAAAAGTCTTACTCTTTGATTCTCGTCTGAAACTGTTTCCAGGAAAGCTATGATCTAGGTGGATTGAACCATTTGTTGTGGAACATGTTTACCCCCATGAAGCTGTAGACATTCGCAGTATAGAGACAGGGAAGATCTTCAAGGTGAATGGCCATCGCCTGAAACCTTTCTATGAAAGATTCGCAATGCAAGTAGTGGAGGAAATTCCACTACACCAACCATCTCAATCTGAATAAGTGGATCACACCATGCACACCACACCTCAGGGGAGTACTCAGTTTCTTTTGCTCTTTTATGTTTCTTATACATTGAGGACAATGCATGAATTAGGTGTGGAGGTGCATATCTCTGAATTTTTTTCCTTTCAGTCTTTCAGTTTAGCGATTTTCCCATCTTCTTCTTTCAGTTTTGCGAAATTTTTCATTTTTCCTTTCCGTTTGCAATTTTCTTTCTTTCTTTTTCTTCAGATTATGCAACTTTTCCTTTCAGTTTTCTTTTAGTTTGTTTTCATTTATGCTTTCAATAACACACAACTACAGTCTTCTTCTTTTTGATTTGCTCTACTTAAACTCATAGACTATGTTGGATGAGCTTTCTTTCCATGATCCCATTGATGTGATGACTCTTTAAACTTATATTGAATCAATTGCAGTGAGTTATATTCATGTTTGGGAATTGCCTTTTGAATTGAATCTTTGAGCTTGCCATGGTGAAAAATATATTGATGACACTCATTAGAAAGAATGAATTGAAAGTTGTGTGAATGAACTTAACATGACTTGTTTTAGCAATTGGTGTTGATTTGCCCAATGCATTTATTAAAAAATTCAGCAAAGGCTTAGACTTCATGAGCACAAATTGAAAACTGATCCAATGGTCGAAAGACTATGAACAGAGCTAGTAGCCACTTGGACAGGTGACCAACTGAGTAACTGGAGGTGGGTATCACCAATATTTACCTTCACGTCAAAAGGTTGGTGACTTTTTCAAGCAAGATTAATGTGCAAAAGGCTAAATAAGTACTTCAAGGTAAGGGCAAATCACTCTGAAAGCTAGAAAGAGTCTTAATTGAATAAACGATATGTGCATGTGTAATCTCTCTCTTAAGTAAAATAAATCCTAGCCATGGTAAGTAAAGGGAAACAAGGAAAGAAGGTGAGTAACCTTGATGCATATATTCTTCACTGCAATGATTCAAAATAGGGGTTTAGAGTAAGAGCTTAAGTGGAAATAAGGATCAAAAGCAAAGAGAGCTTCTTTGACTAAGTTTATTTGCTTGAGGACAAGCAAAAAGCTAGGTGTGGGGGTATTTGATAGAGCATAATTTAGCCCATTTTATCATGATATTATTAATGTTAATTTACATATTTTCTGCCTAATTTAGTGTTTTTGATATTATTTTGCAGAAAATGGTGTAAAAAGACATTTTGGAGAAAATACCCTCAAAACTGCCTTAATTGGAGCAAAGGAGAGCAAGCCTACCAAGTTGCAATCAAGTGAAGCTAAATAAGAAAAGTGCTAAATAAGGAAAGTGGCAAATAAGGAAAGTACATTCAGCCAAAGCAATTTGAAATTCAAATTTTAAACATTCAAGAAACCTTTTCCTTATTCAAGAAGCCAAATCTCAAGTTGCCATAAATGAAGAGCCAAATAAGGAAAGTATTTTGAAATTCAAATCTCTAAGATTCACATTCAAATTTTGAATTTCAAAATCCAGCTTATTAAGGAAGCTAAATCCAAAGATCACATGCTTGCCACCTCATGCTTTGCACATTCAAAATTCAAATTGCAAAGAGAGGCTCCACTTCCTTATTTGTGCATGGGCGGCAAGGAATGTGTGAAGGGCAGCAACTTAATTCTTGGGCAGCCTTTTGAAAGCATATGGGCAGCCAAGAGACACTTGGGCAGCAAGTAAGAGAAGGGCAGCCCCACACTTTGCACAAAAGGACCAAGCCACACGCCTCACTCTTCACATGTGCATAGGTGGCATGGAGACACATGTGCATGGGCAGCCGCTCAAGATTCACGTGGACAGTAACTTGAAGACCTAGGACAAGCACCTAAATTCCTATATAAGGGCCCCTTAAGTGGCCGGCCAAAAAAAGGACACAACTCCCCAATTTCTTCAAGGTTCGGCGCAAGGAAGTCTTCCATTCTCTCCATCTTCGGTCCATCTTTCTTTCCTCTTTTCTTTTTATTTTTTTGATTTTGGTTCAGCCATGAGTGGCTGAAACCTTTTAATCTAGTTGAAGATTGGTTGAAACTTGAGTTGTTTAATGGATTGTGAGATCTGAACATAAACTGTTTGTCTTTAGTTTGTTCAATATTCATACAATTTCATGCTTGAATCTATTATTGCTTTGTTGTTTTGATCAAATTGGCCACTTGATTATTGATTGCAAGGTAATATATTATTAGTTTAGATAATTTTAAGTCTGTAATTGCTTGAATTATTCAAACATAAGAACACTTGTTGTAAAAACTAAGGAAATTATATGATCTAGCAGCATTTCATGCGTTTGAGTAGCTAGGATTGAATCTCTTTGTTTCTTTATGCAATTGACAGTTGTTTGTTGCCTGAGGGCCAAGGACGTTCCTTGGCAACTTGTTGATTAGTGATTAATTAGAGGACGTTCCCTAATTGGTTTAATCTTAAGGAGAGACATGGTGGTGAGAAGTGTTTTCCATCTCCATAACTAATCTATTGAATCAATCAAAAGAACATAAGTTTCAATGATCAATCCTAACAACTGAAGTGAATCCGATTCTTCAACTAGAGCTTTCTCATTATTGATTTCCTTTATTTTAATTATTTGTCTTCTTTTATTGCTTTCAGAATTAGATCAATTAAATCAATCTCAAACCCCCCATTTTACTTTCAGTTTATTTGCTTTCAGTTTATCTCGTTTCAGTTTATTTCTCTTTCAGTTTATTTTTGTTTCAGTTAATTTCCTTGGTCTTGATAAGAAGAATAGGTAAGTTTTAATTCTCTATGGATTCGATCCTTTACCACTATCTGCAGTAGTAATATTGTTGATAACTGAAAAGATCATTTTTGACCGGCTTCGACAACCGCGAGTCACTTAATGAGGGATATGGTGGTGAGAAGCGTCTTCCATCTCCATAACTAATTTATTGAATCAAATAAAGGAATCTAAGTGTCAATGATCAATCCCAACAACTGAAGTGGATCCAATTCTTCAACTAGAGCTTTTCTCATATTTGAATTCCTTTACTTTTATTATTTGCTTTACTTTATTGTTTTCAGTATTAGTTTAATTCATCAATCTCAAAACCCCTCTTTTTATTTTACTTTCAGTTTATTTACTTAGTCTTGATAAGGAAAATAGGTAAGTATCAATTCCATATGGATTCGATCCTTTTGCCACTATCTGCAGTTGTAAAATTATTGATAATCAAAAAGGTTATTTTTGACCGGTTTCGACAACCGCACAGGAATTGATACTCACCTATTTTTCTTATCAAAGACCAAGCAAAGAAATTGCAAATAAATAAAAGGGGGGTTTTGAGATTTGTTGAATTAAACTAATACTAAAAGCAATAAAGTAAAGCAAATAATAAAGTAAAGAAGATTCAATTATGAGAGAAGCTCTAGTTGAAGAATTGGATCCACTTCAGTTGTTGGGATTGATCATTGACACTTAGGTTCCTTTATTTGATTCAATAAATTAGTTATGGAGGTGGAAGATTCTTCTCACCACCATATCCCTTCTTAAGCATAGATTAACTAGGGAACATCCTCTAATTAATCTCTAATTAACAAGTTGCCAAGGAACGTCCTTGAGACTTTGGCATCTAACAACTGTCAATTGCATTAAGAGATAGAGAGACTGATCAAGCATAATTTAGCCACATTTTTATTATCTTTATTGTAACGATCCGAAAACCGGACCGCTACCGGCACTAGGATCCAGATCGGTTTAAGGCCGCCGGGACCCGTAGCAAGCCTGCTACTCTCTCTGCATACCTGAAATATCACATACATGATCAAACATTTCCTGTAAAAATTTTGCTTTGATCCAAGACTTAACCTTTGCATGCACTAACTCTGAATTCTGTGCACAGACCCCCTGACCAGAGCACTCATCAAAGCTCTAGTTGGGTCCACACAGTATATGTTAAGCCTGGTTTCTCATACTCAACCATAAAACATATTCACAAACAGACCATGTATACATAAAGGGATTAACATACATCTAGGTCAAGCACAATACTATACATCATTCTTACTGTTCTAATACATCTCTTTTACAATATTTACATGTCCACACTATGCTATTACATACTCTTCATGTTCTCTTTTGACTTTCCCTAACTCTGTACACGGAACCTGCAAGACTGGGGTTAAGGGAGTGGGGTGAGCTACTATAGCCCAGTGAGTAGAACAGATACAAAAACATATTATAAAATATGCTCACATGAAATGCATCACATCACAGACAATTCACATCATCTCAGGTGCTCATGTCCCCAATAGTCCCAATATCCTCGCTATTCCGGTGCGTAGAGGTAGGCAACCGGACTATCCATATACCATATCACATCAATACTTACCATTGTGTCAGGGCGTAGAGACAGGCTCCTGACTTCCTCATATACTATACCGGGGCGTAGAGGTAGGCACCCGGTCAAACTCATATACCATACCAGGGCGTAGAGGTAGGCATCTGGTCAGGGACTATTGGATCATCCATAACGCACCCACACCAACAACAATAGTATGCAATACAACATATTCATGAACTAGTGCAATCAACCTATTGCATATTCATGATGCATGAAACATGCTAAAAGCATTTAATCTTTCAATTAAAACGGTTAAGTTTAGTTCCACTCACCTCAAGCTGACTCTGAGCTGACACTGAAGCAGTGGTCACTGCTGATCTCTTTGGTTCCTCTGATCTGTTCCTACACAGATGGACTCAAATGATGGACCAAACTAGCTCAAGAACATCTCTATAAAACTCCCCAAAACCCCCCCTAAAACATCCTAAAACTATCACATAAAACATGCAAAAGAAGGCTGGACAGGGCACTTTCGGCGGCAGGTTCGGCGGCCGAAAGTCCCCTCCAGAGACGAAAGTCGGGTGTTTTCGGCGGCACCTTCGGCAGCCGAAAGTCTCGTCCAGAGACGAAACTCAACCTTCGGTGGCACTTTCGGCGGCCGAACCTTCCCTCCAGAGCCGAAAGTCTAAACTTTCGGAGGCAAGGTTTGGCAGCCGAAACCACCTCCTTACCACTTTCGGCGGCCGAACCTTACTTCGGCGGCCGAAACTGGGTTCTCCAGTAAGGCAGAACCCAGCCCTGCTTCATGCAAACTCCACCCAAAAACCTCTCAAACATGCATCAACCAACACCACAACAACATATACTCAAGTATATCCACAAAAGGGTCCAAAACTAACTTAAAACCCCAAACAACAACACAAACACATCACTTATCATGCACATACACAAAACCCTCCAAAAAAACACACTTAACCTAAACATGCATATCTACCCATACAACTCCCATAAAACCTTCAAAAATCATCAAAGAAGCTAAGGATCAACTCTTACCTCCTAAAGAACTTGAGGATAAGTGATCCCAACGTGGAGATATGGAGAAATCCACTCCCAAAGTCTCTAAGCTTCCAAACTTTGCTATTTTTGCTCAAAACCTTCAAAATACCAAGAAATCTTGTCAAACCTTGAAAGATTTGAAGAAAACATGAAGATCACCCAAGGAAGATCATGGTCTCACCTCTGTGAGTGGGAAGGGAAAGAAAATCTTATCTTTTCCGCCGACCTTTGGCCTTTTATAGGTGGCTGGCCAAACCACCTTCGGCGGCCAAACGTGGTCCCGAAACCATGTAACGTTCGGCGGCATAAAATCACCTTCGGCGGCCGAACCTGGCAAAACTCCCTTGGCTATTTTCTTTCAAAAACTCATTTTCCTTTTTACTTAAAACATAAAAACCTTCTTAAAACATTTAGAAAACATACCTATTACCCTTCTAGAAGGTCCCGATACCCGAGATTCCACTGGACTACAGGAATTCCGATGCCGGACTCTAGCCGGGTATTACATTTATTATTGTTTATTTACACATTTTTTAGCTTAATTTATGGTTTTTACCTTGTTTTTACAGAAAAGGAAGAAATTGGAAAAAATGGAGAAAAAGTGCAGAAAATGACAGAAAAGTGATTGGGTCAGTGACTTGCCCAAATCACTACCCAGATCAAGCTAAAGCAAAAACCTGAACTACCTCACAGGAGACTGATTGGGTCAATGACTTGGCCAAATCACCCGCAGAAATAGAAGCCCGGAGCAAACACGCAAAAAAGTGATTGGGCCAGTAATTTGCCCAAATCACTCGCAGAGACTCACAGAAAGCGATCGGGGCAGATAGACCAAGCGATCTGCCCAAATCACTGCCCCAATCACATTGACAGCAGAAAATACAGCAGAAGCGGGAAAAAGGCAGAAAACATAAATTCAAAGGTGGAGAAGTCCAAATCCATTTCAAACACCACCAGATCAGTCCCAAGAGCCACGCCCTTCACTTAGAGAGTTCCATTCTCAATCAAATACAAAATCAAAAGAGGAATCAAAGACTACAAGAAGACCAAATCAAATTGAGATTTCCAAACCCTAATCAAATTGGAATTGGGAAACTCCAACTATAAAAGGGCAGCATCCAAACCAGCATCATATCATCTTTCAGCTTGAGAAATTCTCCAGAATCACAGCAGCCTTCCTTTCTTCTTTCTTTTGTGTACTTTGTCCACCATGAGTGGCTAAACACTTTTTTTTTTTAGTTGAATTTGAGGAAATTCAGATTTGTGATGAATTGGGAGATTTAAAACTCCATTGTTAACTCTTATTTGCTTTCAATATTTATGCAACTAGATCTTTTCCATAATTATTACCTTGCTTTTAGAATCAATAAGGGCCCATTGCTTTTAATTTGCTTGAGTAATAAATTGTTTGAATGATTTAGATCCGTAATTGCTTAGATTATTTGAGCATATATATAATCAGTTGCATAATCTAGACTTGACCATGCGGTTGGCAAGGATAGAATTGGGTTTCTCTAAGTCTTAATGCAATCAATAGTTGTTCGATGCTAAATGCCCCAAGGACGTTCCTTGGCAACTTGTTGATTAGTGTTTGGTTAGCGAACGTTTCCTAATCAAACTAAAACTAAGGAGGAATTTGGATTGTGAAAAGCGTCTTCCACAACCAAAACTAATTTATTGAAATAAAATAAGAGTCTTAGATAATCAATGATCAATTCTGAACAAACTGAAAATAAACTCATACTTCAACTAGAATCCTTCACCCAATGAGATTTTCATTAATTTAAATTATTGCTTTCTTTTGCTATTTAATTTAATTCATCATCATCAAAACCCCCCTCTTTTATTTACTTGCTACTTACCTAGTCATTATTAGGAAAATCTTTGGTGTCAATTCCCTATGGTTCGACCCTATTGCCACTATCTACAAGTTTATTGTTGATTGATTAATAGGTTTATTTTTGACGGCTTCGACAATCGCCTATCAGAGACCTAATTCTAGCTACCCAAACGTATGGTGATATTGCTAGATCATGCAATTTTCTTAGTTTTTACACCAATAGTACTTATGTTTGAATAATTCAAGCAATTACGGACTTAAAACTATCCAAACTAACAAATTATTACTTTGCAATCAATAATCAATGGGCCCTATTGATCTAAACAACAAAGCAACAATGGAATTAAGCATGAAATTGCATAAATATTGATAAACAAAAGATAAATAATATATGTTCAAATCTCCCAATCCATAAACAACTTGAAGTTTCACCTAATTTTCAACTAGAAAAAGAGGTTTCAGCCACTCATGACTGAAACAAAACACAAAAAAAAAATAAAAGAAAGAGAAGAGGAAAGAGGAACCGATCGGCGGAAGGGAGAGAGGGGCGCGCGGCTCTTCAAATCCGAAAGTGTCCAAGCTTTCTCTTGCTTGTTTGTGATGCTTTTATAGCTGAAAGTGTTGCCCTAGATTTCCTTGTTGAGATGGAGTTCTCTTTTGAATTTTGAATTTTGAATTCTTGGAAGGTAAGTGTATCTTCTTGAGATTTGGTTTCCTAAATAGGCAGAATTGAATGCTGAGGTGTCTTCACATTTTTAATAAGGGAAAGACTTCTTGAAGATTTAAATTTTGAATTTTCCACTACTCTACTGTCTGTACTTTCCTTATTTATCTTCACTTCAGCTGCAACTTGGCTTGGGCAAACAACTTGGGCAAATCATGCTTATTCTCCTTTATCCTCTTTTAGGCAATTTTAAGAGCATTTTCACCAAATTACTTCTTTATACCGTTTTCTGCAAAATAAGATCAAAACCACAGAATTAGGCAGAAAATGTGTAAAATAACATTAATAACAACATGATAAATTGGTCTAAATTTGGTCTGATCAATGTCATATTTCTTCTTTATAGAGATCAGTCAGAGAAGGCAAATTTGGTCCACTAGACTTAGCCTAGGAAAGTCGTTACAACCCTGAGGGACCTCTCTCCAAGAGAGGTCAATATCCTAGTTGATCTCTGAGCTCTCTTTTAGCTCGACAAAAATAAAATTTTCTGCCCAACCTTTTATTGAATCATTATACCCAGCTAATATGGATAGCCCAGCTCGGGAATCAAAGTAATAGAACCCATAGGTAGACCTAACGAGATGAAAGAAAGTGCAGAATAACTCAATAGAAGGGACAAAACCCCAGCATAAGAAAATAGACTTGAAACAACACATGAATAGAATAGAATTGGAGGACAACATCCGAGGAGTCACCCTAAAATGATGAAAAACCTCGATAAAGAAAGGGGTAAAAGGGAAGGTCAACCCGAAATCGCATTGTTTAACGAAAAAAACCAGGTTATGCCCTTATTGGGCGTCTATTAGACCCGCCGGCAGTGGGTAGGGGAGAACAATCCGCTCATTAGACAAAAGAACCCTAATTATAAAGATGGTGGTGTCAGAATAGTCATGAAAAAGTAGTGAGAGAAGGAATGACAGAGAACACTAGACCCACTACATTGAAAATCCTAGTAGAAGCCATGAGAGGAGTATGATGTACCTCGAATTGGAAAGGCAGGAATTACAGAAAAAAGAAAGGATAAGATAGCAAAAGCAGCACAAGAAGCAAAGCAGCAAGTGAAAGCAAGAGCATAAGTTTGAAATGAGTAAAGGCGAAGAAGAGACGTTTTGACAGAACTCTCCTAGAGCCATACGATAATAATTGAAATCTCGAGATTTACCCCCTCATTAATCATGAAATCATTAATGAGCGAGTAAAAGGGCACTTGACGATACACAAGCCTCAGACACCTTGGCATGGCTGAGCCCACACTAGGAAGATCGAGCCTTAGCTCTATTAGGCCCAATACATGGGCCTACTTTACATGCAAGGTCAGACCTTACTTTGACGAGTCGGATTAGGCTTAAGCCTACACATAGGAGGCCTAACTTGATTAACTTGCTGGACTCGTGGGGCAACAAACCCCGTAATACCTAAGATCGTGTCCACATGACACCAGATGGAATTAAATGGCCGCCTGAAAATGGGAAAGGACACAGTACGTCCGTACGTATGGTCAAGCGTGACTATGACAGAAGGTACGAGCGTAGGATGGTAGTTACACATCACTAGTGGACAAAAAAGAAAAGGAATAAAAGAAAGTAGAGGGGAGGAACGGATCAAGCTTACCAAAATATACCATGAGCCTACCTTTAATGGATCTCAGACATCAAAGAGGCATTTCATTATTTGTAGGAAAAATCAATAGAACATAACAGCCACTTAAATCTCAACTACTGGAAATCAATCAATTGGCTATTTGGGGTATCAACACCACCAATGAAGCAGTTGCTTTCTCCTATTACATGGTGAAAAACAGAATTCACAAAGCAATACACACATGGTCCATGAAATGCATGAAGAGTTCACATCTGAACATGACCAGCACAAACAAAAATCAAATGAACAAGTTGAAACTTGAAGGATGCGTCATTGTCACAAAAATTATTATCAACATGGATAAAAAAAAAAAAAAAAAAAAAAAAAAAAAACAGATCATACATTGCATTTTGCAAAAACAAGAAAAAAATAAAATAAAAGAAAATTGACAGAGAGTTGGATTTACAAAAATTCCAATTCTACCCACACTAGAGAGAGAAAGGATGATTTCCCAGACACTAATATAGCCGGGCCCGCCTCTCCTGTCCAAATTTTATCATTTAATGGCCCTAAAAACATTTTCCCTTAAGGGAAAAGAAAGAATATAATTCAATTGAGAAAATTAAGGATTCACAAAACCTTTCTTTGTCATTTCCGAGTCTTTTTCTTCTCTCCTGCAGCCTTTTTATCATCCTTTCTAGGCACAAACCTAGGCAAAGTTAACAAGGTGTTGATGCGAGAAACTCCTTCTAGTGCAGACCAATCTATCCCAGATTCTAATTGTGTTTCATCTTGATTTGAGGAATCCACTTCTGCACTTAATTCTAACAGTACCTCTTTGCCACTCCGTACAGTTCCTGATCGCCCCAGTCCAGTTGGACCAGAAGGATCATCCTCTTTCAGCTTGTACTTAATTAGTCTGCTCTTTTGTATTAGTGTTTGATGCAGTGGATAAATTGTTAGTGTCGAGGAAGAGGCAAACTACAGCACAATCAGCGACTTTGGAGGTTGGATACTTGTATCTCCATGCTCGAACTGCTGATTCGACCAAGGCTCTTGCGGCAGAGGAACGTGCCAGGGCTGATGCTACAATGTCTACCACTTCTTTATTTGAGGGAAAACCCCAAATCTGCATTCAAAGACGATTACATTGCAACAACAAAAAAAATGCAGAATGTTAAGTTCATAAAATATTTGAGAAAATGGATTACATGCTACACTAGAACCTAATTCTTACACCATCAGTTGCCAAAACTCTGAACTCATCCTTATCAGTTAGGAGCTGGCAGGATACATTGGGCACAGAGATAAGGCCAAAATCCTTCAAGCAAAAATCTCTAAATGCTCGTGCCATAGCAAGGCCATGAGAGTCATTGTTTGGTAGCCAGACCCTAGCTTCCTTAGGTTCATCCTGAAGAGCAAAAACACGCCATTTACACTTCCGTATTCTTTCCGCTTCCGCTGCAAGATCCAATAATGTGAGAGAGAGAAAGAGACACATCCAAAACATTAGAGGCTAGTTAAAAAAAAAAATCAAAACGTTTATCTATTCTCATTTATATCATAATTTTAAAATTTTAGACAATAAAGCAATCTTTTCATATTTACTTCGATTTTAACTATTTATCTTAATTAATTTTGACAAAAGAATTTTAGTATATGTGTCATACTCCGTAGAATTATTCCTTAAAAGGTCTATTGAATAAAAAATCAAAACATTTACGCTTAATTCATATTTATATCCAAAATTTTAAATTTTAAATTAAAATTAAAATTTTTTTTATGTTGCCTCAATTATAACTAAAAGAAATAAATTGAATATGAAAAGTTATTAAAAAATTACAGTATAGTTTCTAAAATTTTATTTAACTAATAAAATAGTCCTTTAAATACATATTTTTAATTTCAATAATGTCTTTTTTTATTAATTCCATTATTTACTTCTCATTCTCATTTTTATATACATATTGTGGTTTAATAAAATTTTCAAATGTAAAAGAATTATAGTATAATATATATATCATATTTCATTTTATTTAATATTATTAATATGAAATACAGTTTTGCGTTGAATTAATCAATAAATTAATAAACATCACAAGTATAATTGTTATATAGATGAGCAAAATAAAAATATTAAATATCTCAAATAATTTAAAATAATGTAATTAACATATTTAAATTTTTATAAAAATTATAAAAGGGTGAATTTACATAATAAAACATATATATTTAATATTATTAATATAAAATATAATTTTTCATATACTAAAAATATATACATAATTTATATTATAATAGTAAATATAATCTTCAATGAAATACTTTAATATATAATATTTATATTTGATATTTTATGTAGTGAAAATTTATTTGTAATAAATATTTATTTAATATTACATATAAAGTAAATTTACTTTTAATATAAAATTTAAATTAAAGGACTATGTTTATTAATATAAAACTTTAAAAACTATATTATAATTTGCCATTAATATTTTTAGATTCAATTTAATCATTTTAATTATAATTTTGATAAATTGAGAAAGGTTTAGTTTTATTATATAAAATTTAAAATTTTAAATATAAATATAAATTAACGTAAACGTTTAGATTTTTTTATCTAATAGATCTTTTGAGAAATAATTTTATATGATATGACTCGTAAATTACAAATTTTTTAGTTAAAATTGATTAAGACAAATGGTTAAAATTAAGGCAAATGTGAAAAAATTAGTTTTACTGTTCAAAATTTTAAGATTAGAATATAAATGTGAAAAATAGTAAATGTTTAAATTTTTTTATCCAATAAGCCACAGTAAAATAAGCTCAAACAGTGGACAACAAGAGTAGAGAGAAATCATATTAGAGTCGGTCAACATTTCACTTCACTTCACCACTGTAAAACAGGTACAACAAAAATCATTGACAGTGGCAAATTAACTAATCATACACGTCTTTAATCACAAAACCATATTTTCCACTTCACCACTGCTGACCTCATTTAAGCCTCCTGCAAGCCATTGTCAAAATAACTCCCTTTGCCAATCAATGTGCCTTGACTCATGCAGTTCCTCACGTTCCCAACCATCCTATAACCTATGGTTAAAATCACTATTATGACTGATCTTGCCTGTGCAATGTCACAGCTCTTTCCATCTCTTTTCAGGATCCAAAACATTTTGCGAAGGAAGAAGGTCCATCGCAGGAAAGCGAGACCTTTTGATGCTGACAAGACGAGCTCCCAAAAAAGCTAGCACTGGAGGGATGAGCTGTTAGGAAAATAAGCGGGATGACCTGTCGAGTAAGCGTGTAACATCCTCAAACCCATAGTTAGAGTAGTGACATCACTAGGTATGGATTAGGCTATTTCACTAACAGAGCAAGTGGTATTAGGGGAGGTGCTAGCTTATCCCGAGCTTATTAGGGGAGGTGCTAGCATAACTCTAAGCTGCTAATAACTGAATCATAGAAAACTCAAATAAAGAAACGAACGTATCCAGAAATAAAGTAGACAGTTTGATTAGCAAGTCGGGAATGAGTTACTTTCGGGAGGTGCTTAGGGTTTCCCAACGTGCTTGGTTGAGGTGCTTGTTAAATCCATCACGCTTGCTTAAGTGAAAAGGACTTCTAAAGGCTAAAAGCATAATTTAGTAGGTCAATCTATGATTATTGAAAGTTTGAAAACTAAATTGAAACATGGTAAAGAGTTTAGTAGGTTAAAGTGTGAATATGGAAAGTTAAAAGATAAAATTAAGTTACCCACCATGTGTCACTTAACTAAGCAAAGAGGAAATGACAAAGCAAAGTGGAAAAGGCGGGTTGTCTTCTTCTTTCATTCATGTTGCCATAGCTCACATCATTGAAGAACCAAGAATTTGTTTTGTCTTTCTCCCACCAAAGCCAAGGCAAAATCTCATCAAATCAACTTCTTCCTTTAACCAAAATTTACCCTAAGACCAAGAGCTAAAGGAACAGCCATATATTGAAAGAATTGAAGAAGAAAAGTTTAGGGTTCCATATACATCAAGCTTGAAAATCAAAGATGAGCTTAGAAATATGTAGGAAATGACATCTTCTCATTTCTTCATGCATGAATTTGAATTATAAAACTTTAATTTACAATTTATTCAATCCTTCCCTAAGATATAAATTGATCTAGGTGAAGGAACATCAAAGGGAAAGGAGATAGTTAGAGAATAGAAGAGGAAAAGAAAGAGGAATTCAAGAAAGGTTTGGTGTTTGTATGATTTTCTGTTTTCCTTTGATTCTGCCATGAATAAGTTAAATTAGGGGTTGATTTTACTTGCTGGAAATATTGCTTTGATTGTATAAATATGTTATATGAATTTTAAAATGATGTTTGAAAGGCTTAGAGTAAAGAAATTTAACATGAGAGCTAAAAGTGTAAACCTGGCAGAATAGGTTCTAACAGGGCAGTTTGTGTTAACAACTTTATAACTTATTGTGTATTTATTGAAATTAGGCCTAAGATATACCAAATGAAATCTGAAATAGAGAGCTAAAACTTTTATGAATTGACCAAATTCTAAATCTGTAGGTAAGATGATGAAAATTACAAGTGAACCTAAACTGGACACAGTGGTAGTGCATCCGAAACAGAGTGTATTGATTATACCATAACTAATGATGTACTCAGTAAAATTTTTTAAGACCAGTGTCAAATGAATCTTAAGAAGTATATCTAAAACTTTATAGAAGACACTTAAGCTTGAATTTGTATGAAAATGCATGCATCTGATATGTTTTGTGATACTATAAACAAGTACCAATACTGGACTGATTAAGACCTTATTGAGCAGCTTGTAAAGAAAAATTCATAACTTAAACTAGAGTGATCATATTTTTATGAATTATACCTTGTTGGAAATATAAGACATAAATGTACATTTTTTATGAAGAAACTGAAGTCAAATTGTAACTCTAAATTGCTTCCAAAGTTTATGCAATATATGGCAGAATACAGTTTTCTCAAATTCGAATGTTATGTTAACAAAATTTTGCATTGTTTGCCATGAGTTTCTCATCTTGTTAACTTTGACATATGATTTATGTATTCTGGAAATGAATTCAAATAACTTCAAATGATATGCATTTACACTAAATTAATGATACTTGGCCCTGGTAAACATAATAGGAGTCGAGGTTAGCTTAAGGGTATGGCATACCATATAAACATACAGAGTTCGCAGTACTGCTATCGATACATGATCGATATATTTGAGGTTACAAATCAGGTACCTCATAAGCACGGTCACAGAGCCCTGCTATCACAGTTTCGGCCTCTGAGCCTACCGTTCGGCACTCTGTGTCTACCGTTATAACTCATTATCTATCTAGTCGATCCTACTATGTGTTTATAAGGGCTGAGATCTTAATTGTAACGACCCGAAAATCGGACCGCTACCGGCGCTAGGATCCAGATTGGCTTAAGGCTGCCGGGACCCGTAGCAAGCCTAACATACATCCTGCGAACCTGTATAATCCCATACATGATCAATAACATACATAAAAATTTGAACTTTTCTTTTTCATTCATGAACCAAACTCAACCTGTGCATGCATTAACATAGACATTAACATTAACCCCACCTTGGAGTCCTCATCAATGCTCCAATGGGGTAACATAATCATGTATTAAGTTTGGTAAAACATAAACATCAATAAGAGATCATGCATTCCTTAAGGGATTACGCAACTATGGTCAAGCACACTTCTAAACCTCAATATCATCATTACATTACATAACTCAACATTACATTATAAAATCCATCATGTCCACTACTAGCTATTACATAACCAAGACTTTACTCTATCCGACCTCCTGCTCTATCCTGTACCTGCAAACTTGGGGGTTAAGGGAGAGGGGTGAGCTATAAAGCCCAGTGAGCAGAATCATAAAACATTATATTTAAAATATATGATATTATGAAATGCGTCACATCACAGCTAATCACATCAAGAGTTGGGTGAACTTGTCACCAAATAGTCCCAGCATCATTCGTGCCAGGCCGTAGCATGGGGTCCTGGTCTTCCTGTCATAACATACATTACTTACCATTGCCCCAGCGCCTCATCTGGGCACCTGGTCTTCGAGTCCCATAACCGTGCCAGGCCGTAGAATGGGATCCTGGTCTTCCTCAGCGACTAAATGGGTCATTCAACATTCACCCACATCAACAACAAAGAATGCAATGCAATGCAACATATTCGTGTATTCTAATGCAATCACCCTATTACATCATCATGATGCATGAAACATGATAAAATCATTTAATTTCTCAATTTAAAGGATTAAGATTAATTCCACTCACCTCTGGCTAGCTCTGACCAGACATTGAAGCAGCTGACTCACTGCTGGGGTCCTCGGTTCCTCGGGTCCGAACCTACACAGGTGGACACAAATGAGGGACCAAACATACATGAACATGACTCTAAAATACTCCCCAAAAACCCCCTAAAACACCTTGAAACAATCACATAAATCATGCAAGAAATGGCTGAACAGGGCACTTTCGGCGGCAGGTTCGGCGGCCGAAAGTCCCTCCAGAGCCGAAAGTCATGCACCTTCGGCGAACGAAAGTTCCCTCCAGAGAAGAAACTCATGCATGTTCGGGGGCACCTTCGGCGGCCGAAACTCCCTTCTAGAGCTGAAAGTCCAACTTTCAGGGGCAGGGTTCGGCAGCCGAAACAAGCCACCACAGGTAGGTTCGGCGGCCGAAAGTCCTTTCGGCTGCCGAACCTGGTTTCTCCTGAAAGAGCAGAAACTTGGTTCAACATGCATAAACGCCTCCCAACTTATTCAAACATGCATTTTCTATTCTACAACAAGCATACTCAAGCATACAAGCTCCTAGGGGCTTTAAACCATCAAAAACCCCAACTACAACACATCAAACAACCCACATTGCTCATAAACATACCATAAACCCATAAACATAACAGTAACCTAACATGCATTTCTACCCCATAGATCTTCATAAAACTTGTTTAAATCATGCAAGAAAGGTTGGATCTAAGCTTACCTCTTGAAGACCGAGAGGAAAGACGATCCTAGCTTGGAGGTAGGGAGAAATCCACTTTTTGGTCTCCAAGCTTCCAAACTTGCTCTTTTGCTCAAAGATCTTCAAACCAAGTGCAAACTCATAAGAAAATCATGAAGATTTGAAGGAAAGAGTTCAAGATCGGTGAGGGACGGCGGAGAGCTCACCTTGGCCGAAAATGGGGAGAAAAGCTCGCCCGTTCGGACAAGGGGACCCTTTTATAGGTGGTTGGCCAGGCCACTTTCGGGGGCCGAACGTGCCTCCGTATGCATGCCATGTTCGGCGGCCGAACATAAGGTTCGGCGGCCGAACCTGGACTTCCCTCACTTATGCCTTCGGGGGCCTAACGTGCCTCCAAAATGCATGCATGTTCGGCGGCCGAACTTGAGGTTCGGCAGCCGAACCTGGGTTTTCCTCTAAGTTTATTTCCATGCAAAAATTCATTTTCTTTCATACTTAAAACCATAAAATACATTAAAACATTTATGAAAACATGATTTTACCCTTCTAGGGGTCTCCGACATCCGGGATTCCACCGGACGGTAGGAATTTCGATACCGGAGTCTAGCCGGGTATTACATTCTCCCCCCTTAAGAACATTCGTCCCCGAATGTTCCTCAACTAGCACATGCAAGGCATACATCATAACATACATACAAAACACATATAATACATAAACATACACATAGGAAAGCAAAACACTCACCTTAGAAGAGATGAGGATATTGCTGGAGCATGGACTCCCGTGTCTCCCAGGTGCATTCTTCCATATTGTGGTGGTTCCAAAGGACTTTCACCATCGGAATTTCCTTGTTCCTCAACTTTCTGATATGAGTGTCAAGAATCCGTACTGGCTGCTCAACATAGGTGAGATCCTCTTGGATCTCTACATCAGGCTCACTAAGAACCTTGCCCGGATCTGACACGAATTTCCTCAACATGGAAACATGGAAAACCGGATGGATTCTTTCCATTGAAGCAGGTAAATCCAGCTTGTACGACACATTCCCAATCTTCTGCAAGACTTCAAAGGGTCCGATGTATCGTGGGGCTAGCTTACCTTTCTTCCCAAAACGAACCACCCCTTTCATTGGAGACACCTTGAGCAATACCAAATCCCCCTCCTGAAACTCCACTTGCCTTCTGCGGACATCTGCATAACTCTTCTGCCTGCTTGAAGCAGTCTTGATCCTTTCTCTGATTATGGCACCACCCTGCTGGTGATCTCTACAAGCTTAGGCCCTGTCAAGGCCTTCTCTCCTACTTCTTCCCAACAGACGGGTGACCTGCACTTCCTCCTATACAAAGCATCATATGGAGCCATCCCTATGCTAGCATGATAGCTGTTATTGTAGGCAAACTCCACCAAGGGTAGATGCTGCCTCCAAGAATCGCCAAAATCTAGCACACACATTCTGAGCATATCTTCTATTGTCTGGATGGTCCTCTCTGACTGTCCGTCCGTTTGGGGATGGAAGGCAGTACTGAAATCCAACCTGGTACCCATAGCACTTTGCAGATTTCGCCAAAACCTGGAGGTGAACTGGGGCCCTCTATCTGACACTATAGACACTGGAACCCCATGCAACCTGACCACCTCATCCACATAGACCTGCGCTAACTTATCCACAGAGTAGTTGCTCCTAACAGGGATGAAGTGAGCAGATTTGGTGAGTCTGTCCACAATCACCCATATGGAGTCTAATCTGTTGGACGCTGCCGGTAACCCCACTACAAAATCCATGGCGATATTCTCCCATTTCCATTCTGGAATCGGCAGTGGGTTCAACATTCTAGCCGGCTTCTGATGTTCCAGCTTCACCCTTTGACACACTTCGCAGGCTGACACAAACTGTGCCACTTCTCTCTTCATAGCTGGCCACCAATACACTCTTTTCAGATCTTGATACATCTTGGTGGCTCCAGAGTGAACATTGTATCTGGCATTATGAGCCTCCCTCATAATGTCTCCTTTTAGTCCTACTTCATCTGGTACACATAATCTGTTCCCATAGCGGAGGATCCCCTTATCATCAAATCTGAACTCCTCATTTTTGCCCGACTGAACAGTCCTGGCAATCTTCACTAACTTTGGGTCCTCGTGCTATTTCTGAGCTACCTGCTCCAGAAACACGGTTGCCACTCTCATCTGACCCAACAAAGCACCTGTACCAGACAACTCCAACTGTAGACCTTCATTCATGAGCTTGTAAAATTCTTTCACCACTGGTCTTCTCTCTGCCGTGATGTGCGATAAACTGCCAAGTGATTTCTGGCTTAGGGCATCAGCTACAACATTCGCCCTACCCGGATGGTATTGGATTTTGCAATCATAGTCACTGAGCAGCTCTACCCATCTTCTCTGCCTCAAATTCAGCTCTCTCTGACTCAGGATGTACTGCAGGCTCTTATGATCGGTGAAGATCTCACATTTTACCCCATAAAGGTAATGCCTCCACATCTTGAGTGCAAAGATCACCGCTGCCATTTCTAAATCATGAGTGGGGTAATTCAACTCATGCTTCTTCAGCTGCCTAGAAGCATAAGCAATTACCCTTCCATTCTGCATCAGTACACAACCCAGTCCCACACGGGACGCATCGCAATTGACTGTGAAGTGCTCATCACTAGTTGGCAGAGCTAACACTGGTGCTGATGTCAACCTTTTCTTCAGCTCCTCAAAGCTTTCTTCACACCGGTTGGTCCACACGAATCTCTGGTTCTTCTTAGTTAAACTGGTCATGGGAGTTGCAATCTTAGAGAAGTCTTGAACGAACCTCCTGTAGTAACCTGCCAAACCCAAGAAGCTCTTGATCTCAGTCACTGTGGTGGGTCTAGGCCAGTTAGCTACAACATCCACTTTCTTGGGGTCCACCTCTATTCCATTTTTTGACACCACATGCCCCAAGAAAGAAATGCTCCTCAGCCAGAATTCACACTTGGAGAACTTAGCATACAAGCCATGTTCCCTCAAGGTCTGCAGAACTAACCTCAGATGATGGGCATGCTCCTCTGCATTCCTGGAATACACTAAGATATCATCTATGAAGACAATAACAAAGTGATCCAGGTATTGACTGAAAACCCTGTTCATGAGATCCATGAATGCTGCTGGGGCATTGGTTAACCCGAATGGCATCACAAGGAACTCATAGTGCCCATATCTGGTCCTGAATGCTGTCTTCGGCACATCCTCTTCCCTTATTCTCAACTGATGGTACCCTGATCTCATATCTATCTTGGAGAAATAACCTGCTCCGGCTAGCTGGTCAAATAGATCATCGATCCTTGGCAATGGGTACTTATTCTTGGTAGTGACCTTGTTCAATTGCCGGTAGTCGATACAAAGTCTAAGGGATCCATCTTTCTTTTTCACAAACAGCACTGGAGCACCCCAAGGTGAGGTACTCGGTCGGATGAAACCCTTATCTACCAGCTCTTGTAACTGATCTTTCAACTCTTTCAATTCAGCTGGTGCCATCCTGTAGGGAGGGATAGAGATCGGTCTGGTTTCAGGAATCAATTCTATCTCGAACTCTATCTCCCTAGTAGGTGGTAAACCTGGCAGTTCGTCTGGAAACACATCTATAAACTCACTAACCACAGGCACTGAGGCGGGCTCTCTGACATGACTATCCAGCTCTCTCACATGAGCTAGAAAACCCTGACAACCCCTCCTGAGCAGCCTACGAGCCTGTAGGGCTGATATCAACCCTCTAGGTGTACCCCTCCTGTCTCCTCTGAAGACAACCTCTGACCCATCCTGACATCTGAACCTGACTACCTTGTTTCTGCAATCCAAGGTAGCACCATGGGTAGATAGCCAATCCATCCCTAGAATGACGTCAAAATCTATCAAATCTAGAACCACAAGGTCGGCGGACATGCATCTTCCCTCAACAAACACTGGACTACACTGGCAGACTGACTCTGCCACTGACGGGTCACACTTGGGTCCACTGACCCATAGGGGACACTCTAACCTGGAGACCATCAACCCCAACCTCTCGACGGCTCTCGGAGCAATAAAAGAATGCGATGCACCAGGGTCCATTAAGGCATAAACATCGGAACAACCAATGATGAGATTACCTGACACCATGGTGTTGGATGTATTAGCCTCCTGCTGTGTCATAGTGAAAATCTGTGCTGGAGCAGACGGACCTTCACCTCTGAAACCCGCTAAAGAAGAGGCTGCTCCTCTCCCTCTACCTCTGCCACTAGCCTGAGTTGCTGTTGGAGCTACTGGCTGAGCTACACTGCCTGAACCTGTTTGCTGGGACTGTGCCATAACAGCTGCTCTAGGACATTCCCCAGCCATATGTCCCTCTTGCCCACATCTGAAGCAGGCTCTGGACCCATAAAGGCACACTCCCTTGTGTGGCTTACCACACTTCACACATGCTACATTGTCTGCATTTGAGCTTGAGCCAGTTCCCAATCCCAGACTTGACTTGATCTTGCTCCAGAATTTGTTCTTCTTTGAATTGGCTTTACTCCATCTCTTACTGCCTGAACTCAGAGAAGAAGGGTCTAATCTCCCCCCTCCTGGGGTTTTGGAACCAGAAGGTTGTGCCACAGACTGCTTGACTTTCCCTTCAATGATTGCACTAGCCTCCATCCTCCGAGCCATATCTACAATGGCATGGAAACTCTCCCTCTCTGCTGACTGAATCAAGGAGGAATACCTGGAATGGAGCTTTATGATATACCTCCTTGACTTTTTCGGATCTGTGTCCAGATTTTGCTCGGCAAACGGCAACAGCTCCAAAAACTTGTCAGTATACTCATC
This sequence comes from Manihot esculenta, assembly GCF_001659605.2. Classification (NCBI taxonomy): domain Eukaryota; kingdom Viridiplantae; phylum Streptophyta; class Magnoliopsida; order Malpighiales; family Euphorbiaceae; genus Manihot; species Manihot esculenta. Next base: position 31,031,031 of record NC_035175.2, read on the forward strand.
TACACTCATTTCTTCCGTCTGCCTCAACTTCTCAAATTCAATCATCTTCAATTCCCTTGAACTGTCAGGGAAAGCCCATCCTGCAAATTCATTAGCAAACTCCTCCCATGACATGCTATCCACCCTCGGGCTCACATAATTCTTAAACCACTCTCGGGCCTTCTTGCACTTTAGTGTGAACCCAGCCATCTGAATGGCTCTACTATCATCAGCCCCTATCTCATCTGTTATCATCTTGACCCTCTCCAGGTACACAAACGGGTCATCACCAGTTTCAAACTGGGGAGCACCCAGCTTTATGTAGTCGGTCATCTTGACCTTGCTCCCTCCAGATGAGCTAGGTTTAGGCATTTGGGTTTCTGGGACAGTAGGTGCTGCTGGTGGTGGAGGAGATGCAGCATCCCCTGGGGTAGGGTTTGCTGGATTTGGATGGTAGGGTGGGGGTGGATACATAGGGTACTGTGGGTATGGTGGGTAGTAAGGTGGGTATGGCATGTGTGTGGGGTAAGGATTAAAGCTAGGGTAATCCGATGTACCTCCCATCGAATACCCGGGATTTTGTGAAAAGGGTGGGTAGTAAGGTGGCTGCACAAATCCCGAGGCCTGAGTGCCTCCTTGGGATTCTCCCACTCCCTCTTCCGACATACTTACTCCGAGACTGCCATCCCTCCTCTGATCCACATCCATCTGATCCCCCATATCCTCTGACATTGCACCTTGCACTGTTCCCCTCACTGATCTGCTTCTACCCAGATCCAAAGACCATCTAGGGTCTCTTACTGCTCTTTCTCTGCTGGACCTACTTGACATTGCCCTAGGCAATGCGGGAGGACGGGCATCTGTGCCCTCGTCCTGAGGTGGTACTCCAGTCAATCGTGCAGATCGACGAGTTCCTCTCATCCTGTTTTCTGAAAAACAACACACATCACATAAACATTAGCATTAAATGGTTCATGTGCAAACACATGAACCCGCGTCACGTACACCACATATCATAGCATAACATTAATGCACATGCATATAATCATGGCATTTCACATCATCATTCAAGACAGGACTCTACATCCTATCCTAGTGGACATGATCTTTCCTATTGTGGTTGACCTTCTATAACATCTATGAGCCCGACACTCTAGGTCCGACCATGTGAACCCAAACCAGGCTCTGATACCACTCTGTAACGACCCAGAAATCGGACCGCTACCGGCGCTAGGATCCATATCGGCTTAAGGCCGCCGGGACCCGTAGCAAGCCTAACATACATCCTGCGAACCTGTATAATCCCATACATGATCAACAACATACATAAAAATTTGAACTTTTCTTTTTCATTCATGAACCAAACTCAACCTGTGCATGCATTAACATAGACATTAACATTAACCCCACCTTGGAGTCCTCATCAATGCTCCAATGGGGTAACATAATCATGCATTAAGTTTGGTAAAACATAAACATCAATAAGAGATCATGCATTCCTTAAGGGATTACGCAACTATGGTCAAACACACTTCTAAAACTCAATATCATCATTACATTACATAACTCAACATTACATTACAAAATCCATCATGTCCACTACTAGCTATTACATAACCAAGACTTTACTCTATCTGACCTCCTGCTCTATCCTGCACCTGCAAACCTGGGGGTTAAGGGAGAGGGGTGAGCTATAAAGCCCAGTGAGCAGAATCATAAAACATTATATTTAAAACATATGATATTATGAAATGCGTCACATCACAGCTAATCACATCAAGGGTTGGGTGAACTTGTCACCAAATAGTCCCAGCATCATTCGTGCCAGGCCATAGCATGTGGTCCTGGTCTTCCTGTCATAACATACATTACTTACCATTGCCCCAGGGCCTCATCTGGGCACCTGTGGTCCTGGTCTTCCTCAGGGACTAAATGGGTCATCCAACATTCACCCACATCAACAACAAAGAATGTAATGCAATGCAACATATTCGTGTATTCTAATGCAATCACCCTATTACATCATCATGATGCATGAAACATGATAAAATCATTTAATTTCTCAATTTAAAGGATTAAGATTAATTCAATTACCTCTGGCTAGCTCTGACCAGACACTGAAGCAGCTGACTCACTGCTGGGGTCCTTGGTTCCTCGGGTCCGAACCTACACAGGTGGACTCAAATGAGGGACCAAACATACATGAACATGACTCTAAAATACTCCCCAAAAACCCCCTAAAATACCTTGAAACAATTACATAAATCATGTAAGAAATGGCTGAACAGGGCACTTTCGGCAGCAGGTTCGGCGGACGAAAGTCCCTCTAGAGCCGAAAGTCATGCACCTTCGGCGGCACTTTCGGCGGCCGAAGGTTCCCTCCAGAGACGAAACTCATGCATGTTCGGGGGCACCTTCGGCGGTCGAAACACCCTTCCAGAGCCGAAAGTCCAACTTTCGGGGGCAGGGTTCAGCAGCCGAAACAAGCTACCACAGGTAGGTTCGGCGGCCGAAAGTCCTTTCGGCTGCCGAACCTGGTTTCTCCCGAAAGAGCAGAAACTTAGTTCAACATGCATAAACGCCTCCCAACTTATTCAAACATGCATTTTCTATTCTACAACAAGCATACTCAAGCATACAAGCTCCTAGGGGCTTTAAACCATCAAAAACCCCAACTACAACACATCAAACAACCCACATTGCTCATAAACATACCATAAACCCATAAACATAACAGTAACCTAACATGCATTTCTACCCCATAGATCTTCATAAAACTTGTTTAAATCATGCAAGAAAGGTTGGATCTAAGCTTACCTCTTGAAGACCGAGAGGAAAGACGATCCTAGCTTGGAAGTAGGGAGAAATCCACTCTTTGGTCTCCAAGCTTCCAAACTTGCTCTTTTGCTCAAAGATCTTCAAACCAAGTGAAAACTCATAAGAAAATCATGAAGATTTGAAGGAAAGAGTTCAAGATCGGTGAGGGACGGCGGAGAGCTCACCTTGGCAGAAAATGGGGAGAAAAACTCGCCCGTTCGGACAAGGGGACACTTTTATAGGTGGCTGGCCAGGCCACTTTCGGGGGCCGAACGTGCCTCCGCATGCATGCCATGTTCGGCGGCCGAACATAAGGTTCGGCGGCCAAACCTAGACTTCCCTCACTTATGCCTTCGGGGCCCTAACGTGCCTCCAAAATGCATGCATGTTCGGCGGTCGAACTTGAGGTTCGGCGGCCGAACCTGGGTTTTCCTCTAAGGTTATTTCCATGCAAAAATTCATTTTCTTTCATACTTAAAACCATAAAATACATTAAAACATTTATGAAAACATGATTTTACCCTTCTAGGGGTCTCCGACATCCGAGATTCCACCGAAGAGGTAGGAATTCCGATACCGGAGTCTAGCCGGGTATTACATTAATTAAGATTGATACTTGATTTTGTAAACTTATCAGTGAATGTTAACATGTCTGCATCTATTACATGCACTAAGCTATGGTGATTTGCTATAAATAGAATGTGTGCAATAAAGGCAAAAGAAGATTTTTATATTGAATATGAAGTAAATTATTGTCGTGCACAAGGATACATATGGCACTCATACCTTATACTAAGAAGTTGACAAGTATGCTTTGTATCATGTTAACAACATTTGACTAGCTTGTAAATATTCACTTGATTATATATATACGTGAACTTGTTTGCTCTATTTTGTTATCTGTTTGCTATCACCCACTAAGCGTTAGCTCAGCGTGTTGGTTTTTACCTCACGCAGGTTGTAGATAAAGTAGGCATGCAGAGTTCATCAGAGGTCTACATCAGATATCAAAGCCAATATCATAGCTGGTTGTTTTGAGTTTCTGAGTCATAGTACAATTGTATTCTGGCATGTACATATTAAATAGAGTGAGTTATGAAGGTTATGTAAATTAAAGAATAGTAAGATGTCAAATAACAATTGATAATTTTACATGTGTTTTTCATATATACTACAGGTTGAAATGTTGATGAAACAGAGGAGACTCTGCTAAAATTTTGGTTTAAAACCTCACATTTACATTAATCACCTTATAAAATTTACTTGGACTACCTAAAAACTTGGTATTTACATATAAATGAAATTGTTTAGTCTTGATGTCTAAAAAGGTATAGTTTGTGATAGTCCTTGCTCTATCTACACTTTGTGTAACGACCCCAAAATGGATCGTCACCGGCGCTAGGATTCAGGTCGGCTTAAGGCCGCCAGAACCCGTAGCAAGCCTGCTATACTCTCTGTGTACCTGTAAACCTCATACATGATCATACATTTTCTGTGAAAATAAAACTCTTTTCTGAACCAAGGCTTAACCTGTGCATGCACTATCTCTGTACTCTGTACTCATGTACTCTGTACTCTGTATCCCTGACTAGAGCTTGCTCTAGATGGGTTAACTCATACCTGTTAAGCCTGGTTTTCACATACAGGAAAACATATATACATATACAGATCATGTACAAAACATACATCACTAGGTCAAGCAACAACTATTACATCTCTTTAATATTACATGTCCACTCTAAGCTATTACAGATCTCTTTACTTTTCCTGTACTCTGCTGGACTGTCCCTGTACACTGTACACTGAACCTGCAAAACTGGGGTTAAGGGAGTGGGATGAGCTCTATAGCCCAGTGAGTAGAACAGTAAAACATCTCAGTAAAATATGATCTCATGGAATGCACCATATCACAGACAAGCCACATCAAGAGTAAACCTGTCACCACATAGTCCCAGTAACTCTGTGCCAGGGCGTAGAATCGAGCACCTGGTCTTCCTGTCATATATGTATATGTGTATATAACACCTCTGTACTTACCATTGCTAGGGCGTAGTCAAAGGCTCCTGGACTTTGCTATACCTGCCAGGGCGTAGTCAAAGGCTCCTGGACTTCGCTATACCTGCCAGGGCGTAGTCAAAGGCTCCTGGACTTCCTGTCTGAGACTATTGGATCATTCAGCATTCACTCACATCACCAAATAACGATGCAATGCAACATATTCGTGAATACTAATGCACTCAACCTATGGCATAAACATGATGCATGAGATATGCTAAAAGCAGTTTATGGTTCAATTAAAAGTCATAAGTTTAGTTCCACTCACCTCTGGCTATCTGGACTGACTGACTCTGCAGGTTCTGAACCTCTGGAGCAGTACTCACTGCTGCTCTCTCTGGTTCCTCTGGTCTGTACCTATACAGATGGACTCAAATGAGGGACCAAACAAGCGTAGAAATAACTCTCTTAAACGTCCCTAAGAATCCCCCTAAACTCACTCAACTATCCATGCAAAGCATGCAAAAGAAAGCTGGACAGGACACTTTCGACGGCAGGTTCGGCGGCCGAATGTCCTCTCCAGAGACGAAACTCTAGCACCTTCGGCGGCACCTTTGGCGGCCGAAACCCCTAAACAGAGCCGAACATGCAAAACAGGCTGTGGCAGCCAAGCCACCATGCAAGAGGTTCGGCTACCGAACCTGAGTTCATCCAGAACTCAGCTTCAACGGCAAACCATCTTCTCCTTCCCTTCAACCACTCAAACCATATATACGCCAACTCCTCAACACACATATACTCACGTATATGATCACAGGGGTCCAAAACTATCTAATAACCCCAAACAACAAATCAAACATAACACAAAAACATGTATACATGCATAACTCATCAAAACCACTACTTCTCACTTTAACATACATCTCTCTCCCTTAATTTCCATAAAACCTTCAGAAAACACATAAACAGGTTCAAGAGCATTACTTACCTCCTATAACAAGAAGCTGAACACTCTGAACTAAGGAAAACGGACCAACTCTCCTCAAACTCTCAAACACTTAGCTTTTGTTTCAAACTTCCAAAACCTTTGAAAAACAAATGTCACTCTTCTGTATGAGCAGCTCAATAGCATTTGGAGATTAGTCATGAGGGACGTGGCCTATTCCAAGAATCTGAGGCCAACATCTGTCACAATCCATGACTCAGCTGGCTGGCCAACTCATCTTCGGCTGCCCAAGCACATGCAAGATCAGGCAACGTTCGGGGGCCGATCTAAATCTTCGGAAGCCGAACATTAAGCACTTTCGGCGGCCGAACTTATCTTCGGCGGCCGAACTTGGCTCAACTGCCTTAGGTCATTGCAACTCAAAACTCTCTTCCATTAACCTTAAAACTTCAACACAAATCCCATCACTGAATAAAACATAATTCCTACCTGGTTTATAGAATTCCGACACCCCGGATTCCACCAGACAACAGGAATTCCGGTGCCGGACTCTAGCCGGGTAGTACACTTTGGTAGGGTAAGGGGTGTTACAATTAGTGGTATTAGAGCAAAGGTTTAGGCGATTCTAGGTCATAGTATGTATGTGTATATGTGTCATATATGTACATGCCAAAATGAGTTACAGCTATGATATGGTTCTGATGTAAATCTCTTCTTTGTATCTTTAGGTCAGATAGAATATGTCATATGAGTCACAAAGAGCAGTAGATGAAGAGGTAGAGAGTCATGCTCCCTCTGAGGCAGCTGCACCTGTTGTTGCTCCTCCACCTGCTGCTGCTGGCGGACCGGGGCAGGATGCATTGTTTCAGCAAATAGCTGAGTTGCTTAGGAGGATTACACAAAATGTACCAGAGGTACCACCACCACCACCTGTAGCAGTCTAGGTTCCCCCACCTGTTGTAGCCCAGGCACAATCTAGGCCTCCAATAGAAAAACTCAGGAAGTATGGTGCTACAAAGTTTAGAGATAAAAAGGAAGATGATCCTTCAGCTGCAAAATTCTGGATAGAAAGTATAGAAAGGGTTTTACAGCAGCTACAGTGTTCACCAGCAAAGAGCTTGATGTGTGTAGTATCATTGCTAAAAGATGAAGCCTATAGATGGTGGACAACATTAACACAGATGGTTCGACCTGTAATACCCGGCTAGAGTCCGGCATCGGAATTCCTGTAGTCTGGTGGAATTTCGGATATCGGAACCCTCTAGAAGGGTATTATGTATGTTTTTCTAAAGTGTTTTAGTATGTTTTAATGTTTTAAGTATAAAGGAAAATGAGTTTTGAAAGAAAAGCACCAAGGAAGAAAAGCCAGGTTCGGCCGCCGAAAGTGAGTTTCGGCCGCCGAACATGCATGGCTTTCGGGTTTCACGTTTGGCCGCCGAAGGTGGTCTGGCCAGCCACCTATAAAAGGCCCTAGGTCGGTCAAATGGATAAGATTTTCTTTCCATCTACACGAGCTGAGGTGAGACCATGATCTTCTTTGGGTGATCTTCATGTTTTCTCAAATCTTTCATAGTTTTGATGAGTTTTTATGTTGTTTTGAAGATTTTGAGCAAAAGACCTAAGTTTTAAAGCTTGGAGACTTTGTGAGTGGATTTCTCCATATCTCCACGTTAGGATCACCTACCCTCGAGATCTTCAAGAGGTAAGTGTTGATCCTTAGCTTCTTTGATGATTTTTGAAGGTTTTATGGAAGTTTTATGGTAGAGATGCATGTTTAGGTTAAGTTGAGGTTTTTGGTGATTTTGTGCATAAGCATGTTATGTGTTGAGTTTGTTAAGTTTGTTGGGGTTTTAAGTTAGTTTTGGACCCCTTTGTGCATGTACTTGAGTATATGCTTGTGGTTGAGATGTGGGTTGCATGTTTGAGTGAAGTTTGGAAGAGTTGTGCATGAGTTGAGCAAGGTTATGCCTAACTGGAGAACCCAGTTTCGACCGCTGAAGGAATGTTCGGCCGCCGAATGTATTGAGGAGGTGGTTTCGGCTGCCTAAACCTGCCCCCGAAAGATTGGACTTTCGTCTCTGGAGGGGAGGTTCGGCCGCCGAAGGTGCCGCCGAAGGTTGTGGACTTTCGGCTCTGAAGTGCCTTTCAGCCCCCAAACCTTGCCCCCGAAAGTGAGGCTTTGGTTTAGGAAGGGACTTTCGGCTGCCGAAGGTCAAGTTCAGCCGCCGAAAGTGCATGAGTTTCGGCTCTGAAGAGGACTTTCGGCCGCCGAACCTGCCGCCGAAAGTGCCCTGTCCAGCCTTCTTTTGCATGCTTTATGTGATTGTTTTAGGATGTTTTAATGGGATTTTGGGGAGTTTTATAGACATGTTTTTGAGTTAGTTTGGTCCCTCATTTGAGTCCACCTGTGTAGGAACGGACCAGAGGAACCAGAGAGATCAGCAGTGAGTACTGCTTCAGAACCTACAAAGTCAGTTCAGAGTCAGCCAGAGGTGAGTGGAACTAAACTAAATCTTTTAATATATGAGAAAGTAAATGTTTTAGCATGTTCCATGCATCATGAAATGCAATAGGTTGATTGCATTAGAATTCACTAAGATGTGCATTGCATTATTGATTGTATTTGCAGACGGACACAGAGTGGATTCATTAGCCCTTCTATAAAGACCTGAGGAGCCCCTTTGAGGGCCGGGCATTATAAAGTCCTGAGGAGCCCGACGGGCCGAGCACATACAGCATTAGTTGTATTAATAAAGACCTGAGGAGCTCCATCGCGGGCCAGGCATAGTTCGAAGGGATTTTTGTTTTCGTCCGTCCGAAAGGTGATTACTTGTGAAGTGATGCATTCCATGAGATCATGTTTTAATAACATGTTTTATTGTTCAACTCACTGGGCTAGTATAGTTCACCCTCTCTCCTAATCCCAGTTTTGCAAGTTCAGTGTACAGGAGAAAGTAAGCAGGGTACAGAAGAGTAAAGTGATGTGTAATAGTATAGTGTGGACATGTAACTATTGTAAAGAGATAGTTAGTCTTGTACAGTGTATAGAATTGTGCTTGACCCAGATATGTTGTAATCCCTTTTTATATACATGGTCTCATTATGTAAATATTTTTATTGATGTGTTTGAAAAATCAGGCTTAACATAATATGAGTTTGACCCGCCTAGAGCAATGATGAGAGCTCTAGCAGGGGTTTTATAGTACAGAGTTAGTGCATGCACAGGTTGAGCCTTGGTACAGAGAAAAGTTATCATTTTTTTACAGAAAATGTATGATCATGTATGGGATTTTACAGGTGTTCAGTGAGTATGGCAGGCTTGCTACGGGTCCCGGCGACCTCAAGTCGATCTGGATCCTAGCGCCGGTAGCAGTTCGGTTTTCGGGCTGTTACACGACCAGCGCGGCAGACTTGGGAATTCTTTTTGTCAGAGTTTAAGAAGAAATATGTTGGGGCCTTATATATAGAAGAGAGAAGGTGGGAGTTCTTATACCTCAGACAGGGCAGGTTTACAGTAACTAAGTATGAGCGAGAATTTGTCAGACTTAGTAAGTATGCCGCAGAGATAGTTCCTATAGAGGAAGAAAGATGTAAACAGCTACAGGAGTTGGTAGACAAGGGTTTCATCCGCCCGAATACCTCACCTTGGGGTGCTCCAGTACTGTTTGTCAGAAAGAAGGATGGATCTCTTAGACTTTGTATCGACTACAGACAGTTGAACAAAGTCACTACCAAGAACAAGTATCCTCTACCTAGGATCGACGATCTATTCGACCAGCTAGCAGGAGCAGGTTGTTTTTCTAAGATAGATCTGAGGTCCGGATACCACCAGTTAAGAATCAGGGAAGAGGATGTACCAAAGACAGCTTTCAGGACCAGATATGGGCATTATGAGTTCCTAGTAATGCCATTCGAGTTAACTAACGCCCCTGCAGCATTCATGGACCTCATGAACAGAGTTTTCAGAGAGTACCTGGATCACTTTGTTATTGTCTTCATAGATGATATCTTGGTGTACTCCAGGAATGCAGAGGAGCATGCCCAGCATCTGAGGATAGTCTTATAGACCTTGAGAGAGCATGGCTTGTATGCCAAGTTCTCCAAGTGTGAGTTCTGGCTGAGGAGCATTTCTTTCTTGGGGCATGTGGTGTCAGATGAAGGAATAGCAGTGGACCCCAAGAAGGTAGAGGCAGTAGCCAACTGGCCTATACCCACCACAGTGACAGAGATCAAGAGTTTTCTGGGTTTGGCAGGCTATTATAGGAGGTTCGTTCAGGACTTCTCTAGAATTGCTGCTCCCATGACCAGACTGACCAGGAAGAACCAGAAGTTTGTATGGTCAGAAGAATGTGAAGAAAGTTTTGAAGAGCTGAAGAGACGGTTGACTACCGCACCGGTGTTAGCCCTGCCGACTAGTGATGAAGATTTCACAGTGTTCTGTGATGCATCCCGAGTGGGATTGGGTTGTGTGTTGATGCAGAATGACAGAGTAATAGCTTATGCTTCTAGACAGCTGAAGAAGCACGAGCTGAACTACCCTACACACGATCTTGAGATGGCAGCTGTTATCTTTGCACTCAAGATGTGGAGGCATTACCTTTATGGGGTTAAATATGAGATCTTCACTGATCATAAAAGCCTACAGCACATCTTGAGCCAGAGAGAGCTAAACTTAAGGCAGAGACGGTGGGTAGAATTGCTCAGTGACTATGATTGCAAAATCCAGTATCATCCGGGTAAGGCTAATGTTGTAGCTGATGCCTTAAGCTGGAAGTCACTTGGCAGTTTATCCCACATTATAGCAGAGAAGAGGTCAGTGGTGAAGGACTTCTACAGGCTCGTGGATGAAGGGCTACAGTTAGAGTTATCTGGTACAGGTGCTTTAATCGCACAGATGAGAGTTACCCCCGTGTTTCTGGAGCAGGTAGCTCTGAAACAGCATGAGGACCCTGAGTTAGTGAAAATTGCCAGGACCGTTCAGTCAGGCAACAGTGCAGAGTTCAGATTTGATAGCCAAGGGATTCTTCGCCACGGGAATAGGCTATGTGTACCAGATGACATTGGGTTAAAGGGAGACATTATGAGGGAAGCTCATAATGCTAGGTATAGCGTTCACCCTAGAGCCACCAAGATGTATCAAGACCTGAAAAGAGTGTATTGGTGGCCAGCTATGAAGAGAGAAGTGGCACAGTTTGTGTCAGCCTGCGAGATATGTCAAAGGGTGAAGCTAGAACATCAGAAGCCGGCTGGAATGCTTAACCCACTACCGATTCCAGAGTGGAAATGGGAAAACATAGCTATGGATTTTGTAGTGGGGTTACCGGCAGCGTCCAACAGGCTAGACTCCATATGGGTGATCGTGGATAGACTAACTAAATCTACTCACTTCATTCCAGTCAGGAGTAACTACTCTGTGGACAAGTTAGCGCAGGTCTATGTAGAAGAGATAGTAAGGTTGCATGGAGTTCCAGTGTCTATAGTATCAGATAGAGGACCCCAGTTCACCTCCAGGTTTTGGCGGAGTCTGCAAACTGCCATGGGCACAAGGTTGGATTTCAGCACTGCTTTCCATCCACAGACAGACGAACAGTCAGAGAGGACCATCCAGACCATAGAGGATATGCTTAGAATGTGTGTGTTAGACTTTGGCAGTTCTTGGAGGCAGCATCTACCTTTGGTGGAGTTTGCTTACAATAACAGCCATCATACTAGCATAGGGATGGCCCCTTATGAAGCTCTGTATGGGAGGAAGTGCAGAACGCCTGTTTGCTGGGAAGAGGTAGGAGAGAAGGCTCTTGCAGGGCCAGAGTTAATAGAGATTACCAGCAGGTTAGTGCCTATCATCAGAGAGAGGATCAGAACTGCTGTGAGCAGACAGAAAAGCTATGCAGATATCCGCAGGAAACAGATAGAGTTTCAGGAGGGTGATATGGTATTGCTAAAGGTGTCTCCAATGAAAGGAGTGGTTCGGTTTGGAAAGAAGGGTAAGCTAGCTCCACAGTACATTGGTCCCTTTGAGATCTTGCAGAAGGTCGGGAATGTGTCGTATAAGCTGGATTTACCTGCTTCTATGGAAAGAATTCACCCGGTTTTCCATGTTTCTATGCTTAGGAAGTTTGTGTCAGATCCGAGTAAGGTTCTTAGTGAGCCTGAGGTAGAGATCCTTGGAGATCTCACCTATGTAGAGCAGCCAATGAGGATCATTGACACTCAGATCAGAAAGTTGAGAAACAAAAAGATCCCGATGGTGAAAGTTCTGTGGAACCACCATAATCTAGAAGAGTACACCTGGGAGACACGGGAGTCTATGCTCCAGCAATATCCATATCTATTTTGAGGTTAGTTTTTCCCCTTTTCTATGTGTTTAGTTGTTTGAGGAACATTAGGGGACGAATGTTCTTAGGGGGGGAGAATGTAATACCCGGCTAGAGTCCGGCATCGGAATTCCTGTAGTCTGGTGGAATTTTGGATGTCGGAACCCTCTAGAAGAGTATTATGTATGTTTTTCTAAAGTGTTTTAGTATGTTTTAATGTTTTAAGTATAAAGGAAAATGAGTTTTGAAAGAAAAGCACCAAGGAAGAAAAGCCAGGTTCGGCCGACGAACATGCATGGCTTTCGGGTTTCACGTTTGGCCGTCGAAGGTGGTCTGGCCAGCCACCTATAAAAGGCCCTAGGTCGGTCAAATGGATAAGATTTTCTTTCCATCCGCACGAGCTGAGGTGAGACCATGATCTTCTTTGGGTGATCTTCATGTTTTCTCAAATCTTTCATAGTTTTGATGAGTTTTTATGTTGTTTTGAAGATTTTGAGAAAAAGACCTAAGTTTTGAAGCTTGGAGACTTTGTGAGTGGATTTCTCCATATCTCCACGTTAGGATCACCTACCTTCAAGATCTTCAAGAGGTAAGTGTTGATCCTTAGCTTCTTTGATGATTTTTGAAGGTTTTATGGAAGTTTTATGGTAGAGATGCATGTTTAGGTTAAGTTGAGGTTTTTGGTGATTTTATGCATAAGCATGTTATGTGTTGAGTTTGTTAAGTTTGTTGGGGTTTTAAGTTAGTTTTGGACCCCTTTGTGCATGTACTTGAGTATATGCTTGTGGTTGAGATGTGGGTTGGATGTTTGAGTGAAGTTTGGAAGAGTTGTGCATGAGTTGAGCAAGGTTCTGACTAACTGGAGAACCCAGTTTCAGCCACCGAAGGAATGTTCGGCCGCCGAATGTGTTGAGGAGGTGGTTTCGGCTGCCTAAACCTACCCCCGAAAGATTGGACTTTCGTCTCTGGAGGGGAGGTTCGGCCGCCGAAGGTTGTGGACTTTCGGCTCTGGAGTGCCTTTCAGCCCCCGAACCTTGCCCCCGAAAGTGAGGCTTTGGTTTAGGAAGGGACTTTCGGCTGCCGAAGGTCAAGTTCGGCCGCCGAAAGTGCATGAGTTTCGACTCTGGAGAGGACTTTCGGCCGCCAAACCTGCCGCCGAAAGTGCCCTGTCCATCCTTCTTTTGCATGCTTTATGTGATTGTTTTAGGTTGTTTTAGTGGGCTTTTAGGGAGTTTTATAGACATGTTTTTGAGTTAGTTTGGTCCCTCATTTGAGTCAACCTGTGTAGGAACGGACCAGAAGAACCAGAGAGATCAGCAGTGAGTATTGCTTCAGAACCTGCAGAGTCAGTTCAGAGTCAGCCAGAGATGAGTGGAACTAAACTAAATCTTTTAATATATGAGAAAGTAAATGTTTTAGCATGTGCCATGCATCATGAAATGCAATAGGTTGATTGCATTAGAATTCACTAAGATGTGCATTGCATTATTGATTGTATTTGCGGACGGACACAGAGTGGATTCATTAGCCCTTCTATAAAGACCTGAGGATCCCCTTTGAGGGCCGGGCATTATAAAGTCCTGAGGAGCCCGAAGGGCCGGGCACATACAGCATTAGTTGTATTAATAAAGACCTGAGGAGCTCCATCGCGGGCCAGGCATAGTTCGAAGGGATTTTTGTTTCCGTCCGTCCGAAAGGTGATTACTTGTGAAGTGATGCATTCCATGAGATCATGTTTTAATAACATGTTTTATTGTTCAACTCACTGGGCTAGTATAGCTCACCCCTCTCCCCTAATCCCAGTTTTGCAGGTTCAGTGTACAGGAGAAAGTCAGCAGGGTACAGAAGAGTAAAGTGATGTGTAATAGTATAGTGTGGACATGTAACTATTGTAAAGAGATAGTTAGTCTTGTACAATGTATAGAATTGTGCTTGACCCAGATATGTTGTAATCCCTTTTTATATACATGGTCTCATTATGTAAATGTTTTTATTGATGTGTTTGAAAAATCAGGCTTAACATAATATGAGTTTGACCCGCCTAGAGCAATGATGAGAGCTCTAGCAGGGGTTTTATAGTACAGAGTTAGTGCATGCACAGGTTGAGCCTTGGTACAGAGAAAAGTTATCATTTTTTTACAGAAAATGTATGATCATGTATGGGATTTTACAGGTATTCAGTGAGTATGGCAAGCTTGCTACGGGTCCCGGCAACCTTAAGTCGATCTGGATCCTAGCGCCGGTAGCAGTTCGGTTTCCGAGCTGTTACACGACCAGAGCGGCAGTCTTGGGAATTCTTTTTGTCAGAGTTTAAGAAGAAATATGTTGGGGCCTTATATATAGAAGAGAGAAGGTGGGAGTTCTTATACCTCAGACAGGGCAGGCTTACAGTAACTAAGTATGAGCGAGAATTTGTCAGACTTAGTAAGTATGCCACAGAGATAGTTCCTACAGAGGAAGAAAGATGTAAACGCTTTGAGCAAGGATTACATGCTGATATCAGAATGTACCTCACAGCTATGCATATTAGGGAACTTTCAGTTTTAGTGGAGATGGCCCACAGCTTGGAGCGAATTAAAGAAGAGGAGCAAAGTAGAAAGCAGAAAGGGCAACAGAAGAGGAGCCAGAGTCAGTATCAGGGACAATCCTCTGCATCTCAGACAACTAGTAAGAGACAGAGGTATTTTCAGCAGACAGGGCAGAGAGGGCCATTTAGGCAGATTCAGAGACCTGGGCAGAGTTCAGTAGTGAGGTCTGGACAGCAGACTACCTCAGTATCTAGTACAGCAGGACCAGGTAGAGGGTTACCACCAATATGTGAGCATTGTGGCAGGAGACATGACGGAGTATGCAGGAGATTAACTGGGGCTTGCTACTTATGTGGAAGCTCAGACCACTTTATGAGGGATTGTCCTAGAGGCTAGTCAGTGCAGCTTATACAGACAGAGAGATCTATGCCGACGGGGTTTAGAGGTAGAGGTAGAGGTAGAGGTGAATCTAGCAATGTTCAAAGTCACAGAGTATTAGAGACAGTAGATAGACCAGATACTAGAGCACCTGCCAGGGCCTATGCTATTCGTGCAAAGGAAGACTAGAACAAACCAGATGTTATAGCTGGTAAATTTTCTATTTTTGGCAAATATGTTTATGCATTAATTGATCCTGGTTCCACACATTCATACATCAGCATACCCATCAATAATGAGAAGGGAATTGAAGTAGACCCTTTAGAACATGATATAGCAGTGACCAATCCCTTAGGACATCTTGTGATTGTGAATAGAGTTTACAGAGATTGTCCTATATGTGTGCAAGGTCATACATTTTTAGGTGACTTGATAGAGTTACCTTTTAGAGAGTTCGATGTGATTCTGGGTATGGATTGGTTGTCTAGACATCATGTCATAGTTGATTGTAAGTTAAAACGAGTTACACTCAAAACATTAGAGGGTTCTGAGGTTATAGTTGTGGGTGAGAGGTCAGATTACCTCTCTAATGTCATATCTGCCACTACAGCTAGGAGGTTGATTAGAAAAGGTTGTACAGCTTATCTAGCTAGTGTGATTGAAACTAAGAAGGAAGGTCCTAGTGTGTCAAACCTACCCACAGTATGTCATTTTCCAGATGTATTTCCTGAAGAGTTGTCAGGGTTACCTCCAGAAAGGGAAGTGGATTTTGCTATAGAAGTTGTGCCAGGTACCGTACCTATTTCAATTGCTCCTTACAGAATGGCTCCTACAGAATTGAAAGAGTTGAAAATACAGTTACAAGAGTTACTTGATAAGGGCTTTATTCGACCTAGTGTTTCACCATGGGGTGCACCAGTGTTGTTTGTGAAAAAGAAAGATGGATCTCTTCGATTGTGCATTGATTACAGGCAGTTGAATAAGGTAACTATAAAGAATAAATATCCATTGCCCAAAATAGATGATTTGTTTGATCAGTTGAAAGGGGCCAGCATTTTCTCTAAAATAGATTTGAGATCGGGTTACCATCAGTTGAGAGTTAAAGGGGTAGATGTGCCTAAGATTGCATTCAGGACACGATATGGACATTATGAGTTTTTGGTTATGCCATTTGGGTTAACAAATGCACCTGCATCATTTATGGATCTAATGAACCGAATCTTCCATCCATATTTAGACCAGTTTATTGTAGTATTCATTGATGATATTCTGGTGTACTATAAAACTAGAGAAGACCATGACAGGCATCTGAGAGTAGTATTGCAGACTCTGAGGGAAAAGCAACTTTATGCCAAGTTCAGTAAATGTGATTTTTGGCTCGATGAAATAGCATTTTTGGGACATGTTGTATCAACTGAGGGAATTAGGGTAGATCCCCAGAAGATTAAAGCTGTTCTAGAATGGAAGCCACCAAAGAATGTTGCAGAGGTCAGAAGTTTCTTGGGTCTAGCTGGGTACTACAGACGGTTTGTGAAAGGGTTTTCACTCATAGCAGATCCATTGACTAAATTACTACATAAGAATGTTAAGTATGTTTGGGATGATAGATGTCAGACAAGTTTTGACAGATTGAAGACTATGCTCACCGAAGCACCTATACTTACACAACCTGTTTCTGGCAAGGAATTTGTGATATACAGTGATGCTTCTCACAATGGACTTGGATGTGTTTTGATGTAAGAAGGTAAAGTGATTGCCTATGCTTCTAGACAATTGAAGTCACATGAGAAGAACTATCCTACCCATGATCTAGAGTTGGCGGCCATAGTTTTTGCACTAAAGATATGGAGACATTACTTATATGGTGAGAAATGTTACATCTATACAGATCATAAAAGTCTGAAATACTTACCCACACAAAAGGAGCTAAACCTGAGATAGAGAAGATGGCTAGAGTTACTAAAAGATTATGATTGCATTATAGATTATCACCCAGGCAAAGCTAATCTGGTAGCAGATGCACTCAGCAGGAAATCCTTATTTGCATTAAGAGCAATGAATGCGCAGTTGACTATAGCGGATGATGGAACTATCATAACAAAATTGAAAGTTAGACCCAGCTTACTACAACAAATTAAAGAAGCACAGAAAGAAGATACAGAGATAGCTTTATGGACTAGACAAGTACAAGAGGGGAAGAAGCAGAAGCATGTGATAAGTGATGATGACTACTTGTACTATGGTGACAAAATATATGTACCTAATGTTGGAGAGTTGAAACAGAGTATTCTTACAGAGGCACACAATAGTCCATATGTTATGCATCCAGGTAGCACTAAGATGTATCAAGATTTGAAGGCGCATTATTGGTGGCTGGGTATGAAAAGAGATATAGTTGAATCTGTAACAAAATGTTTGACATGTCAACGGGTAAAAGCAGAACATCAGGTTCCATCAGGGTTGTTGCAGCCTATCGCTATACCATAATGGAAATGGGATAGAATTACCATGGATTTTGTGACAGGATTGCCACTCACACCAAGGAAGAAAGATGCCATATGGGTAATAGTTGACAAGTTAACTAAATCAGCGCATTTCTTGCCAATCAGAATGGATTATACATTAGAAAAGTATGCAGAATTATACACTAATGAAATTGTGAGACTACATGGTGTTCCTATCTCTATCATATCAGACAGAGATCCAAGATTCACATCCAGATTTTGAAAAAAACTACATGAAGCTCTAGGGACAAGATTGAATTTTAGTACAGCTTTTCATCCTCAGACAGATGGCCAGTCAGAGAAAGTAATTCAAGTTTTGGAAGATATGTTCAGAAGTTGTGTAATTGAATTTGAAGGAAGCTGGGAAAGATATCTCCCACTAGTAGAATTTGCTTACAACAATAGTTATCAGGCTAGTATTAAGATGGCCCTTTATGAAGCATTGTACGGCAGAAAATGTAGAACCCCATTATGCTGGACAAAACTTAGTGAAGCTAAACTTGTAGGTCCAGAGTTGGTAAGACAGACTGGGGAGAAGGTGAAGATTATCAAAGAAAGATTGAAAGCTGCAACAGATAGGCAAAAATCTTATACAGATTTGAGAAGAAAAGATATAGAATTTGCTGTTGGGGACAAAGTGTTTTTAAAAGTTTCTCCATGGAAGAAAGTGCTAAGATTTGGCAATGTAGAAATATAATATTTGATGTTGTATTTCATAATAAAGATTACAACCTATTTATATATAAAAGACGGTATTTAAACAGGAAGGAAAATCAAGTCTATGATTATACAATCCCTAAGATTAAGTAACTAACCCATCTATCAATATTTACTTCCTATATTAATATATTTACTTCCTCTAATCTATAACACTCCCCCTCAAGTTGGAGCATAAATTAATCATGCCCAACTTGTTACATATATAATCAACTCGTCCCATGCAACTTAGGAGACACCGAATTTGTAAATCCAACTTCTTCCAATAATTGACGTACCCACAAAACTTCACAAACGGTTTTTGCCATAACTCGACATTCAGATTCAGCACTAGAACGGGAGACCACATTTTCTCAACTTGGTAAAACGCCTTACACACATCATAAATACGAGAAATATTCCCATTGCCAGAATATAGAAATTCCAAATACTCCATTAATTCTTTAACAAATTCATAATGATTAATAAGACTAATCATCTTACTGTGAATAGAATTTTGAATCCGTGAACAGTACTCGTGACTCTTGAACAGTACTCATGAACAGTACCCGATGAACAGTACTCGTGAATAGTACCGATGAATAGTACTCGTGAACAGTAACCGATGAATAATTCCCGTGAACAATACCTGATGAACAGAGCCATAAGTCTCCAAATGTTACCCTTTATGGATAATCCAAATGAACAGAGTCCTAAATCTCTAAATATTACCCTTTATGAGTAACCCAAATGAACAGAGCCCTAAGTCTCCAAACGTTACCCTTTATGAGTAACCCAAATGAACAGAGCCCTAAGTCTCCAAACGTTACCCTTTATGAGTAACCCAAATGAACAGAGCCCTAAGTATCCAAACGTTACCCTTTATGAGTAACCCAAATGAACAGAGCCCTAAGTCTCCAAACGTTACCCTTTATGAGTAACCCAAATGAACAGAGCCCTAAGTCTCCAAAGGTTACCCTTTATGAGTAACCCAAATGAACAGAGCCCTAAGTCTCCAAACGTTACCCTTTATGAGTAACCCAAATGAACAGAGCCCTAAGTCTCCAAACGTTACCCTTTATGAGTAACTCAAATGAACAGAACCCTAAGTCTCCAAGCGTTACCCTTTATGAGTAACCCAAATGAACAGAACCCTAAGTCTCCAAACGTTACCCTTTATGAGTAACCCAAATGAACAGAGCCCTAAGTCTCCAAATGTTACTCTTTATGGGTAACCCAAATGAATAGTATCAAAAAAATGCCTCCACCCAACACCCAAATGGAAAACGAACCACAAATCTGACAATGGAGCTGTAAGGCGACTTTGGCATCCTCTTTAGGTGAACGGTGAGAGACAAATATTATCCTAGATAGATAACACAAAAGAAAAGGAGTCCTGAGTCTCCAAAAATTTAAACTTGACGAGAGAGAAAATAAATCTCTACAAACCTGGCTCTAATACCATGTAGAAATATAATATTTGATGTTGTATTTCATAATAAAGATTACAACCTATTTATATATAAAAGACTGTATCTAAACAGGAAGGAAAATCAAGTCTATGATTATACAATCCCTAAGATTAAGCAACTAACCCATCTATCAATATTTACTTCCTATATTAATATATTTACTTCCTTTAATCTATAACAGGCAAGAAAGGTAACCTAAGCCCTCGGTTTATTGGTCCATATGAAGTAATTGAGCGTGTGAGTCTCGTAGCCTACAGGCTAGCTTTACCTCCAGAGTTAGACAAAATACACAATTTCTTTCATGTATCCATGTTAAGAAGATACAGATCTGATCATTCACATGTCATTCCAGCTGAAACCATTGATGTACAGTCTGACCTAACTTATGAAGAAGAACCAGTGAAAATTTTAGCAAGGGAAATGAAAGAGTTAACAAAATAAGAAGATTTCCTTAGTGAAAGTGTTGTGGAGAAATCACAAGGTAGAAGAAGCTACATGGGAGAGTGAAGAAGTAATGAAGCAATAATATCCACAGCTATTCAAAACAGGTAAAATTTCAAGGACGAAATTTCTTAAGAAGGGAAGAGTTGTAACATCCACAAACCCATAGTTAGAGTAGTGACATCACTAGGTATGGATTAGGCTATTTCACTAACAGAGCAAGTGGTATTAGGGGAGGTGCTACCTTATCCCGAGCTTATTAGGGGAGGTGCTAGCATAACTCTAAGCTGCTAATAACTGAATCATAGAAAACTCAAATAAAGAAACAAACGTATCTAGAAATAAAGTAGACAGTTTGATTAGCAAGTCGGGAATGAGTCACTTTCGGGAGGTGCTTAGGGTTTCCCGACGTGCTTGGTTGAGGTGCTTGTTAAATCCATCATGCTTGCTTAAGTGAAAAGGACTTCTAAAGGCTAAAAGCATAATTTAGTAGGTCAATCTATGATTATTGAAAGTTTGAAAACTAAATTGAAACATGGTAAAGAGTTTAGTAGGTTAAAGTGTGAATATGGAAAGTTAAAAGATAAAATTAAGTTACCCACCATGTGTCACCTAACTAAGCAAAGAGGAAATGACAAAGAAAAGTGGAAAAGGTGGGTTGTCTTCTTCTTTCATTCATGTTGCCGTAGCTCACACCATTGAAGAACTAAGAATTTGTTTTGTCTTTCTCCCACCAAAGCCAAGCCAAAATCTCATCAAATCAACTTCTTCCTTTAACCAAAATTTACCATAAGACCAAGAGCTAAAGGAACAGCCATATATTGAAAGAATTGAAGAAGAAAAGTTTAGGGTTCCATATACATCAAGCTTGAAAATCAAAGGTGAGCTTAGAAATGTGTAGGAAATGGCATCTTCTCATTTCTTCATGCATGAATTTGAATTATAAAGCTTTAATTTACAATTTATTCAATCCTTCCCTAAGATATAAATTGACCTAGGTAATGGAACATCAAAGGGAAAGGAGATAGCTAGAGAATAGAAGAGGAAAAGAAAGAGGAATTCAAGAAAGGTTTGGTGTTTGTATGATTTTCTGTTTTTCTTTGATTCTGCCATGAATAAGTGAAATTAGGGGTTGATTTTACTTGCTGAAAATGTTGCTTTGATTGTATAAATATGTTATATGAATGTTAAAATGATGTTTGAAAGGCTTAGAGTAAAGAAATTTAACATGAGAGCTAAAAGTGTAAACCTGGCAGAATAGGTTGTTACAGGGCAGCTTGTGTTAACAACTTTATAACTTATTGTGTATTTATTTAAATTAGGCCTAAGATATACCAAATGAAAGCTGAGATAGAGAACTAAAAATTTTATGAATTAACCAAATTCTGAATCTGTAGGTAAGATGATAAAAATTACAAGTGAACCTAAACTAGACACAGTGGTAGTGCATCCGGAACAGAGTGTATTGATTATACCATAACTAATGATGTACTCAGTAAAATTTGTTAATACCAGTGTCAAATGAATCTTAAGAAGTATACCTAAAACTTTATAGAAGACACTTAAGCTTGAATTTGTATGAAAATGCATGCATCTAATATGTTTTGTGATACTATAAACAAGTACCAATACTGGACTGATTAAAGCTTGTAAAGAAAAATTCATAACTTAAACTAGAGTGATCATATTTTCATGAATTATACCTTGTTGGAAAGATAAGACATAAATGTACATTTTTTATGAAGAAACTGAAGTCAAATTGTAATTCTAAATTGCTTCCAAATTTTATGCAATATATGGCAGAATACAATTTTCTCAAATTCGAATGTTATGTTAACAAAGTTTTGCACTATTTTCCATGAGTTTCTCATTTTGTTAACTTTGACATATCATTTATGTATTCTGGAAATGAATTCAAATAACTTCAAATGATATGCATTTACACTAAATTAATGATACTTGGCCCTGGTAAACATAATAGGAGTCGAGGTTAGCTTAAGGGTATGGCATACCATATAAACATACAGAGTTCGCAGTACTGCTATCGATACATGATCGATATATTTGAGGTTACAAATCAGGTACCTCATAAGCACGGTCACAGAGCCCTGCTATCACAGTTTCGGCCTCTGAGTCTACCGTTCGGCACTCTGTGTCTACCGTTATAACTCATTATCTATCTAGTCGATCCTACTATGTGTTTATAAGGGCTGAGATCTTAATTGTGTGGAAACTCTCTTTTTTTGCTGGAAGAATCAAGGAAGAATACCTGGGATGCAGTCTCATAGTATATCTCCTTGCCTTCTTCTGATCAGTATCATAGGCTTGACCCACATACTGAAGCAAATCCAAGAACTTATATGTGAATTCATCAACACTCATCTCATATGTCTGTCTCAACTGTTCGAATTCAATTAGTTTCATCTCCCTAGAACTGTCAGGAAAAGCCCACCCTGCAAATTCATTGGCGAACTCTCCCCAAGACATACTGTTCATCCTGGGTTCCACATAATTCTTGAACCATTCTCTGGCCTTTTTGCATTTAAGTGTAAACCCTGCCATCTCAATGGCTCTACTGTCATCAGCTCCCAATTCACTGGTTATCATCCTAACTGATCTGAGGTATTCAAATGGATCATCTCCCATGTTATATTTAGGAGCATCCAATTTCAAGTACTCCGTCATTTTTACTTTACCTCCAGATGAGCTAGGTTGATGTCTGTCAATAACAGGGGCTACTGGTTCTGGTGGTGGTACTGGGTCATTTGGTTCTGGGTGTGCTGCACTTGGATGGGTAGGGGAAGGTGGATACATAGGATATGGTGGATAATAAGGGGGATAAGGCATATATGGCATGTAAGGAGGATATGGGACAAAACTCGAGTACTCCGACATACCTCCCATCGGATACTCTGGGTCCTGCGGAAAGGATGGATAGCCAAAACCTGAGGCCGGAGCGCCTCCCTGCGACTCTCCCATACCTTCCTCAAATCTGCCTATACCCATGCTATCATCTCTCGACTGGTCAATTTCCATAGCCTCCCTCCTTTCCTCTGATCTTCCTCCCCTAGCTGTACCTCTTCTGCTCTCGTCTACAGACCTTCTAGGATCTATTGACGTACCTTCCCTGCTAGATCTCTGAGACCTTGCCCTCGGCAATGCAGGAGGACGAGCAGCTGGTCTCTCACTCTCTGGTGGGACTCCAGTCAATCGAGCTGATCGACGAGTTCCTCTCATCGTTACTTTCTGGAAAACAACACATAACATAGCAATTTAGCACATAAACATCACATATCAGTCATGCACATGCAAAACTCATGGCATATCATAGCAGATAGGACTCAATACCCTATCCTAGTGGACATGATTTCCTATTGTGCTTGACCACTTTTAACCTGTATGAGCCCAACACTGTCTCTATAGGTTCGATCATGTGAACCTAGGGCTCTGATACCAATCTGTAACGACCCCAAAATGGACCGTCACCGGCGCTAGGATTCAGGTCGGCTTAAGGCCGCCAGAACCCGTAGCAAGCCTGCTATACTCTCTGAGTACCTGTAAAACTCATACATGATCATACATTTTCTGTGAAAATAACAACTCTTTTCTGAACCAAGGCTTAACCTGTGCATGCACTATCTCTGTACTCTGTACTCTGTACTCTGTACCCCTGACTAGAGCTTGCTCTAGATGGGTTAACTCATACCTGTTAAGCCTGGTTTTTCACATACAGCAAAACATATATACATATACCGATCATGTACAAAACATACATCACTAAGTCAAGCACAGTTCTAACTTTATACACAACTATTACATCTCTTTAATATTACATGTCCACTCTACGCTATTACAGATCTCTTTACTCTTCCTGTACTCTGCTGGACTGTCGCTGTACACTGTACACTGAACCTGCAAAACTGGGGTTAAGGGAGTGGGATGAGCTCTATAGCCCAGTGAGTAGAACAGTAAAACATCTCAGTAAAATATGATCTCATGGAATGCACCATAGCACAGACAAGCCACATCAAGAGTAAACCTGTCACCACATAGTCCCAGTAACTCTGTGCCAGGGCGTAGAATCGAGCACCTGGTCTTCCTGTCATATATGTATATGTGTATATAACACCTCTGTACTTACCATTGCCAGGGCGTAGTCAAAGGCTCCTGGACTTTGCTATACCTGCCAGGGCGTAGTCAAAGGCTCCTAGACTTCTCTATACCTGCCAAGGCGTAGTCAAAGGCTCCTGGACTTCCTGTCTGAGACTATTGGATCATTCAGCATTCACTCACATCACCAAATAATGATGCAATGCAACATATTCGTGGATACTAATGCACTCAACCTATGGCATAATCATGATGCATGAGATATGCTAAAACATTCCATTGTGCAAGTAAAAGAGTTAAGTTTAGTTCCACTCACCTCTGGCTAACTGCACTGACTCTGCAGGCTCTGGAGCAGAACTCACTGCTGCTCTCACTGGTTCCTCTGGTCTGTACCTATACAGATAGACTGAAATGAGGGACCAAACTAGCTTATGACCAACTCTATTAAACTCCCCAAGAATCCCCTTAAACTCACTCTAACATCCATGCAAAGTATGCAAAAGAAAGCTGGACAGAACACTTTCGGCGGCAGGTTCGGCGGCCGAAAGTCCTCTCCAGAGACGAAACTCAAGCACCTTCGGCGGCCGAACTTTCTCTTTCGGCTGCCGAACCCTTTCGGGGGCAAGTTTCGGAGGCCAAAAGGCACTCCAGAGACGAAAGTCTCTAACCTTCGGCGGCACCTTCGGCGGCCAAACTTCCCTCCAAAGCTGAAAGTCCAAAAGCTCGGGGGCAAGCTTGGGCAGCCGAAGCCACCTCCTCACACCTCTTCAGGGGTTCGGCGGCCGAATGTACCTTCGGCTGCCGAACCTGAGTTCATCAGCAGGGCAGAAACTTGCCCTGCCTCTCGCCAAATGCACCAAACTCCCCTCCAACTTCACACCACACTTCCTCAACTTGCATACACTCATGTATATGCTCAAAGGGGTCAGAAACTACCTTAAAACCCCAAAAAAACACAACACAAACAACACAGAAACAAGCTCTATGCTCAAAATCATCAAAACCTCTCTTTTTACCCTATTCATGCAACTCTCTCTACAAACCCCATAAAACCTTCAGAAAACATACAAACAAGCTCAGGATCTTCACTTACCTTGTGAAAACAAGTAGATGAATGATCCTCACGTGGAGTTTTGGAGCAACTCTCCTTCAAACTCTCCAAACTTCACAATTGTGAGTTTTTAGCTTAAAACCTTCAAAAGATCATAAAAACTAATCAAATCTTTGCATGATTTAATGAAAACATGAAGAAATACTCACAAAGGGTAGAGTTTCACCTCAGCAAGTGAAAGAAACGGTGTTCTACCACTTCAACCGACTGAGGGCCATTTATAGGTGGCTGGCCAGACCACCTTCGGCGGCCTATCGTGAAACCGAAAGCCATGCATGTTCGGCGGCCGAACCTCAACTTCGGCGGCCGAAACTGGCTTTTCTGCCTTGGTTCATTCCACTCAAAAACTCATGTCATTATGCTTAAAACTTCATGAACATAGCAAAACATGTAAGAAAAACATAAATCTCACCCTTCTAGAGACTTCCGACATCCGAAACTCCATCGGAAAGTAGAATTCCGATGCCGGACTCTAGCCGGGTATTACATTCTCCCCCCCTTAAGAACATTCGTCCTCGAAGGTTCCTAAAACAAACAAACAATGAACACATAAAAAGGAGGAAACTAACCTCAAAACAAATATGGATACTGCTGGAGCATAGACTCCCGCGTCTCCCAAGTGCACTCTTCTAGATTATGGTGGTTCCACAGGACTTTCACCATCGGAATCTCCTTGTTCCTTAGCTGTCTGATCTGTGTGTCCAGAATCCGCACTGGCTGCTCTATATAGGTGAGATTTGTATGAATCTCCACCTCAGGCTCACTCAGAACCTGATTCGGATCTGACACAAACTGCCGTAGCATAGAAACATGAAAGACCGGGTGAATCCTCTCCATAGACGCAGGTAAATCCAGCTTATACGACACATTTCTGATCCTCTGCAATACCTCAAAGGGTTCAATGTACCGTGGAGCTAATTTACCCTTCTTCCCAAAACGAACCACTCCCTTCATTGGAGACACTTTCAGCAATACCCAATTACCCTCCTGGAACTCTAACTGCTTTCTGCGAACGTCTGCATAACTTTTCTATCTGCTTTGCGCTGTTCTGATTCTCTCTCTAATCATGGGCACCATTCTACTGGTAATCTCTACTAACTCTGGCCCTGCAAGAGCCTTCTCTCCTATCTCTTCCCAGCAAACAGGGGATCTGCACTTCCTCCCATACAAAGCTTCATAAGGAGCCATCCCAATGCTAGCATGATGGTTGTTATTGTAAGCAAACTCTACCAAAGGTAGATGCTGCCTCCAAGAACTGCCAAAGTCTAACACACATAGTCGAAGCATATCTTCTATGGTCTGGATGGTCCTTTCTGACTGTCCATCAGTCTGTGGGTGGAAAGCAGTGCTAAAATCTAGTCTCGTGCCCATCGCACTCTGCAGACTCCGCCAAAAGCGGGAGGTAAACTGAGGTCCTCTATCTGAGACTATCGACACTGGAACACCATGTAATCTCACGATCTCATCCAGATAGACCTGTGCCAACTTATCCACAGAATAGTTACTCCGTACTGGAAGAAAATGAGTAGATTTCGTGAGTCTGTCCACAATCACCCATATAGAGTCTATCCTGTTGGACGTAGCTGGTAAACCCACTACAAAATCCATGGCTATGTTTTCCCATTTCCATTCTGGAATCGATAATGGGTTAAGCATTCCGGCTGGTTTCTGATGCTCTAGTTTCACCCTTTGGCAAACCTCACAGGCTGTCACAAACTGCGCCACTTCTTTCTTCATGGCTGGCCACCAATAAACCTTTTTTAGATCCTGATACATCTTGGTGGCTCCTGGGTGAACACTATACCTCGCATTATGAGCTTCCCTCATAATGTCTTCCTTCACACTGCTCCTATCTGGCACACAAAGTCGACTCCCATAACGAAGGATCCCTTTGCTATCAAATCTGAACTCTGCACTGTTGCCTGACTGAACAGTCCTGGCAATTTTCATCAACTCAGGGTCCTCATGCTGTCTCTGTGCTATCTGCTCCAGAAACACAGGTGTCACTCTCATCTGTGCTATCAACGCACCTGTACCAGATAACTCTAACTGTACTCCTTCTTCGAAGAGCTTGTAAAGCTCCATCACAACTGATCTCCGCTCTACTGCTATATGGGATAAACTGCCTAGTGACTTCCGGCTTAGGGCGTCTGCCACAACATTCGCCTTACCCGGATGATACTGGATCTTACAATCATAATCACTGAGCAATTCGACCCATCTTCTCTGCCTCAAATTCAGCTCTCTCTGACTCAAGATGTACTGTAAACTCTTGTGATCGGTGAAGATCTCGTATTTAACCCCGTAGAGGTAATGCTGCCACATCTTAAGTGCAAAGATAACTGCTGCCATCTCGAGGTCATGGGTGGGGTAATTCAACTCGTGCTTCTTCAACTGTCTAGAAGCATAAGCTATCACCCTATCACTCTGCATCAAAACACAACCCAATCCCACTCGAGATGCATCACAGAACACTGTGAAGTCCTCATGACTCACAGGCAGAGCTAACACTGGTGCTGTAGTCAATCTTCTCTTGAGCTCCTCAAAGCTCTCATCACACTGGTCTGACCAGACAAACTTCTGGTTCTTCTGAGTCAGTTTGGTCATAGGAGCCGCTATCTTTGAGAAGTTTTGAACGAACCTCCTGTAGTAACCTGCCAGTCCCAGAAAGCTTTTAATCTCAGTCACTGTAGTGGGTCTGGGCCAGTTAACTACAGCCTCTATCTTCTTGGGATCTACCTCAATACCCTCTGCTGATACCACATGTCCCAAGAAGGAAATGCTCTTCAACCAAAACTCACACTTTGAGAACTTGGCATACAAACCATGCTCTCTCAGTGTCTGCAGAACTATCCTCAGATGATGGGTATGCTCCTCTGCATCTCTGGAATACACTAAGATATCATCGATGAAAACAATGACAAAGTGATCCAGAAACTCACTGAATACCCTGTTCATGAGATCCATAAATGCTGCAGGGGCGTTAGTCAACCCGAACGGCATCACTAAGAACTCATAATGCCCATATCTGGTCCTGAAAGCTGTCTTAGGCACATCTGCCTCTCGGACTCTCAACTGATGATATCCGGATCTCATATCTATTTTAGAGAAACAACCTGCTCCAGCTAGCTGGTCAAATAGATCATCAATCCGAGGTAAAGGATATCTATTCTTGGTAGTGACCTTATTCAACTGTCTGTAGTCGATACAAAGTCTGAGGGATCCATCCTTCTTTCTGACAAAGAGCACTAGAGCACCCCAAGGTGAGGTACTGGGGCGGATGAAACCCTTATCTACCAAGTCCTGCAACTGCTCTTTTTAACTCTTTTAACTCTGTCGGCGCCATCCTGTAGGGAGGAATAGAGATAGGTCTGGTATCAGGCAGCAATTCGATTTCAAACTCTATCTCCCTACCAGGTGGTAGTCCTGGAAGTTCGTCTGGAAAAACATCGAGAAACTCTTGGACCACTGGTACTGTAGCTGGTTCCCTCACCTGACTGTCTAGTTCTCTCACATGAGCGAGAAACCCCCGACAACCCCTCCTAAGCAAATGATGAGCCTGAAGGGCTGAAATCATACCTCTGGGTGTACCTCTCCTGTCTCCTCTGAAGACACACTCTGACCCATCCTGGTCTCTGAGACTCACTATCTTCTCTCTACAATCCAAAGTAGCACTATATGCAGATAGCCAATCCATCCCTAGAATGACATCAAAATCTGTCAAGTCTAGAACCACAAGGTCAGCTGGAAGGCATCTACCCTCTATGAACACTGGATTGAAACGACAGACTGACACTGCCACTGATGGGTCACATCTAGGTCCACTGACCCAAAGAGGATACTCTAACTCAGAACTGATCAAACCCAATCTCTCTATGGCTCTCGAAGCAATAAAGGAATGAGAAGCACCGGGGTCCATCAAAGCATACACATCTGAACACCCAATGATGAGATTACCTGACACCACTGTGTTCGACGTGTTATCCTCCTCCTGTGTCACAGTGAAAATTCATGCTGGGGCTACCGGATTT
Organism: Manihot esculenta; assembly: GCF_001659605.2. Classification (NCBI taxonomy): domain Eukaryota; kingdom Viridiplantae; phylum Streptophyta; class Magnoliopsida; order Malpighiales; family Euphorbiaceae; genus Manihot; species Manihot esculenta. Next base: position 31,060,353 of record NC_035175.2, read on the forward strand.
CCACCTCGGGAACCTGCTGCTGAAGTAGAGGCTGCCCCTCTCCCTCTCCCTCTACCTTTGCCACTACTCTGAGGCATGACTGGAGCTACTGGCTGACCAACTGGCTGTACCACACTGCCTGAACTTATCTGCTGGGATGGTGCAAACGTCATCTGCGGACAATCCCGAGCAATATGCCCTTCCTGTCCACATCGAAAACAAGCTGTCGATCCCAACCGACAAACTCCTCCATGTGGTTTTCCGCATCGTCTGCATACTGGAGCTGTGCCAGAGCTTGAGCCACTACCTATTCCCAGACCTGACTTCACTTTACTCCAAAACTTACTCTTTGTTCCTTTTGCTCTATCCCATCTCTTACTGCCTGAAGTGGGGGCTTTAGAACCCGAAGCCTGTGCCTTTGACTGTTTCTGAATATTGGCACTAGCTTCCATTTTCCTGGCTGCGTCTACTATCGTGTGGAAACTCTCTTTTTCTGCTGGAAGAATCAAGGAAGAATACCTGGGATGCAGTCTCATAGTATATCTCCTTGCCTTCTTCTGATCAGTATCATAGGCTTGACCCACATACTGAAGCAAATCCAGGAACTTATCTGTGAATTCATCAACACTCATCTCATCTGTTTGTCTCAACTGTTCGAATTCAATTACTTTCATCTCCCTAGAACTGTCAGGAAAAGCCCACCCTGCAAATTCATTGGCGAACTCTCCCCAAGACATACTGTTCATCCTGGGTTCCACATAATTCTTGAACCATTCTCTGGCCTTTTTGCATTTAAGTGTAAACCCTACCATCTCAATGGCTCTACTGTCATCAGCTCCCAATTCACTGGTTATCATCCTAACTGATCTGAGGTATTCAAATGGATCATCTCCCGTGTTATATTTAGGAGCATCCAATTTCAAGTACTCCGTCATTTTTACTTTACCTCCAGATGAGCTAGGTTGATTTCTGTCAACAACAGGGGCTACTGGTTCTGGTGGTGGTACTGGGTCATTTGGTCCTGGGTGTGCTGCACTTGGATGGGTAGGGGAAGGTGGATACATAGGATATGGTGGATAATAAGGGGGATAAGGCATATATGGCATGTAAGGAGGATATGGGACAAAACTCGAGTACTCCGACATACCTCCCATCGGATACTCTGGGTCCTGCGGAAAGGCTGGATAGCCAAAACCTGAGGCCGGAGCGCCTCCCTGCGACTCTCCCATACCTTCCTCAAATCTGCCTATACCCATGCTATCATCTCTCGACTGGTCAATTTCCATAGCCTCCCTCCTTTCCTCTGATCTTCCTCCCCTAGCTGTACCTCTTCTGCTCTCGTCTACAGACCTTCTAGGATCTATTGACATACCTTCCCTGCTAGATCTCTGAGACCTTGCCCTCGGCAATGCAGGAGGACGAGCAGCTGGTCTCTCACTCTCTGGTGGGACTCCAGTCAATCGAGCTGATCGACGAGTTCCTCTCATCGTTACTTTCTGGAAAACAACACATAACATAGCACTTTAGCACATAAACATCACATATCAGTCATGCACATGCAAAACTCATGGCATATCATAGCAGATAGGACTCAATACCCTATCCTAGTGGACATGATTTCCTATTGTGCTTGACCACTTCTAACCTGTATGAGCCCAACACTGTCTCTATAGGTTCGATCATGTGAACCTAGGGCTCTGATACCAATCTGTAACGACCCCAAAATGGACCGTCACCGGCGCTAGGATTCAGGTCGGCTTAAGGCCGCCAGAACCCATAGCAAGCCTGCTATACTCTCTGAGTACCTGTAAAACTCATACATGATCATACATTTTCTGTGAAAATAACAACTCTTTTCTGAACCAAGGCTTAACCTGTGCATGCACTATCTCTGTACTCTGTACCCCTGACTAGAGCTTGCTCTAGATGGGTTAACTCATACCTGTTAAGCCTGGTTTTTCACATACAGCAAAACATATATACATATACCGATCATGTACAAAACATACATCACTAAGTCAAGCACAGTTCTAACTTTATACACAACTATTACATCTCTTTAATATTACATGTCCACTCTACGCTATTACAGATCTCTTTACTCTTCCTGTACTCTGCTGGACTGTCGCTGTACACTGTACACTGAACCTGCAAAACTGGGGTTAAGGGAGTGGGATGAGCTCTATAGCCCAGTGAGTAAAACAGTAAAACATCTCAGTAAAATATGATCTCATGGAATGCACCATAGCACAGACAAGCCACATCAAGAGTAAACCTGTCACCACATAGTCCCAGTAACTCTGTGCCAGGGCGTAGAATCGAGCACCTGGTCTTCCTGTCATATATGTATATGTGTATATAACACCTCTGTACTTACCATTGCCAGGGCGTAGTCAAAGGCTCCTGGACTTTGCTATACCTGCCAGGGCGTAGTCAAAGGCTCCTGGACTTCTCTATACCTGCCAGGGCGTAGTCAAAGGCTCCTGGACTTCCTGTCTGAGACTATTGGATCATTCAGCATTCACTCACATCACCAAATAACGATGCAATGCAACATATTCGTGGATACTAATGCACTCAACCTATGGCATAATCATGATGCATGAGATATGCTAAAACATTCCATTGTGCAAGTAAAAGAGTTAAGTTTAGTTCCACTCACCTCTGGCTAACTGGACTGACTCTGCAGGCTCTGGAGCAGAACTCACTGCTGCTCTCACTGGTTCCTCTAGTCTGTACCTATACAGATAGACTGAAATGAGGGACCAAACTAGCTTATGACCAACTCTATTAAACTCCCCAAGAATCCCCTTAAACTCACTCTAACATCCATGCAAAGCATGCAAAAGAAAGCTGAACAGAACACTTTCGGCGGCAGGTTCGGCGGCCGAAAGTCCTCTCCAGAGACGAAACTCAAGCACCTTCGGCGGCCGAACTTTCTCTTTCGGCTGCCGAACCCTTTCGGGGGCAAGTTTCGGAGGCCAAAAGGCACTCCAGAGACGAAAGTCTCTAACCTTCGGCGGCACCTTCGGCGGCCGAACTTCCCTCCAGAGCTGAAAGTCCAAAAGCTCGGGGGCAAGCTTGGGCAGCCGAAGCCACCTCCTCACACCTCTTCAGGGGTTCGGCGGCCGAATTTACCTTCGGCTGCCGAACCTGAGTTCATCAGCAGGGCAGAAACTTGCCCTGCCTCTCGCCAAATGCACCAAACTCCCCTTCAACTTCACACCACACTTCCTCAACTTGCATACACTCATGTATATGCTCAAAGGGGTCAGAAACTACCTTAAAACCCCAAAAACACAACACAAACAACACAGAAACAAGCTCTATGCTCAAAATCATCAAAACCTCTCTTTTTACCCTATTCATGCAACTCTCTCTACAAACCCCATAAAACCTTCAGAAAACATACAAACAAGCTCAGGATCTTCACTTACCTTGTGAAAACAAGTAGATGAATGATCCTCACGTGGACTTTTGGAGCAACTCTCCTTCAAACTCTCCAAACTTCACAATTTTGAGTTTTTAGCTTAAAACCTTCAAAAGATCATAAAAACTAATCAAATCTTTGCATGATTTAATGAAAACATGAAGAAATACTCACAAAGGGCAGAGTTTCACCTCAGCAAGTGAAAGAAACGGTGTTCTACCGCTTCAATCGACTGAGGGCCATTTATAGGTGGCTGGCCAGACCACCTTCGGCGGCCTATCGTGAAACCGAAAGCCATGCATGTTCGGCGGCCGAACCTCAACTTCGGCGGTCGAAACTGGCTTTTCTGCCTTGGTTCATTTCACTCAAAAACTCATGTCATTATGCTTAAAACTTCATGAACATAGCAAAACATGTAAGAAAAACATAAATATCACCCTTCTAGAGACTTCCGACATCCGAAACTCCATTGAAAAGTAGAATTTCGATGCCGGACTCTAGCCGGGTATTACAGGTATGGCATGCCATATAAACATACAGAGTTCGCAGTACTGCTACCGATACATGATCGATATATTTGAGATTACAAATCAGGTACCTCATAAGCACGGTCACAGAGCCCTGCTATCACAGTTTCGGCCTCTGAGCCTACCGTTCGGCACTCTATGCCTACCGTTATAACTCCTTATCTATCTAGTCGATCCTACTATGTGTTTATAAGGGCTGAGATCTTAATTAAGATTGATACTTGATTTTGTAAACTTATTAGTGAATGTTAACATGTCTGCATCTATTACATGCACTAAGCTATGGTGATTTGCTATAAATAGAATGTGTGCAATAAAGGCAAAAGAAGATGTTTATATTGAATATGAAGTAAATTCTTGTCGTGCACAAGGATACATATGGCACTCATACCTTATACTAAGAAGTTGACAAGTATGCTTTGTATCATGTTAACAACATTTGACTAGCTTATAAATGTTTACTTGATTATATATATACGTGAACTTGTTTGCTCTATTTTGTTATCTGTTTGCTATCACCCACTGAGCGTTAGCTCAGCGTGTTAGTTTTTACCTCACACAGGTTGTAGATAAAGTAGGCACGCAGAGTTCATCAGAGGTCTACATCAGATATCAAAGCCAATATCATAGCTGGTTGTTTTGAGTTTTTGAGTCATAATACAATTGTATTCTGGCATGTACATATTAAATAGAGTGAGTTATGAAGGTTATGTAAATTAAAGAATAGTAAGATGTCAAATAACAATTGATAATTTTACATGTGTTTTTCATATATGCTACAGGTTGAAATGTTGATGAAACAGAGGAGACTCTACTAAAATTTTGGTTTAAAACATCATATTTACATTAATCACCTTATAAAATTTACTTGGACTACCTAAAAACTTGGTATTTACAGATAAAAGAAATTGTTTAGTCTTGATATGTCTAAAAAGGTATAATTTGTGATAGTCCTTGCTGTATCTACACTTTGATAGGATAAGGGGTGTTACAAAGCGAGTGCTGAGAATGTTGAAGATTGATTTAAAATTAGCACATGGTTAACAATTAGTCTGATTTAGTCTTTGTTAGTTATTGTTTATTCAGATTTTTTAGATTTTATTTTTTTTATCAATTATTGAGTCAATTCGCGTTCATTGTAGTGGCAATATCTTCTCATTTATGTTATTGATATTTTATTAGTTTCTTTGTAATATCTTTTTAAAAGGCATTGAGTCATTATTGTAGGGTATTGCAGTGTAAAGTAGATCAGATTGTCAAATATATTACAATATCTGAATAAAGTTGTCAGTTCTCAAATCCAGTTTTACTAATTTTAGTTAGCTATATTTTTTAGCTATTTGGTATGTTATTTAATTTCAGCATCGTCCAAATTTAAATGATTAATTTTATCATCTATTTATTGTGATTGTCAATCCCCTTTCCCAACAAAAGTGGTATCAGAGTCTCGTTCATTCAGAACATTGAGCGTTAACTCATGGCATCTAACTACAACGCTGTGAGTATTTCTCAATCGACAATTCCTATTTTCAAAGGTGAAAACTTTGGATTCTGGAGTATCAAAATGAGAACTTTGTTTAAATCTCAAGATTTGTGGGGCTTGGTTGAGAAAGAATATCCTGAACTAAATGAAAAGACTAGGTTGAAGGAAAATAAGAAAAAGGATTCCAAAGCATTATTTTTCATTCAGCAAACTGTGCACAAGTCAGTTTTTTCAAAAATTGCAGCAGCAATTACTGTTAAAAATGCTTGAGCAACCTTCAGATGGTGTACCAAGGCAATTCTAAGGTAATCACGATTAAACTTCAACCCCTTCGTCGTGATTTTGAAACCTTGCAAATGAAAAGTGGAGAGACAGTCGAAGATTTTCTCTCAAGAGTAGCTGCAATTATTAATCAAATGAGGTCTTATAGAGAGGAAATCTCGGATCAAACTGTTGTTGTAAAGGTATTAAGGAGTTTAACCCCAAAGTTTGATCATGTTATAGTAGCTATTGAAGAGTTTAAAAACTTGGTCACATACTAATTTGATGAATTGATGGGATACTTGCAATCTCATGAAGTGAGATTATACAGATCAGATGAAAAGAATGAAGAGAAAGTCTTTCATATAAAAGGTGAAGCAACTAGTAGAGGACGTGGAAAAGGAGAATACAGAGGCAAAGGAAGTCATGACAGAAACAATCATGGTAAAGGCGAAGGACAAAGAAATAAGGAGCATAAACAAAGAATAGAATCAGGGAACTAGTCGAAGCTAATATTCAATGCTATTACTGCAAAAAATACTCTTTATTAAATAGATATCTAATGCAAGATGTCTATACATCTTTTTATATTCATTTTATATATTTAAGTAAATAGATTGCAAGTTCATTCTTTATAAAATTAATTACATACTTTCTTAATTAAAAATATATGAATAAATTTGTAGAAAATATAATCTAATAAATAATCTATAATTATTATTTTTTAATAATATAATTGTATAATTAAAAAATAATAATATATATTATTAATGTTTTATATTGTTATATACAAACAATAATAAATTTATATGTGGATAAAAGAAAGACATATATGGGTGCCAAATGTCATAAAGTCAGTAAAGTTAAAGATGGCTAAGAATGTAGACAGTGATATAGGAAAGAAAAGAAATTTTGTTACTATTTTAAGCCATGTAAAATTAGTCCTACTCTATCTAAAAATTTATTAAAATCTCGTGATTATTTTAAAAAAAATTAAATATTGATAATTATTTTAAAATAAATTAAAATTTAATTACTACAATAAATGAGTGTTTAAAATTTAATGATCATGGCTAAAAATTAGCCGAGGCTTACCTTCAAGATCCAGAATTCCACGACACGGCCATGCTTGAGACGTGGCTATAGGCTTCTACCTAGAAGGAAAAGAGATTTATACGGACAAATGAACACCAATAGGAATTTGAAGGACAAATAATAAATGCACAGGCCTGCAATTCATATATCCAGGCGGCGCTGCTGCTGCGGTATGGTTGCCCCAGAGTACCGCCGAAATATCAGGGCTTTTGAGAAGCACATGATCTTTACAATTTTCAGCTTTGAGTCAAAATATTGATCAAGATTTTCTGTTTTTTTATTTTTCTTAATAATTAAATGTGCAAGCTGCAGATTTCACATCCTAAAATATAAAATTTATAATATGAAATAATTTAATTAGACATGTTTCCAAATTTAAATTTAAATTTGTTTTTAAAAATAATAAATATTAAAATGATATTATTTTATCCTAATTTAATTTATTTATTGTTAGTTTTAGTAAAAATTATTAACACTCATTTTTTTTTATGAAGAATAATAATTACTCTATTTTTTATTAAAAATGCATAAATTTATCATGAGTGATGAAAAATAAAAACTTTGCCTTTAATTATTAAATTATTTGTGTTATTAATTATGAATTTTAAAGTCTTTTTTATGTAATTAGTGTTCATTATATTTATGGGTTACAGTTAATTGTAAACCTTCGACTAATTTAAAAGGTCAAAAACAAATAGTTTTTCCTCCCATAAAAGTAATTATTTTTTTATTTTTATAAAATTATATAAAAGCCACTTTTTTATATATAATAATTTATGTATTACTTTTTTAATATAACACTATTTGTTATAGAACTATTTGCTATAGATCCATTGTGATTGATTTTTCATTTGCTTCGGTTCTAGTTTCATTTTTCATTGTTTTTTTTTTTTTAATAATTGCGAAGTTTCTTTTCCTAACACAGGAAAATAGTGTTAAAATCGTGTGAAATTATGGTTAGGAGATAACTTAACTAAAAAATTTAAAGTTCTCATAAATATGAAAATTATGTCTATTTAATTAATATTTCTTTTTGATTTTGAAAAAGTCAAAAGCTTTTATTCCCTTAATGGAGCTAAAATAATTTACTTTTGACTTTTATTTTTTTAATAAAGTTCTAATTAAGTTATTTTTTAAAAAATAAACTTATAATAATAAAACATTGATTAATTTACGTTATTTGACTATTGGACACTTGATTTGCCACGTTAACTTAAAATTGGTAGGATAAACTCATCTCAAATCTTGGGTTCCATAATATAAAAAAACTCATCTAAAATATAGAGTTGCGTATTTATATATATATCTATTAGAATTTTTTTTAAATAAAATTTCCTATTGAATGTTCAGATTATAAATTATAATGAATTTTGGAGAATTTATAAGTAAAAACTCTCCATTTTTATTTTAATTCTAAAAATTAAATTTAGTAAAATATTCAATTTATTTATGCTCTATTGGGATTTGATCTATTTTTTTGTTTGATTGATTGCTTTTATTTATGAATGACTAATAATAAATTTTAATAGTACTATTCTATTAATTAATCCATACTTTAATATTTAATTTATTTATTTCTTATTAACAACAGAGAAAGTAAATCATAATTTATTTATACATTTCGACTAAATTATAAAATCTCCTTATTATTGTTATTACGTGAATATAGCCAGTGATGTATAATCAAGGCAATTTTTTTTTTTTTTTTAAAAAAAAAATCTCAGTGAAAATTTTTGATACAGTATTTTTCGACTAAATTATCAAAATTGATTGTTCAATCTAGTCCCAAATTTAACCGGTCTAATTTTGATCTAATTTATAGTCTAAAACATGGCGTACATAAATGATGTAGCTGAGTTTAGATCAATGATGTGGTCGGAATGAGACTATGGTATGCTTAGTCAGAACCTGTAAGGGAGAAAATGTGAGGTGGTAATGGGTGTCCACGGCAACCACTCCGACGCTCAAGTCAGTATCGTAACAAGTAGAGAGAACACATGAATTGCTTAGGACTTTAGCATTAGAGAATAGCGTACATTTATCTTCGTGATCTTTTTCCTTTTATACTGCAATAAAATATAGATAAATATAATATTTTCTGAGAATCTAATAATGATGTAGCCAGTTGTTTGATAATGAATATTGTCAGCTAATGAATTGGTGATCCCGTGATCACAGGGGAAGTGGGAGTGTACCTAGTAACGGTAACCATGCGTCAAGACTCGGCCTATTAGGGAAGGGCGAGTCTTAATGACAGTTTGGGTGTTTAAAATGTCTGGATCTCCTTTTCCATAGCGGAACCCCATCTCCCACTTGTCAAGTCCTTGCCACATGGCCCTTGTTTTGTGGTGACAACTCATAGGTTACTTTGAGTGGATGTTATGTAACATCAAAGGTCCCACCAGTCTTCGACTTTTTAGGTTCGAAGGTGACCGTTTACCTTTTTAGTTTAGAACACGTGGCATGATCTCGGTTGTGAGTGTCGTTTCGCTTGCCTTGTTGATCATCCTCTCTTTTCTGCTATATTTAGAGCTTTGTCGGCTTTTTCGCTATATAAGAACCCTTCTTCCTTTGGTTCACAACTATTTCTTATGGAAGAGAGGAACAGAGGTCTCTTTTTCTTTCAAATCTGTGTAGAGGATATCATCATGGCCTGCCAAATCTTTGTAGAGGATATCATCAGGGTCTTCGGAGAGCAACTGAATGCGGGTCTTCCTGAAGGTGCAAGCACACTGTTTAGTTCCGATGACTGCAACCAGCCTGACTATAATGGCTTCTCAGCGTTGTAACCCTTGGGGGGTTGGATTGTGCAAGATTGATTCCGAAGGCAATGTTAGAAAGGTAGTTGGAGAGACAGCTCTTTTCATGGCCTTTCAGATGGCTTCCTTCCATAGATTTTAAGGATTCTAATATAATAGGTTTTTTTTTATAGAATAAAGACTTTTGATGTAATAGAGACTTTATTCAATTCCCTTTCTTGACTCCTTCTAATATGTGTTTCATATGCTTTTGTGCGCTTCCTTTGTTGCCACCTTTTTTGTCGAATGAATGGGCTAAAGCGTATCATCTTTAATGCCAATTTAGTCATAAAATGGTTACTAAAAAATAGGATTAATACTTGAGCCTGTGGCTCGGTAGACTGTCATCCTTCCGTCGTATAATGCCTTAGGTGGGTTTGTGATCTGGCCTAGTGAAATTTTGCCTTGTGGCCTTGATTCATGGGACCAACACCCGAATGGTCTAGTGAAGGTTGTCTTGTGATATTAATTCGTGAGACCAATGCCCATATGGTCTAGCGAAGGTTGCCTTGTGGTCTTGATTCATGGGACCAACACCTGTATGGTCTAGCAAAGACTGTCTTATGGCATTGCTTCGTGGGACTAATGCCCAAGTGGTCTAGCAAGAACCGCCTCGTGACTTGGCCTGGCTATAATTGCCTTATGGCCTTAATTCGTGAGACCAATACCCAAGTGGTCTGGCAGGAACCTCCTTATGACCTGGCCTAGCGAAGGTTGCTTGTGGCCTTGATTTGTGGGACCAATGTGTGTATGGTCTGGAAAAGACTGCCTTATGACCTTGCTTAATGGGACTAACACCCCAACGGACTGGCGAATACTGCCTTATGACTTGGCCTGGATAAGATTGCCTTATGGCCTTACTTAGTGGGACTGACGCCCAGATGGCCTAGCAAAAATTGCCCTATGGTCTAGCCTGGCTAAGATTGCCTTGTGGCCTAACTTAGTGGGATCAATGCCCAAATGGCTTGGCGAAAACTGCCTTATGGTTTAGCCTGGCTAAGATTGCCTTATGGCCTTACTTAGTGGGACGAACGCCCGGATGGCCTGACGAAAACTGCCTTATGGCTTGGTCTGGCTAAGATTGCCTTGTGGCCTTGCTTAGTGGAACCAATACTCGGATGGACTAGTAAAAACTGCCTTATAGCTTAGCCTAGCTAAGATTGCATTGTGGCTTTACTTAGTGAGACTAACGCCCAGATGGCCTGGTAAAAACTGCCTTATGATCTGGCTTGGCTATGATTGCCTTGTGGCCTTACTTAGTGGACCAACACCCAGATGGCCTGACGAAAATTGCCTTATGGCTTGGCCTGGCTAAGATTGCCTTATGGCCTTGCTTAGTGGGGACCAACGTCCGGATCACCTGGCAAAAACTACTTTATGGCCTTACTTAGTGGGACCAACACCTAGATGGCCTTCGAGGGAGGCAATCCCATCATTCCTTATTACTAAAAAGCACCATATCTTGTTAATTTGTTATTGATAAAACTTTCTTAAGTTACAGATATTCCAGGAGTGGGGAATGACTTGACCGTTTAACTTGGTCCGTTTATATGACTCTGAGCAAATAACCTTCGAGACCCTGAACGATCCTTTTCAATTCTCGCCCAACTTACTAGATCCTGCGTTGCCACCCGTTACGTCTATTCTTTTGAGGACTAGATCCCCTACATTGAAGGCGCGTGGCCTAACCCTACTATTGAACATTTGAAACATCTTATTTCTGTAAATTGCCATTCTAATTGCGGCCTTTTCCCTCAGAAATTTTGCTTGGTCCAAATTAAAATGCATTTCTTCAGGACTCCCTGATATCTCAGGATACTATGTCCTAAAGCTACCTACTTGGATTTCTACAAGAATGACTGCCTCGGCTCCATATAGAAGGGAAAAGGGTGTTTCTCTCGTAGCTGCCCTGGGAGTGGTTCTGTATGCCTATAATATATGGGGTAACTCTTCAGGCTAGTTTCCCTTGGCTTGGTCGAACCTTTTCTTTAGACCCTGTAAGATGGTCATGTTAGTCACCTCAGTCATATCATTGGTCTAGGGGTAATAGGCTGAGCTGAATCTTAAGTCAATTTCTCATTTCTTGCAGAAGTCTTTAAACTTGGAGCTTGCAAACTAAGTTCCATTATTGGTGATTACTATCTTCGGTATTTCGAATCGAGTGAATATGTTTTTGCTGATAAAGGAAATCGCTTATTGGGTGGTAATGGACTGTATCGCCTCAGCCTCTACCCACTTGCTAAAATGATCTACCGCCACAATTATAAACTTTATTGACCCAGTTGCTTTAGAGAATGGGCCAAGAATACCTATCCCCCACTGAAAAAAAAGATCAAGGACTTTCAATGGCCACTTGCATTTCTCCCGAGGTCCTTGGTGTTAGTGTATTTGCCCTAACCCATTATCTTGGACCTTTTTGTATGTCATTTTGTTTATTAAAAAAAGAGGTTTTATTATCATTTTATTTGTTTGCATCTTACATAATAATAATTAACATCCCTAATTACTTATTATTATGATGATAATAATAAAATACGACTAGTATAATTATTGATTGATAATCATGAGACAATTATGTGTATGTTGATATAAATCAATAATCATAGATACTTGTTAGAGAACAAAGTGTTGGATGGACCCACATTGAGATCACTACATGGGTTATTATCATAAGTGAATCTCAAGGTAGTTATGTTTTAATCCTTTGACTTAAGATTGTCATAGTTTCCAACATAAGAACTGTTATATTTTGATATAACTAAACATTGTTTTTAATTGAATAATCATAAATGTTATGATCGAGTATAATAGAAATTATGTAGAGGATATTGAACAATCAAGATAGAATTTATCTCTCTTTGAGAGAGATATCTTTTGGGCCCCTCGATAAGTGAGACTGAGAAATGCATGGCTATACTCAAATGAATTGATAATGTGATCAATATTATTTGATTTTATCAGTCTACTTAGAGATCGAGAAATTATAAGTTTGAACGTTATAAGTTTGACATTGACCATGACTTATGTTCAAATTAGATATCTTGTGACAAAGGGATTAATACATGTTCTGTTTATTAGGCTTTATCGGACTATTGATCCTCATATTAATTGGATAGTCATAACATCTTGCTAGAGGCCGCTTATGATTTATGGGTCTTGTCAGACCGGGTCTATTGCCAATTAATGTGAGTCTATTGGGTCACACACAAAATAACGTCATTGATGTGCTATGTCATATTAATGGGCTAAGAGTTCGTTAGTATAATTAATAATAATAAAGATGTTATTATTATTAATATTAATTATTTGTTATTATAAGATAATAATATTTAAAAAATCTGCAATCTATCTATAACTGTTACAGATAAAAAAATTTTCGTTTTCCTTTAAAAAGAACTTATCACATAGATATATTTGTATCTGCGAGATTGTGATAATTGGTTATGAACACAACTCTTTTATGAAAAGAAATGTGGAAAAATGAAAAGACTGAGAAAAATGAGCCCATTCAAACTTGCCTTTTCCTTTCAAAGCCTGGAAGAACGGGAGACACCTTTTGGCCGAGCATAATATGAAGCACCAGAGTAGTGAATAGCCCATTTAGCCTTTGTACCTCATTAATGGTTTTGGGTATTTCCATATTTTTAATGGCACTGATCTTCCCAGCTTTTACTTCAAAATTACATTTTTCAGGATTTAACTTCATACCTGCCTTGTCCAAGATGTCAAAAACTTTTCAGATATCTTCTAGGTGGTCCTCCGAGGATCGATTCTTCACCACCATGTCATCCACATACACCTCCACTATTGATCCTATTATTTTTTTGAAGATTCATGACACCAGCATTTGGTACGTCACCCCTGCATCTTTCAAATTGAAAAGCATTACTTTGTAATACACTCCTTCATCTATTATGAATGCGGTCTTTTTTACATCCTCGGTATCCATCATGATTTGGTAGTATCCCTAAAAGGCATTAAGGAAGGAGACTACCAAATGCCCTGAGGTCGAATCTAATAATCTGTTAATAGACAGTAATGTGTAGTGATCTTTCAGACATACTTTATTTAAGTCAGTGAATTTCACGCACATCCTCCACTTTCCGTTAGCCTTCTTGACTAGGACCACATTGGCTAGCCATATGGGATATTGGACTTCTTTTATCAGTCCTGCACTTAGAAGCTTACCAACCTCTTCTTTGATCACCTGCTGCCTCTCTGGTGCGAACTTTCTTTTCTTTTGTTGGACTGGTTTAACAGTCTTATCAATGGGTAACTTATGGGTGATAAGAGCCGGGTCTACACCTGTTACATCTTTTGGAGACCAAGCGAAAGTGATCACTTGGTCTTTCAATAACTTTATCAAATGGCCCTTCGCTTTCCCGGTTAGCGCAGTGCCCAACTGCACCTTTTGCTCCTTCCCTACCTAGACCTCTTCTATCGGATCTGTGGGTTCCAACTTTATGTGAGATTCTGGCTTCTCCAGCAAACCAATGGGTATGGTTGTTTTTCTGAGGCTTTTTGCAGGGTGTTCGTAATTTTTTTCGGCTGATCTCGGACTGCCTCGAACCACTACTATTCTCCCAGGGGCTAGAAGCTTAAGAAACATAGCACCCATGTTAATAATGATTCCGTGGTAGTTTAGGACCGAACAATCGAGTATCACGTTGTATGCAAATGGGATTTCTACCACTGCAAACTCTGCATACAGTTCTCACCTATACTTATCATCTCCGAGTACTAGGGAAAGGTTGATGGTACCCAGAACTACCACTGTCTTATCTCCTAACCCTACTAAAGGGTAGGAGACTCTGACAAGGTTGCCCTTATTCAAGCCTAACTTATTGAAAACATTTAAGATAAAAAGGTTAACAAAACTACCTATATATATCAGTACCCTTCTTACCTCATACTAGTTTAGGAGGATTTTAATGACCAGGAGATCATTTTGAAAGAATCCGATTGCCTTGTCCGCGAGGCTGAACCTACCTCTTTCCTGGTCCATAATTCTTGATGGACAGATAGAACATCCTCTGCTACCCGTTTATTTTTTTCCTTACCCTTTTCAAGTCTCCGGTGATGACATGTACACTTCAAGCCATTTCTAAGAACAGGGAGGAAAAGTTCCTTCTTTTAGAGAGAAAAAAGGGGTAGGGCCTAGCGTAAACCCAAAGGGATAGAGAGAATCCAATGGGCTTCCCAATAATGAAACCAAATGAGATAGTTGAGTTTAGATTGATGACGTGGTGAAATGAGATTATGCTATGATTGGCCAAAACTTGTATGGGAGAAAATGTGGTGGTGGTGGATGCCTATGGCAGCCACTCTGACGCTCAAGTCAATATCGTGACAAGTAAAGATAACACAATAAATTGCTTAGGATTTTAGTATTAGAGAATAGCGTACATTTACCTTTGTGATCATTTTTCTTTTATACTGCAAGAAGATAGAGGTAAATATAGTCTTTTTTCTGAAAATCCGACGATGATGTGGCCAGCTACTTGATAATGAATATCGCCAGCTAATGAGTTGGTGATTCCGCAATCACAGACGAAGTGGCAATGTATCTAATAACAGTAACCATGTGTCAAGATTCAACCTATCAGGGGAGAGCGAGTCTTGACAACTGTCCGAGTGTTTAAAGTGTTCAGATCTCCCTTCCCGTAGCGGGATCGCATCTCCCACTTATCAGGTGACCCTTATTTTATGATGGCAACTCATAATTTACTTTAAGTGGATGTTATGTACCATCAATAAACTTAGATCTCATATTATAAATGATCAAAAAGTATAATAATAATTTAAATAATTATACTTTTGTAAAAATGTAAAAAATATTTTTTTTTAAGTAGGAGATTAGATAAATAGAAATTCAAACATGAATTTTCTCGTGTTTTTATCCATTGGACTGATCGGACTAAACATAAAAAAAAATTAATTTTTAAATATTAAAAATAAAAATAATATAATTAATGATAAAAAGAAATTTAATTAGTTAATATACGTGTATTAATTAACTGATCACAATTATTTTATTATTAGAAGATATAATTTCATTTAACCAACTTGTGATTTAAATAACAAATACTGATAATAATTTATTATTTTTATTAATGTCACAAAAAGCATATAATATTTTATTTATTTATTTATTTATTTTGTTATAAAATATTAATATATTAAAATTTATCATTCTTGATTCTTAATTTAGTGTAGTTGAATAAAGATATATTACTCGCCTAAAAAATTAATTTGAATCTTCGTTACCTCTAATTTCCTGCTAAAAAAATTGTCAAAATTTATTTTTATGGATATAAGTGTGAAACGGCGTGCTTGCACCACTTAATAAAACGGTGCGCTTTAGTTGCCAACATATCCCTTGTTCACGTTTTGCTAGTTTCACTCCCAGCTTGGGCCCACCAACAGATTCTTCTTCACTCGTGTTTTCATGCACCTGCCAACGTATCCTTCTGCACAGAGAAATATCAGCGCAATGTACTGTGTACAAATTCTTCTTAAAAAAAATATTTATTTTTGTCGGATGTACAGACTGGAATACGTGCTCTATATATATTACCGGTACAAACGTTCAATTTTGCATGTAGTAGCTTGGACGATGACAATGGCGTCCGGTATTTTCACAAGTTCTTGGAGTTTCTTCTACCTTCGTTTGCAAAGAGGTCTTTCTCCTTCTTTATTTCATACCCGTCGCATCCACTGCTTCCCTTCTCGTTTTTCGTCTCGTTCTTCTTCTCGTTCTTCTTCTTGTTCTTCCGTTCCGAAACCTGAACACTCTCAGCCTTCCTCAGACCTTGATGATGCTCTGGCTTCTTTTAATCACTTCATTCATATGCGTCCTCTGCCTCCTAGATTTGCGTTCAATAGGATTTTATCTGCTCTTATGAGAATGAATCAACATCCCATGATCTTTCCCTTGTCCAGAAAAATTGACTCTCTAGGAAGCTCACCCGATTTTTATTCTCTTACCATCTTGATTAAATCATTCTGTCGCCTACACCATGTCAATTTTGCCCTTTCCGTCTTGGGTAAAATGTTGAAATCTGGATTTAATCCCGACATGTTTACATTTAATACCTTAATCAATGGATTCTGTATGGAAGGAAAAATCGAGAGAGCAGTAGAATTTTTCAGTGAACTGATTGCGGGAGGTTATCAACCTGATGTTTGTTCTTACAATACGGTGATAAGCAGTGCATGTAAACTTGGGGAAAAAGATTTGGCTGCTGGGTTGCTGAAGCAAATGGCAGAGAGGGGTTGCGAGCCAAATTTGGTGACTTACACTGCAATAATCGGTGCCTTTTGCAGGGATAAGTTAGTAGATGAAGCTTTGGACATGTTACGTCAAATGAGGATTAGAGGCATTTCCCCTGACGTTGTCACTTACACATGCTTAATTGATGGTCTTTGCAAAGTAGACAAATGGAATCAAGCCGTGGACCTGTTCAAACAAATGGAGAGTCAAAATATATCGCCAACCGTTGTTACCTTCAATATATTGATTGACACTCTTTTCAAGAAAGGAATGACTTCAGATGCTGAACGTATGATCAAGATGATGCTTCACCGTGGTATTCAGCCTAGTGTTGTCACTTGTTGTTCAATGATGGACGGATATTGTGAACGTCGCCAAATGGACAAAGCTAGGGAAGTATTTGATTTGATGGTAAGAACTGGCGTAGCTAATGCCTTTAGCTACAATATCTTGATTAATGGTTACTGCAAGAGCAAAAAAATAGATGAGGCAACAAAAGTTTTTGATGAAATGCCTCAAAAAGGTTTAGTTCCTAGCTCTGTTATAATACTCTTATAAAGGGCTTGTGGGTATCAGGGAGGCATCAGACTGCACGAAAGGTTTTCAATGACATGCTTTCTCATGGTCAGCAGCCAAGTATAGTAACTTTCTCAGTAATGCTTGATGGCTTGTGCAGGATTGGGGAGCTTCTTGAGGCAATAAGACTATTTAAAACAATGGAGAACAGTCCAGTGAAGCCTAACTGTGTGATCTATACCATTTTGATTGATGGTATGCTCAGAGCTGGGAAATTTAATGATGCCAAAAGACTGCTTGCTAGGCTTTTTGTAATTGGATTGACGCCTGATGCTTTCACATATAGTACAATAATAAAAGGATTGTGCAAGGAAGGATTATTAAATTACGCATACAAGATTTTTAGACGAATGGAAGACAGTGGATGTCCACCGGATGACTGCTGTTACAATGTCATCATTCAAGGGTTTCTCAGGCATGAAGACGAAGCAAAAGCTTCAGAACTTATTCAGGAAATGATTGATAGGGGATTTTATGCAGATGCCACCACCATAGAATTGGTAATCCTTTTCTCGCGCTTTGACGATTCCATTCTGAGGAAACTAAGAAATCCTTATGAAGATTTTGAAGGTGTAGATGTTAAGTGGGATTTCAACATTCAACGCTGAATCCACATATGCAGGAAGTTGTCTACCTAGTTGCTTTTGCTATCATAATAAAAACCATCTATTAGCATTAGCATGATGTTTTTAGCATATATACGCACATTAACTATAATGAATCTGTTCTGTTGTCACTTGCTCTGAGAGAGTAATATATCTCCAAGTTTCTCTTCTCCTCCAAGTGTTTGATTTTACATCTGTTGGTGATCTAAAATGGGAATTCTTTGTATTTGTAATATAGAATAGGGTTGCATGAGCATAACTCGTTGTGACTTAAAATGCCCCAATATAGATTAAACAGAAGGAAGATATTTTTCGATAATTGATGGGTTGGGAGTATGGGTTCTCAAGTGCAATACAGTCCATAGTTGCTGAAAAGACTGAGCCATCTTGCCAGATAAGGGCTTACAGGTGTTAACCATTGCTGATATTAGCTGTCATCTTGAGTTTAGGTTGTAATTTTTATTCTTGCTTTATTGTCGTCCTAAACCAGAAATTTAGGACAGAAACATGAGATGTGTATTTTCAGGTGAAGAAGTGGGTACTATTCAAACTCCAACCTAATTATTTGCAAATTCCAGTGACTGTTACTATTATTCTAATTACTCTGATTCACATAAAGTTGCTCGCTTTGAACTTTTCTCGAGATATAAATTCAAATGTGCTTCTTTGGCCACCTTGATGATGCTTCCTTTGATCACAGAATTCATATGCATCCTCTGCCTTCCAGGGTTGAAGTTAATCCACTTTTTTTTTTGCTCGTAACAAAGAAACAGTACCATATAGTTGTTTCCTTGTTCAGAACTATTGAGTCGCTAGGAATTTCATAGGATGTTTGTTGTCTTTCCGTCTTGACTAATTGCTTCTGCCTTGTGAATCTTTGGTTCTCAATTTTGGGAAAAAAAATACTCAAATTTGGATTGGAGACTGATACTGTGATAATTTTTAATGTTCCTAGTCCTATTCCTATTTGAAATTTTCTGCACTATTTTCTGCACGATATGCAACTCATATATATATATAGGCTAATACTTATGACTATAGCTTAATTTGTGTAACTGTAGGAAAATAAATTTTCCAATTGAGTTGCTAGAAGGAAAGGTTGAGAGAGGATGTGAACTAGATGCAGTGACCTATTGGTATAATAATTAACAAACTTTCCAAGCTCTTCTCTCAAATGAAGAACAAATCCAGCTTTGGCCTTGTTAGATGAGATGGTGATGCAGGATATATGATCAGATTTTATACCTTCAATATATTTTATTTCCCTACTTTAGTATATTGATTGACAATGTGTTTAAGGAAAGAATAGTTTCAAAGGTTTAAGAAATTTTTAATATGGTGGTTCAATGGGCCATAGAGCCTAATGAAGAAAAATATTTATTCTTAAAAAATAGATAAATGTAAGTGTTGATTTTGATATAAGAAGAAAAAAATGTATATTTTAAGAGTATTTTAATAATTTCTCATATAAATAAAAAATTAATCAAGAATTTGATGGAGAGGTTTTAAGTTTGACAGATTCACAATACAAGAGTTAAATTATTGTGTTTTAAATATAAAAAATTATATATGCATTAATTTTGATATAAATAAAATATTAAAAAAGCAATTAGAAAGATTTTCACTTTAATTAATTAATTAATAAACCTTCAAATTAATGGAAATTTTTAACAGTGCAAGTATAATAATAAAGTAAAACTCAAAATGAAAACAATAAGAATACTTAAACAACACTTTAATTATATTCTAATTATATGTATATTAATAAATAATTATTAAAATTGTTTTTAATTAATACGTGTTTGCATAATAATTTCAAAAAAAAAAGTGTTTGCATAATGTGCTATCAACTAGAAGATTTAGATTATAATTTTTGGGGAAATATGTTATTAGTAGGGATTGCCCATGATTAATTTTATGTGTATCAAAAAATAAATAGAAAATAACTTATTAGAAAGAAAAATTCCAAAAATCATAGCGAAACGAAAAGTAGATATTTCTTTATAAATATTTAAGAGAAATTAATAAAATTTAAAAAATAATTGATGAAAATAAAACTATATACTTATATATATATATATATATATATATTGGAGGGATCCCCCAAATAGAATCTAACTAATTGGGATTACTTTAGGACAAAATATATTCTATAAATCACATCTCACAAAATCCCCAATAGATCTAAGAGGACGATAAAATGGTTGAAGACAAACAGCTAAATTAGTCATTCTATCTGCAATACCTTTAGTTTCTTGATATACATGAGTCAACGACACCTACTAATTTAACTGAATTAGTTGACGACACTGTAACAAAATATTCGCATGTCTCAAATTGGTATCATTGTTATTTTTCAGGAGAGCAAGCCTTGCTTTAAAATATATTTCCACGATGAGGCGTCGAATCCCCATATTCCAAGCTAACCGAAGGCTAAACATAACTGCATGAAGTTCAAAACTCATAGACAAGCAAGTGCCCAAGCGAACACAAAAACTGTTCAACAAGACCCCAAATCAATCATGCAAAACACCCCTTGCGCCAACATCACCAAGATTTCCTTTAAATGCACCATTTGTATTGAGCTTAATCCAATCCAATAAGGGAGGGTGCTATGCAACATTGGTAATCATTCGAGCACCACCTTAAGTGTGATCTCCAGTGGAACATCATGCCTTCAAATTCTGTGCAAGCTGTAAATTAAAACAGACAAGCCGCTGGTCTAAGGGGGTAGTCACAACGAAAGACCTAGTCATTCCACCATCTCCACAACCACCATAGCCCTAGAAAAAGCACCTGCACAGACGAAGATTCATGGTATAGGATGCACTCCAAAACAGATAGCCTAGATAACCAGTCAGCAATGTTCGCAGATAGAAACAATCGAAGAGAATCAGAACGCCAAATATACATCTAGAACTCAAGTGCTTGTGGATAGTTCCGAAAGATACGGAGCATGTCTTCTTCAGCTGCACCACAAATGGAACAACTCGTATCTTGTGTAAATCTTCTCCTCTATCTTCCCTGTTAGTCATAAGTATGCCATGAAGTAAAAGCCAAACAAAGCAACGAATAGAGTTTCAACCCCAATCATAACCCTTCCAATATTGAGACACCACAACATACTCATATGACGGAGGCAATAGCCCTATTAGAAAGTCACGTAGAGGATCCTTTCTGTAACATCCTCAAACCCATAGTTAGAATAGTGACATCACTAGGTATGAGTTAGGCTATTTCACTATTAGAGCAAGTGGCATTAGGGGAGGTGTTAGCTTACCTAGAGCTACTTAGGGGAGGTGCCAGCATAACTCTAAACTGCTAATAACTGAATCATAGAAAACTCAAATAAAGAAACAGACACATCCAGAAATAAGGTAGACAGTGTGATTAGCAAGTCTGAAACGAGTCACTTTTGGGAGTTGTTTAGGATTTTTCAACATGTTAACTTGAGATACTTGTTAAAATCGACGTGCTTACCTAAATAAAACGAACTTTTAAATGTTAAAACTGTAAGTTTAGTAGGTCAATCTATGAATATTGAAAGTTTAAAAACTAAATTGAAACATGGAAAAAAGTTTAGTAGGTTAAAGTGTGAATATTAAAAGTCTAAAGTAAATTTTAAGTTTGGTCCTCTATTTTCTTTACCTTTTCACCTAAACGCTCCATGTTTCAACTAACTATACATGAAATACATGACTAAGCATAAAAGAAAAATGTTGTCTCCTTTCTCCTTATGATGGCTGAACCTACACCAAAAAGAAAAGCAAAATTATTGTCTTCTTTTCTTCTATTTCCACCATATTTCTCCATGAAGAAAAATCTCCATTCAAGCAAATTCTTTCCTAAGTTAAATGACCAGCAAAGAAATCATAGAAAAGGAGAAAAGAAGGAGAGAAATTTAGGCACTTAAGTAGTAAGTGATAGAAATTAAAAATTAGGTTAGGCAAATATGTTCTTCCATACTTTTAATTAATTTTATATTGTTAAATGAATTAAAACTCCTATTTTTCTTTTTTTTTTTTTGTAAGTAACAAATTCAAAAAGAGGAAGGTGCATTGAATGGGAAAGGCAAGGAAAAAGAATGACTAAGGTGTACCTAAAGCTTTTGAAAAGAATTGTACAAAAGATTTGGTGTTTGTATGATTTTTCTATTTTCCTTTGATTTTTTCATAAATATGTGAAATTTAGGATTGATTTTACTTACTGCTAATATTGTTTTGATTGTATAAATATGTAATATGGATGTTGGAATGATGTTTGAAAAGCTTAAAGTAAAGAAATTTAACATGAAAGTTAAAAGTGCAAACCTGGCAGGATAGGTTTTAACAGGGCAGTATGTGTTAGAAGTTTTAGAACTCATTATGTAGTTATTGAAATTAGGTATAAATTATACCAAATGAAATCTGAGACAAAGAACTAAAACCTTTATGAATTGACCAAATTCTGAATTTGTAGTTAAGATGAAGTAAATTACAAGTTAACTTAAACTGGACACAGTGATAGAGCATTCGGAACAGACTGTATTAATTATACCATAATTAATTATGTATTCAATGAAATTTATTAAGACCATTGCTAAATGAATCTTAAGAAGTATAAATAAAACTTTATAGGAGGCACTTAAGCTTGAATTTGTATGAAATTGCATGCATATAATATGTTTTATGATATTATAAACAAATACCAATACTGAACTGATTAAGACTTTATTGAGCAGCTTGTAAAAAAAATCCATAATTTAAGATAGGATAATCAAATTTGCATGAATTATACTTTGTTGGAAAGATAAGACATAAATATACATTTGTTATGAAGAAACTTAAGTCAAATTATAACTTTAAAGTACTTGAAAAGTTGATGCAAAATATGACAGAATGCAATCCTCTTGAATTGGAATGCATAAAAATTGAGATGCTTGCTTAATCGGTAAGAATTACGCACGTGCTTGCTTATCATACTTGATATTCGCTCATGCTTGCTTGATAATAAAAATTATTTGTGCATGAAGATTTGAGTAAGACTTGCCATTCGTTACTTATTAGTGGTATGAAATGCAAAAAATGAATTGACTTGACGCAATATTGGAATGCTAAGTCGATAAAGTTTTACACTATTTGCCATGAGTTTCTCATTTTGTTAACCTTGGCATATGATATATGTACTTTGAAAATGATTTCAAATAGTTTCAAATGACATGCATTTACGTTGAATAATTAATACATTGAATTAATGATGCTTAACCCTGGTAAACTTAATAGGAGTCGAGGTTAGCTTAAGGGTATGGCATGCCATATAAACATATAGAGTTTGCAGTACTGCTATCGATACATGATCTATATTTGTGGTTACAGATCAGGTACATTATAAGCATGGCCGTGGAGCCCTGCTACCACAATTTTGGCCTTTAAGTCTACTGTTTGGAACCATGTGCCCACCGTTATAACTCCCTATCTACCTAGTCGACCCTACTATGTGTTTATAAGGGCTGAGAACCTAATTAAGATTGGTGCTCAATTTTGTGAAATTATTAGGGAATGTTAATATGTCTACATCTATTGCATGCACTTAGCTATGACGATTTGCTGTACATATAAAATGTGTAATAGTGGCAAAAAAAGATATTTTTATTGAATTTGAAGGAAATTCTTGGCGTGCACAAGGATACATACGTCACTCCTATCTTATACCAAGAAGTTTGACAAGTATACTTGTATCATGTTAACTACACTTTACATGTTTATAATTGTTTACTTAATTATCTATATCCATAAATATGCTTGCTTTATTTTATTATTTGTTTGCAATCACTCACTGAGCATTAGCTCAGCATGTTGGTTTTTACCTCACGCAGGTTGTAGATAAAGTAAACACTGCAGAGGTCGTCAGAGATCTACATCAGACATCAAGACCATTATTATAGCTGGTTGTTTGAGTTTTCGCGTTATAATACAGTTATATTTTGGCATGTACATATTAAATAGAGTGGGTTATGAAGGTTATATAAGTTAAAATAATGTAATCATATATGGATAAAAAAAAGAGCTAAGCATTTACATGTGATGATATTCATGAAAAAATAAGGGATAATGTTGCTATAAAATGTGTGCTAAATTAAAGAATAGTAAGATATCAAATGACAGTTTATATTATAATTATAAATGTATTTTTCATATGTACTACAAATTAAAATGCTAATAAAACAGAGAAAATTCTACCAAATTAATGCATGTAAATTTAAAATGCATGTAAAATTAAATGTCTAATTTTAGGCTTTAAAATTTTAGATGAGCTAATTTTAGGATATTTCAAACGCTTGTTTTCTCAAACTTTAAGAGTTAAATTCATTTTCTGAAAACATTTAATTGAATGAGAATAGTTTTTATGACTTAATGTTGGCATATTAAACTCACTCACTTTTACATTTAATCCTAGGAATACACTTATTTTGGTTTTTCCTCCTTTGCTTCATCTTGAGTTATCTTCGGTGTTCTTTTCTTTTCTATTGCAGTGCTTTCATCAATTCTTCAACATTTAGGTATTATAATTTTGTCTTTAAATAACTAAAGATAGTTAGATAATCAAACTCATTAAGTTTTAATATCATCAAAACCAAACTCTTCTAAAGCTTATGCCCACAAGTAGTTGAACTACGTTGTGATGAAATGAGAGTTATTTTTGTCGGTATAGTAATTATTAATGACGTTGCTTCTAGTTCTTCTGAGACTGAGGTGGTTGGTTAGGAGCCATTTGAAGCCCCATGATGATCCTAATTTTGAAATGCTAAGGAATTGGGATAAGCTAATTAGAAGCCCCATGAGTTAACATTTAGCAGTCAAAGCTCTTGATGAGCTTTTGTCTAAATATCGACCATCCATTATATTTCTTATGGAAATAAAGAATCATCCTAAATATATGCAGATGTGCCAGTAATAATATGGCTGATGACCGTTGGATTTCTTCACCCCAGTCCGAGGTCAAGCCCAAGACCATGACTCGGCATCCAGAGGAGCACACGTCTTCTGCACAACACAGATCCAACCCGTTCGGGCCTTGATACCGGGCCTATCTGAATTTATAAACCAGGCCGGCCCAGCCCAGCCTTCATTGCTTCTCAGGTCGACTCCCTCTGGGCTTAGCTTTATTCCTATCTTCCGGCCCAGCCCGGAATCAGAAAGAAGATCCCTCCATCTGTCTTGCGGACCCTACCCTACGCGCGTAAGGGGAATCAGAGGCCGTTACGCATGAGACAGATACCCGATATTCTAGTACGATTGTATCAGTATGGCAGAGACAAGTGGCCCAATGGGAACCAGGCCGTTGCACGCCACTAACGAACAAGGAAAACAGATAAAAGGAGGATTGCCCTCCCCCAAAAGGGATCATCTACACAAAACCTCTGTAAAACCCTATTTTTCTGGATCTCAGATTATCAATTGGCGCCGTCTGTGGGAACCGAAGGAGATCTTTTCATCACCGGAGTTCCACTCTCACAATACCCACTGAGATCCACAATGGCTAACCACAACGAAAACAACGCCACTCCAAATGATCTAAACTCTGCCCAAGAGGGGCAGCAGTTCTCTTTTTCCAGTCCTACAACTCCAAATAATCAGCCACCCATTCCTTTCAACCCCTCGCCCAGCCTGGCAGGGAATGCTTCCGCGCTACCTTGTCCAACCAAGACCTTCAAACCATTGCCCTCCAACTACAAAACACCGCCCACTGGCTGGGGCAAATAATGCAGCAATGGGGCCTTAGCACCCCAATAAGCGTAGTGCCAGTAGTAGAAGAGCCCCAGACCAATGGACCTCTACCTACCTTCAACCACCCTCAAACCAACAGTCGTGAAACTGGAGAAAGGGTAAGGAGAGCCGGAGAGGAGGAAGAACCGGAGGCCAGGGTTCATGGAAGGAGGGTGAGGGAGATGATTGAGAATGACGAGGCTGATAGTTATTCTGCCGGAGCGACTAGGTGGACGAAGAGCGAAGAGAAGGAGGAGGAGTACCACCTAGAGAAGAAACCTAGGCAGGAGGAGGAAAATGTAGACCAAAAGCTGCAGAAGATGAGAGAGCAGCTTTTAATTGAGCTGAGATCGAAAGATCAAGACCAAACTCTCTTGCCCACCTCTTCACCCTTCTCGAAGTGGGTGCAGCAGGAGACTGTTCCTAAGAAGTTTATAATGCCACCAATGGCGGCCTATGACGGAGCTGGAAACCCTCGGGAGCATGTCTTGAACTACAAAACCTTTATGGAGCTGCAGACTTTGTCAGATGCCTTGATGTGCAAGGTATTCCCAACGACGCTTTCAGGACCAGCACGGACGTGGTTTAACAACCTTGAGGCCGGAAGCATCAGTAGCTTTGGAGATTTGGCTACTCGCTTCATTAGCCGGTTTATCACCGGGGTGCCCGCAGATAGAAAGACGAGCTATCTGGAGACGATCAGGCAGAGGAGAGATGAGTCACTCAGGGAATACGTCGCTCGTTTTAACACGGAGGCCTTGCAGATTCCTGAGCTCGATGAAGGAAGGGCGGTGGAGGCCATGCAAAAGGGAACAATCTCTGCCGAGTTCTTTGGCTCATTAAGCAGGAAACCTCCGACCTCACTGGCCGAGCTGATGAAACGGGTAGAAAAATACATAAGGCAGGATGATGCCTTAGTAACAAGCAGATTCGTCAGGGGAGCGACGGATAAGGAGAAAGCCCCAGAGGAAGGAAAGTTGGAGAGGCATGAGAAAAAGCACGGCAAAAGGCCTGAGCCTTACAGACAGCCCTGGGAGAGAAGGGATCAAAGACCTCTCCCTCCTTAGGTCTCAGAACAGAAGTCACTCCGACTCCACTCAACGCCTCAAGAGCTGAAGTGCTCATGGCCATCCAAGACAAAGAGTTCCTCCAATGGCCCAGGCCCCTGAAAACAGAAGCAAACCAGCGAGATCCTGATAAGTATTGTCAGTACCATCGTACGCACGGCCATGACACTAATAATTGCTTCCAGTTAATCACAGAGATCTAGAGGCTGATAAAAAGAGGGCACCTCAAGAACTTTGTGAAGAAGCCGGAGGGACAGAGGCCTCAGCCTAACCCAGCAATTCCGGCACCAAGGGGAGTAACAGCTAGACCGGTGAATGACGGGTCTAGTGGAACCATCAACATGATTGTCAGAGGAACAGGAGGCTGGATGAGCCATAGGGGGAAGAAAAGGAGTCGAGAGGGGGAAAGCGGCAGCGCCGAGGTCATACAGGTCGTTGAGCACTCTCCAGTTGCCATCACTTTCTCTCCAGAGGATGCTCAGGGCGTTCAGATGTCCCATGACAATGCTCTTGTTATCAAAGCCGTCATTCACAACTATCGGGTAAAAAAGATCCTAGTGGATGACGGGAGTAAGGTCAACCTGCTGCCATACCGGGTCTTCCAGTAGATGGGAATCTCTGAAGAGCAGTTGGTCAGGGATCAGGCGTCGGTCAAAGGAATCGGAGGAGTCCCAGTACCTGTGGAAGGAAAGGTGAAGCTAGCTCTCACCTTAGGTGAAGCTGGCTCTCACCTTAGGTGAAGCACCAAAAATTCGCACCCATTATGCGGTGTTTTTAGTGGTCAAACTCCCATTGAGTTACAATACAATCCTGGGAAGACCTGCGCTGTTTGACTTTGAAGCTGTCACCAGTATCAGATATTTGGCATTGAAGTTCCCAACAGAGGCAGGAGTAGGAGTAGTCCGGGGTAGCCAGGAATAGGCAAGAGCAGTGTATTTGGCTACAGTGGCAGAACCGAGCTCAACCGAGGAGGAGCTCGACTCGGAAGTGCTAGAGGTCAGGGATGAGAAGAAAAAGGCCAGAACTGAGCCGGTCGGAAAGCTAGAAACTTTTCCTTTATCAGAAGCAGATACAGATAAGGTCTTCAGTCTCAATGCCGACCTCACTGAAGAACAAAAAACTAAAGTCATGGCCCTGATCAGAGGTCACGCTTCGAGCTTCGCCTGGAAGCCCTCTGACATGCCCGGGATTGACCCTGAAGTAATGACCCATAAGCTGAACGTTCTCTCCGATGCCAGACTGGTGAAATAGAAGAAGAGGGTAGTAGGGAAGGAGAAGCAACAGGCCACCAGGGAGGAAGTGCGGAAGTTAGAAAAGGCAGGCTTTATTAGAGAAGTCATGTACCCGCAGTGGTTAGCGAATCCTGTATTAGTCAAAAAAGCTAATGGCAAATATAGGATGTGCATAGATTTTACTGACTTGAATCAGGCCTGTCCTAAAGATTGTTATCCCCTCCCTGATATTAATAAAATGGTTGATTCTACGGCCGGTTTCGATTACATGTCTTCTTTGGATGCTATGTCGGGATATCATCAAATCCCAATGGACAGGTCGAACGAAGAAAAAACCTCGTTCATAACAGAAGATGGGACCTACTGTTACACAACCATGCCTTTTGGGCTAAAAAACGCCGGGGCAACATACCAGAGACTGATGAACAAAATCTTCAAAGGTCAGATTGGCAGAAACATAGAAGTTTACGTAGATGATATGGTGGTCAAAAGCCCAACTTTCCAACAGCATATGGTAGATCTGAGGGAAGTATTCAGGGTACTAGAACAGTACAGAATGAGGCTAAACCCAGCGAAATGTGCCTTCTTCATCAGGGGAGGAAAGTTCCTGGGATACATGGTGAGATGCCTTCCACCCGACCATGAGGTCCTAGACTTGAGTGTCTGGATGTCATTCGGGGGATGGATTGGTTTTTCTACTTGTGGTGCTGGAGCTACCTGCGTCTGCAGTGCAGGGTAGTCAAGATGGACTTCCGGATGGATCCGAGGTAGGCTTCAGAGGGGACCGAATAAGATGCCTAGAAGTTGGATGTCAGCCGTCAGGCTAGTAGGGTGTATAGGAGTGGCTGTCAGCGGGTTCTTGTTCTGGTTTGAGAGGTTAGCAGGCAGGTCTGGGAACCAGCCTTAGTATCATAGATAGAGAGAGGTTTAGAGGTTTCAGGTTAGTGTCAGGTCTACCATCAGTCAGGGAGGTAGAGTTTGGTTTAGAAGTGGTACGCGGTACCAGAACCATTTTTATTGTTCCTCACTGGATGGTGCCGGTAGGGCTACAGAAGGAGTGTAAGAGTAGTGGAGTGTTTGGTAGACAAGGGTTTTATCCGACCCAGTACCTCACCCTGGAACGCTCCAGTATGGTTATGGGAAAAGAAGGATAGATCCTTGAGTCTTTGTAGCAACTGTAAGCAGTTGTACAAGGTCTCTATCAGGAGTAGTAGCCTCTATCTTGGATCACAGGTCTATTGGATCAGCTAGCGAGAGTCGGTTGTTTCCTAAGATAGATTGAGGCTCAGGTTTAGGTTGCTGAAGGGTAGAAAGAGGTTAGTCTAGTAGAGGGTAAGAATAGAGCAGAGGAAAAGTAAGAGTAGAGCAAAAAGAGAAAGGATCAGAGTAGCGCAGCGGAAGCCTGTTTAGTAAAGATAAAGAGAGAAGGGCAAGGATCAGAGTGCGCGGCAGAAGCTTGTGAAAGTGCGTGTCAGGTCCAAGATAAGTTCTTAAGGAACTAGAGGTGGAGATCTCAGAAAATCTCACCTATTTTGAGCAGATCAGTATGGAGAATGGAGGAATAAGGAATTCCGAGAATGTTAGTTCTGTGGGATCACCACAGTATGAAGTGTGCTTGAGATGTGCTTAGGAGACCCAGGAGTTTATACTCCAGTGGTTCTTTTGCTTGTTTGTTTGTTGTTTGAACATTCGGGGATGAATGTTCTGTAAGGGGGGAAGAATGTAAGACCCCGCTCGTTCAGGCATCGGAATTCCTACCGTCCGGTGGAATCTCGGATGTCGGATCCTTTTTGAGGGGTATAGTAAGGTTTTAACAAAGGTTTTCAAAAAGGGTTTTTAAGTGTTTTATGGTTTTGAAAGGAAAGGAAATGAGTTTTGAAGAGAAAAGGCCAAGGAGGGAAAAATAGAGGTTCGGCCGCCGAAGGTGGTATAGTTTTGGCCCCCGAACCCCATGTTCGGCCGCCGAATGTGGTAGAGTTGCGGGTGCATGTTTGGCTGCCGAAAGTGATTGACCAAGCCACCTATAAAAGCTCCTTAGGTCGGTTCAAGAGGTAAGTTTTCTTCCTCTTCCCACCCAAGGTGAGCTCATGTCCTCCTTGATGTGATTTCATGGTTTTTACAAGTTCTTCCATGATTTTTAATGAGTTTTATCCTTGTTTTGAAGAGTTGTGAGCTTTGAGCAAGGTTTTGGAGAATTAGAGTTTTGAAGCTTGGTTTCTCCATATTTTGAAGTTAGGATCACACCAGCCCTAGTTCTTCAAGAGGTAAGTGTTGATCCTTATATTTTATAGTGTTTTAAACAAGTTTTATGGAGGGAAAAGGGTTAGGTTTGCATGGTTTGCATGAGTTGTGCATGAAGGGGTTTATGCACCCTTTATGCCTATGTTTGCTATATGTGTTTATATGATGTTAAGTGTTAGAGTTTAAGGTTGTTCTAGGAGGCTATATGCATGTTTAAGGGTTTATGCAAGGTTTTAAGAGGTTTTATGCATGATATGAAAGGTTGGATGGTGTAAGGAGGCTGGTTGGTGCATGAATCTGGGTTCTGGAGGAACTCAGGTTCGGCCGCCGAAAGGAGTTTCGGCCGCCGAACCCCTTGAGGAGGTGGTTTCGGCTGCCTAAGGTTGCTCCCGAAATTTTGGACTTTCGGCTCTGGAGTGGAGTTTCGGCCGTCGAACCTGCCGCCGAACCTGCCCGAGTTTTGCCTCTGGAGAGGACTTTCGGCCGCCGAAAGTGCCGCCGAAGGTGCCCTGTTTTGCCTTCCTTTGCATGTTTTTCCATGCATGTTTATGATGTTTTAGAGGATTTTTGGGGAGATGTTTATGAGTTGTTTTATAGCTATGCTAGAGTTGTTTGGTGCCTCATGTGAGTCCGTCTGTGTAGGATCGGACCTGAGACGTCGAGGTGTCTAGCTTCAGTGATAGTCGGCCCAGTGTTAGTCGAGCAGTTGCTTCAGGTGAGTAGAACTAACTATGCATATTTTAAAGTTAATGTTTAAAGGTAATGGCAGTATGAGCATGAGACACGCATCATGGATGCCATGTGATACTAGGTTGTATCGCATTAGAGATCACGAATATGCTGCATTGCATTGCATTATTTACTGTTGTTGGGATGGACCAAGGCGATCTCAGTAGCCCGCGATCTGTTATGCCTAGATAAGACCTGTGAGAGCTTCCAAGGGAGCCGGGCACTAGAGCATGTAGTGACCTATGTGAGCTCCTCAGGGAGCCGGGCACCGACAGAGGGAGTCCTGGGATCATGTCTAATCCGAGATGTGATATGTTTGTGCTGTGACGCATTTCATGAGAGCATGCAATGAATGAATGAACTGTTTTTATGGTTTGTACTCACTGGGCTCTAGTAGCTCACCCCCCTCCCTCTTCCCCCAGTTTTGCAGGGCCAGAGTACAGTCAGAGTGAGCTTTGGGGAAAACAGAGTCTGAGCATGGGTTGCCATGTGTTGGTTGTAATAGCATAGCTAGGTTTTGATATGTGGCATGTATATGTTTATGCTAAGATGATGTAAGTTTAAGTGATATTAAATGATGTTATGTTCTGTTTGTATGCTTGTATAGTATAGTTGTGGACATGATGTATGGACATTATGTATGGACATGATGGATATATTAAGGTTATGAATGGAAAGAGTATGTTATAAAGAGATAGAGTAAAGTTAAGAAATGTATATGAGATAAAATATAGAGTTGTACTTTGCCTAGTGTTGGTTGATCCCTTTTTGTTATACATGATCATGAGTTTTGAGATAAACGTTTTCATTATGTATGAAATGTTTTCAAGATGCTTTCATGTTAGCCATGTAATACCCGGCTAGACTCCGGTATCGGAATTCCTACCGTCCGGTGGAATCTCGGATGTCGGAGACTTCTAGAAGGGTAAAACCATGTTTTCATGAAATGTTTTAATGTATTTGATGATTTTAAGTAAAGAGGAAATGAGTTTTTGAATGAAAACAACCTTGGAGGAAAACTCAGGTTCGGCCGCCGAAACTCAAGTTCGGCCGCCGAACATGCATGCATTTCGGGTGTGCCTTAGGCCCCCGAAGGCATAAGTGAGGGAAGTCCAGGTTCGGCCGCCGAACCTGAAGTTCGGCCGCCGAACATGGCATGTATGCGGAGGCACGTTCGGCCCCCGAACGTGGCCTGGCCAGCCACTATAAAAGGGTCCCTTAGCCGAAAACGGGCGAGCTTTTCTCCCCATTTTCGGCCAAGGTGAGCTCTCCGCCGTTCCTCACCAATCTTTGAGTTTTTCCTTCAAATCTTTCACGATTTTCACAAATTTTCATCTTGTTTTGAAGATTTTCAAGTTTTGAGCAAGTTTTGAGCTTGGAGACCCAAGGAAGTTGAAAATCTCCCATCTCTAAGATTTGGTCGTCTCTCTCTCGATCTTCAAGAGGTAAGAGCCGATCTTAAGCTCATTGCATATTTTAAGTGAGTTTTATGTAAGATCTATGGGGTAGAATGCATGTGTAGGGTTTTATGAGTTTATGTTGTGTTTTGAACAATGTGGCTTGCAAATGCATGTTTGATGTGTTGTAGATGGGGTTTTAGTTAGTTTGAAGCCCCTAGGAGCTTGTATGCTTGTGTAAGTGTGTTGTAGAATAGGTTTTTGCATGATGGATTGGGAAGGAGAGGTTTTTGTGCAAAGGGAACCAAGTTTCTGCCCTTTGGCAGAAACCAGGTTCGGCAGCCGAAGGACTTTCGGCCGCCGAACCTGCCTGGGAGGCAGGCCTTTCGGCTGCCGAAGTTGCCCTCGAAAAGAGACTTTCGTCTCTGTCTGGAACTTTCGGCCGCCGAAGGTGCCGCCGAACCTGCCTGGGTTTCGGCTCTGGAGGGACTTTCGGCCGCCGAAGGTGCCGCCGAACCTGCCCTGTTCAGCCTTCCTTTGCATGTTTTGCATGATTGTTTTAAGTTGTTTTAAGGGGTTTTTGGGGGATGTTTTTAGAGTTATGTTCTAGTTGTTTGGTCCCTCATTTGAGTCCACCTGTGTAGGTT
This sequence comes from Manihot esculenta, assembly GCF_001659605.2. Taxonomy (NCBI): domain Eukaryota; kingdom Viridiplantae; phylum Streptophyta; class Magnoliopsida; order Malpighiales; family Euphorbiaceae; genus Manihot; species Manihot esculenta. The sequence continues at coordinate 31,093,438 of NC_035175.2, forward strand.
CGGACCCGAGGAACCGAGGACCCCCGCAGTGAGTTCAGCTGCTTCTGAGTCAGTAGAGTTTCAGCCAGAGGTGAGTGGAATAACTCTTATGCTTTTAAATAAATAAACCAGTTTTAGCATGATTCACGCATCATGACTGCCATGAGATATAATAGGGTGCTTGCATTAGAACTCACGAATATGTTGCATTGCATAATATGTTGATGATGCGGATGAATGTTGAATGATCCTTTAGTCCTCATATGTTATGATATGATGATGATACGGTATGGAAGACCAGTGAGGCCCACTCTACGCCCCTGGCACCATGTAAGAGAAAGACCAGTGAGGCCCATTCTACGCCCCTGGCACAGTTGGAATGTTATGTTATGCTATGTTATGATTATGTAAGAGAAAGACCAGTGAAGCCCATTCTACGCCCCTGGCACAGTTGGACCATGTAGAGGACTATTGGTGATAAATTCATCCTTGATGTGATTAGCTGTGATGTGATGCATTTCATGTTATCATATATAATAAAATGTTTTATTATTCTGCTCACTGGGCTCTAGTAGCTCACCCCTCTCCCAAATTCCCTAGGTTTGCAGGTACAGGGTAGACCAGGAGGTCCGCAAGAGTAATGAAGTCTTGTGCATGTAATAGATAGAATGTGGACATAACGAATTTGTAGAATGATGTAATGTAAAAGTACAGTATAGTCTTGTTATGTATTATGACATTGAGGATTAGAGATTGTGCTTGACCCTATGAGTAAGATATCCCTTTTAATACATGATCTTAGATGTTTTGTAATGCTTATGTCAACCAACTCAACATATATTGTATCGCCCATTGGGGCATTGATGAGATCCCACAGAGGGGTCATAGATATGATTATGATTATGTTTAGTGCATGCACAGGTTGAGTTTGGTGTATGAATGTAAGGAAAAGTTTCATTTTTTATGTATATTGTTGATCATGTATGGGATTAAACAGGTTTTCAGGTTATTGTCAGGCTTGCTACGGGTCCCGGCGGTCTTAAGCCGATCTGGATCCTAGCGCCGGTAGCGGTCCGATTTCCGGATCGTTATAGAATGGTATCAGAGCCCTAGGTTCATATGGTCGGACCTAGAGTGTCGGGCTCCTAGTTGTTATAGAAGGTCAAGCACAATAGGAAGATCATGTCCACTAGGATAGGATGTGGAGTCCTGTCTTACATGATGATGTGAAATGCCATGATTATATGCATGTGCATTAATGATATGTGATGTATGTGATGAGGGTTCATGTGTGCCCACATGAACCATATGATGCTAATGTTTGCTTGTTATGTGCTGTTTTTCAGAAAATAGGATGAGAGAAACTCGTCGATCAGCAAGATTGACTGGAGTACCACCTGAGGATGAGGGCACGAGCGCCCGTCCTCCAACATTGCCTAGGGCAATGTCTAGTAGGTCTAACAGAGAAAGAGCAGTAAGAGACCCTAGAAGGTCTTTGGATCTTGGTAGAAGCAGATCAGTAAGAGGAACAGTTCAGGGAGGAATGTCAGAGGACATGGGGGATGATATGGATGTAGAGCAGAGGAGGGATGGCAGTCTGGGAGTTAGCATGTCAGAAAAGGGAATGGGAGAGTCCCAAGGAGGCACTCAGGCCTCGGGATTTGTTCAGCCACCCCATTACCCACACTTCTCACAAAATCCCGGGTATTTGATGGGAGGTACATCGGATTACCCTAGCTTCACCCCTTATCCCACACAGATGCCATACCCACCCTACTACCCACCATATTCACAATACCCAATGTATCCACCCCCACCTTACTATCCAAATCCAGCAAACCCTACCTCAGAAAATGTTGCACCACCTCCACCACCTACAGAACCAGCAGCCCCAGTTGCTCAACCTTCTAGACCTAGCTCAGCCAGTGGGAGCAAGGTCAAGATGACCGACTACATGAAACTGGGTGCTCCTCAGTATGAAAAAGGGGATGACCCATTTGTGTACCTTGAAAGGGTTAAGGTGATCACAGATGAGATTGGGGCTGATGACAGTAGAGCCATTCAGATGGCCGGGTTCACGCTTAAGTGCAAGAAGGCACGAGAGTGGTTCAAGAATTATGTGAACCCGAGAGTGGACAACATGTCTTGAGAAGAGTTTGTAAACGAGTTTGTAGGATGGGCTTTCCCAGATAGTTCAAGGGAGCTGAAGATGATAGAGTTTGAACAGTTGAGGCAGACTGATGAGATGAGTGTAGAGGAGTTCACAGACAGATTCTTGGAGCTGTTGCCTTTTGCAGGGCAAAATCTTGACTCGGATCAGAAAAGGTCAAGGAGGTATATCATGAAGCTCCACTCCAGATATTCCTCCTTGATCCAGTCAGTAGATAGGGAGAGCTTTCATGCCATAGTGGATATGGCCCGGAAAATGGAGGCCAGTGCCATCGTTCAGGGGACAGTTAAGCAGTCAGTGGCACAGCCTTCCGGTTCTAAGACCCCAGGCTCTTCTTCTTTTAGTGCAGCAGCTTCAGGCAGCAAGAGGTGGAGCAGTACCACCAAGAAGTCGAAGAAGAACAAGTTTTGGAACAAGGTCAAGTCCAGTCTGGGACTAGGGAGTGGCTCGAGTTCTGGTGCGGATAATGCAGTTTGTGCGAAGTGTAGTAGGCCACACAGGGGAGTTTGCCGGGCTGGGACCGCAGCCTGCTTCAGATGCGGGCAAGAAGGACACATGGCTCGGGAGTGTCCTAGGGCAGCTTTTGGAGCACAGTCTCAGCAGACAGCTTCTGGCAGTGTGGCTCAGCCAGCAGCTCTAGCCGTGACTCAGGCCAGTGGCAGAGGCAGAGGGAGAGGGACAGCCTCTTCTTCAGCGGGTTTCAGAGGTGAAGGTCCATCAGCTCCAGCACGGATCTTCACGATGACTCAACAGGAGGCAGATGCATCTAACACCGTGGTGGCAGGTAACTTAGTCATTGGTTGTTCAGATGTGTATGCCTTGATGGACCCTGGTGCATCTCATTCTTTTGTTGCTCTGAGAGCCGTCGAGAGGTTGGGGTTGATGATCTCTGAGTTAGAGTGTCCTCTCTGGGTCAGTGGACCCAAGTGTGATCCATCAGTGGCAGAGTCAGTCTGCCAGTGTAGTCCAGTCTTTGTCGAGGGAAGATGCCTATCCGCCGACCTTGTGGTTCTAGACTTGACAGATTTTGACGTCATTCTAGGGATGGATTGGCTATCTACCCATGGTGCTACCTTGGACTGCAGGGATAAGGTAGTCAGGTTCAGAGGTCAGGATGGGTCAGAGGTTGTCTTCAGGGGAGACAGGAGGGGTACACCTAGAGGTCTGATATCAGCTCTTCAGGCTCATAGGTTGCTTAGGAAGGGATGTCAGGGGTATTTGGCTCATGTGAGAGAGCTTAGCAGTCAGGTTAAAGAGCCCACCTCGGTGCCAGTGGTTAGAGAGTTTCTAGACGTCTTCCCAGATGAACTGCCAGGTTTACCACCTGCTAGGGAGATAGAGTTTGAGATAGAATTGATGCCTGGAACCCGACCGATCTCTATTCCTCCCTACAGGATGGCTCCAGCTGAGTTGAAGGAATTGAAGGAACAGTTGCAAGAGCTGGTAGAAAAGGGCTTCATCCAACCGAGTACCTCACCCTGGGGTGCTCCAGTCTTGTTTGTCAGAAAGAAGGATGGATCCCTTAGGCTTTGTATCGACTACAGGCAGTTGAACAAAGTCACTACCAAAAATAGGTACCCTTTGCCAAGGATCGACGATCTATTCGACCAGCTAGCAGGAGCGGGTTGTTTCTCCAAAATAGATCTGAGATCGGGGTACCATCAGCTAAGGATAAGGGAGGAGGATGTGCCGAAGACAGCCTTCAGGATCAGATATGGGCATTTTGAGTTCCTTGTAATGCCGTTCGGGTTAACCAACGCCCCTGCAGCATTCATGGATCTCATGAACAGAGTGTTTAGCCAATACCTGGATCACTTTGTTATTGTCTTCATAGATGATATCTTAGTGTATTCTAGGAATGCAGAAGAGCATGCCCATCATCTGAGGTTGGTTCTACAGACCTTGAGGGAGCATGGCTTGTATGCCAAGTTCTCCAAGTGTGAGTTCTGGCTGAGGAGCGTTTCATTCTTGGGGCATGTTGTGACAGAAAATGGGATAGAGGTGGACCCCAAGAAGGTAGAAGCTGTGGCTAACTGGCCTAGACCCACTTCAGTGACAGAGATTAGAAGTTTCTTGGGTTTGGCAGGTTACTACAGGAGGTTCGTCCAGGACTTCTCAAAAATTGCAGCTCCTCTGACCAGGTTAACCAGGAAGAATCAAAAGTTTGTGTGGACCGACCAGTGCGAAGAGAGTTTTGAAGAGCTTAAGAAGAGGTTGACTTCAGCACCAGTGTTAGCTCTGCCATCTAGTGATGAAGACTTTACAGTCTTTTGTGATGCGTCCCGTGTGGGACTGAGTTGCGTACTAATGCAGAATGAAAGGGTAATTGCTTATGCTTCTAGACAGCTGAAGAAGCACGAGTTGAATTACCCCACGCATGACCTAGAGATGGCATCAGTAATCTTTGCACTCAAGATGTGGAGGCACTACCTCTATGGGGTAAAATGTGAGATCTTTACAGATCATAAGAGCCTGCACTACATCCTGAGTCAAAGAGATTTGAACTTGAGACAGAGAAGATGGGTGGAGCTGCTGAGTGACTATGATTGCAAGATTCAGTACCATCCGGGTAAGGCGAATGTGGTGGCGGACGCCTTAAGCCGGAAATCACTCAGCAGTTTATCCCACATATCAGCAGAGAGGAAGCCAGTGGTGAAGGAGTTTTACAAGCTCATTGAGGAAGGTCTACAGTTGGAGTTGTCTGGTACAGGTGCATTGATTGCTCAGATGAGAGTGGCACCCATGTTTCTGGAGCAGGTGGCTCAGAAACAGCACGAGGACCCAGAGTTAGTGAAGATTGCCAGGACTGTTCAGTCAGGCAAAGATAGTGAGTTCAGATTCGACAACAAGGGGATCCTCCGCTATGGGAGCCGATTGTGTGTACCAGATGATGTAGGGCTGAAAGGAGACATTATAAGAGAGGCTCATAATGCAAGATACAGCGTTCACCCCGGAGCCACCAAGATGTATCAAGATCTGAAGAAAGTTTATTGGTGGCCAGCTATGAAGAGAGAAGTGGCACAATTTGTGTCAGCCTGCGAAATATGTCAGAGGGTGAAGCTGGAACATCAGAAGCCGGCTGGAATGCTTAACCCACTACCTATTCCAGAGTGGAAATAGGAGAATATAGCTATGGACTTCGTAGTGGGGTTACCAGCAGCGTCCAACAGATTGGACTCCATATGGGTGATTGTGGACAGGCTCACCAAATCTGCTCACTTCATCCCTGTCAGGAGTGGCTATTCTGTGGACAAGTTGGCACAGGTGTATGTAGATGAGATCGTCAGGCTACATGGGGTTCCTGTTTCAATAGTGTCTGATAGAGGGCCCCAGTTCACCTCCAGATTTTGGTAGAGTCTGCAGAATGCCATGGGTACCAGGTTGGATTTCAGTACTGCCTTCCACCCCCAGACTGACGGACAGTTAGAAAGGACCATCCAGACTATCGAGGATATGCTTAGAATGTGTGTGCTAGATTTTGGCGGTTCTTGGAGGCAGCATCTACCCTTGGTGGAGTTTGCCTACAATAACAGCCATCATGCTAGCATCGGGATGGCTCCATATGAAGCTTTGTACGGAAGGAAGTGCAGGTCACCTGTTTGCTGGGAGGAAGTTGGAGAAAAGGCCTTGGCAGGGCCTGAGCTAGTAGAGATCACCAGCATGGTGGTACCCATAATCAGAGAAAGGATCAAGACTACTACAAGCAGACAGAAGAGTTATGCAGACATCCGCAGACGGCAAGTAGAGTTTCAGGAGGGGGATCTGGTATTGCTCAAGGTGTCTCCTATGAAGGGAGTGGTTCACTTCGGAAAGAAAGGTAAACTAGCCCCACGATACATCGGACCCTTTGAAATCTTGCAAAAGATTGGGAATGTGTCGTACAAGCTAGATTTACCTGCTTCAATGGAAAGAATCCATCCGGTTTTCCATGTTTCCATGATAAGGAAGTTCGTGTCAGAGCCGAGCAAGGTTCTCAGTGAGCCTGATGTGGAGATCCAAGAAGATCTCACCTATGTTGAACAGCCAGTGCGGATCATAAACACCCAGATCAGGAAGCTGAGAAACAAGGAAATTCCGATGGTGAAAGTCCTATGGAACCACCACAATTTGGAAGAATGCACTTGGGAGACACGGGAGTCCATGCTCCAGCAGTACCCTTATCTTTTCTGAGGTTAGCCCCTTGTGAGTTATATGTGCCTTGTATGTATGATATGTGTATGCCATGCTATGTGCTAGTTGAGGAACATTCGAGGACGAATGTTCTTAAGGGGGAGAGAATGTAATACCCGGCTAGACTCCGGTATCGGAATTCCTACCATCCGGTGGAATCTCGAATGTCGGAGACTTCTAGAAGGGTAAAACCATGTTTTCATGAAATGTTTTAATATATTTGATGATTTTAAGTAAAGAGGAAATGATTTTTTGAATGAAAACAACCTTGGAGGAAAACTCAGGTTCGGCCGCCGAAACTCAAGTTCGGCCGCCGAACATGCATGCATTTCGAGTGTGCCTTAGGCCCCCGAAGGCATAAGTGAGGGAAGTCCAGGTTCGGCCGCCGAACCTCAAGTTCGGCCGCCGAACATGGCATGCATGCGGAGGCACGTTCGGCCCCTGAACGTGGCCTGGCCAGCCACTATAAAAGGGTCCCTTAGCCGAAAACGGGCGAGCTTTTCTCCCCATTTTCGGCCAAAGTGAGCTCTCCGCCGTTCCTCACCAATCTTTGAGTTTTTCCTTCAAATCTTTCATGATTTTCACAAATTTTCATCTTGTTTTGAAGATTTTCAAGTTTTGAGCAAGTTTTGAGCTTGGAGACCCAAGGAAGTTGAAAATCTCCCATCTCCAAGATTTGGTCGTCTCTCTCTCGATCTTCAAGAGGTAAGAGCCGATCTTAAGCTCATTGCATGTTTTAAGTGAGTTTTATGTAAGATCTATGGGGTAGAATGCATGTGTAGGGTTTTATGAGTTTATGTTGTGTTTTGAATAATGTGGCTTGCAAATGCATGTTTGATGTGTTGTAGATGGGGTTTTAGTTAGTTTGAAGCCCCTAGGAGCTTGTATGCTTGTGTAAGTGTGTTGTAGAATAGGTTTTTGCATGATGGATTGGGAAGGAGAGGTTTTTGTGCAAAGGGAACCAAGTTTCTGCCCTTTGGCAGAAACCAGGTTCGGCAGCCGAAGGACTTTCGGCCGCCGAACCTGCCTGGGAGGCAGGCCTTTCGGCTGCCGAAGTTGCCCCAGAAAAGAGACTTTGTCTCTGTCTGGGACTTTCGGCCGCCGAAGGTGCCGCCGAACCTGCCTGGGTTTCGGCTCTGGAGGGACTTTCGGCCACCGAAGGTGCCGCCGAACCTGCCCTGTTCAGCCTTCCTTTGCATGTTTTGCATGATTGTTTTAAGTTGTTTTAAGGGGTTTTTGGGGGATGTTTTTAGAGTTATGTTCTAGTTGTTTGGTCCCTCATTTGAGTCCACTTGTGTAGGTTCGGACCCGAGGAACCGAGGACCCCCGTGGAACCGAGGACCCCCGCAGTGAGTTCAGCTGCTTTTGAGTCAGTAGAGCTTCAGCCAGAGGTGAGTGGAATAACTCTTATGCTTTTAAATAAATAAACCAGTTTTAGCATGATTCACGCATCATGACTGCCATGAGATATAATAGGGTGCTTGCATTAGAACTCACGAATATGTTGCATTGCATAATATGTTGATGATGCGGATGAATGTTGAATGATCCTTTAGTCCTCATATGTTATGATATGATGATGATACGGTACGGAAGACCAGTGAGGCCCATTCTATGCCCCTGGCACCATGTAAGAGAAAGACCAGTGAGGCCCATTCTACGCCCCTGGCACAGTTGGAATGTTATGTTATGCTATGTTATGATTATGTAAGAGAAAGACCAGTGAGGCCCATTCTACGCCCCTAGCACAGTTGGACCATGTAGAGGACTATTGGTGACAAATTCATCCTTGATATGATTAGCTGTGATGTGATGCATTTCATGTTATCATATATAATAAAATGTTTTATTATTCTGCTCACTGGGCTCTAGTAGCTCACCCCTCTCCCAAATTCCCCAGGTTTGCAGGTACAGGGTAGACTAGGAGGTCCGCAAGAGTAATGAAGTCTTGTGCATGTAATAGATAGAATGTGGACATGACAAATTTGTAGAATGATGTAATGTAAAAGTACAGTATAGTCTTGTTATGTATTATGACATTGAGGATTAGAGATTGTGCTTGACCCTATGAGTAAGATATCCCTTTTAATACATGATCTTAGATGTTTTGTAATGCTTATGTCAACCAACTCAACATATATTGTATCGCCCATTGGGGCATTGATGAGATCCCACAGAGGGGTCATGGATATGATTATGATTATGTTTAGTGCATGTACAGGTTGAGTTTGGTGTATGAATGTAAGGAAAAGTTTCATTTTTTATGTATATTGTTGATCATGTATGGGATTAAACAGGTTTTCAGGTTATTGTCAGGCTTGCTACGGGTCCCGGCGGCCTTAAGCCGATCTGGATCCTAGCGCCGGTAGCGGTCCGATTTCCGAGTCGTTACAAGCCAAGCTTAATGAGTTGTTTCTCCATTGGAGCAGCCTTTATGGACTCCAGAGTGGGGATAAGCTAAGAGTAAGTGCATGCACGAGTTAAGCGTGGTAGAGAGAAAAGAACAGTTTTCAGTACAGTTTTAAAGAAAAGCTTGATCATGTATGGGGTTATACCAGATGTCTAAAGAGTATAGCAGGCTTACTACGGGTCCCGGCGGCCTTAAGCCGATCTGGATCCTAGTGCCGGTGGCGGTCCGGAAATCCGGGTCGTTACAGAGTGGTATCAGTGCATAGGGCCTTAGAGTACGGTGTATTGAGCAAAGATGCTCAGGGATTAGAGGAATCCCACATCGAAAAGAGGTTGTGTTAGTAGGGCAAGCACAATAAGAAAGATCAAGAGTAAGATCATGTCCACTAGGATAGGATGAGGAGTCCTGTCTTGCTTGATGATGTGTAATGCCATATGTGATGCATGTGCATTTATGCTATATTATGGATGTTGACTGATCCCTTAGTTCTCGATATGCTATGTTATAATATGAGATGAGCTGAGAGACCAGGTATGGCCTTTAACACAGTTGGTCATGGCATGTTATGCTAGGTTGAGGACTATAGGTGACAGGTTCATCCATGATATATGATGCATGAGGGTTCACGTGTTTGTCACATAGACCCTATGTTATGATGCTATGCTACGTGATGTGATGTGATGCTTATGTGTGCCTGTGTGCCTGTTGTGTTTCAGAGGAGCTGAGATGCAAGGTACTAGCAGTTCTGTAGAGTTAGATCCCTCTGAGTGGGAAGGTATGGACACCTTTCCTCCCGTTCAGCCATGAGTGTAGTCAGGTAGAGTTGGTAGTAGGGAATCATCAAAGACTTCTGGAGGATCTAAAGATAAGAGAGAGATGGAAAGGGATGTTCAGAGGAGGGATGTAGGTCTGCAGGTGAACATGGATGAGGAATGCATGGGAGAGTCGAAAGGAGACGCCCAGGCTAAGGATTCCAGGATCTCAAGTTCAGGAGAAGTTGATCCCTCCGTTCTGAGTACAGCCGCCAAGAGAGATAAAAAGTGGAGAAGAACCCCTAAGCAGAGGGGCAGAACTAGGAAGGGTAGGTTGTGGAAGAGGTTTAGGTTAGATGCTGGGAGTGGTTCAAGTTCTGGCCGAGGCACTACAAGATGTCCAAGGTGTGGTAGGCCACACAAGGGAATTTTTCTAGCCGGGACTATAGCTTGTTTTAGGTGCGGACAAGAAGGGCACGTAGTGCGTGAGTGTCCTGTTGCGCCCTGGATGGTACTGTAATACCCGGCTAAGTCAGACATCGGAATTCCTACCGTCCGGTGGAATTCGGGGATGTCAGAGACTTCTAGTACGGTATTAGAAAGAGTTATTAAATGTTTTTAAGACTTTGTACGGTTTAGCGTAGAAAACGAGTTGAGTTTCGTGGAGAATTGGCCAAAGGAGTTTTTGTCATGTTCGGCCCCCGAAGGTTAAGTTCAGCCGCCGAAAGTGCCCAATGTTCGGCCCCCGAAGGTTATGTTCGGCCCTCGAAAGTTGCATGGTTTTGCATGCAGTTTCGGCAGCCGAAGCTGAGGTGGTTGGTTAGTTGTGCACACTCCTCAGTCCGTGGTTTGGCCAGGTGTTCACCTCCAGATCATGACCAGAGGGTAGGCCACGTCTCCCTTGACTCATCTGCAAGCTTTTAATCAGCTCAGGCAGAGGGTTGCTCATTTGTAAGTGGGTTGAAAGGTTTTGAGAGAAAAGAAGAGTGTTGGAGGTGTGGTGAAGGTGAAGTCGTGGTGGCCATAGTTCAGTGTTTAGGTTGTTCCAGCATCTGGTTCCAAGAGGTAAGGGAAGCTTTTAACTTGTTTTCTTGGTTTTAACAGTGTTGTACAGAGGATAAGGGTAGAGTTGCTTATATAGGTTGTTTTAGTGGTTTCATGGGTTAGACATGGTTAGGTGTAGTTTTGATGGTTGAATGGTGTAAGCATGTTATGTGTATTGTTTTTGTTGGCGTTTAAGTTGTTTGATGCTCCTTTATACTTGTGACAGTGTTTATGCATGTTTAGAGGGGTTACCTGCATGTATTGAGGGCTGAGCAGGTGATGGAGGGACTGGCAGGCGTCCTTGTGCACGAAACTGAGTTCTGGATGAACTCAGGTTCGGCCGCCGAAAGTCCAAGTTAGGCCGCCGAACATGCCTGACTTTCGTCTCTGGAGGAGACATTCGGCCGCCGAAGGTGCCGCCGAAGGTGCCCTGTCCAGCCTTCCTTTGCTTGTTTTGCATGCATATTTTGAGGTAGTCTAGAGGGGTTTTGGGGAGTTGTTTCTCAGTTGGATAGAGTATGTTTGGTGCCTCATTTGCGTCCTCCATTGTAGGATTGGACCCGAGGAACCGAGGTGTTTAGCAGTCGTCGTAGCTGTTTCAGAGTTAGAGGTAGCCCAGAGTTAGCCAAGCAGTGGCTACAGGTGAGTGGAACTAAACTAACTATTTTATTTTGAGAAATGACAAGATTCTAGCATGCTCCATGCATCATACATTGCCATGTTATATCTTAGGTTGTGTTGCATTAGAATTCACGAATATGATGCATTGCATATGTTGTTGTTTCTGTGGATGAATGTTGGATGATCCTTAGCCCTTGACAGAGAGCAGATACAGATTTATGGCATGAGATAGCCATACCAGGTCGCCCCTGGATAGTCCAGGTCGCTCCTGGTACTATGAGTGAGTGAGACAGCTGGGCTGTCAGAGCAGAGATAAGTGGAAGACCAGGTGATGACATCGTCTCCTTGGCACAATTGGTCATGTTTGAGATCAGAGCAGAGATAAGTGGAAGACCAGGTGATGACATCGTCTCCTTGGCACAATTGGTCATGTTTGAGATCAGAGCAGAGATAAGTGGAAGACCAGGTGATGACATTGTCTCCTTGGCACTGTTGGTATTCTAACATGTAGTTGAGGGCTACTGGTGACACGTTCATCTTTGAGCTGATATGATTGTGATGTGATGCATTTCATGCGAACATGTAATGAATGAACTGTTTTACTGTTCCTCCTCACTGGGCTCTAGAGCTCATCCCACTCCCTTAACCCCAGTTTTGCAGGTCCTGAGATAGCTATGGGAAATCAAAGTCAGCAAGAGGACAGAGGAAAGTTGTGCTTGAATGTATGTTGTAATCGTGTAGTGGACATGATGTAATTAAAAGATTACCTGTCATGTACTGTATAGATCTGTACTGTCATATACGGTTAGACTTGTGCTTTCCCTAGTGTTTTTGCTGTTGCATGACGTATGCTTAATCCCCTGTACATGAATCCTGTTTTACGTTTCTTGATGAGAAATGTGTGAGTTAGGCTTAATGTATGGCTTCGCTGAGATACCAGTGGAATGTGGTACAGATAAAAGGGTTTCATTTCCATGACCCACAGCAGATAGTAGTCCCTGGTATAGGCCCTGAGGGCCATTTCAGATTGACATATCTGAGTAGCAGCAATTAAGCCTACAGAGTTTTACAGGATTGTTGAGTCTATTTGTATCATGTCTGGGATTTATCAGGTACACAGAGAGTATAGTCGGCTTGCTACGGGTCCCGGCGGCCTTAAGCCGATCTGGATCCTAGTGCCAGTGATGGTTCGGACCGTTACTGAGGGGTACCGGTTTCCGGGTCGTTACAGATTGGTATCAGAGCATAGGGCCTCAAGAGTACGGTGTGTTGAGATATCCCACATCGGAAAGAGGTGTTGTTTTGTATAGGAAGGAAAGCACAATAAGTTAAACTCATGTCCACTAGGATAGGATGTGGAGTCCTGTCTTGCATGCTGAGGTGAAATGCCATGATGAGTTGCATGTTTAATGATATGTTCTTTATATGTGTTGTGGATTCATGTAGTCTCACATGGATCATTTCCTGATATAGTTGTGTGATGTTGTGCTTTTCAGAGGCAGGATGAGAGGAACTCGTCGATCTGTTAGATTGACAGGAGCTCCGCCGGAGGATGAGGACATGGATGCTCATCTCCCCGTTCTGCAAAGGGCAACATCAGATAGTATAAGCAGAGAAGGTACATCAAGGGACCCTAGAAGGTCTGTTGATGAGAGTAGAAGGGGAGTCGTTCAGAGTGGTATGTCAGGGTGTATGAGAGGAATAGAGGAGGATGAGCAGAGTAGAGATGGTAGCTTTGGCAGGAGTAGGTTGGGAGGAGATATGGGTGAGTCCCAAGGAGGCACTCAGGCCTCGAGGTTTGTTCCACCTCAGTATCCACCCTACCAGTGGGGGGCAGAGTACCCGATGAGAGGTACATCAGAGTTTCCTAGGTATAACCCATATCCCACCTTTATGCCCTATCCTTCCTTTTACCCGTCATATCTACAGTATCCCATGTTCCCACCCGTCTTTGGTTACCCAGGGTCAGTAACCCCTAACCCGGGGCATGTTACACCTCCTCCACCACCAGTAGAACCAGTAGCCCCAATTGTCCAAACACCCAAGCCGAGTTCACCTGGGGACAGTATGGTGCAGATGACAGCTTATTTGAGGTTGGATGTTCCCAAATTTGAGACTGGTGATGACCCTTTGGAGTATCTTAGAATGGTCAAGATGATAACAGATGAGTTAGGCGTCAGTGAGAGTAGAGCCATTCAGATGGCAGGGAGCACATTGAATTGTGCGCAGGCAAGGGAATGGTTCAACCAGTATGTGGACCCGAGGGTAGAAAGCTTATCCTGGGAGCAGTTTACTACAGAGTTTGCAGGATGGGCTTGTCCAGATAGCTTAAGGGAACATAAAGAGAGGGCATGTGAGCAGCCAGGGCAGATAGAAAACATGAGTGTAGAAAATGACCCAGAGAATAGTGACTGTTTTCCTTTGGGTGAGGCTGCTGCAAAGAAGAAAAAGAAAGCGAGAGGCCTGAAAGGGTCAAAGAAAAGAGAGTTCTGGAATAGGGTAAAGTTTGGCATGGGTTTTCGTGAAGGTTCGAGTTCTGGTTGGGATAGTTCTAGATGTGTGACGTGTGGTAGGAGGCACAAAGGAGTCTGTCGGGCTGGGACAACAGCATGTTTCAGGTGCGGACAGGAGGGGCACATGGCACGAGAGTGTCCCATTATGACCGTATCCGCACAGTTCCCACAGACATCCTCAGACCATATCATTCCACCAGAAGCTTCAACCAGAGATAGCGAAAGGGGAGTAGTCCCTTCTTCAGGAGGTTCCTTAAGTGGAAGTCCGTTAGTTCCGGCTCGGATTTTCACCCAGGTTCAGCCAGAGACAGACACACCGAACACAGTGGTGCCAGGTACGCTCACTTCTGCGTGTTCTGATGTGTATGGTTTTCTGGACACTAGTAGAAGATCAGTTGATGTGAAAATAGTAAAGTGTAAGAAAGTTAGATGGTCAGAGATAAAGAGTGCAAGGTTAGTGAGCCAGGAAAGAGCTTGAGAGCTATAGCCGTGGATTTTATCAATCCAGCTAGAGAGAGAGTGATCTCTCATCCCGGAATAGAGACCTCAAGTATACTTGACCTAAAGTAGAGCATAGCGTAAGAAAGTGACGAGGAAGAAAAAGAATAAAAGGAAGTAAGAGAAAAGTAAGCAAAAAGAAGAGTAAATGAGGTAGAACCAAGCAGAGAAAGAACAGAGTAGAATAATGTAAAGTAAGAAAGGTCAAATAGAGATTTCAATTAGTCTGGGATTAGATGGCGATGGAGCTTTAGTTCAGATAGTTCTGGATACGTAAGGCGTGGAGTGTACACAAAAGTAGTCTGTTGATATGGGACTACGGCATGCATAGATGCGAGCAGGAAGGACTCATTTTATGTGAGTATCCTACTGCGGCCCTGATTGGCACAGTCCCAGCAGATGACTGCTAGTAGTGTAACTCAGCCTGTAGCTCTAGCCATGTCACAGGACAGTGGTTGAGGCAGAAGGAGAGAGTTCTCCTTTTCTTTGGTCGGTTCCCAAGGAAAGAGCTTTAGCTTGGATCTTTATCCTGACTCAGTAGGAGGCTAACACATCGAACACGGTGACGTCAGATACGTGCACCTGAGGGTGTTCAGATGTGTAGGTTCTCGTGGACCCTGATGTTTCTTTCCCTATTGTTTTGAGAGCCGTTGATAGAGGGGGGTTTGATAACTTCTGGGCTTAGAGTGCTCTCTTTGGGTTGGTAGACCCGAGTGTGATCCATCTGTGGCAGAGTCAGTCAGTCAGTGCAGTTCATAGTTCGTTATGAGTAGATGCGATCCAGCTGACCTTATGGTTCTAGAGTTGACTGTGTGATGTCATTCTAGGGCGGATTGGCTAGCTACTCATGGTATTACCTGTGTCTGTAGAGACAAGGTAAGAAAGTATAGAAGGTAAGATGGATCAGAGGCAGTCCTTAGGAGGGGACAGTATAGTATTCCCAGAGGTGTGATATCAGCCCTACAGGCTCGTGACTTCGTTGGGAAGGTAGTCAGGGGTTTTCTTGCTCTTGTGTGAACGCATAACAGTCAGGTCAGGGAACCAGCCTCAGTACGCATAGACAGAAAAAGAGAAAGAGAGTGATATATTCCAGCCACGTTAGCAGGATTACCAATAGAGTCGGGAAGTCAAGTGCGGATGAAGACTAGACTTATCTTCATCTCTTCCTGTGAAATGGTACCTGTAGCCTCTAAGAAGTGGTACCTGTAGCATATAAGAAGTGAAAAAGTTGTAAGAGTTAGAAAGAAACATAATGGCAGGAGTGAGAGAGATAGTAAGCAGTGTGCACTTGGTAGCGAAGGCTTCTATCCGACTTAGTACCACACACCCTGGAATGTTCCAGTATCAATGTGAGAACCGAAGGATGAAACCTTGAGATTTTGTCACAATTGTGACCAGTTGCACAAGGTCACTACCTAGGATAGGTGTTCCCACGCAGATCGGTGGAGACCGCTAGTTGGAACTGATTAGCCTCCACAATAGATCTAAAAGGTGAGTGGGAACTAGATGTTGCGAATAAGAGAGAAAAGGTAGTGTAATAGATGAGTAAACCAGAGGTAAGGGGGTAACACTGCTCAGCGATTTACTGGGAAAGGCAGATGAGATGTTAGCTGCCCTCAGGGAAAAGTCGCTTCTCAGTTTATCCTAGAGAGACGAGCTAAAGAGCTAAAGAGCTAAAGTGCTAGTCCAGTGTAGGTCAAAGGATCAAAAGAGAACAAGCCAGGAGAGTAAAGAAGAAGAAAGGCGGGCAAGGATCAGAGTGCGCAGCAAAAGCGTAGAATAGTTCAGAAACATAGAGAAGCATGCCCAGTATCTACTAAGTATTGTAGATAAGAGAACACGGCATAGAGGCCAAGTTCTGTAATCTGAGTTCGGTTTTGGGGCATGTCTGTGTGACTCGTGATGTGTCACCATAGAGAAAGCTATAATCGCGTCATCTAGCCGTTCCTGAGAGCTGTTGCTCCTCTGATCGGGTGAGTACAGAGAAGCAAAGGTGAGTGTAATCAGAGTAGTGTGCATAGAACTGAGAAAAGGTAAAGAGAAAGGGAAGTCAGTAGGTAGCAAAGAGAGTCAAGTGGACGATGTACAGACAGGAGTGATCAGTAATGCAGGTAGAGTGTGGACACAGATTAAGCAGTTAAGGGTCAGCAGAGTCAGAACGTATAGCCAACCCGGGAGTTTTACTCCAGGGGTATCTGTGTCTCTTCGTAGAACAAGGTGTTAGGCTTTCCGTACTTGTTTTTTTTGCATCTATGTTATTGGTATTGTAAACATTCGAGGACGAATGTTTTTTAAAGGGGGGAAGAATGTAATACCCGGCTAAGTCAGACATCGGAATTCCTACCGTCCGGTGGAATTCGGGGATGTCAGAGACTTCTAGTACGGTATTAGAAAGAGTTGTTAAATGTTTTTAAGACTTTGTAAGGTTTAGCGTAGAAAACGAGTTGAGTTTCGTGGAGAATTGGCCAAAGGAGTTTTTGTCATGTTCGGCCCCCGAAGGTTAAGTTCGGCCGCCGAAAGTGCCCAATGTTCGGCCCCCGAAGGTTATGTTCGGCCCCCGAAAGTTGCATGGTTTTGCATGCAGTTTCGGCAGCCGAAGCTGAGGTGGTCGGTTAGTTGTGCACACTCCTCAGTCCGTGGTTTGGCCAGGTGTTCACCTCCAGATCATGACCAGAGGGTAGGCCACGTCTCCCTTGACTCATCTGCAAGCTTTTAATCAGCTCAGGCAGAGGGTTGCTCGTTTGTAAGTGGGTTGAAAGGTTTTGAGAGAAAAGAAGAGTGTTGGAGGTGTGGTGAAGGTGAAGTCGTGGTGGCCATAGTTCAGTGTTTAGGTTGTTCCAGTATCTGGTTCCAAGAGGTAAGGGAAGCTTTTAACTTGTTTTCTTGGTTTTAACAGTGTTGTACAGAGGATAAGGGTAGAGTTGCTTATATAGGTTGTTTTAGTGGTTTCATGGGTTAGACATGGTTAGGTGTAGTTTTGATGGTTGAATGGTGTAAGCATGTTATGTGTATTGTTTTTGTTGGCGTTTAAGTTGTTTGATGCTCCTTTATACTTGTGACAGTGTTTATGCATGTTTAGAGGGGTTACCTGCATGTATTGAGGGCTGAGCAGGTGATGGAGGGACTGGCAGGCGTCCTTGTGCACGAAACTGAGTTCTGGATGAACTCAGGTTCGGCCGCCGAAAGTCCAAGTTAGGCCGCCGAACATGCCTGACTTTCGTCTCTGGAGGAGACATTCGGCCGCCGAAGGTGCCGCCGAAGGTGCCCTGTCCAGCCTTCCTTTGCTTGTTTTGCATGCATATTTTGAGGTAGTCTAGAGGGGTTTTGGGGAGTTGTTTCTCAGTTGGATAGAGTATGTTTGGTGCCTCATTTGCGTCCTCCATTGTAGGATTGGACCCGAGGAACCGAGGTGTTTAGCAGTCGTCGTAGCTGTTTCAGAGTTAGAGGTAGCCCAGAGTTAGCCAAGCAGTGGCTACAGGTGAGTGGAACTAAACTAACTATTTTATTTTGAGAAATGACAAGATTCTAGCATGCTCCATGCATCATACATTGCCATGTTATATCTTAGGTTGTGTTGCATTAGAATTCACGAATATGATGCATTGCATATGTTGTTGTTTCTGTGGATGAATGTTGGATGATCCTTAGCCCTTGACAGAGAGCAGATACAGATTTATGGCATGAGATAGCCATACCAGGTCGCCCCTGGATAGTCCAGGTCGCTCCTGGTACTATGAGTGAGTGAGACAGCTGGGCTGTCAGAGCAGAGATAAGTGGAAGACCAGGTGATGACATCGTCTCCTTGGCACAATTGGTCATGTTTGAGATCAGAGCAGAGATAAGTGGAAGACCAGGTGATGACATCGTCTCCTTGGCACAATTGGTCATGTTTGAGATCAGAGCAGAGATAAGTGGAAGACCAGGTGATGACATTGTCTCCTTGGCACTGTTGGTATTCTAACATGTAGTTGAGGGCTACTGGTGACACGTTCATCTTTGAGCTGATATGATTGTGATGTGATGCATTTCATGCGAACATGTAATGAATGAACTGTTTTACTGTTCCTCCTCACTGGGCTCTAGAGCTCATCCCACTCCCTTAACCCCAGTTTTGCAGGTCCTGAGATAGCTATGGGAAATCAAAGTCAGCAAGAGGACAGAGGAAAGTTGTGCTTGAATGTATGTTGTAATCGTGTAGTGGACATGATGTAATTAAAAGATTACCTGTCATGTACTGTATAGATCTGTACTGTCATATACGGTTAGACTTGTGCTTTCCCTAGTGTTTTTGCTGTTGCATGACGTATGCTTAATCCCCTGTACATGAATCCTGTTTTACGTTTCTTGATGAGAAATGTGTGAGTTAGGCTTAATGTATGGCTTCGCTGAGATACCAGTGGAATGTGGTACAGATAAAAGGGTTTCATTTCCATGACCCACAGCAGATAGTAGTCCCTGGTATAGGCCCTGAGGGCCATTTCAGATTGACATATCTGAGTAGCAGCAATTAAGCCTACAGAGTTTTACAGGATTGTTGAGTCTATTTGTATCATGTCTGGGATTTATCAGGTACACAGAGAGTATAGTCGGCTTGCTACGGGTCCCGGCGGCCTTAAGCCGATCTGGATCCTAGTGCCAGTGATGGTTCGGACCGTTACTGAGGGGTACCGGTTTTCGGGTCGTTACAGATTGGTATCAGAGCATAGGGCCTCAAGAGTACGGTGTGTTGAGATATCCCACATCGGAAAGAGGTGTTGTTTTGTATAGGAAGGAAAGCACAATAAGTTAAACTCATGTCCACTAGGATAGGATGTGGAGTCCTGTCTTGCATGCTGAGGTGAAATGCCATGATGAGTTGCATGTTTAATGATATGTTCTTTATATGTGTTGTGGATTCATGTAGTCTCACATGCTCACTTGTTAATATTATGATGTGTGTGTTTTGTGCCCCTAGTGTTTCTTTTCGTTGGTTGCTCTAGGAGCTTTGAGAGGTTGAGTTGATAGCTTCTAGGCTTAGAGTGTCCTCTTTGAGTTAGTAGACCCGGGTAGGATTCATTTGTGGCAGAGGCTCAGTCCAGTGTCATTGAGGGTAGATGCCTTCCACCCGACCATGAGGTCCTAGACTTGAGTGTCTGGATGTCATTCGGGGGATGGATTGGTTTTTCTACTTGTGGTACTGGAGCTACCTGCGTCTGCAGCGCAGGGTAGTCAGGATGGACTTTCGGATGGATCCGAGGTAGGCTTCAGAGGGGACCGAATAAGATGCCTAGAAGTTGGATGTCAGCCGTCAGGCTCGTAGGGTGTATAGGAGTGGCTGTCAGCGGGTTCTTGTTCTGGTTTGAGAGGTTAGCAGGCAGGTCTGGGAACCAGCCTTAGTATCATAGATAGAGAGAGGTTTAGAGGTTTCAGGTTAGTGTCAGGTCTACCATCAGTCAGGGAGGTAGAGTTTGGTTTAGAAGTGGTACGTGGTACCAGAACCATTTCTATTGTTCCTCACTGGATGGTGCCGGTAGGGCTACAGAAGGAGTGTAAGAGTAGTGGAGTGTTTAGTAGACAAGGGTTTTATCCGACCCAGTACCTCACCCTGGAACGCTCCAGTATGGTTATGGGAAAAGAAGGATAGATCCTTGAGTCTTTGTAGCAACTGTAAGTAGTTGTACAAGGTCTCTATCAGGAGTAGTAGCCTCTATCTTGGATCACAGGTCTATTGGATCAGCTAGCGAGAGTCGGTTGTTTCCTAAGATAGATTGAGGCTCAGGTTTAGGTTGCTGAAGGGTAGAAAGAGGTTAGTCTAGTAGAGGGTAAGAATAGAGCAGAGGAAAAGTAAGAGTAGAGCAAAAAGAGAAAGGATTAGAGTAGCGCAGCGGAAGCCTGTTTAGTAAAGATAAAGAGAGAAGGGCAAGGATCAGAGTGCGCGGCAGAAGCTTGTGAAAGTGCGTGTCAGGTCCAAGATAAGTTCTTAAGGAACTAGAGGTGGAGATCTCAGAAAATCTCACCTATTTTGAGCATATCAGTATGGAGAATGGAGGAATAAGGAATTCCGAGAATGTTAGTTCTGTGGGATCACCACAGTATGAAGTGTGCTTGAGATGTGCTTAGGAGACCCAGGAGTTTATACTCCAGTGGTTCTTTTGCTTGTTTGTTTGTTGTTTGAACATTCGGGGACGAATGTTCTGTAAGGGGAGAAGAATGTAAGACCCCGCTCATTCAGGCATCGGAATTCCTACAGTCCGGTGGAATCTCGGATGTCGGATCCTTTTTGAGGGGTATAGTAAGGTTTTAACAAAGGTTTTCAAAAAAGGTTTTTAAGTGTTTCATGGTTTTGAAAGGAAAGGAAATGAGTTTTGAAGAGAAAAGGCCAAGGAGGGAAAAATAGAGGTTCGGCCGCCGAAGGTGGTATAGTTTTGGCCCCCGAACCCCATGTTCGGCCGCCGAATGTGGTAGAGTTGCGGGTGCATGTTTGGCTGCCGAAAGTGATTGACCAAGCCACCTATAAAAGCTCCTTAGGTCGGTTCAAGAGGTAAGTTTTCTTCCTCTTCCCACCCAAGGTGAGCTCATGTCCTCCTTGATGTGATTTCATGGTTTTTACAAGTTCTTCCATGATTTTTAATGAGTTTTATCCTTGTTTTGAAGAGTTGTAAGCTTTGAGCAAGGTTTTGGAGAATTAGAGTTTTGAAGCTTGGTTTCTCCATATTTTGAAGTTAGGATCACACCAGCCCTAGTTCTTCAAGAGGTAAGTGTTGATCCTTATATTTTATAGTGTTTTAAACAAGTTTTATGGAGGGAAAAGGGTTAGGTTTGCATGGTTTGCATGAGTTGTGCATGAAGGGGTTTATGCACCCTTTATGCCTATGTTTGCTATATGTGTTTATATGATGTTAAGTGTTAGAGTTTAAGGTTGTTCTAGGAGGCTATATGCATGTTTAAGGGTTTATGCAAGGTTTTAAGAGGTTTTATGCATGATATGAAAGGTTGGAGGGTGTAAAGAGGCTGGTTGGTGCATGAATCTGGGTTCTGGAGGAACTCAGGTTCGGCCGCCGAAAGGAGTTTCGGCCGCCGAACCCCTTGAGGAGGTGGTTTCGGCTGCCTAAGGTTGCCCCCGAAAGTTTGGACTTTCGGCTCTGGAGTGGAGTTTCGGCCGTCGAACCTGCCGCCGAACCTGCCCGAGTTTTGCCTCTGGAGAGGACTTTCGGCCGCCGAAAGTGCCGCCGAAGGTGCCCTGTTTTGCCTTCCTTTGCATGTTTTTCCATGCATGTTTATGATGTTTTAGAGGGTTTTTGGGGAGATGTTTATGAGTTGTTTTATAGCTATGCTAGAGTTGTTTGGTGCCTTATGTGAGTCCGTCTGTGTAGGATCGGACCTAAGACGTCGAGGTGTCTAGCTTCAGTGATAGTCAGCCCAGTGTTAGTCGAGCAGTTGCTTCAGGTGAGTAGAACTAACTATGCATATTTTAAAGTTAATGTTTAAAGGTAATGGCAGTATGAGCATGAGACACGCATCATGGATGCCATGTGATACTAGGTTGTATCGCATTCCAGATCACGAATATGCTGCATTGCATTGCATTATTTACTGTTGTTGGGATGGACCAAGGCGATCTCAGTAGCCCGCGATCTGTTATGCTTAGATAAGACCTGTGAGAGCTTCCAAGGGAGCCGGGCACTAGAGCATGTAGTGACCTATGTGAGCTCCTCAGGGAGCCGGGCACCGACAGAGGGAGTCCTGGGATCATGTCTAATCCGAGATGTGATATGTTTGTGCTGTGACGCATTTCATGAGAGCATGCAATGAATGAATGAACTGTTTTTATGGTTTCTACTCACTGGGCTCTAGTAGCTCACCCCCCTCCCTCTTCCCCCAGTTTTGCAGGGCCAGAGTACAGTCAGAGTGAGCTTTGGGGAAAATAGAGTCTGAGCATGGGTTGCCATGTGTTGGTTGTAATAGCATAGCTAGGTTTTGATATGTGGCATGTATATGTTTATGCTAAGATGATGTAAGTTTAAGTGATATTAAATGATGTTATGTTCTGTTTGTATGCTTGTATAGTATAGTTGTGGACATGATGTATGGACATTATGTATGGACATGATGGATATATTAAGGTTATGAATGGAAAGAGTATGTTATAAAGAGATAGAGTAAAGTTAAGAAAGGTATATGAGATAAAATATAGAGTTGTGCTTTGCCTAGTGTTGGTTGATCCCTTTTTGTTATACATGATCATGAGTTTTGAGATAAACGTTTTCATTATGTATGAAATGTTTTCAAGATGCTTTCATGTTAGCCAAGCTTAATGAGTTGTTTCTCCATTGGAGCAGCCTTTATGGACTCCAGAGTGGGGATAAGCTAAGAGTAAGTGCATGCACGAGTTAAGCTTGGTAGAGAGAAAAGAACAGTTTTCAGTACAGTTTTAAAGAAAAGCTTGGTCATGTATGGGGTTATACCAGATGTCTAAAGAGTATAGCAGGCTTACTACGGGTCCCGGCGGCCTTAAGCCGATCTGGATCCTAGTGCCGATGGTGGTCCGAAAATCCGGGTCGTTACAGAGGTGGGGGCGACCGACCTCGAAGTAAATACTGACTCCCAGCTGGTAATCAATCAAGTAACTGGGGCATATCAAGCCAGAGACCCAACCATGCAGAATTATCTGGAAAAGGTAAAAGTCATAGAAGCCGAGCTCAAGAGTAGGGGAGTCACCATCAAATACCAAAGAATACCTCGAGAGGAAAATGAGGAAGCAGACCTGCTTAGTCGGCTGTCTAAGGAAGAGCTAGAACAGCTCCCAGATGAGGTATACATACAGCATGTCAATGCATCCGCTTTCAATAAAGCAGTCACTGTGTTGCAGGTAGAGCAAGGTCAAACCTGGATGACCCCGTACCTGGAATACCTAGAAAAGGGAAAGCTCCCTGAAGACAAGGATGAAGCAAGAAAAATAGTAGCTCGTACTGCTAATTACCAAGCAGTAAGGGGGACCTTGTACAAAAGGGGGAAGTCCAGCCCATGGCTCCGGTGTGTGAGTCCCGAGGAGGCAATAAAAGTAATGGAAGAGATACACTGGGGAATGTATGGAGCTCACGAAGGAGCAGAAACACTGGCCAATAAAATATTCAGGCAAGGGTACTAATGGCCCACTGTCAAAAAAGAAGCTGAAGAGTTCGTCCGGAAATGAGATGTGTGCCAAAGGTTTGCCAACGCTATCAATGTCCCGGCCACTCCTCAGTCCAGCATATCCAACCCGTGGCCGTTCTCCCAATGGGGAATAGACATCTTGGGACCCTTTCCCAGAACCACGGGGCAGAGAAAGTTTGTAGTAGTGGCTGTAGAGTACTTCTCAAAATGGCCAGAGGCGGAGGCAATCCCTACAATCACAGCCTGTCAGATGATAGATTTTGTATGGGGGCATATCATATGCAGATTTGGCATACCGAGGGTGCTCATCTCAGATAACGGTAAACAATTTGACTGTAGCACCTTTAGAGTGTTTACGGCAAACATGGGCATATGGCACAAGTTTTCTTCGGTGGCCCATCCTCAGACCAATGGACAAACAGAAGTCACCAACAGAGCTATCCTCCAAGGATTGAAGAAACGATTAGATGGGACAAAGGCAAATTGGGCGGAAGAACTCAACAGCATCCTGTGGGCACTCAGAACTACCCCCAGAACGTCCACTAAAGAAACGCCCTTTGCACTTGCTTTTGGCACAGAGGCTGTAGTCCCAATTGAATTACAAATTCCCACTCATCGAGTCCAATTTGCTAGTGAAAGCACCAACGATGACAAATTGAGAAGCAACCTCAACGTTCTTGAAGAAGTTAGGGAAGAAGCTCAAGTCCGAACTGCCGCTTATCAACAACGGGCAGCCCATTATTACAACCAAAGGATCAGGGAAAGAAGCCTAAAGGTGGGAGACCTGGCCCTAAGAAACTTAGAGGCTACGGGAAAAAGAGCGGCAATAGGCAAGTTGGCGCCAACCTAGGAGGGCCCCTTCAAAATAGCGAAAGTAGTTAAACCGGGGGTATATCGAATTGAGGATATGCAGGGAAACCCTGAGCCACATGCCTAGAATATCCAGCACTTAAAAAGGTACTTCCCCTGAGATATCATCAAATGTAAAATTGTATCTTAAAGCGTGATAATAAAATAGACGTTGATTGCCGTCCTTATTTATTACTTGTCTCTACTCACATTGCTTTCGCGAAAGAAACAAAAAGAAAAATGAAACAGGCATAAGGGCCCAATATCTCAACGAAATAGGTGACCGAGCCCCCAACAGGCCCCTGGCTTCAAAAAACCGACTGAGATGACAGAGCGACAGTAAGGCCAAGGAGCCCGAATCTTGTACAAGACCTCAATGAAGTGCAAAAACGGCCAGGATCTCGTAAGATCTCCTGAAGCAAAAACGGCCAGGATCCCGTAAGATCTCCTAGAGAAAAAACGGCCAAGATCCCTGAAACACCGCTCGAAAAGAGGCTCGACAAGAAGACAAGAAATTAAACATTGACCTCAAAATGAGGAAGAAGAAACCTCCGAACTCCTGAGCCTGTAACAAAGATAGCACAACGGTCTAAATGAAGAACAAGAATCCGAGCTCCTTCATCCGCTGAGTAGACGGACTTGCGACAAAAGCAAGAGACCTTCCTTACAGCTCGGATTAGCTCACAGTAAACAGACAAAAATGACCCTGGAAGAAGAAAATGACAAATATCCGAACTCCCCATCACAGTGAAGCACACAGCCCAGAGTGCACCAACTGACAAAGGGTTCACTTCAAGAGGAATCAGATATCCAAGCTCATAACCAAAAAGAAAGATAAAATCATCTAAAACAAAGCCTAGAAGTTACAAATGAAGTCTAAAGATTTACCCCCTCACCACTCATGTAATAAATGCTGAGGAGGTAAAGGGGCAACTCCAGAAGAAATCCAATGGTATGAGCAGATGAGACTCCAGCTTCAGTCCCTATCAAATCAAAACCAAAAGTAAAAAGGCCAGCCCTGCTCATCATCTTAAAAGGTACATAATCTGACTTATTATTATTAGGCAAAGGCTATATACCCGAGCTCATAGTAACTAAATAATAAGAGAAAAATAGAGATGTCCCTACAAAAATCATAAAACTCGTGGGTTGAGAGCTCAGCATACTGTTAAAAACAGAACTCATGAGTATGGCTAATCCAGCTCGGAAAGAGCTTACAGATAAGAATGCTTTAGTGAAGTAGATAAACTTATAAGTAAAAAGCTCAGTCAATGGATAGAATTTCAGTTCTGACAAACTCGAAGGCATAAAAAGGAAAAGGTAGTACAGAGGACTCCCTAGAAAAATTACGAAGCACATAATTTAAGTGTCCCATTTTTGACAAGTAGAAATAAGAACAGCTCAAACATAAATGATAGACAAAAGTAAAATTTCATTAAAAGTAAAATTTACAATCTAACCATCTGAGATTGTTGGAGGAAAGATTGTCCTCAAAGGACTTACATGCTTAGGGGCATCATCCTCAGCTACACTAGCATCCACATTATCCTCTACACTATCTACGCTACCTGTATTTACATTATCTACATTGCTGCCCATGGGAGGTCCCGCCTCCTTCTGCTTAGAGCCCTCCGTACCAGCAAAAAGTACGATCTCCTGCTCTCGGGACCCAGTGTAACAGCCCGAAAACCGGTACCCCTCTGTAGCGGCTCCGACCTGTTCGGCACTAGGATCCAGATCGGCTTAAGGCCGCCGGGACCCGTAGTAAGCCTCTATACATCCTGAACTCTAGGTATAATCCCATACATGATCAACATTTTCTTGAAAACTTAATCTTTGGTCTCATAAAAACCTTTAAACTTGTTTTTCCTTACCTCAGCTTGACCTATGCATGAAAACATAGAACCTCATACTAGATGGGTCATCAAGCTTGCTTTAAAACATATCCGCTTTGGGTCAAGGGATTGAAACCCTTTCTTCCCTCACGGGCCATTCAAAACTCATAACATTTAAAACATTTTCTCAAGATCATGCATAACAAAAAGGGATTTACCAAACTCTAGGCAAAGCACAATTCTATACATCTCATGCTACAACACATGACATATCTATACGTTTCTTAACTTGGCTCTATCTCTTTATAACATTTCTCTTTACTCTTTCCATTCATCATATTCTTAAAATACAAAAGTCCAAATATCAACATCATGTCCACAACTAAGCTATAAAAGCACACGTCGCATTACATAACATATCATCTCTTTACAACTTACATTACATACTATCTCCATAAACATATACAATAAGCATCTCTCCTTATACATAGACATAACAAAACAAACTAATACAACCAAACATGGCAACCCATGCTTGAACCTCTTCTATCTCCAAAGCTTACTCTGACTTACTCTGGCTACTTACTCTGGCTTGACATACTCTGGCCCTGCAAAACTGGGGTTAAGGGGATGGGGTGAGCTACAAGAGCCCAGTGAGTAGAAACAGAGAAAACAGTTCATTTTATTATTATTGTTCCACCCTTTTTATGTATTTTATTTTCATGCTTTCATGGAATGCGTCATAACACAAGTAAATCACATAACTTTCTCTGGTCCGTCTCGGGGCTCATGCAGATAACTATTCCCCACGGAGTGTTTTTAGAGAGTACTCTTTGAATTGCTAGCATCTTTACTCTCAAGGATCGGACATGACCCCAAAAATCCCTCTGTCGGTGCCCGGCTCCCCAAAGAAGCTCACAGGACTACCTTAGACATAACATGGTGTCTGGTCCACAGAGAGCTCACATGGACTTTCCTACAGGTACTCGTCCGGCTCTCAAAGGACATAGACAAGACTCAATGACAGATATGGGCTATTGGAGTCGCCTTGGTCCAAACCTACCTCAGCATCAACATGAAATAATGCAATGCAACAGATTCGTGAACTAGTGCAATCAACCTACTATACATAATCATGATGCATGCTTATGCTTTAGGCATTAGAATTTCTTAAAATAAAACATTAAGTTTAGTTCTACTCACCTGAAGCCTCTGCTCAACAAACTCAGGGTCAACTAGCACTGAAGCTAGACACCTCTCCTCAGGTCCAATCCTACACAGATGGACTCACATGAGGTACTAAACACATGCTAACAACTCATAAGCAACTCCCCAAAAACCCCTCTAAACAGCACTTAAACATGCATAGAAAACAGCCATGAAAAGGCTGGACAGGCACTTTCGGCAGCACCTTCGGCGGCCGAAAGTCTCCTCCAGAGACGAAACTCGGGTAGGTTCGGCGGCACCTTCGGCGGCCGAACCCTCACTCCAGAGACGAAAGTCAGGCACTTTCGGCGGCCGAACATTACCTTCGGCGGCCGAAAGTCTGCTTTCAAGCCACAACCCCACTTTCGGGGGCAAGGTTAGGCGGCCAAACCATGCATCCAAAGGCACGTTCGGCGGCCGAAACCACTTTCGGCGGCCGAACCTGAGTTCATCAGAACTCAGCCTTCGTGCATACCAGCCTCCTAAACCTCACAAAACAACCCCAAACCTCACATACTCTCTCCCAAGCATGCATACACACTCCCACAAGCAAAGAGAGCAAAGAAACTAACTTAAACTCCTCAACACATCATCACAGAACATACATTGGGCATAAAACCCACATAAACCTTAAACATGCATATCTACCCATTCTAATATAAAACCTTCATAAAACTTACTTAAAACTTCATGAAAACTCAAGGGAAACCAAGATCTACACTTACCTCTTGAAGATCGAGGGTTGGTGCGATCCCTAACTCGGAGGTGTGGAGAATCCAAGCTTCAAAAGCTCCAAGCTCCCAAAACTCCCTTTAAGCTTTAAAACTTCAAACCAAGGGTAGATCTTATGAAAACTTGAAGGATTTTGAAGAGAAGACACACAAGCAACCAAGGGAGGGCTGAAACTCACCTGAGTTCGGGAATGGGGAGAAAACTCGCCCATTTCCGATCTGAGGGCTCTTTATAGGTGGCCTGGTCATCAACCTTCGGCAGCCTAACGTGCCCCCTAAACTCATGCATGTTCGGCGGCCGAACCTCACTTTCGGCGGCCGAACCTTGGCTTGCTCCCACAAGACTTTCGGAGGCCAAAGGCGCTCCCGAAGCCTTCACATGTTCGGCGGCCGAACTTCACTTTCGGCGGCCGAACCTGGCAAACGCCTCCTTGGTCTTTCCTCTTCAAAAACTCAACTCTTTTCTATTTAAAACCGTAAAACACTTAAAAACATTTTAGAAAACCTTTCCTTTACCCTTGCTCTACCCCCCAAAGAGGATCCGACACCCGAGATTCCACCGGACGGTAGGAATTCCGATGTCTGAACGAGCGGGGTCTTACATTCTTCCCCCCTTACAGAACATTCGTCCCCGAATGTTCAAACAAAAACACAAACAAACAATCAAAACCTCAAACTTGCGCTTGAACGCCACAAGCTTCTGCTGCGCTACTCTGATCCTTCTCTCTTCTTTCTTCACTGATCTTACTCTTCTCTTCTGCTTTCTATTCTACTCTTACTCTTCTCTGCTATACTCTTACTCTCTGCAGGTACCATCCCGAAAGGAAAGAGAGAAATGGTTATGGGTACCAAGCACCACCTCTGAACCAAACTCTACCTCCCTGATTGATGGCCAACCTGACACTAGCCTGAAACCTCTGAACACTCGCTCTATCTATGGCACCAAGGCTGGTTCCTAGACCTGCCTGCTGCCCTCTCAAACTCTCTACTAACTATTCCCATACACTCTACGAGCCTGACAGCTGACATCAACCTTCTAGGCATCCTACACTGTCCTCTCTGAAGCCTACCTCAGACCCACTCTGCATTTCGATCCCGACCACCTTGCGCTGCAGACGCAAGTATTACCAGCTCCACAAGTAGAAAACCAATCCATCCCCCGGCTGACATCCAGACACTCAAGTCTAGGACCTCATGCACGGGTGGAAGGCATCTACTCTCATCGGACACTGGCCTGAATCTCAGCTACAGATGGATCCTATCCGGTCTACTAACCCAAAGAGAACACTCTACACCCAGAAGCTATCAACTCAACCTCTCAAAGGCTCCTAGAGCAACAACAGAAAAGGGAAACACACTAGAGCACAAACACACACATCAGAACATGAACAAGTGAGCGTACCTGGCATCACTGCGTTCGATGTGTCTGCTCCCCTTCCTGGGACACTGGCTTGAGCCACAACACCTGAAACTCGCTGCTGGGACCACATTCTCCTGGGCGCAGTAGGACAATCACGTGCGAAGTGCCCTTCCTGTCCGCACCTGAAGCATGCCGTTGTCCCAACTCGACAAGGCCCTCTGTGCAACCTTCCGCACCTCAAACATCTTGTAGGACCTTGGCCAGAACTCGAGCCATCCTCAGCATCAAGCCTAAACCTCTTCCATAGCCTACCCTTTCTAGTTCTGCCCCATTGCTTAGGGGCTCTGGCTCTTCCCCACTTTCTACCTCTCTTGGTAGCTGTACTCAGCATGGAGGGATCAACTTCTCCTGAACTTGAACTCCTAGAATCCTTAGACTTTTCCATACTTTCCTCATCCATGTTCACTTGCAAACCTACATCCCTCCTCTGCACCATAACTTCTCTGCTGACTTCAACAGACCTTTCAGGGTCTCTTGCTCTGTCATCTCCACCTGACCTTGCAAGGGGAAAAGGCTCGCTTTCCCACTCAGATGGATCTGACTCCATAGAGCTCCTAGCACCTTGCATCTCAGCTTGTCTGAAACACAACAGGCACACAAGCACACATAAGCATCACATCATATCATGTGGTCCATGACAAACACATGAACTCACAACACATAGCATGGCATCATATCATATGGTCCATGTGATACACACATGACCCCTCAAGCAACATATATCATGGATGAACCTGTCACCTACAGCCTACAACATAGCAAAACATGTCATGACCAACTGTGCCAAGGGCCACTCTTGGTCGCTCAGCTCATCTCATATCAGTACATATCATGCCATCTCGCAGCTAAGGGACTATCAACATCCATAATACAACATAAATGCACATGCATCACACATGGCATTACACATCATCAAGCAAGACAGGACTCCTCATCCTATCCTAGTGGACATGATCTTACTCTCAATCTTTCTTAATGTGCTTGCCCTCCTAACATCTAGCACAACCTCTTTCCGATGTCTGAGCACCTTCGCATCAAAACACCGTACTCTCGAGGAACCGATGCTCTGATACCAACTGTAACAGCCCGAAAACCGGTACCCCTCTGTAGCGGCTCCGACCTGTTCGGCACTAGGATCCAGATCGGCTTAAGGCCGCCGGGACCCGTAGTAAGCCTCTATACATCCTGAACTCTAGGTATAATCCCATACATGATCAACATTTTCTTGAAAACTTAATCTTTGGTCTCATAAAAACCTTTAAACTTGTTTTTCCTTACCTCAGCTTGACCTATGCATGAAAACATAGAACCTCATACTAGATGGGTCATCAAGCTTGCTTTAAAACATATCCGCTTTGGGTCAAGGGATTGAAACCCTTTCTTCCCTCACGGGCCATTCAAAACTCATAACATTTAAAACATTTTCTCAAGATCATGCATAACAAAAAGGGATTTACCAAACTCTAGGCAAAGCACAATTCTATACATCTCATGCTACAACACATGACATATCTATACGTTTCTTAACTTGGCTCTATCTCTTTATAACATTTCTCTTTACTCTTTCCATTCATCATATTCTTAAAATACAAAAGTCCAAATATCAACATCATGTCCACAACTAAGCTATAAAAGCACACGTCGCATTACATAACATATCATCTCTTTACAACTTACATTACATACTATCTCCATAAACATATACAATAAGCATCTCTCCTTATACATAGACATAACAAAACAAACTAATACAACCAAACATGGCAACCCATGCTTGAACCTCTTCTATCTCCAAAGCTTACTCTGACTTACTCTGGCTACTTACTCTGGCTTGACATACTCTGGCCCTGCAAAACTGGGGTTAAGGGGATGGGGTGAGCTACAAGAGCCCAGTGAGTAGAAACAGAGAAAACAGTTCATTTTATTATTATTGTTCCACCCTTTTTATGTATTTTATTTTCATGCTTTCATGGAATGCGTCATAACACAAGTAAATCACATAACTTTCTCTGGTCCGTCTCGGGGCTCATGCAGATAACTATTCCCCACGGAGTGTTTTTAGAGAGTACTCTTTGAATTGCTAGCATCTTTACTCTCAAGGATCGGACATGACCCCAAAAATCCCTCTGTCGGTGCCCGGCTCCCCAAAG
This sequence comes from Manihot esculenta, assembly GCF_001659605.2. NCBI lineage: Eukaryota > Viridiplantae > Streptophyta > Magnoliopsida > Malpighiales > Euphorbiaceae > Manihot > Manihot esculenta. The sequence continues at coordinate 31,124,918 of NC_035175.2, forward strand.
AAGCTCACAGGACTACCTTAGACATAACATGGTGTCTGGTCCACAGAGAGCTCACATGGACTTTCCTACAGGTACTCGTCCGGCTCTCAAAGGACATAGACAAGACTCAATGACAGATATGGGCTATTGGAGTCGCCTTGGTCCAAACCTACCTCAGCATCAACATGAAATAATGCAATGCAACAGATTCGTGAACTAGTGCAATCAACCTACTATACATAATCATGATGCATGCTTATGCTTTAGGCATTAGAATTTCTTAAAATAAAACATTAAGTTTAGTTCTACTCACCTGAAGCCTCTGCTCAACAAACTCAGGGTCAACTAGCACTGAAGCTAGACACCTCTCCTCAGGTCCAATCCTACACAGATGGACTCACATGAGGTACTAAACACATGCTAACAACTCATAAGCAACTCCCCAAAAACCCCTCTAAACAGCACTTAAACATGCATAGAAAACAGCCATGAAAAGGCTGGACAGGCACTTTCGGCAGCACCTTCGGCGGCCGAAAGTCTCCTCCAGAGACGAAACTCGGGTAGGTTCGGCGGCACCTTCGGCGGCCGAACCCTCACTCCAGAGACGAAAGTCAGGCACTTTCGGCGGCCGAACATTACCTTCGGCGGCCGAAAGTCTGCTTTCAAGCCACAACCCCACTTTCGGGGGCAAGGTTAGGCGGCCAAACCATGCATCCAAAGGCACGTTCGGCGGCCGAAACCACTTTCGGCGGCCGAACCTGAGTTCATCAGAACTCAGCCTTCGTGCATACCAGCCTCCTAAACCTCACAAAACAACCCCAAACCTCACATACTCTCTCCCAAGCATGCATACACACTCCCACAAGCAAAGAGAGCAAAGAAACTAACTTAAACTCCTCAACACATCATCACAGAACATACATTGGGCATAAAACCCACATAAACCTTAAACATGCATATCTACCCATTCTAATATAAAACCTTCATAAAACTTACTTAAAACTTCATGAAAACTCAAGGGAAACCAAGATCTACACTTACCTCTTGAAGATCGAGGGTTGGTGCGATCCCTAACTCGGAGGTGTGGAGAATCCAAGCTTCAAAAGCTCCAAGCTCCCAAAACTCCCTTTAAGCTTTAAAACTTCAAACCAAGGGTAGATCTTATGAAAACTTGAAGGATTTTGAAGAGAAGACACACAAGCAACCAAGGGAGGGCTGAAACTCACCTGAGTTCGGGAATGGGGAGAAAACTCGCCCATTTCCGATCTGAGGGCTCTTTATAGGTGGCCTGGTCATCAACCTTCGGCAGCCTAACGTGCCCCCTAAACTCATGCATGTTCGGCGGCCGAACCTCACTTTCGGCGGCCGAACCTTGGCTTGCTCCCACAAGACTTTCGGAGGCCAAAGGCGCTCCCGAAGCCTTCACATGTTCGGCGGCCGAACTTCACTTTCGGCGGCCGAACCTGGCAAACGCCTCCTTGGTCTTTCCTCTTCAAAAACTCAACTCTTTTCTATTTAAAACCGTAAAACACTTAAAAACATTTTAGAAAACCTTTCCTTTACCCTTGCTCTACCCCCCAAAGAGGATCCGACACCCGAGATTCCACCGGACGGTAGGAATTCCGATGTCTGAACGAGCGGGGTCTTACACCCAGCGTCTTCATCCTCCAGCTTGGGTTCTGCCTCAGAAGGCCTAGCTACAGTGTGAGGGGTTCCTTTGGGTAAGGGCAGATCATCCTCCCCATATAGCACGTCCTCACCATCGGAGTCCACCTCAGCAGCTCAGAGCTTGGCTAGAGGGGTAGAAAGAGCAAGTCTGGAATCTCTTAAACCCCTATTGAAACCAGACACGAACATGCGGAGGCCTTTGTACCAAATAGCGGTCTTCATCTCATCAGAGGCTTTATACTCCACAAGATGTGACTGGCAGGCCTCAGCTAACTTGCTTTCAGCTCAGGAGAATCCTTGTAAGCTTGGAGATAAGCTTCACAGGCCTGGTCAATCTTCTTTTTCAGCTCAGCCGATTCCTTATACTCCATCAAACGCCTCTCACATTCCATCTGGATCCTGTCCTCAGCATGGCTAGCCTCCTCAAGCAGGGCTGAGCATTTATGCTCCAAAGTCTTGATTTCATAGCTAAGCTGTTGATTATGAAGCTTGGACTCCTTCGCTAATGAAGCCAAGTCTCTAATACGCTCAGAGCTCCTACTCAGCTCCTACTCGAGAACCTCCACCCGAGCTAGAGCTCCCTCCTTTTGAATCTTCACCTTATCGAGGTGAGCTTGAACTCCTACGAAATCAGCCTTCAGGGCCTCGTGCTGACGCTGGACCTCTTCCCTCTGGCTGATAGCCTCGTCCCTCTCACGAAGGGTCTCCACCATGGAGGACAGCTGCCTCAAAACTTCTTCACAGCGGACCTCAGCTGCAGCTGTCCTCGTGTCAGACTCTTTAAGAACCTCTCGGGTATGAGACAACTCCGCTTCTAGGGATTTGGCATGATCCAGTGCCTCGACTGTTCTCCCATCAGCCCTCTTGAGGGCCTCCAGGGCCGCATGTAGCTCGATCTGGAGGGATTTGGAGTTCTCTTGAGCAGCCGCGAGATTGTCTCTGGCGTTACTGGTGGCAAACAAGTTCTCATCTAGACGCGCCTCCTCAATCTGGCGATTCACGGATTCCCGGAGAGAGTGGTCGCGAGCATCCACCTCCATGAAGAGGCCCATCACCTAGAATAAAAGGACAATATTAAAGAAAGAAAAGGTCAGAAAGAAAACAAAAGGATGACTTACCATCAGGAGCATCTCCCTAATTGTTTCTCCGAGCTCCCCCCGAGGTCGAGACCGGAACGCTGCCTGCTCCTTGGTGGAACTGGCTAGAAGACCAATAAGGGCAAGCAAGTGTGGGTCTGAGGCCTCTGTAATGCCACCAAACATCCGCTCTTTGATGACTTCGGCGACTACGGTAGCTGGAGATTGGTGGGTGATATCCTCCGCGTTCAGAATATCGTTGTCAGGAGCAGACAACAGGGGTATCACGGGGACATCCTTCTTCTTTTCAAGGGGAGGGAGAGCTGGAGCTGATCCCTTGGAAGCTTTCTTTTCTTTCCCAATAGGAGGGAGAGCTGGAGTCGATTCCTTAGAAGCCCTGGATTTCTTCTGAGCAGGAGCTGGGACAGGCATCTCAAGAGGGGACAGACGTTTGTCCCCAACCTTCTCTATGACATCTCCATCAACAGGGCCGGATCCAATCTCCGCAGGAGCAAGGGCATCCCCAGTAGGGGCCTCCGGGACATCATCCTCCACAAGGATAACCTCCATTCTTTCCTTCGAAGCTTCCTCTTCAAAAACCTAGGTCTCGAGCCTTCCTTCGGGCACCTCCTCAGGAGGAAGAACAGGACCCGACCTCACCCGCTCAGTATCTTCTATCGGTCCTGTAATGATTCGTGGAACTTCCCTAGCCTCCTCTGTAGATGCCTGACTAGACTGAGATGCTTGGGCAGGCTTAGGGGCCGAGTCCGACCTACCACGGCTAGGTGGCCGAGAGGATCTGGTACTGCGGGAGCTCGGTTTAAGAGCTCGAGAAGAAGCTTGAGCAGGAGGTCGACTCATCGTCCTAGAAGAGATAATCCGAGCCACCTCCTCAGTGGCTTCAGACACGCGACAACTAGATCGGAGGGCATCCAGCGCGGCGTTCATGCTCTCCCGGGATAAAACTAAGTTCTTCGGGGGCTTGATTTGGTCCATCTTGGCGTCAGAAGCTGTAAAAAACACAAAACCAGAAAAAAAAATTAATTAGCATATTTTCCAGTAGAAGTCACAAAGAAAAAACAGAACTGTTGGACAAAGCACGCTACCCGCATCTTGAATATCCCTAAGGTTAGACGCGAACATACACTTCTCGACGTCATACTTCTTATCAACAGAAGTCAGTCAAAGATACCCCACCTGCTCGGTAAGGCTCAGCTGGGGCGGATCGTTGCAGCCCAAGGAGACATCCTCCCAGTCAAGCCCCACTCCCCACGACAGGTCGGTCTCTTTCTTCAACTCTACCACAAGGAAACTCTCTACCCAGCCCTTTATTGAGTCCTTGTAGCCCGTGAAGATGGACAACCCACCACGGGGGGCAAAGTAGTAAAAACACTGAACTGCCCTAACAAGACGGAAGAAAGTAACAAATAGACACGCCGTGAGCGTAAAACCCCAACTCAAACAAATGGATTCAAAGCAACTCATGAACAATATGGAATTGGGAGACAGCATCCGGGGGGTTATCCCGAAGTACTGGAAAACCTCGATGAAGAAAGGGGTGAACGGAAAAGTCAGGCCGAAGTCCCACTGTTTGAGGAAGAATATTAAGCTACGACCCTTCTGAGGATCTATCAAACCAGGAGGAGGAGGATTTGGAAGAACTATCCTCTCGTTCCGGAGAGGAGCTCTTATGAAGTAAATCGAAGTATCTAAATACCTCCGAGAAATGAACTTAGTTAGGGTAGATGGGGTGATGCTGGACTCAAGATTGAAAACGTCGGGAAGTTTAGGACTTTCCATGGAAGAATAAGAAGGCGTACCTGAAGAACAATAAGGACCGATGAGCAGGAGAAACCGAAGAAGAACAGAGAGCAGAAGAGAGCGAGCTTTCTGAGAAGACAGAGAGAATTCAAAATGTGAAACGATAATGAGACGAAAAGTGGTTCTGAACAGTTTTGTCCTGAGGCGGCGCGGTCATTATTACTCTCGATGTTTACCCCCTCGTCAGTCGGACAATAACTAACGAGAAGGTAAAGGGGCAATTGATGACCGCTGGATTTCTTCACCCCAGTCCGAGGTCAAGCCCAAGACCATGACTCGGCATCCAGAGGCCCACACGTCTTCTGCACAACACAGATCCAGCCCGTTCGGGCCTTGATACCGGGCCCATCTGAATTTATCAACTAGGCCGACCCAGCCCAGCCTTCATTGCTTCTCAGGCCGACTCCCTCTGGGCTTAGCTTTATTCCTATCTTCCGGCCCAGCCCGGAATCAGAAAGAAGATCCCTCCATCTGTCTTGCGGACCCTACCCTACGCGCGTAAGGGGAATCAGAGGCCGTTACGCATGAGACAGATACCCGATATTCTCGTACGATCGTATCAGTATGGCAGAGACAAGTGGCCCAATGGGAACCAGGCCGTTGCACGCCACTGACGAACAAGGAAAACAGATAAAAGGAGGATTGCCCTCCCCCAAAAGGGATCATCTACACAAAACCTCTGTAAAACCCTATTTTTCTGGATCTCAGATTATCAATGGCTATCCTTTTTTTAGCTTTTATAGATCAGTTGAGCAAAGCGGACGATGTGTCATTATGGTGGAATAGATTGCTACGTACAACTAGTTAACTCATAATAAAATGGTTGTTAACTTTTATATATAATTATCATGATTAGTGTAATCAATATTTATTATAGCATGATTTATTGTAGCTTCATTCATCATTTCATATACTATAGTGTTGTATAGGAGATTTTAATGCTATTAGAAGTTGTACATATAACAAGGTGGTGGAGTACTGTGTGAATCACAGGTGGCTGATTTCAATGTTTTCATCCAATCTTGTGCTCTAACGGAACTTGCATGGCAAGGTAATGCCTTTAATTTATTCAATAAACATTTTGGCAATCAACGAAAACTTGACCGACCTTTAGTTTCTATTGAATGGTAGGAATGATTTCTCAAAGGTCAAAAGATTCATAAGTCTTTGATTGATTCTGATCATCACTCTTTTCTTCTTTTACTTGAACACTCTTCACCTAATTGATCATTTTTGTTTCATTTTAAAGTTAAATAGATGAGGCATAATTAGTAATCAGATGTGATTCAACAAGCATTGAATGTTTCTATACGGGGCTTTACTATATTCTCTTTTAAGCGAATCTTTAGATCTCAACTTAGTGCTTAACATCAAGCTACTTTTCCAGGTACTCATTCTCGGATCCACATCTTCAATGCGAGTTAAAGGGTTTGTATGCTAGGCCATTTGATTCTAATAAAGCATATATAGAGGCCTACTTGGTGGCTCAGCTTGAAGACCTTTGGTAGTAAGAGGAGGTTTATTGGAAATAAAGCTTTTGTGTGTAGTGGCTTCAAGAAGGGGATCATAACACTCGCTTCTTTCATTTGTCTACTCAACAAAGGATACAATGAAATCAAATCACTTGTCTTCAGTCTATTATAGGCTAGTGGATAAAGGAAAATTTGAAAATCTAAATGCTGACCAGGACATATTTTTTTAATCTTTATAAAGCAAACATTATAACGAGTTGCGAGGTAGTCCTAATCCACCTTTAGTTACAATGAATATTAATAAGGCACTATTATTGCCTTTGTATGATGATGAGGCAGAGGCAGTATATATTAATTGGGTGGCAATAAAGCTTTAGGTACTAACGGTTTTTCAGTGTGTTATATCAAAGTAATTAGGATGCAATTGGCCCTAATTTACACCATGCTATTTGTAGCTTCTACAATAATGGGTATTTGCTACGGGAGCTGAATTCTATTAATCATTTTTAATCCTTAAAATGGCAATCCCTTTGGCCTTCATCATCTTATCAATTTACGCAATTTTGTTTATAAGGTCATCTCTAAGACTATAGTGAACAGGTTGAAACTGTGAATGCATTCTCTTATGTCAAAGGATCATAATGCTTTTATTCATGCCCTTGCAATTCAAGATAATATTGTTCTTACACGTAAGGCTTTTCATTCTCTTAGAACCTCCAATAGTCATTTTCACATCATGGTTGTGAATATGGATATGCATAAAGTATACAGTCATTTTTTGTGGAATTTTTTAAGAAAATTTGCTATCAAAGATGAATTTTTTCACTAGATGGATAAACTTGATCATGTGATGGTATTACGACAATTAGTTTTTCTATTCTTATTAATAGGGTTACAACTCCTTTTCTTCCTACCTAGGGACCTAGAAAAGGGGACCCTTTATCCCCTTATCTTTTTTGTCTCACAAGCAATCTCCTATCTAATCTATATAGCTCATAATAGAGATCATATTAAAGGTTTAAAATTTTGTGCTATGCCCCAGCTATCACTGATATTCTATTTGTAAATGATACTTTCTTGTTCGCATGAGTAACAAGACCAAAAGCTCTCAGTTTGCATACTCTTGTAGAGTGTTATACAGAGTGTTATACTCGGACTTCTCGTCAATCCATTAAATTTTTTTAAAGTCTCATATTTTATTTAGCCAACATACCCTCCTTGTCTAAAGCTAATCAGATGCAAGAAATGCTTCCTTCTAACTACTACTTAGATTTTTCAATACAGTTAGGAATTTCTAGGCTGTAGGCTTTAACTATGCTGGAAGACAAAATTAGATCGACGACTCAATTTTGAAAATAAAAAATTCTTTTCTCAAGCTAGTCATAATACTTTAATTCAATTGGTTTTATCTGCTATTTTTACTTATTTTATGGCCTTTTTTCTCTACCCTAAATAGTTTTTTGCAAAACTTAATAATTTATTGTTTACTTTCTAGTGGAGTGGCGATAAATATTCTTAACTTGGGAAGAAACTTTTTGACAACCTGCAATTTGACCAGGTATGTTAGCCAAATGCAACTTCAATTTTGTTATTCCACCTGTGACTTTTCTCCCACAAAAATTACAAATCAGTTCTCCTTTTTTCTCTGTAGGTGTTGCAAACTTCCACCCAATATCTTCACTTGGTTTACCACCCCCTTGAGTAGAACCAGAACCATTTCCACGAGGCATTTTCAATACAAATATTTAATAACTGTTCATAAAAATTAAAAGATATCAAATGTCAAATACATGGAAGGCAAATATTTTTTTTCATAACTAATATTTTAATTTTAACCTAACTACATACATTAATTTCTATTTAACACAAATTATATAAATATAAAATTTTTAATTGTCAAACTACAAGTCTTAGTCTACCACTATTAATTTAACTCAAAACTAACACTTTAATCCACAAAAATTAAACCAAAAAAAAAAATCCAGCAACTAAAAATAATTTAATTTCATAATAATTTCTGAAAAATAGTCTAAACTAAACTAATAAAAACCACACAATTTATAGATTGGACAAATTAATAGTCTCAAAGTACATTTTTAACTCAAAATTACAAATTTAATCTACAAAAATTTTAAAAAAAAAATACAGTAGCTCCGATTTCTCTGAATTCTGAAAGTAAAAAAACACTATTAATTTAATTCAAATCTAACACTTTAATCCACAAAAATGAAACCAAAAAAAAAAAATACAGCAACTAAATTTAATTTAATTTTATAATATTTTCTAAAAAAATAGTCTAAACTAACAAAAACCATACAATCTTTATAGATCAGACAAATTAATAGCTCAATGTATATTTTTAACTCAAAACTACAAATTTAATCTACAAAAATTTTAAAAAAAATACAGCAACTCTGAAAGTAAAAATAATCAGAAATATTAACTCACCTTTTAGAAGAAATTGCCTTGAAATGAAGTAGTTAATGGTAGATTTAAGCTTGTAATTGTAAATGAGAAATGTTTAGGAAAGCTTGAGATTGAGATATTTGAGAGAAAAGGAAGAGAAAGTTGGAAATTTTTATTGCAAAGTGAGGCTTTCTTCTGCTGTGTGTGCATGTGCTGCTTGCTGGAGAAGATGGACAAAAGTGGTCAAATTCAATGCATAGCTAGTATCTGAATATATTCTCTGAAGTCTGATTTTTGTGTTGGGATAAAGTAACGGCCGTTACAGTTACATCACTGTCGGTAATGGCCGTAACGGCCGTTACAGATGCAATTCAAGGGGGGCAGTTGGGTAACGGTCTCACGGGTAACAGCCTCCCTTGATACCGTTACATAACAACGGCCGTTATTTAATACCCTGGGCGAGAGTACTAAAAGGTAAACACTATCTGCAATCTTCTTTCTGGCCGGCAGGTAATAGACATTGTAATTCATGGATATGGAAAAGTTTATTGGCAGGGATAGATGTTTTACAAATAGGATTCTGTATGAATATTAAAGATGGATGAAAAACTCTGATATATTTCATTCCATGGGTACCTCAAGTAGCTCTTTTTCACCTTTTCAGGTCTCTACATTGCTCGATCCCATTCACTTTGGTAGCATATTTAATTGGCCACGATGCTTTAGGCCGAAATCATTAGTTGGTGCTTTGGTTATTTCTTTCATACTAGGCTCGAGCTATTCTCTCCATTTCGGTTACGTCCTTAGAGACAGTGGATACTTTGGTCTGTCACTATGAGAACCATAGACTGTATACTGTGAAGTTATCGACTACTCGTGCGACATTCATCTACTCATTAGAACAATTCTCGTTCCTCTTTTTCCACCAAGTTACCTCTAAAAATTTGTAAGAGTGTTTGGTCTCTCTAGGTTTCCCCCAAACTAAAGTTTTTATCATGGTGTCTTCTTCATGATGCCTAACCAGTTGTGTCTAATTCGTTCTAATGGAGAATTATGTATTATTCTCTTTGTCTCTTGTGTTGGTTTTAGCCTAAAACATTAGAGCATGCTCTATTTTAGTGTCATCACAGTGATTAGCTTGATTCATTAGCCCTTGTGATTATAGACCTGATTCAATAGGATTTCCTATTTTCTCGATTCGGTGGGCAATACTGTAGGATGGGTTTCAAGTGGTTTCAAAAGGCGTTCTATTTATGATCCTAGTAACTCATACTCTTTGGTATATTTGGAAGGAGCATAACAAGAAAGTTGTAACGACCCGAAAATCGGACCGCTACCGGCGCTAGGATCCAGATCGGCTTAAGGCCGCCGGGACCCGTAGCAAGCCTGACATAGAACCTGTAAACCTGTATAATCCCTTGTTGATGCATGATCTTAGATAATTGATGATACAGATGTTAGCCAACTCAACACATGTATATCGCCCATTGGGGCATTGATGAGATCCCTCAGAGGGGTCAAGTTTATGATTATGTTTTAGTGCATGCACAGGTTGAGTTTGGTGTATGAGAAATGAAAGAAAAGTTTTAATTTTTATGTATATTGTTGATCATGTATGGGATTAAACAGGTTTACAGGTTACATGTTTGGCTTGCTACGGGTCCCGCCGGCCTTAAGTCGACCCGGATCCTAGCGCCATGCCATGTTCGGCGGCCGAACTTGACTTTCGGCGGCCAAACGTGGCCTGGCCAGCCACCTATAAAAGGGTCACTTAGCCGAAATGGGCGAGCTTTCTCCCATTTTCAGCCACAGCTAGCTTCCGACCTCCCTCTCCCCAGATCTTGTGTTCTTTCTCCAAATATCCTCCATTTTTCTTGAGTTTTCACCTCTCATTGCAAGTTTTGAGCATTTAAGACAAGTTTTGGAGCTTTGGGAACTCAGGAGCTCATTTGCTTGGATCTCCGAGTTTAGGTCGTCTCTCTCTCCATCTTCAAGAGGTAAGAGCCGATCTTAAGCTCATTGTATGTTTTAAGTAAGTTTTAAGTGGTTTTATGGGGTAGAATGGCATGTATAGGGTTGTATGAGTTTTTAAGCAAATGTTATGTTTTTGAACAATGTGAGTTGCTTGTGTTTTGTAGTTGGGGCTTTTGTTGGTTTGATGCCCCTAGGAGCTTGTATGTTTGCTTGTGAATGCTTGGGAATGTTGTAGAATAGGTTTATGCATGATTGGTTAGTTTTGGAGGCATAAATGCATAAGGGAGCCAAGTTTCTGCCCTTTGGCAGAAACCAGGTTCGGCAGCCGAAGGAGCTTTCGGCGGCCGAACGTGGCTGGGGAGGCAGGCCTTTCGGCTGCCGAAGTTGCCCCCGAAAAGAGACTTTCGTCTCTGTCTGGGACTTTCGGCCGCCGAAGGTGCCGCCGAACATGCATGAGTTTCGCCTCTGTCTGGGAGTTTCGGCCGCCGAAGGTGCCGCCGAACCTGCCTGACTTTCGGCTCTGGAGGGACTTTCGGCTCTGGAGGGACTTTCGGCCGCCGAACCTGCCGCCGAAAGTGCCCTGTTCAGCCATTTCTGCATGTTTTTATGTAGTTGTTTTATGATGTTTTAGGGGGTTTTTGGGGGATGTTTTAGAGTTATGTTCATGTATGTTTGGTCCCTCATTGGAGTCCACCTGTGTAGGTTCGGACCCGAGGAACCGAGGACCCCAGCAGTGAGCCAGCTGCTACAGAGTTTGTCAGAGCTAGCCAGAGGTGAGTGGAATAAACCTTAAAGTTTTAAAATAAATGAAGTATGAATTTTGAGCATGATCCATGCATCATGAATGCCATGAGATATAGTAGGTTGTTTGCATTAGTATTCACGAATATGTTGCATTGCATTTATGATGTTGATGTGGATTGGTCATTGGATGATCCTTTAGTCCTCATTTGATATGATGATGTTATGGCATGATATGGTATGGAAGTCCAGGTTGTACCCATTCTACGTCCCTGGCACGATGTAAGAGGAAGTCCAGGTTGTACCCATTCTACGTCCCTGGCACAGTTGGACTGTATGATATGTTATGTTAAGAGAAAGACCGGTTGTACCCATTCTACGTCCCGGCACAGTTGGACTACGTAGAGGACTATTGGTGACAATACCATCCGAGATGTGATTAGTTGTGATGTGTTGCATTACATAATGGCATGAGATTTTTTTTAAATATTATTTTCTATTATTCTGCTCACTGGGCTTGTTAGCTCACCCCTCTCCCCTACCCCAGATGTGCAGGTACAGGGTAGACCAGAAGGTTAGCCAGAGTTTTTGAAGTATGTTGATGTAATAGTTAGATTGTGGACATGACAATTGTATTATGATGTAATGTAAGAGATTACAGTATGTTATGTAATGAGGTATATTGAGGTTATAGATGTGCTTGACCCTATGAGTATTGTTATCCCTTTTGATACATGATCTATAGAAATGTTTTATAATGTTTATGAAAGCCAACTCATCTCATGTTGTATCGCCCGTTGGGGCATTGATGAGACCCCACAGAGGGATCATGATTATGATCATGACTATGTACATGTATGTTCAGGTTGAGTTGGATGTTTGAAAGAAAAGTTTTAAATTTTTATGCATGTTGTTGATCATGTATGGGATTATACAGGTTTACAGGTTCTATGTCAGGCTTGCTACGGGTCCCGGCGGCCTTAAGCCGATCTGGATCCTAGCGCCGGTAGCGGTCCGATTTTCGGGTCGTTACAAAAGTATTTATATATCGTTCCACTTGATTGTTTTACTACCTCATGATGCATATTTGTTGATTTTTGTGAACTCTAACATAATGGTGTTTTTTACTGCTCCAATTCATACTCACCAATACACTTCCGGATTGAGTTTGCTTAGTCTCCTCCTCCTTTAGATATTGATAATCTGAGATCCAGAAAAAATAGGGTTTTACAGAGGTTTTTTAAGTAATGGAAAAAACCCTTTGTTTTGAGGAGAATTATCCTCCTTTTATCTGTTTCCCTTTGCCTGCCAATGACGAGTAACAGATTGGCTACCATTGGACCACCTGTCCCTGCTACGCAGATATGGACGTACTAGGAAATCAGATCCCTGCTCCATACGTAACGGCCTCTGATTCTCTCAGACGCGTGCATGCAGAAGGTCCCACACGATTGACAGGTGGGCTTTTCTTCTGATTCCGGGCTGGACCGAAAGGAGAGACATGGGCCGAACCCAGAATGGATTTGCCCATCAGGCCCAGAGGGCTAGACCGGCCTAATTTGAGGAAATTGATTGGAGCCCGGTCTTGAGATGAGCGGACTGGACCTGGTGTGTGTGCGAGGCTTGAGGGTCTCTAGATAATGGGCTGGTACCGTGGGCTTGGCCCTAGAACGGGGTAGAGAAGTTCAGCGGTCATCAATTGCCCCTTTACCTTCTCGCCAGTTGTCGCTCGACTGTCGAGGGGGTAAATTCCAAGGATCATTATGACCGCGTCTGTTTAAATACAGCTCGCCTCAGAATATCCTTTCACCTTATTGTCATTTTGACTTTAGAATCCTCTCTGTCTTTTTCCACTTCCGGCTTTCCTCTTTCCTTTCGCGTATTCTGTTTTCTTCACCTCCAAGTCTTTATTTTCAAGATACGCTTTTATTCCCTTTTCCGTGAATAGCTTTCAAGGATCCTGAGGTCGTCAGCCTAGAGCCCAGCATTGTCTTGTCCTACATCAAAACCTCAGCTTTCTGGATATATATTGATACCACCCCCCTTTTCATCCTCGGAGTCCTTACTGGAATGAAGAAATTCTCCTCCCCCATCCATATACCTTGGGTGTAACTGGCCTTTATGGGGACGCAAACTTAGTCTTCTTTGTTAGACAGAAAGAGCATAGCTTATTCTTTCTTTTCTTTGATGGGGTTTTCCAATATTTCGAAGTTGCTTCTAGAACACTCGCCCTTGATTTCGTTCTCTTCATGCCTTCTCTCGGATCTGTACGTTTGAGTTGAAGCTTCGCACCCACGGGGAGTTTATTCGTTACTTCCTTCAGGCAGGTAAAGATGAATCAAAAATTTCATCACTTGGTTTCTCGTTGAGTTATGTTTTAACCTTGCTTCTGTAATTTCCTGTTGCAGATCGCTCTGATTTGTCCCGATCTTTGGATTTTTTGCAGCTGCTGAGATGAAGGTAGACCAGATTAAATCTTTCAAAAATATTATGCTGCCTTTGAGGAGCTTAAATGATGCCTTGGACGCCCTCCTGACAAGGCGATCAGTGTGGGAGACCACTCAACGGGTCGTTGAAGTTATACCATCTAGGTCGTCCGCCGACCTCCTCCTCTAGTTCTTTCTCAAGCCCTCAAGCCAAGCTTCCGGGAGACTAGGTCTTCAGGATTATGCAGCCATAGCAGGTCGAGCTCAGCTCGTCAGTCTTCTCAGGTCGCCAGGTCTCGATGGGCTTCAGAGAAGGAAGTGGGGATTAGGAAGTTCCAGGTCGCTAGGAGGTCGGCTCCAGCTTTGCTTTCCTTCGAAAATAAAAGGGAAAGTTCTGCGGTGCCCCTGCCGTCTGCTCCTAACTCAGATTCATGGAGTAATATAATTTCTAAAATTTACTGTGGAATACAGGATGCCGTTCGTATGTGTGGAAACGGTCAACCTACTGTTAATTTTGGTGTGGAGCGCTTGGGTTATGAGAAACAGAGATCTGCTGCACTCAGTCAAGCTTCTATTAGTGCTTTCCAACATATGTTCCCCGATCTTCTTAGGGTTTCGACTCGAAGACTTATGTTTTTCATGCGTGATATACACGCAGCATATGGTATTTCGACTTGTCTAAGTGTATCGCGCATCACACTTGGGCAATCGAATGCCTGCTTATGATGGAACAGCGAGAAATGCTTACGGGAATCAACTTGTTCAGTTCTCCCATAATAACGAGACAGAGCTTAAATGAAGTGCATAGAGCGTCTAAGAAGTATAAAGAGTCCGCCGAGCTAAAAGGGGAGGACCCAACAGGCCCGTGAAGCTCGTCTTCCGAACTATAAGGATTCACCTGAGTTAAAAACTAAGATGATAGTGTAGTTGATAATGTCGTGAGTGTAATCGATAATGCACCTGGGCATGTAAGTCCTTTAAGGACGGTTTTTCCTTCAGTAGAAAAAATGATTAGACTGGGTTGTAATTACTTTTCTCTTTTAATGAAATTTAATTTTTGTTTTATTGTTCACACTTAAACTGTTCTGCTTATTTTTCTAACTTCGTCGAGCTACTTATACTGTTATAAGCATGACTTGTTCACCCGATAGTTGAAAATAAAGTATTTTAAATTATTCCCCATAATTTACAAGGAATTAAACACACAGTTCCTTACTGTTTTGCTTTTAAGCTAATCAGGGCTGTTGTTTTATCGAAGGTCTTAGCTTCTGACTTATGAATTTCTTTAGTTTTGCAAAGGTATTCCTGTCTAGGATTTCTCCGAGCTGAATTTGCCTTAAGTCTAGCTGCTCTCAGGCTATGCATTCGCTTAATCCCTAATAGAGTTTGATCCTATCGGGTCTTCATTCTAAGCTCGGTTTTTAACAGCTAATTGAACTTTCAACTTATGAGTTTTAATGATTCTCACGAGGATATTCTCGCCTTTCTTTCATTATTCTGTTAATATGAGCTCGGGTGTATACCCTTCATATAGCCGAAATAGATAGGATCATACACCTTTTATCATGAGGAGCAGCACTGATCTTTTGCTTTAATTTCTGTTTGAATAGGAACCGAGGCCAGGGCTTTGTCTGCTCGTGCTATTAAATTTCCTTTCAGCTCGTAGGAGGTCTGTTGTCTTCAGTTTGCTTTTGAGCTTTCCGAGCTCATGTTTACGAATTTCAGGTCGGCCTTTTGGATTTTCTCTTGGGCTTGGCCTTGCTCAAGGCGAAGGAACCTTGGCGGTCATCTATTGTTGCCCCCTTTACCTCCCCAGCAGTTATTACATAAGTGGTGTGGAGGTAAATCCTTGAATTCTATATATGACCGCCTGGTCCGAGGGTTGTTTTCACGAAAAGCGTTTTTTCCTTGCTTTTTGTTTCTCTGTCTTATTTTGATGTTTGGATGTATGGCGATCTGGGAGTGTGTATTTGATGATAATTTTTCACTTCGGCCTGTGCCTTATTACTAATTTCTACTCATATTGTCTTCTGGTCTTGTCAGTTTTATTTATTTGACGGACCGGGCTATCTTTACTGGGGCTTTGCTAGTCGAGCTGATCCGAGCTAAGAGCTCAGAATCTGTTTAAACTTCTGACTTGCGAGTTTTTCCTATTCCTCTGAGGGCACTTCTGTTTTTGACTCACGATCTCGCCATTGTTGCGAGCTCGGATACATGATACCTAGAGAAATATTTTATTTGCATGAGTGCCCCACTTTAGATGATTTTAAACCTTGTTCTTGTTACGAGCTCATATTTACGAATTTCAGGTCAGCCGATAGGGAGCTCGGTATTTTGTCGTTTTCCTCTCACAGGGTCATCTTCACTAAGTGTTTGTTTACTGTGAGTTAATCCGAGCTATAAGCAGGGTCTCTCGCTTTCCTTTATCCTTTTGTGCTTTTCTGCATTTGCTGGCCTTTTCATGTAGGGAGCTCGGCTCTCTGGTATGTCCTCTACACTCAACTTTATTTAACTTGGCTGTTTTCATGTCGTGAGTTTGTCCGATCTGGAGCTCGGCTCTTTGCTTTTTGCTTAGGTTTTTACACCTATAACTTGTGATACTGCCTGTGCTACGGGCTCAAGGGTTCGGATTTTCGGTTTCCTCACTTTGGCGCCCCGAGCTCTTTTGTGAGGTCAGACTTAATTTCTTGCTTTCTTGTCGAGCCTTATACGGGCTGTGTTTCAGTCTGACTGCTCGTTTGTTCGGTTTTAACTTTTTCTTTTATTGGCTTATAGCCTTGCCAGTACGGACACAAGGCCCTTCCAAGCCTCCGGGGAGGTTGACCCTGGATTATAGAGGTCGGACTATCTGTTTTGGACTCGACCATATTGCGGCTCGATTCTTTTATATTATGATGAGTCAGGGTTTTCTACTACCCCATTCGGTCATTCAGAATGGCTTATTTGGCTTTTTTTTGTGTCGCTTCTGTCTCCTTGATTCTTTGTCTGAGCCTCTGGCTCTCGCATATGTGTCGTTCGGTTGGGTTTTTTTTGCCCCCGAGCGTTTTTTGGGCTCTTTGCGGTCTAAACCTCTTTTTAGGTCAGCTAAATTAGTTTAGCGTCAGCGGTCAAATTTTATGATCGGTGCCTTTCATGATTGCCCCTGATCCTTTGTTGGGCTCTGTTTTTTAGTATGCATTTTGTTTAGGATTTGTCTTGCCTTTATTCAGTCTGCCCATTGAGTTTACCCGTACCGAGCTCATTTTCTCGAGATCGGCGGGGTGCTCTTGTGAGCCTTGCGTTGGCTTGTTAGCAGGTCGCTCTTGCTATCTGATACTGTCATTGGGGCGCCTTAGTTTAATTTCGATATATCCTGGCTATTTTGTGAGATCGATGCCTTTTTTGCCCGCAACTCGAACTCTTTTGAGAGAACGAATTTTTGATTTGTTATTTTTGCCCCAGTATCTTCTTGGGGTCGGCATGGCGCTTTGGCGCTTTTGGCTATTGTGTGAGATCAAAGTCTCTCTTCCTTATGATATAAGCTCCGTGCGGAGATCGGAGTTTTAGTTGTTTATTTATGATCCTGTACCCCGACCTTTTATATGAGGTCAGTATCATGCTCTTATGAATTGTTTCTTTTGCCTGTGGCACTGGAGGATCTCGGGGATCCTAGCCATTTTTTGCTCCAAGAGACCCTACGGGATCTTGGCCGTTTTTGCTCCGGGGAGATCTCAGAGATCCCGCCGGCCGTTTTTGCTCCAGGAGATCTTACGAGATCCTGGCCGTTTTTGCTCCGGGGAGATCTTAGAGATCCCGCCGGCCGTTTTTGCTCCAGGAGATCTTATGAGATCCTGGCCGTTTTTACTCCGGGGAGATCTTAGAGATCCCGCCGGCCGTTTTTGCTCCAGAAGATCTTACGAGATCCTGGCCGTTTTTTCTCCGGGGAGATCTTAGAGATCCCACCGGCCGTTTTTGCTCCAGGAGATCTTATGAGATCCTGGCCGTTTTTGCTCTGGGGAGATCTTAGAGATCCCGCCGGCCGTTTTTGCTCCAGGAGATCTTACGAGATCCTGGCCGTTTTTGCTCCAGGAAATCTTACGAGATCCTGGCCGTTTACCTCTTTGAGTTCTTTGCCCAAGATTCGTGATTCTCCTGAAAAATAAGAGCTTCCACAGGTCATATATGACGGGGATACCCATTGTTAATTCAATAATATTCATCCATCAATAACACGTCACATATGTCTTTCAGTTTCCTATTTCGGATGAATGCACATGTTAGTTCATGCAATTCAGGGATTTCCATAAACAATATTCGCATGCATAAGTTTCTCAAAATTTTCCTCATAAAGTAACATGCTTAAATACACAATCCCTTTTCTTAGAATATTCATGCTACTCTTAACTAATAACGAAAATTTTTCCACTAAGCTAGTATGTTGTTGAATATATATTTGGGTGTCCATGAGAATTTTGTTCTAAGATTTGAACCTTATGATTAAATATGATTTTCCAAGATACTTCGCACAATAATAAGAATAGTTAGGAGAATGAACTCACTCAGGTCGGCATGTCCTTAGCATCATCACCTCTGTTCATCTGGTCCATTTCCACGTCGCGCCGACCTCATTTGTTGGAGCTTGACTAGACTAGCAACTTCCTCCTTAGGTCGGTGTGCCAACTCAGATTCTTTCCTCTTTTGTTACTCCAACCGGTGGGACCATCGGCAGTCTCATTAGTGGTGCTTGATTAGTCGTTCTCTCAACGACTGGACGGATTGATGCTGACGATGCCGACCAGAGAATTTCAGCTTGCCTTGTCTTTAAGTTGGACGACACACCGAGTCGGAGCTTGTCCACCTCGATCGACCTAGACATTTGACTATTTCCTCTGTCTCCATGTTGCCCCGATACTTAAGGGGCGCTGCTCTATAACCAAGCCCGAATAATCATCAGCTTCGTTGCTTCCTATCAACTCCCTTACCTTCCTTCGACGAACCCTGGCTTTTGGTTTTCCCTCTTTTCCATCTCTCGTCTGACGATCTGGAGGCGATTGTAGGTAGATTGAGGTTCATTGGTCTGGGGTTCCTCTACCACCAGCAACGCATTCACTAGGGTACCAAGGCCTCTTTGCTGCATTATCTTCCCCGGCCATTTGGCGGTGTTTGGTAATTGGAGGGCGACGGTTTGGAGGTCTGCTGCCCCTCCCGCGCAGAGCTCGGGTCATTTGGAGCAACGTTGTTCTCGTCGTGGTTAGCCATTGTGGATCTCCGTGGGTATTATGAGGGTGAAACTCCGGTGATGGAAAGATCTCCTTCGTTCCCACAGACGGCGCCACTTGATAATCTGAGATACAGAAAAAATAGGGTTTTACAGAGGTTTTTTAAGTAATGGAAAAAAACCCTTTGTTTTGAGGAGAATTATCCTCCTTTTATTTGTTTCCCTTTGCCTGTCAGTGACGAGTAACAGATTGGCTACCATTGGGCCACCTGTCCCTGCTACGCAGATATGGACGTACTAGGAAATCAGATCCCTGCTCCATACGTAACGGCCTCTGATTCTCTCAGACGCGTGCATGCAGAAGGTCCCACACGATTGACAAGTGGGCTTTTCTTCTGATTCCGGGCTGGACCGAAAGGAGAGACATGGGCCGAACCCAGAATGGATTTGCCCATCGGGCCCAAAGGGCTAGACCGGCCTAATTTGAGGAAATTGATTGGAGCCCGATCTTGAGATGAGCGGACCGGACCTGGTGTGTGTGCGAGGCTTGAGGGTCTCTAGATAATGGGCTGGTACCGTGGGCTTGACCCCAGAACAGGGTAGAGAAGTTCAGCGGTCATCAGATATCAATAAACTTAATTATGATGTAGCATGAAAATATTAGTTTTTATCTTCTGCTGCTATGATAGTTGCCTTTAATAGTTTAGAACTAGTTGTACATGGCATAGAAAAATGGAGCTGGTATTCTTCACTTTTTGTTGGGGAGGCTCGAGTTGTTTAGTTGGCATATGCTTGGCTGTAATTATAGATTTTCAGTCCATTGTTTGCAAGATGCATTAAAAAATTTTATACAATGCTCTTTGTCACGGTTTCAGATTTTAGCAATCGCCAGGAACCGTGCGGCACTTGACTTGAACACCTTCAAGCCAAGTCAGCCTTAAGAATCACCCAATATCCTGTGAACATGAATACCCTGATTAGTCAATGTTATATAAATGAACAACGAAGCCAACAGACAGCATGCCATCAGAAGCCTCACAGTAGGTACAAAAGATAAGAACTGAACATGGAAATTCATGAACAGGCTACTTATTTTATTATAGGAGCAAAATAGTAATTATACATTATCATCGATGCAATCGTTACAATAATTCTCACCTCCCTTGTAGACAGGGGGACGGTCTACAAGGAGTAAAGGCACAACTTGGATCTCCGTAGGCCTACGGTAGCCAACTGGGCCCAGCCCCTGCTAGTGGCCAACTAGTCACTCCCCCCTAAAGAGCCTTAAGAACAACTTGGCCTATGGCAGGAGGAGACATCAACATGTCTCATATGACACCCCCCCTAAAACAAATACATGGAAAGGAATTACAGCAAATTGTCTCGGCCATTATCTTCCTACTAATTTCTACTATTTTATCCTAATATTGCTTTCTAGGAATTCCAATATTGGAAAATTACAGTTTTGGTCCTTGAAAACTCCATGACCCTGACACTCCCCCACTTAAACGGTCGACGTCCTCGTCGACTGGGTTTGTTGGGGTTCTTCAATCTTTGAGTCCGACATTCTTAGGCTTGTAGTGTGATTTGATCCCAGTCCTGCTCCATTAAATTGTTGGACAGCCTTAATCCTTAGTATCTCCTCCCAATTGATCTTTGTGGACTGCTACTTCTTAATGATGATGAGACTACAAAAGCTCTATCTTCTGGTGGTAAATGTTCTGCCCTTGATTCCTTAGACTACTGCAAACGGTGCTAGAAATTATTGCTCTCCTCCTCTGCACGAACTTATTGCTTGAAGTCATTGATCACTGGTTCTTTTCTGTGCACGAACTTATTTCCTGAAGTCATTGATCACTAGTTCTTTTCTCCTAAACCTGTCTCGCCATTACTCGTCTTTAATTGTCAACCTTACTCCTCGCCTCAAAAAGCATGACCCCATCGGGCAACAAATCTATCAACCTGTATACATTCGTGCCACACGACATCGTGATTAACCTGTAATAGTCTTATAAGAAAGATTAGTACCACCCATGTCAGATTCAAATACAAATTAGTATAGCAAGTCATCTAAAATACAACCCATTACAACTCAACAGGTGTGCCAATCGCACTTGACCACTAAGACTTGAACTGATTTTATCCATTCCCTTGACATAACACCACATTATCCCACTTGCAGCGAAGCTCGGCGAATACTCCTAAGAAATCGGTGTCTCCATTGTCAATAGAGATCACTCCACACTCTCTTTCTCTTTTGTCCGTTTTACAGTCCTCCCTTCATAAGCTCCGGTATTATGCTCACTTAATCTCCTTTTCTCTCTCCCTAAGAATGTAGGTAATGCAAAATGCTTACAAAACGACACACATCACACACCAAATAACCACGACCACTGAACCCTATGAGCCGCAGAAGACTACTCAAAACAGCTATTAAGATTGACTATACATAAAGCAATTAATATCATCATTATGATTCAATAATAAGAAATTACTAGAAGATACCCCCTTTATTATGCCGCTTTCATCATAGCTCTCAACATCGACTTGCCTCACCAACTTGGCTTAAGCAACCTGTGCTTCTCGACCTATCTCGGTCCTCTTCCATGTTGATCCACTTGTGAGAACTTTTGTTTAGCCCTGAGGTCTCTTTCCTGCTCAACAACAAGGGTAGGACTAAATTTGTCCTTTTAATTATACATTATTTTCCAATCCTCTTTTTAAGGAAGCTATACCCTGTATGGTCACAATATCTGTTAGCACCAACTTGTCAAGTCCCACATCACGAGGAACCTGACTCAATAATACACAAAATATCTCAAAAATGAATAACTAAAATGAAGTAAGACAGAATAATATCAGGAAACACCAAAGCATTATACTTGTCTGGTGTGAGAGAGTTCCCTCTTGTTAAATTCCCTTCTTTCGTACTGAATTGTCACTAAGGATCTCCATCTCTCCTCATTACCTTGAGCCCCACACTCCTTTGACTAGCTCACTGGTCCTCACTTTTGCCAGTTTCCACTTATCCTCCTTCTTGTGTCGTAGGACGAGTGAATTACTTGCTTTCACAGCCCTGTTGCTCTCAATGGAATTTGATACAACTCTCGCCCAATGTCACCCTACATGCCTCTTGGTTGTCCGATCAAAATGTTCACTTACCTCAAAGAGAATGAACATGTACTCGGCAATCATAGTTGGTTGGCACCTATCATCCATTGTTTCATACTCTTGTAATTGTTATTTTCCTTTTTAGGGTATGCCCTTCCTATTTTGATGCTCGTTTTCTGTATTCCTGTAAAGGATATGTTTTTGAGAGATGAGGCAACTACCACTTTTGATCTATCACCATCTCATCCACACCAGTGTTTCACATGGATCCCTCAAGGCTCTTCTTTCTGCACTAACAACGTTGCACAACCTAGCAAGAGTTACAGGAGCAATAACTTGCTCACTAATTACTCACCAGGATCAAGTAATTTATAAAAGAATATCATAACAGTTGATAACCATGGTACCCATTTCTCATAATGACCACATTTATTTATTTACTTATTTTGTTCCACTTACTCACAAATAGACAATACTTCATCGAATGCTACTTTTTGTCGAGTTTACTCTTGCACCCCCTCGTGCTGGATAGCCACTAGGTTCTTCTTCACTACTCTTGCTTACCTCTCCTTTATCAAGGAACAATTATTGGACAATACAGAGATAACTTGTGTCTTTCTTGGGAGACGCCACACCCATTAACGTCTCGGATTCACTACAGGAAGGAATTGTGAAGTCCATCTTGCTTTTTGATGTCCTTGATTAAGCGAGTTTGTCAAAGGACATGCTCACATTAATCCCTGCACTCAAGTTGTCTGCTTTATCTCTATTTCCTCATATCATCCACTTCAGTTTTAGTCTTGATTCTAGCAATTGTGTAAACGGTCCACGAATCTTGTATCTGTGCCCGCTTTGTAGCATCAACTCCAATGTACCTGACACCGGGCAATGACATGTTGTTTTATACTAGCTTCGATTCTCATTTCCTCTCTTAAAGTCCTCCATGAGACTTTAAAGATCTCCTCGTCCGTCCCATGTCCCTTATTTGACACACAACTCGCAGAATATTTCTATCATGCTTGATACCTTCACGCGAACAATACTACCTTAGACGAGGAGGAACAAGAAAGTACAAACAACCTAGAGTTGACAACTCTATGATTTATACCTTATGTTCCCTCCTCCCTTACTCACCAAGTCCTTCAAGACCTTCAAAGCATTTTTGTCCAAGCAATTTGTAGAATAATATGGCTTTCTTCATAGAGAACACTTTATACTGCTTAGTTATGCCACTTCTATGTCATCTTGTTAATCACATTTCAGATCGCTCCCCCACTTACTGCTTTAGCCCATCTTCTTAGGCGGCTATCAATTAGATACCAGAGTTGAACATCTCTTTAACTCCTTGGTAATAGAATCAACTCAATCTTAGTCATCCTTTGCTCTACACCATATTCAGGAAGGTTTTAAGCTCATCCATGTCTCTTGAATTTGTTGTCGCAATCCGCTTACTCTATTAAAGTCAAGTGCCACATTCTTTTGTGTTAGCCATATATGCTAAACAATTCCTTTATGTACTTTCCTTATGAACACTTTGTTGGAGTTTACCAACTCTCTTGAATAACGAATGTTACATTCTTGTAGTAAAATTGAAGCTTACCATTTCATATCCCTTTTCTCATGTCCAGTGGGAACGCTCTCTATCCATAAGACTTTACACTTTCATCCTTGGAATAAATTTAGCTTTATAGTTCGATCACATAAATGTTGTTCTTTATATATATGCACAATCACAATTCCCAATAATATTAACAAATAAGTTCATATTAAAGAGAAAATCATTTACCTCCATCCCACGACACAGATTGAGGTTCTGGGATTCCACCCTTGCCTACTTCATAGGCATTAGCTCGTAATGCACGCCATTAATAAATGTTCCTCTGGTTCACTTCTGAAGTATTGCTCATAGTCTCTCCTATGTTATCTTTAATATTCTTGCACCATTCCTGCAAGCAAAACAATACATGAGAGGCTTTTGCCTCACTTTTGTCTCAGAAGGCCTCTTGCCTCAATTCTATCTCAGGAGGCCTCTTGCCTCAATCGTGTCTCAAAAGGCCTCTTGCCTTAATTCTGCCTTGTGAGGCCTCTTGCCTCAATTATGTCTTAGAAGGCCTCTTGCCTTAATTTTGAGTGAAATGGTCTCGGGATTCTCAGATGGCCTCAAGCTCTATTGGCTCATCCTCCCCCTTATCACTATACCTGAGATCATTACTCCCTCTCCAAGGGCCACTAAAAGGAAGTAGGTAGCACCTAGTCATTACCCTCTCTCCAGAAGACATTTCCAATGGAGTGTGCAGTACTAGGCTATTACCTCTCTCCCAATGGTGTCCCGATGGAGCGTGCAGCACCTCTAGTTAATATGGCCAGTCTAGCCCGAAGGCTCATGCTTTTGTCTTCTTTGCCTCACAATGTGTTATTACTCCTCGTAGCTTCATAATTGGGAGGTCACTACCTCCCCCTTTCCCCACTTTATGCTCAAGATCACCCCACTGGGTGTCATTCGCATGAAAGAGGTTTTTGGATGGCCTCAATCTCTCGCCAATTTGGCTATCATAGCCAACAACGTTCATTTTTTTTTCCCATTTCTAGTGCCTCAAAGCACTTCTAACCAGAATCAATCTCCAACGCCTTCTCCTCTTAAGTGGTATAGACAAGCCACCAGGCAGCACGATTCTCACCCTTCTCTCAATGGTCTTCGTGCATATGCCAAACTTCGTCATTCCTTTATATTGCTCGCAGATCTTTCTTGCTCTGATACCAATTGTCACGGTTTCAGATTTTAGCAATCGCCAGGAACCGTGCGGCACTTGACTTGAACACCTTCAAGCCAAGTCAGCCTTAAGAATCACCCAATATCCTGTGAACATGAATACCCTGATTAGTCAATGTTATATAAATGAACAACGAAGCCAACAGACAGCATGCCATCAGAAGCCTCACAGTAGGTACAAAAGATAAGAACTGAACATGGAAATTCATGAACAGACTACTTATTTTATTATAGGGGCAAAATAGTAATTATACATTATCATCGATGCAATCGTTACAATAATTCTCACCTCCCTTGTAGACAGGGGGGACGGTCTACAAGGAGTGAAGGCACAACTTGGATATCCGTAGGCCTACGGTAGCCAACTGGGCCCAGCCCCTGCTGGTGGCCAACTAGTCACTCCCCCCTAAAGAGCCTTAAGAACAACTTGGCCTATGGCAGGAGGAGACATCAACATGTCTCATATGACACCCCCCCTAAAACAAATACATGGAAATGAATTACAACAAATTGTCTCGGCCATTATCTTCCTACTAATTTCTATTATTTTATCCTAATATTGCTTTCTAGGAATTCCAATGTTGAAAAATTACAGTTTTGATCCTTGAAAACTCCATGACCCTGACACTCTTCATCAATCCACCGCTTCACAATTGTGGGTGATTAGTGCAACGATTGTAACCATAAAAAGATTTATTCTCAATTCCAACATTTTTTCTTCTCGTGTATTCCTCATTTGGCAAATTCCTTGGTTGATGCTGTCACAAAGCTCTGTTTGTGAGCTATATTGCCTTGTTCTTAGTGAACCTATAGTCTGGATGCCTTGTGTCCTTTATTGTAACTGGTATTTTCGTTGCTTTTACATTTAAATGATATAATTTCATATTGCATGTTAAAAAAAAAAAAAAAAGAGAGATGACCTAATATTTTTAATATATAGATAAATTTTAATCGATATGAAAGTTCGAATCATTGTGCAAAGTCTTTAAAGAATCATTCTAAGAAAATTTAACTGTTTGTAAAACCCTAAATTTTTTATTTAATTGTATTTAAACTTTTCAAAATTTATTTGGTAATGTGATGAATTTCTCAAGATGTTAGTGTTATTTACAATATTCAAGATTTGTATTTCATATTTAATTATCCCTGAACTGATAGGAGATAGAAGTCGTAAGAGAGGGATAAGGAAAAGGACACACCACCCATTATTGCTAGTCCTCGCTGGCCAATAACCCTGTCTGCCATGATTGAAACCCTCTTCCAAACAGCAAATAGATGCTAAAGAGAGAAATGCAACGTCGTTGGAGCCTTTAGGCCATTTTTGGGTCGATCCCAATGTTGGACGCACTTGATTCCACTAATCATTCATGATTCAAACTCCTCTAAGACCAATTCAACATTTTTCATTCGATTCATATTTTACGAGGACGCACTTGATTCCACTAATCATTCATGTTTTAATTGAATGATTATAAAATAGAAATAAATTAATAAATTTTTTTAAAATTCAGAAATCTCATAATAATTTTCCTTTAATAATTTAGAAGAACATGAATTATAAAGATTAATCACAATCTAAGTGTACCTTTAAACTGTAGAAATACAATATTTCAAGTGTTTGGGAGCGTCAAGAGAAGAGTTTGCAATAAATGCTTCATCTTCCTAAATTTTTTTCTCCTTATTCTTTTTTAGTTTTTTACTTCATATAAATATACGAGATAATATCAAGAATTCATTAGAATCTTATTTTATATATATATATATAAAAGAAAAATAGCAATTTTTGATCAAAAGTTAAATATATATTTACACTCTTATACTATTTTATATTAGTGCATTAAAAATCTGAAATAAAATTATAACTTATTTAATTTTTAAATTTATAAAAATTATAACAATTAAATATAAATTAACCATATTTATAAAAGATAAAAAATAGTTTGATTTATCATTAAGAAATTTTAATAATTACACTTTAAATTTTTATAAAATGATACATAGACTAGTGGAATGAATATGGTAGAGATCTTGTAAATTGTAAATTGTATGTTTGATTCATGAATTACATTTTAATTTTTCTTCAAAATGTAATTGATAATTTCGAGTAATTATTTTTTAAAAACAATCAGATGTAATTTATACTTATATCCGACTAAAAAATACCCAAAAAAAATTTTTATATTTTTTTTTTACGTTTGAAATACATAAAAAATTTAAATTTTATTAATAAAAATAAATAAATTATTTTTAAAAAAATGACTTCTTCTTCACCACTATATATAAATTTATTACTAAATTATATTTTTTTAAATTAAAATTAAATAATACAAAATAAATTTTTTAAATATAAATTATTGTTTTATAAACAAGTATTAGTACGAAATATCGACATATAGATATAAGTGCTCCATATGTTTTTATTTGGTATTTAATGCAGAAATTGTAATACCTAAAAATTAAACTTGGCACTTAGTATGCAGCACGAGTGTTTTTTTTTTTTTTTTTTTGAACTGGAAATTGGGGATTCAAACATGAGATCTCTCAAATTTACTCGGATGCACTTACTACCAAGCTAAGCCTGTGAGTGCCAGCACGAGTGTTTTTGTCATTGAGTGTTTTTGTCATTGCGATAGATCAAAGTGAATAATATTTAGTTTAAATTAAAAAATTAATCAAACTGAATTAATTTAAAAATTCAATTTGATTTTTCATTCATTTCGATTTGATTTTTTATTTTAAAATTTTTAATTATTTTAGTTTAATTTATTTTTTATAAAAGTAATTAAAAAAACGAAGCGAATCTATTATCACTAATAGTATATTATTTTTAATAATATAGAAAAATTATATTATAATTAAGGTTAAAATATTTCAATTAAATTTTAAAATATTAAACATAAGTGTAAAAAATAAAAAATTTATTAAAAATTCAAACTGATTAAATCAAATCTAATCATACTGATTCAATTCAGTTTGATTCTATCCAAAATTAATTTGATTTAATTTTTATGAATAATAAATTTTTTAATTTTTAATTTATTTAATTCGATTTGATTTCAACCGTGGAACATTTTATATGAATTATTACTATAGTAAATGTGAGTGGTTGCATGTGATTTTGATCTATCGCAATGACAAAAAATAGTATAAGAGAATATAATACGATGAGTCTAATGCTTTAATTTTAATAGGAATTATTTATTATATTCAGTAGGCTTTATTCATAGTGTATGATATATAAATACATTTAGTAGGAATTAAGCTTCTTGTATGATATAGTTGATATGTTCATTAAGTTAATACAAGATAAAAATAATTTCTATAAACGTTGATTGTAATAATATAATAACAACTCAGTTATAAATTTTCTAATGGACTTCTTTGCATCATAAAAGCTATTAGTGCATAAAATAGTTGGCATCTAGTATTGTCACTAATAGAATTTATCCATTATTGATTTTTAAACTCTAAAATGATTTTATACATGTTCTTAACAGAAACCCTCAATTCTCCATTTGTGAAATCCCTAGCTAATTCTCCCTCCCCCATTTCTGAATTTCTCTTCTTGTCTCACCATTCATCAGTAGACCGCATCACCGACATCATCAGTTTGAAAACACTCCTCGACAACCTTATTCTCTGTCCCAAACATTCAATTGAAGGTAAGCCTATACTCAATTAAAACTTGATAGTTCTGGTTTGTGCTTTGAAAAAAATGGTGAAATAGTGAATTGAAATGCTGTGATTTTTTGTTTGAAGTTTGCTTAGTTGTGGTTTGTCATTTGTTATTAAAATGAAGAATTGGGGATTTGCTTAACTGCATTTTAATTTCTGTTATAAATGCAATATTTTAGGTTTTTCTGAATTCTTATGTCCTTTGCTTAATAGGGACATTCAATGTTCAGTATACTATATAGTGAATTTTTCTATACAACCACCATTTTGGTTTTTCATTCTCTAAGGCCCAAGGCTTTCATTTCTCTCTATACCTAACATTTCCAATCATATTGTTCAAAAGGCCATGAGAAACGTAAATGCTTTGCTTAGGTGAGAAAAAATGCTTATACTGTACAAAAAGGTAAGATGTGAGAATTTAGATGCAAATTCTACCTGCACTGTTCATCCATGATGCTTTCTTCTTCTTCATGGTAGGCTCAGCTAGACAGACACATGAGAAGCACAAAAAAGTTAAGAGGTGATGCGACAAAGAAAAATGAAGACAGGCCACCAGTAATTAAGACAAACAGTACAAAACCCACTTAGAAATAAACTCAGGAGAAAACTTTACAAATTATACCTTCCTCATGCCTGGGCTGATTTTCCCCTTGAAATCAGAAACCAAGTCCTCAATTCCTCTTTCTAAACCCACAGGATGTCCAGGTCCATGTTTTCCTGCATCTATTTCTTTTAGCTTATGATAGAGCAATGATTTGCCACCAACTGATTTTCCAGTAATTTGATTGGAACCTCTTCCTATAGCACATGGAGATTGAGGCAACTGTTGGGTTTAAATCAAATTGATGCGCAATGAAAAACATGAAAATTAATTTTTTTTTTTCCCAACAAGGATCACATTTTTAAGTGATTAATGCAATAAAGTGTAGAGAAAACAATTACATTGTTATTTTCTTTGAAGCTAAAACATGAAACTGTTCGACTCGATTGAGTTGTCGCAAACCACAAACTTTTCAAGTGTATGACCTCTAATGATATCCACACATAATATTACACAGAATATCAATTGAAAGAACTTAAAACTATTCTAAGGGAAGAGAAGAAGAAAAGTGTTAGCTGCTAGGTCTCCACCTTTTTTGTGAAATTCTAATGACCAAACTAGAGACTACCTAGGCTATGATCAGATGGCCTTTTATACTAATTTCCTAAGGTTTTAGTATAATAATTATATTTATTTATTTAAATAAATAAATTATAATTATAGTCCAGAACTTTAATAAATATGCCATAAAAATTTTAAGATAAAATCAATTAAGTCTCTATTTAATTTAATAGGTCAAACTTGTAATCCTTGCAAATTACAATTTTATCCCTAATGTCATAAAACTTATATGCAATCAAGTCCTACTTGATTTGACTTCTTATTTTACTTTCTCATGCTATTTTTTATTTGTATGAACCATTAGGTTTTAAATATATTGGCGATAAATATAATTAAATAATTAATTAATTTGAAGGTGAAAAACATAGTCTGCTAACATGTCAAGACTATTCAAATATTTAAAATATCAATAGTGGTTTAACTTCAACTTTCAGTGCATAGTTTCTTATTGTAATTAATATTCTTTTATCACTAATGTTTCGATTTAACAATTAATGCATAGAGCATATCTATCATGTTAAATCATGTTAGTTCTCTTTGTAATAACCATTAACCTATCAAATAAAATTCCAAATCTAATTTATTAATTTCATTCCACCTTGCGCAAGGATTTTATAATTAATGCTAGCAGATAATAAATGGAATATTTTCTAATTAACCTAGGGTGACGAATTCTATCTCAATCATATAAACATCTTCATACAATTTCTACTATACCTAATGTATCCCTATTTATTACTCATGAACTAAACAATGTGTAAGATAAATTAAAGGATAGAAATCCCTATATAAGATGATTTAGTGATTTCAAGTCAGAAAATCATTTACACAACCATCACTTAGAGTAATCGATAGACACAGGTAATTCTCCATATGGAATTCTCGGTGGATCATTTCAATGTACTTATTTATATAAAATAAGCATATACATAATAGTTCTAGATATCTCACATGTCTTAACCTATAAAATTAAATACTTCATTTGAAAATGAAAAAACATAATATGTATCAGTCTCTACATCTCTAATAAGTGTCCAAAAATAACAAAAACATTGACGAGGAACATTTAGAAATATTATATAAATACAATAGGAATCTCACAATTATAACATATTATAATTTCCTTTGCAAAATAATATTGTCTTATAGATTTTATCTTTACTAGAAATTCAATTAAATGAATATTAAAGATAAATGAATGCATTTTATTAAAATGTTAAATACATGAAAGATAATGTCTAAATACAACCAATAGATTGGTTGTAGAGCATACAACTAACAACAATGCTTTTTTCTTTTGTTTTTATGAATTCTCACAAAAACATGACATTTCTTTCACTTGAATTCCAAATTCTCCTTCTGTTTTTGGTCAACCAAGAATTTATGCACCATTTTATACTACAATTTCTTAAAAATTCAGGAGTTGGGAAATTGAGCAAATTCAAGCAAGATTGAACTTTCCTACGTGGGGCACATCCAAAGGCATTGTCTGAACTTCTGAGTAGAATTCGAGATTTAAGGAAATGTTCAATAGCTTGTCTAAGAGAAACATTCGGTAGCAAATCTTCTACTGTATGTTTAGTAGATAAGCACTTGGGACGATTTCTTTTCTCAATAAGCACTTGTCGAATGCTTGCACCCAATTAGACAGTTAATGCTTGTATATTTGCAAGAATTGATAAATGAGAAGAAATCTTAGCTTAAGCCTTTACCAAAAACTTGTGTAGGTAAATATGGTACTAAATTATAAAAAGTGAAAATACATAATCCTGATTAATCACAAACAATAAAATGTGAAAAAAGCAGGAAGTATGAATAACATTAGCTTACTACCACTAGAAGCACTTACATTTCTCATAAAAAGTATGCTAACAGCATGGTATCATCATGGCCTCTTCGAAAAAGGTGCCACAAAGAGAGTATTTCAGCTTTGCTGGCAAATCAACATTTTGAATGGCTTGAGGATTAGCAGTAACCATTGTTCAAATGTCCATAAAGAATTAAAAAATCAGAATTTCAGATTTTGTGGTTATATCGCGATGTAATTAAAATTATTTTTTTCTGTTTTAATTGTATTTTTATGAGTTGACGATGAGTATATATGGTCCATGTCTTCTGGACCTTATTACTTGTTTTGTGTGTCTTGGTTGGTTAATGGTGCTCTTAAATCATGGAATAGTTTCTTTTTTATTTATTTATTTACTTATCTTTATTTCTAAAGAAGAAAAAGGTGAAAAGAAAGGCGGGGAAGAAATTATTTACTCAATAGTCATATAACTGTAGTTATTTTGCTTAAAAATGCATCATTTGCTTTATAAGAATCCATATTCCTGAATTTAAATTTTAGTATAGATCAGTAACGCTTCATTAATAATGTTGTGGTAAAGAATAAATGGAATGTGCAAAAATGGTAGAGATTTTAGTTTGCAAATGCATTGCACATTATTTATATGAAATATTAACTCATGGATATTATAATGTTTATAATTCAACTAGAACATAGTGTGGTGCAACAATATTCATTATAATGTTTCCTCTTTTTTGTGTATATTAAATAAGCTGTAATGAGGTGGTTTTTGTTAGAAAAAAATATATGGAAAAAGAGAAGGCAACATTTTAGTTAAGAGTTCTTTGCACTCTGCTTGTTTATGAAGTGTCTGTGAATGAGTAGAAGAGTATTCCCTTTGCACTAGAAATAACCATAATTAGTTAATTAAAATCCTATTTGTTAGATAGAAATTCCTTTTCTTATTGTCACTTAACTATTTAACACTATACCCAAGTTGCAACTTTATTTTCAAAATACATTGCTAGTAAATATTCCACTTTCATATTAGCATACTAATCAAAGTTGTTAACCATTGAAAGAAGCTAGATGTATTCTCGTCTCAAAGAGGATTTACTGAACTCTTAATTTTTTGAGGGAATAAATGAATTTATAAAGAAAGCTAAGAATTATCCAGGTTATTTAAATGGTGATCATATTCGTTGTTCTTGTATCTGATTTAAGTGTCAAAACCATAGCTTTCGAAATGAAAATACAATCAAGTATCATATAATGAAGTATGTTTTTGTGCAAAATACCTTGTTTGGTACTTGCACAGTGAAACTGAAGTGCATCATGGTTTTGATAATGCAGTATTAGACTCTTCTCAAGACTTTGACAATGACAATCATGCTCATTTTAAGTGGTTTGAAGATATGGTCATGGATGCAGCTAGTTCTCACATAATAAATAATGAGACGGGAACTGCCAAATGCCGCTGCATAAACACTATATGATATCTAAAGTGTAGCAAAGCAAGAATTGTGGCTCAAATGTCAAAATCACTCTCAATTATTAGCGGTTTCATGTCTACTAAACCCGAAGGCGAAACATTATTTTTCAGAGAGGTGTTTTGATCAAATTTGTAAACTTATAAAGGAGATGTTATCGGGTGACAATATCATGATAGACAATTTTTATTCCACGAAAAAACTAATGTAAGGGTTAGGGCTTC
The DNA here is from genome assembly GCF_001659605.2 of Manihot esculenta. Lineage (NCBI taxonomy): Eukaryota > Viridiplantae > Streptophyta > Magnoliopsida > Malpighiales > Euphorbiaceae > Manihot > Manihot esculenta. The sequence continues at coordinate 31,157,896 of NC_035175.2, forward strand.
CTGTCAAAAAGATACATTGTTGTGTTAATGGTTCTATGATTTGCTAGAGAGATGATAGGGGACTAACCAGATACAAAGTTTATGACTATGCAAGGCTCAAATGACAAAGAGAAACAGTTTGAAAAGGTAAGATTCTTATACCATATAAGAAGATGTATTATTTTTCTATAACACCATGTTTTTTGCAAAGGCTTTATACTTCATCTGTTACAGCAAATCACATGACTCGGCACAATGACCATGCAAATGCGGATGATGTCATGCGTCATTGTTCAAATTCACCTGCTTGGGAGCTTTTCAACCAAACTCATCCAATGTTTTCAAGAGAGGCCCAAAATGTTGACTCTGCCTTTGCACTGATGGCTTTCAACCATTCAGTCAATCTGGTCAGCAATATTCTTCATGGCCGATAGTGTTAGCTCTATAAAAGTTTCCACCCTAAAGGTGTATGAAAAATGAGTATATGTTTGTAACGATTATCATTTATGGTTCTAAGAATCTAAAAGAGATGCTTGATGTATACATGCAACCATTAGTTAATGAAATGAAAGAGCTTTGAAAAGTTGGTGTTGACACTTACGATGCTAACCATAAGAACAATTTCATCATGCTTGCTACTTTAATATGGACTATTAGTGACTTTTCTATTTGTTCAATGCTCTTAGGGTGGAGCACAGCGAGACATAATGCTTTTACCGTGATGAGAGGAGGTAAATAAATATGGTTCGATAGCTATCGGAAGTTCTTACCATAAGATCACCATTTCCTTCGAAATAAGACATTTTTCGTTAAATTACTGCCACCAATTAGACCTGGGGAATACATTTTAAAGGAGATTGAGTCGTTTGGCTTGATGCGGGTAAGAAAGACTAAAGGCCCATAAATAAATAGTCAGATATCGATAATAACTGGTTGGCGTAAAAGAAGCATATTATGAGATTTGTCATATTGGTCATCAAACATGATTCACCATAATTTGGATGTTATGTATATTGAAAATAATGTTTTTGTGTATATTTTCAATACGGTTATGAATGTGAAGGGGAAGACAACAATAATATAAAATCACGAGAAGATTTGAGGGAAACATATAAAAGCTATAATTAAATAAAGATCCAATCAGTGGAAAATATTCAAAAGCAAGTTATTATTTATATAAGAAATCAAAGATGATACTGTGTGATTAGCCGAAAACACTAAAATTCTCTGATGGATACATTTCTAATCTAGGAAGATGTGTTAACAGCCGGAAGTTTCGACTATTTAGAATGAAAAATCACGACTGTCATGTTTTCATGCAACACATTTTTCCTATAGCTTTCAGAGAGTTGTTGCCAAATTTGTTTGGCAGCCAATAATATAACTTAATAAATTTTTTAGAGGACTTACTTCAACTACAGTTACTGGATGGAACATGCAAAGGTTAAATGAACAGATTCCAATGATCATTTGTAAGCTTGAATGAATACTTCTTCCAAGCCTATTTGATTCAATGGAACATTTTCGAGTACATCTTGCATATGAAGGATCAATTGCCGGACTATTACAATATCGGTGGATGTGTCCATTTGAGAGGTATAGTTCTTAGTATAATAACCTCATTGATTCACACATAAAAGTTTGCTAACTGTTAGGGTGCACCAACATATACCTAAGAAAGTTAAAGAACAATGTTAAAAATAAGGCCAAGGTGGAAGGTTCAATATATAATGCTTACTTATTGGAAGAAGCATCTGCTTTTTATGCTCATTATTTTGAACCACATGTCATGATAAGACACCAAAAGATGCCATGAAACTTGCGTAAATTTACTAATGGTGATGTACTAGTTAAATTAAGCGTATTCAAATACTTAAGTAGAACACTAGAAAAGAGGACATCAAGGTATATGACTGAAGATGAAATTCGAGCCGCTCAAACATACATTCTCTTAAATTGTCTAGAAGTGAAAACATACATCGAGTATGTATTAATAATTTTAGTACAATCAAATATCATAGAGACAGTTCTTGATGGAAAATTGGAGAGTTTCTCAGTTAGTTTTATAATTATGCACATGATTTGCAGAATAATGTAGATAATCAATTTCTGAACGATTTGCCAAAGGTCCACTGAGAAGTGTCACAACTTTTGATGGGTATATAGTTAACAAATTAAAATTCAACACAATTAAGGAAAGTTCTAACATGAACATAATGAATTTTAGTATTTGTATAAAAGGAAGCAATTACAATTCAAAAGAAAGTGACTACTATGGACAGTTGGTAGAAGTTTTGAGATTGGAGTATGTAGGGTTACCTATTAAGAGGATCTTACTGTTGAAATGTGATTGATTTGATCCAATACCAAATACTTGAACTAAGATACATAGAGAGTATAGAATAGTTACTATTAATAATAAGCAAAAGTCAATAAGTATGAACATTTTGTGTTAGCCTCTCAAGCAACTCAAGTCATTTATGCTTCATACTCGAGTAAGCACTGTGACAAAAATTATTGGTGGGTGTGATGAAAGTTAAAGGTAGACCTGTTGTAAAAGTAACTGATATGTTTTCAAAGACAAATATACCTTTTCAAGAAAATGAAATTGAAAATGCAGAAGTAAATTTGGATGATGTAAATGAACAACATTCAATGAATGATCCAAGTGGAGGAATGACTAAAATTCATTATGATGTTTGCATGGATGTAAATGATTTCCTTACTGATCCTAGTTTAGATGAAGATATAGGTGGTGATAATGAGTTTGAATGTGATACATCGAAATAAATAAATTAATTTACATTCTCGTTTGTATTATAGTGGTCTATATTCAAATTTTATAAGTAATTTAGTATATTTGCAAGTTTATTATTTAATATTATTGTATTCACGGAATTATTTTGTACTAACAAAATTATTATTTCTTTTTCATAAGTGAGGGATCATAAAAATGATGGGAGTAGGGCACGAGGAATGTTTAAAAGGCCAAGGGACCAATTTGGATAATTGACCATTCAAGTAAGGATGAGCCACCTGCAGTTGAAGCAAGAGATCATAAGTCACAAGTGCCATGGACGTCCATGGAACTTGGTGATAACAGCTCCAAATATGGGTACCACTTGCATCAAGAGTACATAAGTCTCATAACTTGTCCACCATCAGCTCCATGTCCCACTATAGCTCCTCCACCTCCTATTGTAGCTCTTCTTCATCCCACTTCAGCTCCTCTATGTCCCAATGCAGCTCCATGACCTTCGGCATGGCATGCACAGTCACCTCATCATGCATCCTATTTTGCTACGGCATCAGCTTTTGCACCAGCTTCTATTTTGCTACGGCATCAGCTTTTGCACCAGCTTCTATTTTGCTACGGCATCAGCTTTTGCACCAGCTTCTGCATCGCCATCTACATCACTCTATCCTTTTAGGTCATCTATAGATTCCACCACTTCTGCAGGCGACATACAGTCATTCTAACAGATCTCTTATTAATAATATGTAAGAATGAATTATTTTTTTATTAATTTCTTTTATTAATTTTAAATTCATTGGTATCCTTTAAATACTAATAACTACCAATATAGGTTGTATCCATCGGAATTTTCGCCAAATCACTCTTATAATAAAATAGTGATTGATCGTGGAAGGTCACTGTTGGAAGACTGTACCAAATGATATGAAGGATGTTTATTGACAAGAATTCAAAGTAAGAATAAAATTATATGTGTATTGTACCACTGTGAAATGTAAAATGACTAACTGCTCTTATATTATAATGTGTATATAGAGATGCTTTCTATGGAATGAAGCAATTGATAATTTGGTGAAAATTGCATGGCAGAACAAGGCTGCTAAGAGATATATGGAGCTTGTGTATGAAATCAAAAAGAGAAAGACAAAAAATCTAGCTACACTATATTTTTTTTGAGAATGTGGCAGGAAGCTTAGAACACTTCTTAGTACAAAGAGAAATGTGAAAAGTTTTATACAAACAGACGTAGTGAGGTTGAAGGGTCAGGCTCTACCATTTCCAGACACACGCTTGTGGATCAGTTTCACAATATACCCACCAATAGAGGATAATATTAATAATTACAAAAATGTTTGTTTACTTATTTTTTATTGTCATTATGATAAAAATGGCTGTAAATTTTAACTTGTGATAAAAAATTTTGAAATTTGTTATTAAAAATGTTATGTGATAGAGCATATTTTAGTCCATTTTATCATTATGTTCTTGATGTTTATTTACATCTTTTCTGCTTAATTTTGTGGTTTTAATTATGTTTTGCAGATATTAGGTGTAAAGAGACAATCTGGAGAAAATGCTCTTAAAACTGCCAAAAAGTGCCAAATAAGAAAAGTTTTTAGAAAAGGAAAGTTTTCAAATGAGGAAAGTGCAGAAGCAAAGGAAAACAAGGAAAGCTCAGTCAGAAGATTATTTGAAATTCAAATCGCAGGTCTTTCTTTCCTTGTTCAAAAATGTGCACACACTGCTACAGTCATATCTTCCTATTTAGGCAGTAAGATCTCAAAGAGATGCTCTTCCTCTTCTGCGTTCAACATTTGAATTTCAAAAGAGGCTCCACCTAAAAAGGAATGTATGGACAGCATATCTTCCCTTTTGAAGACCAAAATTCGTGCATCCTTCCTATTCAGAAACAATCTGCGCGCTTTTCTCTTCTAAGAGCCATCTGCGCGCCACCTTCCTTTTCTACAACAACTTGGGCAACAAGTTGAGCATGGGCAGCACCTTGGGCAGCCTCTACACTAATTAGGAAGCAAGGTCAGCATCTAAACTTATTTAGGAAGCACAATCTGTGCCTCCTTCCCTTTCGGAGACCAAACCGCGCGCACCAACTTCCTTCCGCAAAGCATTCGCGCGCAGCCTTCCTTCTGAAGCCGAAAAACGCGATTCTTTCCTTTTCAGACACAACTTGGGCAGAAAATACCTCTTGGGCAGTAAGTATGACCTAGGGCAACACTTTTCAACTATAAAAGGCCACATAAGGAGCCTCTACATGCCCCTTAAGCTCCCCTTGGGAGACACCTACGAAATTCACATCTCTTCTTCTACCTTTCTTCTTTTCTTTTATTTTTATTTTTGTTTCAGCCATGAGAGGCTGAAACCTTTTATTCTAGTTGAAGATTAGGTGATACTTTGGTTGTTTTATGGATTGGGAGACTTGATCAAACATTGTTTAACTTTTGGTTGTTCAATATTGATGCAATTTCATGCTTGATTTCAATATTGCTTTGTTGTTTAGATCTACGTTGATTCTTGATTGCAAAGTAATAATATGTTAGTTTGGATGATTTAAGTCCGTAATTGCTTAGATTATTCTTACATAAGAACACTTGGGATAAAACCCAAGGAAATTGTATGATCTAGCGTTATCTCCATACGTTTGGGTAGCTAGGATTGGATCTCTCTATTTCTTAATGCAATTGACAATTGTTTTGATGCCTAAGGCCCAAGGACGTTCCTTGACAATTTGTTAATTAGTAATTAATTAGAGGACGTTCCCTAATTGGTTTAATCTTAAGGAGAGATAATGGTGGTGAGAAGCGTCTTTCATCTCCATAACTAATCTATTGAATCAACCCAAAAGAAACTAAGTGTCAATGATCAATCCCAACAACTAAAGTGGATCCAATTCTTCAACTAGATCTTTCTTATTATTTATTTCTCTTTTATTTTATTATTCGCTTATTTTAATTGCTTTTAGTAGTTTGTTAATTAAATCAATCTCAAAACCCCCCCATTTTACTTACAGTTTAGTTGGTTTCAGTTTTATCTCGTTTCAGTTTTATCTTATTTCAGTTTTATCTCGTTTCAGTTTTATCTCGTTTCAGTTTTATCTCGTTTCAGTTTATTTCGTTTTCAGTTTTCTTCTTTTGCAATTTATTTTTGTTTCAGTTTATTTTATTGGTCTTGATAAGGAAAATAGGTAAGTCTTCAATTCCCCGTGGATTCGATCCTTTCACCACTATCTGCAGTTGTAAATTGTTGATAACCAGAAAGGTTATTTTTGACCGGCTTCGACAACCGCGAGTCAAAAATTGGCGCCGTTGCTGGGGAATTGATTTAACTCATTTGTTTTTCTTTCAGGACCAAAAAAAAAAAAAAAAAGAGATAGCACCACCGAATCAACCTCTGAAGAAGTCACCATCGCAGATCTAAATCATGGATGAGGTAAGTACATCTATTCTCTATTCTCAACTCACATCTGTTATAAAAGATCTTGCCATAGACATAGTGCAACAGATTCAAGCGCCCCAGCCACCAAAGCCCTGTATGATCTGTGGATATGTGGGACACCTAACTTCCCGATGTCCTACACTTTATGAGGATGACCAACCAATGCATACATTTGGAGGATTCAATGACCAACCAATGCATACATTTGGAGGATTCAATGACCAACCAGTTCATGCATATGGAGGATACTATGAACAGCCAAGACATGACCCCTACCATGACACATACAATCCATATTGGGGAGGCCAACCGAACTATGGCTACGCTGAGGCTAATGACTACCAGGACTATCAAGGATACCAAGCCCAACCAGCACCTCCAAGTTCAAACCCCGCCATTAGTGAGTTGGCAAAGACTTTGCAAATGATGCAACAGCAGATGGATCAAATGGCCACCTCATTAAATGCAATCATGTTAAGAAGAGAGGAAGAGCTTCAAGATGTATGGGATGATGATGAAAGTTCACAAGTTCAAGAACAAGCTGCTGAAGAAACACAACCAGAATACTGTTTGTCCAAACAAACTGATCAAACAGAACATGTTGATTTAGATATCATTGATTATTTGAGCAAAGATATTTTTTATATAAATCAAGATGATATACTAAACAATGGTCCTTGCAGGGAAGAGAGCCAAAAAGAGCCAGAACTGAAAGAAACTAACTGTTACATCCAACAAGTGGACTGCGAACACGCACAGAACAAAGGAGAGCCAATCGCACCTCTTCAGATCAATCTTGCGCAGTCAGAAGGAACTCCAACTGAACCACCTCAGCTTAGACCGCAGGACAGTCCTGCAACTCTTCTAGTTGCACCTCTTCAACTTACATCAGTACATCCATTGGAGAAACTAATATTTACACAAAATAACTCAAACTACTCATTCCCATTGAATCAAAATTCGGTCCTCAAATAAGACTACTAAGCATCCATACATAAGGACCACAAAAATTTAGAACTGAAGAACTAATCATCACTTCAATTCAACAGCATGAAACTCAAGATTTAGAATCTGAGCTCTGAAGGTATTGTTCCTTTCTCCAGTTAAGCCTTTCAGCTCTTCATTCTCGTCTATCAACTGGCCATGTTCCTCCTTCAATTTGTGCATTAAATTTTATATTCCTAGTATCTGATTTCTTTGCTCACTAATTACTGTCTTGGCCCACCCTCTACTATCAGTGTCATGCAAGTAAAAATGTTCTACAGTATATAGCGAATAATGGTCACCATGAGATATTAACAAACAAATTAGAAAAAAACTCACACATTCTAATTACTGGCTTGTTACTTCTGCACAGCTACAAGCATAAAACCTCCTACCAGCATTCTGATCGATCCAAGCCACCAAACGAGGCGCCTTCTGACCATACCCATAAATCCTCACTTCACTTTCATAGTCATAATCAGGACCATATAGCTTTGAAGGACGTCTCCTGGACATCGTCAAGTAGTAGTTACGTGAAGATGAAGAAGAAAACATCATCGAAAATTACAATTTCCCTCTTTTCCAAAGAAACCCTAAACTCACTATCTTAGCAATCGATTTTCCCCTGTTTGTAAACTCACTATCTTATACATTTTAATTTTTAATATTTTCCGGTGCCTGTGTTATTCAAACAATTTCTCTCTCATAGTTGCTGGCCTGATTTGGCTATTTATAAAGACTTTTGAGACAAATATGAACCATTAATCAATTGCAGAAGAAGATAAACCCTAAAGTAAAAACATATTCAAATGCCTATAACAACCCAAATGATAAAATAAAAGTTAATAAAATATAATAAAAATTATCTAACAAGAAAATATTTCCATCATATGAATTGACAGAGGGAGTTTTAGAAATTTACCTTTGAAACATTTAAGGGATCACAATTTTGTTATGCTTTGAATTGATATTGTCGTAAATATTAAAATTAACATTAAAAAATTTAATATCGAAATTAATTTTACTATTTTATGGATTAATATTCGACAATAATTGTTATCATACATTTATAAAAATATAACAATAATAAATATTACTGTTAAAATAATTTTTTATAACTCTATTTCTTCTTCTCCTTTTCTTTTTATTTCATATGAATCAAGAAAAATATATTTAAGGAGAGGAGAAGAGTCAATTTGGACGAGATAAAAAATATTAATATATATAACTCAAAGAAACTGTCCACCGAGCCTAATAATTAAAAATCTAAAAAATAAAATTTTGTATTTTATTTAAATAAAAGTCAGATCAATTCGAATTTTAATTTAAAAAAAATAAAGAAATTAATATGGGTAGTGGACAGTTTCACTATGAACTGTGCACTAAACCCTTATATTTTAATTTCTCTATTCTCAAATTTCATAATTATATATAAATTATATCATATAAAGATTTAGTGAATCTAAAACTTTAAAATGGGCTAGTTTTTATAAAATTGAACACCATAGAATGACTCGGGATACCCAAAACCCCTTCCACTAAAAAAAAAATAATGTGAATCTGACATGTGAAGGTATGACCCTAGTACAAGCTAGGTCCAGCACATGCTAGACCACACTTGTAATGATCCGGAAAACCGGACCGCTACCGGCGCTAGGATCCAGATCGACTTAAGGTCGCCGGGACCCGTAGCAAGTCTAATATACATCCTGAATAACTGGTATAATCCCATACATGATCATACATACTCAAAAACCTATAAAACTTTTTATTTTCTCTTGCCAAGCTTAATCTGTGCATACACATAACATAAACATAAACCACACACTGGAGCCCTCATCAAATGCTCCAATGGTGTATCATAAACATACATTAAGCTTGGTCTAACATAATCATCATAAAACATAGATCATGTATACCAAAGGGATAAACCATAAACATTAGGGTTAAGCACAAATCTAAACCTCATTACATTATTTTACAATACATCCTTTTTACAACATTACATAACTTTTCATTACATCATGTCCACTACTATTCTAATACATAAACATGACCATAGCCATAGACTTTACCCTTGACGACTTCCTGCTATCTCTGACCCTGCAAACCTGGGGGTTAAGGGAAAGGAGTGAGCTAAAAAGCCCAGTGAGCAGAACATATAAAAACAGTTTATAAAAACATGTCATCATGGAATGCATCACATCACAACAATACACATCATGGATGAACTTGTCACCAATAGCCCTCTGCATAACCTCATCATAACATGTCCAACTATGCCAGGGGCGATACGGCCTCACCTGGTCTTCTCTTACATATCTCATGTCATAACATGTCCAACTATGCCGGGGGCGATACAGCCTCACCTGGTCTTCTCTTACATGTAACATATTGCCAGGGGCGATATGGCCACACCTGGTCTTTCCATCTCATATCATATCATATCATGTCATATCGTATCGTATCATAGTGAGGGCTCATGGATCATCCAATGTTCATCCACATCATCATCATCAAATTGTGCAATGCAACATATTCGTGAATTCTAATGCAAGCAACCTACTATATAACATGGTATTCATGATGCATGAACATGCTTAAAACATTTAATTTATTTTAAAACATAAAGTCTAGTTCTACTCACCTCTGGCTGACGCTTTACTAACCCTGAAGCAGCTAACTCACTGCTGATCACCTCGGTTCCTCAGGTCCGATCCTACATAGGTGGACTCAAATGAGGGACCAAACATACTCTAACATAACACTGAACAACTCCCCAAAAACCCCTTAAAATATCAGCAAAGCATGCATAGAAAACACCCAAGAAAGGGCTGGACAGAGCACCTTCAGCGGCACCTTCGGCGGCCGAAGTCCCTTCCAGAGCCAAAAGCCATGCAGGTTCGGCGGCAGGTTCGGCGGCCGAATGTTCCCACAGATCCGAAAGTCAGACACTTTCGGAGGCACTTTCGGCGGCCGAAACCCCAAAACAGATTCGAAAGTCCTGGCCTTCGGGGGCACATTAGGCGGCCAAAGCTGCCTTCCATGCAGGTTCGGCGGCCGAACATGAGTTCGGCGGCCGAACCTGGTCTCTCCTGAACGACAGGTCCGAATCTGCCTTAAGCCAAACCAACACCAAAACAACCCAAGCCTCACATACTCTCCCCCAAACATGCATTCTCACTCCCACATGCATATAGGGCATAAACTAACCAAAAACCCCAACAAACAACAACATAAATGTACATAAACATACATTTGGCATAAAACCTACATAAACCCTAACATGCATCTAACCCTCATAAAACTTCTTAAAACTTACTTAAAACTTAATGAAGGATGAGGATCTACACTTACCTCTTGTAGATCGAGGTTTGGTGCAACCCTAGCTCAGAGATAGGAGAAATCAAACTCCTTGGGTCTCCAAGCTCCAAAACTTGATCTTGACTTCAAAAATCTTTAAAATATGATAAAAACTCATAAAAACTCTTGAAGATTGAAGGAAAAACATGAAATCAACCAAAGCATGGCATGAACTCACCTGAGCTCGAGAATGGGGAGAAAACTCGCCCATTTTCGGTCTAAGGGCCTTTTATAGGTGGCCTGCTGAACCACCTTCGGCAGCCTAACGTGCCTCCTAAACTCATGCATGTTCGGCGGCCGAACTTGAGATTCGGCGGCCGAACCTAGTTTCTGCCCTCAACGTTTTCAGAAGCCTAAAGCTCTCCCGAAACAGCCTATGTTCGGCGACCGAACTTTAGGTTCGATGGCCGAACTTTAGGTTCGGCGGCCGAACCTGGGTCCTTCCTCCTTGGCCTATACTTTTCAAAACTCATTTATTTATCATTTAAAACCATAAAATCATGTGAAAATATTTCAAAAAATTTTAGAAAACCTTTATTTTATCCTTCTAGAAGGCTCCGACATCCGGGATTTCCGGATTCCAACGGAGATTCCGCCGGAAAGAATTCCGATGCCGGGTTCTAGCTGGGTATTACAACACTCATTGGACATAGGCTTAGGCGCCAGCACTATATCGCATTGGTTGTTTAATTGTTATAAAATTATTTTAATAAATTTTGAAAAATATCTAAAATATTTTTTGTTTTGTTGTAACTATCAGTATTATTTTTTATTTATTTGTGAACCTTTATTTATTTTTGTATGTGTACATAAATATAGTGCAAGCTAAGTCATTTATACTCCTCGTAAGATTACTCCTATCGAGTAAAAAGCTAAGCTAAACGAGATGATTAGATAATAAATGTAATACCCGGCTAGATTCCGGCATCGGAATCCCTACCTTCCGGTGGAATCTCCGTTGGAATCTGGAATTCTGAAGATGTCAGAGGTTTCTAGAGGGGTAAAATGTGTTTTCTACAATGTTTTTACTGATTTCATGGTTTTAAATGGAAAAAGAATTGAGTTTTGAAAAGAAAAGACCAAGGAGGCATTTGCCAGGTTCGGCCGCCGAAAGTTAAGTTCGGCCGCCGAACATGGGAAGGTTTTGGGAGCGCTTTTGGCCTCCGAAAGCTTTGTTTGAACGAGCCAAGGTTCGGCTGCCGAACCTCAAGTTCGGCTGTCGAACATGCATGAGTTTAGGGGGCACGTTAGGCTGCCGAAGGTCTTCGACCAGGCCACCTATAAAAAGCCCTCAGATCGGAAATGGGCGAGTTTTCTCCCCATTCTCGAGTTCAGGTGAGTTTTTGTCCTCCTTTGGTCATTTTCATGTTTTTTCTTCATCTCCTTCATGTTTTCATGAGTTTTATAGCTGTTTGAAGAGTTTTCAAGCTTAGATCAAGTTTTGGGAACTTGGAGACCCAAGGAGTTAGTTCCTCCCATCTCCAAGTTAGAGCTCGCACAAACCCTCGATCTTCAAGAGATAAGTGTGGATCTATGCTTTCCTTTATGTTTCATGAAGTTTTAAGTAAGTTTTAAGAGGTTTTAATGGTTAAGTATGGGTAGATATGCATGTTAGGGTTTATGTGGGTTTTTATGCAAATGTATGTTTATATATGTTTATGTGATGGTATGTTGGAAGTTTAAGCTAGTCTATGCATGTGGGAGTGAGTATGCATGATGGGGAGAGAGTATGTGAGGATTTGGGTTGTTTTGATGGTTTTGGCCTATGTGGGTCATAAGCTATCTATGTATGCTTTGGATGTTGTTTTTGGAGTTTAATATAGTTGTTAAGCTCCTTTGTACATGGTTAAGGATTAATGCATGGTTTTGAGAAGTTTATGCCTGCTGTTATGAGGTTGGATGCTTGTTTTGGGGGGTTGGGAGGCTTGTATGCACAAGGGCTGAGTTCTGGAAGAACTCAGGTTCGGCCGCCGAACTTGCCTAAGGATGCATGGATTGGCCGCCAAACCTTGCCCCCGAAAGTTGTGTTTCGGAGCTGGAGCAGACTTTCGGCCGCCGAAGGTGATGTTCGGCCGCCGAAAGTGTCTGACTTTCGTCTCTGGAGAGAGGGTTCGGCCGCCGAAGGTGCCCCCGAACCTGCATGACTTTCGTCTCTAGAGGGACTTTCGGCCGCCGAACCTGCCGCCGAAAGTGCCCTGTCCAGCCTTTTCATGGTTGTTTTCTATGCATGTTTAAGTGATGTTTAGAGGGGTTTTTGGGTAATTATTTATGAGTTGTTTAGAATGTGTTTAGCACCTCATTCGAGTCCACCTGTGTAGGATTGGACCCGAGGGACCGAGGAGGCCATCAGTGTTAGTAGTTGCAGAGTCAGTTCAGCGTCTGCCAGAGGTGAGTAGAACTAAACTTAATCTTTATTTTATGAAATTAAATGCCTAAAGCATGTTCATGCATCATGATGATATGTAGTAGGTTGATTGCACTAGTTTCACGAATATGACGCATTGCATTATTTACTGTTGATGATGTGGAGGGACCAAGGCGACCCCAATAGTCCTAGAGCTGTTGTAAGACCTGGCCGGGCCGGGCATACAGATGATGTAAGACCTGGCCGGGCCAGGCATCCAGATGTTATAAGACCTGGCCGGGCCAGGCATACGGAGGTTGTAAGACCTGGCCGGGCCAGGCATACTGACACTGGAGGAATTTTTGGTGGTCATGTCCATCCTCGATGTGAAATGTTTGTGCTGTGATGCATTTCATGAAAGCATGTAATTAATGAACTGTTTTCTTTGTTTCTACTCACTGGGCTTTTTAGCTCACCCCTCTCCCCTAATCCCAGTTTTGCAGGTGAGAAGTAGGCCAGGAAGACGTCAAGGGTAAAAGTTATGCTTATGTAATAGTATTAGATTAGTGTTTTAGTGTGGACATGTATTGTAAACTGAGATAATGGATTGTAAGATAATGAATTGTAATGTAATACAAGTATAGTAGAGTTATGTTTATGGATTAGAACTGTGTTTGGCCCTAAGACTTGGTTAGTCCCTGTTTAATACATGATGTATGTTATGTTTTAAAGTTGGGTTGTGCTTGAACTAAACTTGTGGCATGTATTGTTTACCACGCTAGAGTTTGATGAGGACCCTAGTGGAGGTCTTATGTTTGTGGTTTGATGCATGCGCAGGTTAGGTTCTAGTTCTTTGGATGTGATCCCAGCTTGATGTATGTTATGTTGACCCAGCTAGAGTTTTTGAGGGCTCTAGTAGGGGTTTCTTTATGTTTTCAGTTATGTTGCATATAGGTCAAGCTCGGTATTTACATCATATGTTTCAGTTTTTATTTTAAAGTTTTGATCATGTATGGGATTTGACCAGGTGATAGGAGGTATGTTTGGCTTGCTACGGGTCCCGGCGGTCTTAAGCCGACCTGGATCCTAGCGCCGGTAGCGGTTTGGGCCGTTACAGAGGGGTATCGGTTTCCGGGTCGTTACAATAAATTATCTCTAAGATGATCCTACAAATACTTTAGATGAGGTAGACTCCTATTGCATTTTATTATCGATGTGAATTTTAAGATGCAATCAATTATTTGAAAAGGTGGTCTTTTGAAAAATATAGAGAGATATACAATGGTGTTACCTAATCCTAATTTAAAAGGAATTTTGGATTCTAATTGAGAGAAGGTAAAAAAATCCTACAAGAATTTAGTTATGAAATTCATTAGCAAATATTCTAAATGGATTACAAATAAGATGGTGTGTCTTTAGATGGGACTATTAAGACTTAATAGTAGGTATACAATTAAATCAAAATTTTTTAGAGTTGACTATGATTTAGATTGCCTAGAAAAGGGTCTATATCTATTTCTTGAAGCATCTATATATATGTTAGGTGTGCATAGTTTTTTTTCCAGAATTATTGTTATTTTTGTAGATTTATTTTTATTTATATGGATAATTTTATGATGAAGCGTTGATTAATTATTTCATAAATTTAAATATTATGTTATTTTATATCATGAATTATTGTTGCTCATTTTTATATTTAATATCATATGTTGATATTATATATATGAATTAATGATATTAGGTGTCAATCATAAAATATTTAAATTCTTAAATTATGAGTAATTTAATACTCAATCTTAACATAATTAATTGATATTAATTTTTATAAGACATTAGGATTTTAGACGATGATGGAGACATAGTGTACTTTTGATTCTAAACCTAATGTAAAATAATTATTAACATAATTAATTATTATTAAAGTTAGCTGTAATGACCCCAAAATGGACCGTCACCGGCGCTAGGATTCAGGTCGGCTTAAGCCCGCCAGAACCCATAGCAAGCCTGCTATATTCTCTGTGTACCTGTAAATCTCATACATGATCATACATTTTCTGTGAAAATAAAAACTTTTCTTTGATCCAAGGGTTAACCTGTGCATGCACTATCTCTGTACTCTGTACCCCTGACTAGAGCTTGCTCTGGATGGGTTAATTCATACCTGTTAAGCCTGGTTTTTCACATACTCTGTAAAACAGTTATATAAACAGACCATGTATACAAAAGATTTACATCACAACATAACTAAGTCAAGCACATTTCTAACTTTATACACAACTGTCACATCTCTTTAATATTACATGTCCACTGTATTCTATTACAAAAACTCTTCTCTCTTCCTGTACTCTGCTGGACTTCCCCTGTACACTGTACACTGAACCTGCAAGACTGGGATTACGGGAGTGGGATGAGCTCTATAGCTCAGTGAGTAGAACAGTAAAACAAGTCATGAAAAACATGATCTTATGAAATGCATCATAACATAGACAATTCACATCAAGGGTAAACCTGTCACCACATAGTCCCGGTAACTCTGCCGTGCCAGGGCGTAGAATCGAGCACCTGGTCTTCCTGTCATATATGTATACGTGTATATAACACCTCTGTACTTACCATTGCCAGGGCGTAGTCAAAGGCTCCTGGACTTCTGCCAGGGCGTAGTCAAAGGCTCCTGGACTTTCTTAGAGACTATTGGATCATTCAGCATTCACCCACACCAACAAATAACTATGCAATGCAACATATTTGTGGAATCTAATGCAAACAACCTACTGCATACTCATGATGCATGAATTATGCTAAAAGCATTCCATTTCTCAATTAAAAGAATTAAGTTTAGTTCCACTCACCTCTGGCTATCTGGACTGACTCTGCAGGCTCTGTAAACTCTGGAGCAGTACTCACTGCTGCTCTCTCTGGTTCCTCTGGTCTGTGCCTACACAGATGGACTTAAATGAGGGACCAAACTAACTTATGAACAACTCTATTAAACTCCCCAAGAATCCCCTTAAACTCACTCAAACAATCATGCAAAGCATGCAAAGGAAAGCTGGACAGAACACTTTCGGCGGCAGGTTCGGCGGCCGAAAGTCCTCTCAAGAGCCGAAACTCAAGCACCTTCGGCGGCCGAATCTCTACTTTCGGCAGCCGAACCCTTTCGGGGGCAAGTTTCGGGGGCTGAAAGGCACTCCAGAGACGAAAGTCTCTAACCTTCGGCGGCACCTTCGGCGGCCGAAACTCCCCTCCAGAGCCGAAAGTCCAAAGGCTCGGGGGCAAGCTTAGGCAGCCGAAGCCACCTCCCCAGCACATTCGGCAGCCGAAGCTTCCTTCGGCGGCCGAAGCTGGGTTCATCAGCAAGGCAGAAACTTGCTCTGCCTCTCGCCAAAATGCACCAAATCTTCCCAAACTCAAACATCTCAATTCCTCAACATGCATACACCCAGGTATATGCTCAAAGGGGTCAAAAACTACCTTAAAACCCCAATAACACAAAACACAGAACACATAACCAAGCTTTTCTCACAAAATCAACAAAACCTCTCTTTTTACCCTATTCATGCAACTCTCTCCATAAACCCCATAAAACCTTCATAAATCATAAAAACAAGTTCAGGATCTTCACTTACCTCTTGAAACTAAGAAGATGAACGATCCTAACGTGGAGTTTTGAAGCAACTCTCCTTCAAACTCTCCAAACTTCAAACTTTAAGTTTTTAGCTCAAAACCTTCAAAATAACATAAAAATCAATCAAATCTTTGCAAGATTTAATGAACACATGTAGAAAATGTAAGGAAGACAGGGTTTCACCTCAGAAAGGAAAAGATAAACTCAAACTTATCTGTTCAACCGACTGAGGGCCGTTTTATAGGTGACTGGCCAGACCACCTTCGGCGGCCTAACGTGAAACCGAAAGCCATGCATGTTCGGCGGCCGAATGTCACATTCGGCGGCCGAACCTGGCTTTTCTGCCTTGGTTCTTTTCTCTCAAAAATTCGTTCTATTTCAACTTAAAAACATTAAAACATATTACATTACGTTAGAAAAAAACATAAATCTTACCTTTCTAGAGAATGCTGACATCCTAGATTCCACCGGACGACAGGAATTCCGATGTCAGATTCTAGCCGGGTATTACATTCTCCCCCCCTTAAGAACATTCGTCCTCGAATGTTCCTAAACAAACATATAAACATATATAAAAAGGAGGAAAACTAACCTCAAAACAGATATGGATACTGCTGGAGCATAGACTCCCGCGTCTCCCAGGTACACTCTTCTAGATTATGGTGGTTCCACAGGACTTTCACCATCGGAATCTCTTTGTTCCTTAGCTGTCTGATCTGTGTGTCCAGAATCTGTACTGGCTGCTCTATATAAGTGAGATCCCCAAGAATCTCCACATCAGGCTCACTAATAACCTGATCCGAATCTGACACAAACTTCCGTAGCATAGAAACATGAAATACCGGGTGAATTCTCTCCATAGAAGTAGGTAAATCCAGCTTATACGACACATTCCCAATCCTCTGCAAGATCTCAAAGGGTCCAAAGTCCAAAGGCTCAGGGGCAAGCTTGGGCAGCCGAAGCCACCTCCCCAGCACATTCGGCTACCGAAGCTTCCTTCGGCGGCCGAAGCTGGGTTCATCAGCAAGGCAGAAACTTGCTCTGCCTCTCGCCAAAATGCACCAAATCTTCCCAAACTCAAACATCTCAATTCCTCAACATGCATACACCCAGGTATATGCTCAAAGGGGTCAAAAACTACCTTAAAACCCCAACAACACAAAACACAGAACACATAACCAAGCTTTTCTCACAAAATCAACAAAACCTCTCTTTTTACCCTATTCATGCAACTCTCTCCATAAACCCCATAAAACCTTCATAAATCATAAAAACAAGTTCAGGATCTTCACTTACCTCTTGAAACCAAGAAGATGAACGATCCTAACGTGGAGTTTTGAAGCAACTCTCCTTCAAACTCTCCAAACTTCAAACTTTAAGTTTTTAGCTCAAAACCTTCAAAATAACATAAAAATCAATCAAATCTTTGCAAGATTTAATGAACACATGTAGAAAACGTAAGGAAGACAGGGTTTCACCTCAGAAAGGAAAAGATAAACTCAAACTTATCTGTTCAACCGACTGAGGGCCATTTTATAGGTGGCTGGCCAGACCACCTTCGCGGCCTAACGTGAAACCAAAAGCCATGCATGTTCGGCGGCCGAATGTCACCTTCGGCGGCCGAACCTGGCTTTTCTGCCTTGGTTCTTTTCTCTCAAAAATTCGTTCTATTTCAACTTAAAAACATTAAAACATATTACATTACGTTAGAAAAGACATAAATCTTACCCTTCTAGAGAATGCTGACATCCTGGATTCCACCGGACGACAGGAATTCCGATGTCAGATTCTAGCCGGGTATTACATTAGTGTATATATGAACTAAAACATTAACTCATATATATAAATATCCCTAATTTAGAATAAAAATAACATATGCTTCCAAAACTTTATAAATGATTTTAATAAGAGACAGAAGTTAAATAAGAATAACTATAAAATATAAAGTAGGAAAATCCAGTATGTGCTCGAGAAATTAAAAACTCTAAAAGCTCTTAATCTAGTTTTAGAACTATTAGAATAGGACAACACGACCTAGCATAAGCAAGACCATAAGATATATTATGCTTGGAAGAAATGCATTGAGCTGCCTGTACTGAAAGAGAGATTTGAAAGGATCTTGCTTTCCAACCTTATAACTCTCAATATAAAATTAAAAATTTATAGAAAGCATTCTAATTATGATACGAAAAAATAAAATTAAGTTCATGAATAATATGGTCAATAAACTAAGAGATGCTAGTCATATTTTAATTAAAAAACAATAAGTCTAAATTGTTATATGCTCTTTGTCTAAACACCTAAAAACACATGAAAAATGTTATATACTCATAACGTCCATATTAAACATATGGAAGATGTTATGCGCTATTTAGAGATAGAATGAGAGTGTCTGCATATAAATTAAATGAGCACAAAAGTGTACATAACTAGCTCTACTTTCCCACAAGGAAAGGGAAACAAGTGCAAACATCAAAGTGAGAACTAACAAGAGATAAAAGAAAAAAGGTTCAATAAGAAACAAGAATAAGTGGAAATGTAAGGTTCTTTCAGATAGAAGAAGAAAAACATTGTTATTTAACTGTATAGAACAGGATAGAAATACCTTCGAAAATTTTGATGACTTCTTTAAGGAGCAAGATAGATACACGTTAAGAAATAATTTCAAAATGGAGATGAAGGATTTAAACACCTGCAAGCTTACCATTCATGGCAAGTGGACCTTGCTCCTAGATAATATCCATATTGTTCTATAAATTCATTGGAATTAAGTTTTTATATTGGTATTAATTAAATTTGGTCTTTTTTTTTTTTATGAACAAGGTGTAAACTTGTTTTAAGTGCAAATGGTTCTAGATTTTTTCTTAAATATTTTTATTGGGTTTGGGTGTTACAAGTAACTCAAACAATATATGTTTTTTTTTCTTATTTTACATCTTATAATATGTCTATGAATGATATAAATATGTGGCATGCTATGCTTGGCCATATAAATTAAAATATGTGCAGTGATTAGCCAAAAAGAGCTTATTAAGTAATATTAATAAAGTAGACATGTCAATTTATAAAGATTGCCTAATATAGAAAACATTTAGGGAACAAGAGCTGAATTCCATTATGATTAATCCATTCTAATAAATGTGATCATGTGTATGTGGGACTAGGCATAGAGGTACCTATATATTTCATAATTGATAAGTCCTCGCTATAAGATTATGTCTATTTAATATCTCATAAAATTGAGACTTTAAGTTGCTTCATTAAATTTTTTGGATTTAGTTGATAATAAATTAGATAGGAAAAGTTAAGAGTTTAAGAATCGATCGAGGTAGCAAATATCTATTAGAGTAATTCAAGGAATTGTGTGACAAAAAAGAGAAATATAATCCTATTAGAAATTATTACATTAATGATAGCACAATTTATTTTATTAGTTATCTATTGGGATGATTCATTACTAATAGCTACCATTGTGGTTAACTGAATACCCACAAAATTAGTAACTTCCAATCCAGTAGTTATGGAATAAACATAAACTTGATTATGAAATTTAAAAACATAGGATTATATAGTTGTTGCCTATATTTTTTCCTATAAATTTAGAAAATTAAGTTCAAAGGGAAAGAAATTTATCTTTTTAAGATACTCAGAATAATCAATAGGATATGCATTCCTTAGTGAACAACAGAATAGAAGTAAAACTAATTTTAAATCATATGACATAATAGAAGTTTCGATGTAAATGGCCAAGAATAGAAATTGTAAAGGCTTTTGAAGTTGATTTATGGCCTTAAACAATTTTCTAAATGGTAGTATATTAGATTTCATAATACAATTGTATTATGGTTTCACTGTTATTAATGAAGATCATAGTAAATATATAAAAAATAATCCAAGGATAAATTTATAATCTTATCATTGTATGCAAATAATATACTAATAACTAAAAACGATAGTGAATATATTGCAACCAATAAAAAATAATTGTCATCTTTTGAGATGAAAGGAATGATGAAGTTGTATATATTCTTGGATTTAAGATTCTAAGGGATCACTCAAGAAAGTTATTGTCTCTCTTGAGAGCAATATATCTTTAAAGTCTTAGAGTGATTTAATATGCAAGACTTCAAACCCATAGATACTCTTTTTCTTCAAAGAAAAAGCTTTATGTCGTAGATTATGTATTAAGACTTTAAAAGAGGATATTAGATTATTCATTATGTTATTAAGAATGTAGTCTGTAATCGAGAGGCTATATAAATTGAGGAGGAGATTTAGATGAGACTAAATCTATCTCAGGATATATCTTCTTAAGAATTAATAGTTAATAGTACTATTTACTATATTAAGAATATAGATGCATATAATATGAAAGTTTTTCTCTACATGGCATGATTTTGGGTCCTCTAATGAAGTCTAGTACGAAAGATATTTTATATAGACATGAAAAGTTATTTAGTGTAAAGGTTAAGGCTGTCAAGTAAAAGAGTATTTTAGAATAACTGAAAATATATTTCAATAATGAAAAGACTTAGCCTTATATATAGGTAGTATTTGAATATAATTAGGAAACTAATATCTATATGGGAAGAGTTACAGAGCATACAAAATTGTATTTATATATTCTTTAAACACCCTCCCTCAAGCTAAGCCGAAGGATCATAAAGGCAAAGCTTAGCATAGTGAGCCGAGAATAAGGTCTAACTCAACAGTTTGGTTATGAAATAAGCAATCTAATATGTACATTTTAGAAAATGAATGGTAATGGTACCAAGACGACAGTTGCTTTTTCGAAGACTAAGAGACAAGATTCTTGTCCATATAAACAAAATAACTACTAGTGGAATGCGTGCCATCAGGACACTCTACCTAGTAACTATCAGAATAGCAATGCAAATGAATATCAAAATGTTTGGAGAGAAAGAGGCCATGAGTGTGAGTGGCATGTAGATACCGCAGCAAATATTTGTAGGCTTGCCAATGAACATTTATAGCACAGTGCATGAATTGTGCTAATATTTTGACACTAAAAGCTATATTAGGTCATGTCACCGTGAGATACTGCAAAGACCCAACCACCTGACAATATTACTCACTATTTCATAGAAGTGTGCCCATATACTTTCGGAGATTAGGCATTGTGGCCACTGGTGTATTACAACTTTTGGAATCAGTCATGCCTGTCTCAAAAAGAAAATCGTCAACATATTTTGTTTATGACAAGTGTAATAGTGAAACTTATATATATTATTTTATATCGGGGGATCTGATTATGAGAAGTATGTTGGACAAATAAAAAATATCACATGACATTAGTTTTATTATCTAGTGAGATAATAAAACACAATAATCATAAATTTTCTTTTATATACGGATAAAATTAAGTGTAACAGCCCGGCCCTTTCACCGGCACTGTTACCGTTCACGGCCCAGGGCTATCCATCACCTGGCCTGTGCCACCTCGGGCTTTCCACTGGCGTCGTTAACAGCTTTTAACATCCATTCACCCTCACGGGTTCCTGGCAGGATTTGTCCCCTTGGGTTCTTGCATCGCATCCTTCCCCAAGTGGATTTGGCCCAAATTTCCCTTTGGAAATTAGGTCGCCTCCCCCACTACTCGAACCCTTGACCTCCCACTTTAAGGGAATAGTCTGGTGAGAGTGAGTACCAATTGTTCCATACTTTAAGAGGATTTTTTTTATTTTTATTTATTTTTAATGGAATGAAAGAACAAAAAGAAAAATGGATTCAGGAAGGTTTACTTAATAAATCACTTTTTCAATAGTATGTTCCAAGTTCGTTTACGTTTAAATAATGAAGATCTGTTTTAGGTTATATTTCAGGAAAGATCCAACGTAGTTTTGTTTTATACGTATACTACGGCAGATATTGGAATAATTGGTACTCACTCTCACCAGACTATTCCCTTAAAGTGGGAGGTCAAGGGTTCGAGTAGTGGGGGAGGCGACCTAATTTCCAAAGGAAAATTTGGGCCAAATCCACTTGGGGAAGGATGCGATGCGAGAACCCAAGGGGACAAATCCTGCCAGGAACCCGTGAGGGTGAATGGATGTTAAAAGCTGTTCACGACGCCAGTGGAAAGTCCGAGGTGGCACAGGCCAGGCGAGGGATAGCCCTGGGCCGTGAACGGTAACCGTGCCGGTGAAAGGGCCGGGCTGTTACATAAAAAGGCAATTGGTACTCACTCTCACCAGACTATTCCTTTCAAATGGGAGGTCAAGGGTTCGAGTAGTGGGGGAGGCGACCTAATTTCCAAAGGGAAATTTGGGCCAAATCCACTTGGGGAAGGATGCGATGCGAGAACCCAAGGGGACAAATCCTGTCAGGAACCCGTGAGGGTGAATGGATGTTAAAAGCTGTTCACGACGCCAGTGAAAAGCCCGAGGTGGCACAGGCCAGGCGAGGGATAGCCCTAGGCCGTGAACGGTAACAGTGCCGGTGAAAGGGTCGGGCTATTACATTAAGAGTTAAAAAAATTATAATATAGAATGTCATCTCAAAAATATTGAGAATAATAGTGGATATTATTGTATTAAAAATATTGATTTTATATGAATAAGTCACATTATCTGTCTTTAAAACTAAATGAAGTTAAAATGAGTATTTTAGAGAACTTTAAATTGAATATTATGTATGCTCAAATTATTATCTGTATGATAGCTTATATAGAGATATACACTCCATTGGGAATGAAAAAAGATTTTGTAGCACGTGATTCATACCACATGTGTTAGTAGCCAAAGAAGAAAATATAAGTGATGATCTCTGCCTGTTAATGTGTGAGACTCTAAAGATTATAAATAATTTTACTAATACTCTTACGATTCTAATCTATTACCTAAAACTTAATTTAATATTTACTATCTCAGAATATTATCATATGATTATAGATGATTCGAGCTAACGAGATATTCCTTAAAAAGCAAATTGAATTAAGGTTATGAGTATTAAGATGAGAGAAAGATCATATAGAAGTATCACTTTATTTTTGTATTTATTGACCAGTTAGATAAGACCGGTCAATTATATTTATTAGTAGATGAAACATAATTATGAGCACGAAAAGAAAGCAAGTGAGATTATATGAAAAATCTAATGTAATATATAATTTAGGATATTGCATACTATAACTACTCTGAA
Source organism: Manihot esculenta (assembly GCF_001659605.2). NCBI lineage: Eukaryota > Viridiplantae > Streptophyta > Magnoliopsida > Malpighiales > Euphorbiaceae > Manihot > Manihot esculenta. The sequence continues at coordinate 31,181,557 of NC_035175.2, forward strand.
ATTCACCATTCGAGCGGTTATATTATATAATATTTAATCACTCAAAATATATACTAATCACACGGTCTATTTGTTAAATATAAATCATATAATACATAATAATGTGTCTTATTATATGTGAGTGGGAGATAAAAGAAATTATTCACCTCTAATTCAGGCTAATTATGAAGGAAATAAAATTTTATAATTTATTTAAATTAAAAGTTTTAAATTTTAATTAAAAAAATATAAAGAAGTTAAATATTGAGCAGTTGTCATGGGATTGGGTAATTGACTGTTCCACCACGAATTGTCCACAAATTCATATATATATATATATATATATATATATAATATAGTGGGCCATTTATAAAAGTAAACTTAATGTTTTTTCTTGTGGGCCATATACCACCATTAAGCTCCACTAGGGATAGGTTGTTTAAGATTATAAGAAAAAATTGCAATAACAATATTTTCTAACGAGTTTTTATTTTCCATAATGATTTTGGTGGTTTGATTATATGAAAAAATTATTACATTTAATTATATTAAGTAATTTATTTTTAAATTATTATAAGTAAGTGAGCAATATTACAATTAAAAAAAATTGTTATTGTTTAAACATCATTGCTTTCCATATTTTAAAATTCTACTAGAGAAATATCGACTAATTAAGTAAAAAACCAAGCGACCTTGATATATATTATTAAACAGGAATTACAATATTCATTATTCATAAAAATATTGTTAAGAAAAATTAATATAAAAATAAATAATGATTTTTTTTTATATCATTCAAATATATATCATTTATTCCTCGAAGCAGTAGAAAAAGAGCAGTTTAATTAAATATTTTACTAATTATCATTGAACTATTTAATTTTAAATTTAAATTATAAACTATGTAATGTAATAAAATACGGTAAGAATATTTTTTATTTTGAAATTATTTTTCACTTATTTACAGAAAATAATTAAATATATTTTTCAGAATTTTTTTATAAAATTATTTTTCAATAAAATAATTTATTTTAAATTATTGAAATATTAAAAATAAAAAATTAATAAATATATATAGTAGTACTAATAAAATTTGTAATGTATTAAAAAATTAAATTTATTTAAAAAAAAATTATTTTGTAGAGATAGCATACTGATGACGAAAGCATACAATATAATTTAATGGTAAACAAAAGAACGGAAGTTGAACTGAAAAGCCAATTGCCCAGTGCAAGAAAAGGCAGATAATGAGTGGGACCCACAGGCAGCAATAATAGAGGAGAGGGGAGGGGAGGGTAGTGGGAGTGGGAGTAGTGGAGCCCGCAATGTTGCAACTGGACAGGAGGAGAAGTTAGAGCGAGAAGTCAACAGAGAGCAAGGAACACGCTTGCAACTGGGAACCGTGGGTGTGAAAACATGGGATTAAAACCAAAGTGAAGCAATTTCAACCGGCATTTTTGGTGTGCCGTGAGCGTGACTTCAACATTCACCGGTTACATCGACTCCATTCCAGCCGTCCCTAGACAATTTCAAGGCTACGAGTGTACTTTCATTTTTTTCTTTTTTTTTTTTTTGTGTTTTTGTAAAAATTATATTTTAATCAAATTACATTAAAATTGATTTTGATAAGTTTATATCACCCTTCATTATTAGTGTATTACATCCAGACCTAGAAGCTTCGTCTCCTTTCTTCTACCATTTTGAGTCTTCCTCTCCCATTTTTCTTCCAATTGTGGGTCTCCTTTTTTACTGACGGCTGTGAATTGTATATATTTTTATTTTTCTTTTGCTTCTTTTATTACAATATAGTATTTACATGTCGAGGTTTTTACAGAAATCTATTTGACTTCTTTTTTCTTTATTTAACTTTTTTTTCTTGTGATTTCTTTTTTCTTATGCTATTGAGTAGATTTAAATTTATCGAAATTAGATAATCCTTTAGAAGTAGTTTTGGTTCTATTCTCTTGTTGCATGTAGAGTACTCTTTAAAAGGACAGAGGAAATTCTCTCCTAATAGCTTGGAAAAGGGGTTTAGATTTTTTTGTTGGAAACGACAGTTATATGTTTTTCAAAGTTTCAGTATGATATGAATATGTTTTTGCTATGTGGAGGGTTGCCTTCAAATGTGTTGATGCATAGTATTTCAGAGTCTTTAACCACTCATAGTTTGGGATGAGCATTCAATCGATTCGATTCAAAACCGAATCGAATCGAATAAACTAAAAATCGAAATGTTAATATTTATGAAAATCGAATTAAATGGATTTTAGTCAAAAATTGAATTGAATTTAACCGGTTTGATTCGATTCGATTCGATTCGGTTTGATCGATTTCGATTTTTAATAATTTTTTTTTATATTTTATTTTTAATATTTTAAAATTTAATTAAAATATTTTAATGCTAATATGATTTAATTTTTCTATATTATTGAAAATAACATATTATTATCACTAAATCGGTTCGGTTCGGTTTTTTTTATTTTTTTCTGATCAAAATCGAACCGAATTGAAATAACCGAAATTTTTGAAATTAAAAACCGAACCGAACCGAAATAAATAAAAAATCGAACTGAATTTTAAATTAATTTGGTTCGGTCAATTTTTTCGATTTGAATCGAATACTACTCACCACTACTACTACTCATAGGTCTAGACGGTTGACCTTAAAGGCACAAATGAGAGGTTATGCTCAATATTCTCTTCCAATGCCAGACGACGAACTAATTGGTTGTGTTTTCTTATTAAATGTTATTGGCACGTTGTTTTTGTGAGTGTTACATGGGTTGGTTTGAAGACTTCAGTTTTTTTTTTTTTTCCTGTCATCGAAGATCATTTACCTTCATGGTCAGGATGTTCTATGGGACGGTGACAGGCTCTTCTGCTCAAACCACTAGGATTTGAGTTGTGGGTCTTGTGCTTCATGAATGTTATTCAATAGGTTAGGTTTCAGTAGCGTTTTTTCTTTCAAGAATTATAATGTGGTTGTATTGGGTCTATGCCTTTTCAAAATCAATAAATTATAAACAAAATTATTATAAAATAATAAAATGGTAAATGTAAGCCTAATTAGTTTTTAAGAAAAATATAAATTTAAGCGACTATTGTATTAGAAATATTTTTACTTAATAGTTCATCATGATAAGATTTTTTAGAATTTACTTAATTTTTGAGTTTATGTAATTAGGTTGATATCGTACCATTATGATAAATATTAAAATTAATAATAAAATTTTTTAATTTTAATATCATAAAAACTATCATATATTAACTATATGGATAAAATTTAGTGATATATAAAAAGATATAATAATAATAAATATTATAAATATTAATAAAAATTTTAGAAGTAATTTTTATTACTGATGATAACAATTCTTCTAGCAGCAAACAAAATTTTATTGTAAAATATCTATAACTATCATTTTTAGCAATAATATATAAATAATTATATATTACTCATAAATTTTTAGTTGCAAATTTTATATTTTTAATTGTAAGAATTTTTTATTAATTTTAATATTTCTTTTAGCATATATATTAATTTTCTGAAATTCAAAGTTCTAGGATTTAGAGTAATCGTGTAAGTTTAGATGAAGGGAAAGGTTTTCCCTTTTATCTCTCTCTATTTATCTGTTAGTGAGTCTAACGGGCTTTTTGTTATAGTGCCACTTGTCCCTATTGTTAAGGTTCGTACATACGGAAGCGTCAGGATCCTTCCGTGTCAAGCAGCCATTTAATTCTCTCCGGCGTACATGCGAGCAGAGCTGCAGAGTGACTGGACTTGTTGTCCTTCTTTATGTCACGTCAACGGGCCGGACTTCTTTCTACTAGATCCTGACTTGTGAGTGACTCAGTCTACTCCGCGTGCTTGAATCAGAGTTGAAGGTATTGGGTTGGTCTGCCGAGGTAGACTTCAAAAGCTTTAGACTTGATTCATTTTTTTAGGCCTGACCTTCTTCTGCGGTCGCTTCTGAGCGGCTGCAGCTCAACGGTATCATATATTATTTTTTAAAATATTTTTGTTAAATTATTAATGAGCTACACATTAAAATATCACTTACATGTTTAATATTATATTCTATAATCCTGAATATTATTACATTTATGCATAATTAACATTTCTACATGTAAATTCAAATTTAATATTAATTTTGTGATATTATATAACCCGTATAATAAAAAGTTTAAATTTTTATTATAATTCATTAATTGTTTTGTATTTGTATTTGTATTATTGCAAACACAATTTATCAACTTGATTATCGCCCGACTCCACATGTATGTATAAGAAGTTTAAGATCAAATTCACCCTAAATTATGCATAATTATTAAATATGTTACTTATTTTTAAGAATAATTAACTAAAGCACAAAGATTTAATTATAACTAGAAAATCTCATATTTTCCTTTATTGCAAAAAGGCTTGGTATTAATAAGAGAAACTAAAAACGCAGTAAACGACAGAGGAAGAAACAAATGGTGGAACCCTCTCCATGATTAATGAACATAAGCTTATGTTAATAGCAAAGAAAAGGATGACAGAGACAACAACTTGAATCTAATTCCATCATTACTTATGAATAGCCATAATCACAAGCAATAACGAGAAAAAAATGACAACCATTCCTTTAGCAACATTAAGAGCAAGGAAGCCATGTAGGTAGGGCCAACCATAGTCCCATGATGAATTAAAAGTGGATCAATGATTTTGGTGTTTGTGATATGCGGACTGCCACCAGCCTTAGGATCTTCAGTCTCAATTCTTAGTTTTAGTTTTAATTTTCAGAGCTAGCTTAATTCAACTTGATTTAGTTAGATTTTGATAAAATCAATTGGTCAAGTTTTGAAAGTTTTTTTATAATGATAAAAAAACCGGACCGTTACTAATACTAGAATTCATATCGACTTAAGGTCGTCAGAGTCTATAACAATCCTACTATATATCATGTTACATTTGATATAATTCCAACATGATCTTAAAACATACATAAAACATTACTATAATAAAAAGCAAGCTTGGTATGTGCATATATCTATAATTGAAAATATAAACCTATATTAGATCTCTAATCAAATGTTCCAGTATGGTTATCATTACATATCACAGTGTGATTCAACATAACATGAAATTTGAAACTTGTTGCATACTAAAATCATTAACAAGTGGATCATAAAAATAAAAAAAAAACTCAGAGCAAAGCACAATACTAATCCATAACATCATTAAATGTCCACAACTAACTATTACATAAAGAGCTATACCCATGGTAAAACTGAACCCTATGCTATTTCAGATCCTGCAGACTTGGGTTTAAAGAAAAATGGATATGTTACTATAGCCTAATAAGTAGAAACATGGCTAAAATAATTTAATGAAATATATGCTCACATATATGCGTCATAACACAAACAAATCATATCAAGTTGGACTTGACACCAGTAACCCTCCATAAAATCCAATAGTTCTCAGTCCATAACATATGTTCCTCAAGATTTCCTTTTAAACATAATATATTCAGAGTGCTAAGAGCGTACAATGGGCATCCTGATATTTCTCTTACATAGTCTAGGAGTATAGAATAGACCTCAACCTAGACTTCCATACCCCTGACCTTATGACCTGAATGATCTTGAAGGGCCCTTTCCATAGACGATGCCAATTGATGAAGTTAAGATTCAGGGATGGTTAGATTTTGATACTTGGCAAGGTTAACAAAGTTTTTAGAGAGTAAATGAACTCAAAGCAGAGATCATGGTAGTAAATGAGAGAGTAATGGAGCTGGTTGATATATTTCGTAGAGACTAAGATTCTTGGGTTGCAGACAAGTAAAGGGTATTCTCAGTAGACAAAGAAGATGATGCTTCCTTTCCTGCAGCTAGGATATATGTATTCGTGGTCGTATATAGTACACTTGTCATATGTCCCTTTCGAAATTATGATTCTACTTTTAATAGGTCTTTTAAGGCGATTTATTAATGATAGACAGTTGGCTCATTAATTCTTAGCCAGCTTGAACCATGCTATTTCTGATACACATATTATATTAAGGTCATCATAGCATGCACATTTAAGACCTTGTATGGATGCTAAAAGCCGAAGGTCGAGCACTCATCTAATTAGAACAACGAAGTCCGAGGTGTTGCTATCAAGTTAGGACCTCAAAAGATCATGCATAATGGCAGCCCAGTCAAAACTAACGAGTCCCCTGAATTGTAATTAAGAAGTCTGATACATGTGTACGGATCTCATAGGAGCTTATGTTTTGTTATCAAAATTTATATGATCATTCAATATAAAAGATAAATTACTACTCAAAAAATTAATTTATTTTGTTTTACTCAAATCAGTCGGGAATATAAGTTTTTAACTTTTTATAGTTATATCAAATCTTTATTGAAAAAATTTATTATACTTAACTGACTATCAAGTTTTCGTATAAAAAAGTTATTAGATTAATAATCATTAATCAAATGTTTGTTTTGTAATATAACATAATCAAAGATTTGTATTGTCATATTCTTATTAAAAATGAATCAAATAATTTTTAAATAAAAAATAAAAAAAAAGAGCATTAAATGATACCCAAACCATTTTTTGTGTTAGAAGTTTAGTTAATGGTCACAATCTACGTTGATAATGATGCATGTATAATGTTTATAGGATAATGCTATTCTCTAATTAATTAGGGATAACCGACGAAGCCCAAACATGAAAAGATTAGGGCCAAACCTAACCCTACATTTTTCAAGCTATACGCTAGCTTTGGCTCTATGCACAATTAAAGTAAATTTCTCCTGCAATAAAAAAAAATGTCCAATTCAGTTCATTTATGATTAATTTGAAAGAGAAAGCCAGAGTTAGTCGAGAATATATATATATAAATATATTTGAATTGCTCCATAAAAATCTTTTTCATATCTAAAAATTTATCAAAAAAAAAAAACAATTTTGTTATTAGTTTAATTACTAACGCTTGAAATAATTTCATTTATTGTCTTAGAAATTATTTATTTTTATTTCTTGTTTAATAGAATATTTATGAAAAATTTCAAAAGTTTTCCTTTTAAATTTTTTTGATTCCCAACCTTGGTTTTCTTTTACAGTTACATCAATATTTAATATGTTTTAATTTGATGATTGCAGTTACATCGATATTTCTTTTACAGTTACATTAAAATTATAGAATAATTTTTTATAATTTTTTATATTTTAATGGATGTTTTTTCATTAATAGATAAAAATTGGGAGGAGACTTTTCGTTCATGTGAAAGAGTCATGAGTCCATTTATTTTATTGGTTTTTTTTAAAATTTTATTAATTTGATTGTTTTGAAAGGTAATATTCAATAGAGATTTAATAGTTATTATGGGTTTTCAAAATCGCAATGACGATATCAGTTCTGAAATTTTATTCGAGTTTTATCTCGTATAAGCTGTCTTTCGTGGCTTTATTTGAGAGATTTTAATGATTTATACTCGAGAGATGAGAAGAAACGAGGAATATCTTTACCAAATTATTTTATACAGTATTTTTGCCAAATTATCTTATGTAGGGTTTGATTTTAAATGATTATAAATTTTTATTAGACTTTAGAACTGATATTTTATTAGATGGATTCGTCATAATACTACTCATTCTTTGATTAGAGAATCTATCAGGTATAATTATTTTTTTGTTGGGATGATATATCTATAGAATTTTATTAATAAAAAAATTAAATAATAAATCAATTTAAAAAAGTTAAATAATAAATAATTCAAAAATAAATATTTTTTTTTTACTTATAACAACAATTTTTTTTATAGAATGTTAATAATTATTCAATGTATTTTTTGATTAAACATAGAAGGGCAACTGACAAACTAACCTTCCAATTTGGCAATGCAAAGAATTAAAATATAAAAATAATTTTAGAATTATTCTTTTATAATTAATGATTTTAACTGTTTTCTTTTAACTAAAAATAAAATCAAATTCGCTGTCTATTCATAAAAAATTAAATTAAAAAAATTGCAGAAAACTAATAGTTAGTGATATTTTGGAGAGTTCAATTATTTCCATTTAAATTAAACTTAAAGTTTAAAACATTTTAAAGAAAATTAAAAATAAAAAGTTAAAAATGAGAAATTGAAAATCCTTAAATAAGCTTCAAACGAATTTTTTTAAAATTTTTTATTTTTATTCTTTAATTTTTTTTTGTCTAGATTGCAGTTGAAAATGATATTATTTTAATTTATTAATTAAACATGATTAAAAATAATTTTAAATTAATTTGAAATGTTTGAGTTAATATTTTTTAAATAATATTTAGAATAATATTTTTAAAAAGTATATTACAATCCATTTTTGAACTTTAATAGTTAAAATTAATTTTAAAAAAAATTAAAGAATAAAAATAATTTTAAAAAAAATTAATTTTTTTTTGTCTAGATTGCAGTTGAAAATGATATTATTTTAATTTATTAATTAAACATGATTAAAAATAATTTTAAATTAATTTGAAATGTTTGAGTTAATATTTTTAAATAATATTTAGAATAATATTTTTAAAAAGTATATTACAATCCATTTTTGAACTTTAATAGTTAAAATTAATTTTAAAAAAAATTAAAGAATAAAAATAATTTTAAAAATTAATTTTAAAAAAAAATTAATTTTTTTTTTGTCTAGATTGCAGTTGAAAATGATATTATTTTAATTTATTAATTAAACATGATTAAAAATAATTTTAAATTAATTTGAAATGTTTGAGTTAATATTTTTTAAATAATATTTAGAATAATATTTTTAAAAAGTATATTACAATCCATTTTTGAACTTTAATAGTTAAAATTTGAGATGATTCGATTTCTCTCTTTTTTTAAAAAAATTAATTTCACTTTATTTTTTCTGCTCATTTCACATTCACTTATCAGGTCATTAAAAAATAAAAAAAAAATATTTAGTTTTAATATAAAAAATACATTAATTTTTTATTTAAAAAATATATTAAAATTATTAATTAATTTTTTTGTTAATTATAAATATTAAATATTTTAAATAAATTTAAAAAACTTTTAATATGGATAAATTAATTAGTAAATATTATAAAATATTAATAAATTAATTAATAATTTTTTTATTATAATAATTAAATAATATTTTTTTTTTAAAAATGGAGATTAGGATTTAAAAAGTAGAATCTAAAATCACTGGTCTAAGTTTGTGAGTATAAATAATAAAATATTTAACAGTTAAAATTAATATAATAATTTATTAATAATTTTTTAAATTTTATAAATATTTTAATATATTTTGAAAAATTAATCGATCTATTTTTATATGCTATATGTCGTAAGTTTTCAAAGAATTTAAATTAAATAAGTTTGAAAAATCAAAAAACACATTGCAAGTTTGAATTAAAATTTAAACGAATAAACAATAAATAAAGGGAACGATCTACTTGCCAACTAGCTAACCTTGTCAATAAAGTTGGAACGAACCCATTTTGTTTTTTTTTTTTTTTTGTTTTTTTTTTTTATTTTATTTAATTTTTTATTACTTGCAAAGTGAAATAAAATGCAATTTTGAAGCAACATATACCCGTTGATAATTATTCCCGTCCTCATCTATTTTTATTTATTATTTAATTTTTACTATAATTAAAAAAACAATGAACAATAAAAAATAAAATATAAAAATAATTAAAAATAAATAATTTCATTATTCTTTATATCATTTATTTATTCTAATTCTAATAGTTCTATCTATTAATTTAACAATAAAAAAATAAATAATAAATAATTAAAGAGACATAAAAATAATAAAATAAATTTTAATAAATTATAAAAAGGATTACTGTGTTTAAATAAAAACATAAAATATAAAAAAAATTAATTAATATTTTTTTAATCTTTAAAACTGATGTTGCTGAAACCAAAATAGGATGTTGTCGGAATGAAATTGTATTGTGATTGGTTAATCCTACAAGACAGAGAAAGTGAGATAGTAGGTGTTTATGACAGCTGTTTCGACGCTGAAATCAGTAAATTGAAAAAAATGATGAATGAAGTAATTGAGAGTATTTGTGCAAGAGAATTGCATACCTTTATCTCAGTAATCGTTTCCTATTTATATCGTAAGAAAGTGGGAATAAATATTATATTTTCTGATAATATGGCAATGATGTGGCTGGCTCGTGAGTAAGGGATCTTCACCGGCTAATTGGTCGGGAATCTCATGGTTGCAGGCATAAAGGGATCTGCTGGGTTTTAGCTATTAATGGTAACTTCCTAATGGAGCCTCGCCCTGAAGTTGAAAGGGCGAGTCTGTCTGACCTGAGACTGACCTGTCCTGAGACCGGGTCTTCTTTTCTTTCGATTCTGTGACACCATGGTCGTTTGGACCTTTCTTTTTACGGGTGAAACCGCGTATTGATTTATCATATCCTAGACACGTGGCCTATCTTATGGTGACTGCTCACTGTCTACTTTGAGCGATTATTATATAATATTAGAGTCCCCCACTGGTCTTCGATTCTTTAAATTCGAAGGTGACAATTGTTTTCATGATCTGGGGCATGTGGCTTATTTATCTGAGCTGAGTGTACGATGTTTTTGCTTTTTTCTTACTTGCCCTACCGACCAGTCAAGTCTAAGATCTTGCTTGGCAAAAATCGATTCGAGTAATATAATAATGCCTTGATGAGTTTCCGAACTTTCACTAGTACCAACTAGCCTTGGGGATCATTTGGGCATTTTCTATCTCTTACGAGCTCCTTAGCATTTTCCAGCCTTATTGAGCTTCTGGGTATTTTTCAGCCCTAGTCATACTTTCGAGCATTTTCTTGCCCCGATCAGTTTTGAAGAGTTTTCAAACTTTCTCTAGCCCTGATCGTGCTTTCGGGCATTTTCTAGCCCTGACAAGTTCACAGGCATCTTCCTAGCCCTAACGTGCTTCCGGGCTTTCCCTAGCCCTAACGAGCTTACGGACATTTCCTAACCCTAACGTGCTTCCGGGTATTCTCTAGCCCTAACGACCTCATGGGCATTTTCTAGCTCTGACGTGCTTCCGGGTTTTCTCTAGCCTTAATGAGCTCACGTGCATTTTCCTAGCCCTGACGTGCTTCCAGGCATTCTCTAGCCCTAACAAGCTCCTTGGCCTTTTTTAGCCTTATCGAGTTTTCGGGCATTTTCCTAGCACTGACGTGCTTCCGGGCATCTTCTAGCCCTTACGAGATCCTTGGCCTTTTCCAGCCTTATTGAGCTTCCAGACATTTTTTAGCCCTGATTGTACTCCAAGCATTTTCTTGCCTCGACCAGCCCTAATGAGCTTACATGCATTTCCTAGCCCTGATGTGCTTTCAGGCATTCTCTAGCCCTAACGAGCTAATGGGCATTTCCTAGCCCTGAATGGCCTGGTGATTGCCTTATGGCCTTTCTTTGTTTGTGTTTCTGCGGTCCAACACTCAAATTATGGTCTGGCTGAAGTTGTCTTGTAGCCTGGCATGAGATGCCTTGCTAGGCGGGACTGATATCCGAATGGCCTTGTGACCCTTTATTGGGGCTAACTCCCGGATCGCTTGGGGGATTCTCGCCTTGTGACCTGACATGAGATGCCTTGCTATGCGAAACCAATGCCCGGATGGCCTTGTGACCCTTTATTGGGGCTAACGCCTAGATCGCTTGGGGGATTCTCTCCTTGTGACCTGATATGAGATGCCTTGCTATGCGAAACCAACGCTCAGATGGCCTTGTGGCCTTTTATTGGGGCTAACGCTCAGATGGCCTAGCGAATTTCCGCCTTGTGGCTTTTGTTCTTGTCTCCACGTTTTCATCCATCCAGCGTTTCTGATTTTCCTATCATAAAAGAATGCATCTTAATTTTATAACATTTTCATAAATTATAAACATTTTTCTAAGGATAAAATAAAAGACTCAATCATCTGACTTGGCCAATTTCAAAACTTAGAGTTCGATCCAAGAGTTGAACATCTCTGACATTCTTCTTATCACTACCCTATCAACACTTAGTCTCCCTGCAATTACGTGAATAACCTCCACTGGTTCACTGTCAGGGGTGGTTTTGGAAATTATTATCTAGAGCTCAGGCCCTGAAAAGATTGTAACTAGAAGCAAGATGACAACGTTTTGTTCTTGATAATGAAACGGTATAGAGAGGATGGCCTAAGCAAACCTGTGCAGAGAGGCGGACCTCCTTTTTTTCCATTTTTCTTTTTCTTTTTCTTTTTTATATACAACACACCTGTTATATATTATCATTTCTTCTTTTCTTATTAGCTAGCACCAACCATCAATATTTTTTACTCTTTTTGATGAACTTTTGAAGTGTGTCTTTTCTTATTAGCCTATCGATCTCGTCTTTCAGCTGCTAGTACTCCTCCGTTGTGTGTCCATTGTCTTCATGAAAATGATAGTATTTAGTCTTATCTCGCCTTTCAGCTTTCTTAGGGTTGAGATTAGGAGACTATCTAACTTCCTTATCATTTTTTCTAATTCACACTAAAATACGTGTCTGTGAGTCACTCATTAGAGTGTAATTCTTATACTTACCACGGTCATTCCTTTCTTGGGAGACTGAGTAACACTTGTGGTCTCCCCCACATCCTTGTCTCTCTGGGTTTTAGTCTTGCTTTTTTGCTCGTACTTTGGTCCTCTTTTTGTCTTTTCTGGTACCTTTGAACAGCCCATACCGGCTTCCAGTCGATGCCCTTCGGGGCATCGTTTGATGACTTTCCTTCCTTAAACTTGTCTTTGGACTGCGGCTGCATTGCCCCTATCCGAGTTCTTGAAGTATCAATGGAGACTTCCTCCCATCTCTTGGGAGCCATGAGTGACACCTCTTCTCGAGTTTTGTATTGCTCAAAAATAACTTGCAACCTTCTGACATACTGGAGTATTTGATCAATACTCAGATTGTTGGGATCTACTTTTCTGATCATAGGGTGGTGTGTTTTGACCACTATTAGAAGTTAAAGATATGATAGCATCCTCATCAGTAGTAACCTTAGCACTAACTCGTGAATTGTCGACCATTTTGAGAGAAGAAAGAAAGATTTCTTTCCAGGAGAAAAAGGAATAAGAGACCAGGTTTTAATTCAAATGAACAAAAAGGATTCAATGGATCTCTCGGCAATAGAACCAAATGATGTTGCTCAAACCAAATTGAGGATGTAGCCGGAATAGAGTTGTGTTGTGATTAGCTAATCCTATAAGATAGAGAAAGTGAGGTGATAGGTACTCATGGCAGCCACTCCGACGCTCAAGTCAATAAACTGGAGAAAATGATAAATGAAGAACTTGATAGTATTTGTACAAGAGAATTGCATACCTTTGATTCTGTGATTGTTTTCCATTTATACTGTAAGAAGGTGGGGATAAATATAGTATTTCCTGATGATCCAACAATAATATAGCCAGTTTGTGGGTAAAGGATCGTCACCGGTTAATTGGTCGTGAATCCTATGATCGCAGGCATAAAGGGATCTGCTGGGTTTTAGCTATTAATGGTAACTTCCTAATGGAGCCTCGCCCTGAAGTTGAAAGGGCGAGTCTGTCTGACCTGAGACTGACCTGTCCTGAGACCGGGTCTTCTTTTCTTTCGATTCTGTGACACCATGGTCGTTTGGACCTTTCTTTTTACGGGTGAAACCGCGTATTGATTTATCATATCCTAGACACGTGGCCTATCTTATGGTGACTGCTCACTGTCTACTTTGAGCGATTATTATATAATATTAGAGTCCCCCACTGGTCTTCGATTCTTTAAATTCGAAGGTGACAGTTGTTTTCATGATCTGGGGCATGTGGCTTATTTATCTGAGCTGAGTGTACGATGTTTTTGCTTTTTTCTTACTTGCCCTACCGACCAGTCAAGTCTAAGATCTTGCTTGGCAAAAATCGATTCGAGTAATATAATAATGCCTTGATGAGTTTCCGAACTTTCACTAGTACCAACTAGCCTTGGGGATCATTTGGGCATTTTCTATCTCTTACGAGCTCCTTAGCATTTTCCAGCCTTATTGAGCTTCTGGGTATTTTTCAGCCCTAGTCATACTTTCGAGCATTTTCTTGCCCCGATCAGTTTTGAAGAGTTTTCAAACTTTCTCTAGCCCTGATCGTGCTTTCGGGCATTTTCTAGCCCTGACAAGTTCACAGGCATCTTCCTAGCCCTAACGTGCTTCCGGGCTTTCCCTAGCCCTAACGAGCTTACGGACATTTCCTAACCCTAACGTGCTTCCGGGTATTCTCTAGCCCTAACGACCTCATGGGCATTTTCTAGCTCTGACGTGCTTCCGGGTTTTCTCTAGCCTTAATGAGCTCACGTGCATTTTCCTAGCCCTGACGTGCTTCCAGGCATTCTCTAGCCCTAACAAGCTCCTTGGCCTTTTTTAGCCTTATCGAGTTTTCGGGCATTTTCCTAGCACTGACGTGCTTCCGGGCATCTTCTAGCCCTTACGAGATCCTTGGCCTTTTCCAGCCTTATTGAGCTTCCAGACATTTTTTAGCCCTGATTGTACTCCAAGCATTTTCTTGCCTCGACCAGCCCTAATGAGCTTACATGCATTTCCTAGCCCTGATGTGCTTTCAGGCATTCTCTAGCCCTAACGAGCTAATGGGCATTTCCTAGCCCTGAATGGCCTGGTGATTGCCTTATGGCCTTTCTTTGTTTGTGTTTCTGCGGTCCAACACTCAAATTATGGTCTGGCTGAAGTTGTCTTGTAGCCTGGCATGAGATGCCTTGCTAGGCGGGACTGATATCCGAATGGCCTTGTGACCCTTTATTGGGGCTAACTCCCGGATCGCTTGGGGGATTCTCGCCTTGTGACCTGACATGAGATGCCTTGCTATGCGAAACCAATGCCCGGATGGCCTTGTGACCCTTTATTGGGGCTAACGCCTAGATCGCTTGGGGGATTCTCTCCTTGTGACCTGATATGAGATGCCTTGCTATGCGAAACCAACGCTCAGATGGCCTTGTGGCCTTTTATTGGGGCTAACGCTCAGATGGCCTAGCGAATTTCCGCCTTGTGGCTTTTGTTCTTGTCTCCACGTTTTCATCCATCCAGCGTTTCTGATTTTCCTATCATAAAAGAATGCATCTTAATTTTATAACATTTTCATAAATTATAAACATTTTTCTAAGGATAAAATAAAAGACTCAATCATCTGACTTGGCCAATTTCAAAACTTAGAGTTCGATCCAAGAGTTGAACATCTCTGACATTCTTCTTATCACTACCCTATCAACACTTAGTCTCCCTGCAATTACGTGAATAACCTCCACTGGTTCACTGTCAGGGGTGGTTTTGGAAATTATTATCTAGAGCTCAGGCCCTGAAAAGATTGTAACTAGAAGCAAGATGACAACGTTTTGTTCTTGATAATGAAACGGTATAGAGAGGATGGCCTAAGCAAACCTGTGCAGAGAGGCGGACCTCCTTTTTTTCCATTTTTCTTTTTCTTTTTCTTTTTTATATACAACACACCTGTTATATATTATCATTTCTTCTTTTCTTATTAGCTAGCACCAACCATCAATATTTTTTACTCTTTTTGATGAACTTTTGAAGTGTGTCTTTTCTTATTAGCCTATCGATCTCGTCTTTCAGCTGCTAGTACTCCTCCGTTGTGTGTCCATTGTCTTCATGAAAATGATAGTATTTAGTCTTATCTCGCCTTTCAGCTTTCTTAGGGTTGAGATTAGGAGACTATCTAACTTCCTTATCATTTTTTCTAATTCACACTAAAATACGTGTCTGTGAGTCACTCATTAGAGTGTAATTCTTATACTTACCACGGTCATTCCTTTCTTGGGAGACTGAGTAACACTTGTGGTCTCCCCCACATCCTTGTCTCTCTGGGTTTTAGTCTTGCTTTTTTGCTCGTACTTTGGTCCTCTTTTTGTCTTTTCTGGTACCTTTGAACAGCCCATACCGGCTTCCAGTCGATGCCCTTCGGGGCATCGTTTGATGACTTTCCTTCCTTAAACTTGTCTTTGGACTGCGGCTGCATTGCCCCTATCCGAGTTCTTGAAGTATCAATGGAGACTTCCTCCCATCTCTTGGGAGCCATGAGTGACACCTCTTCTCGAGTTTTGTATTGCTCAAAAATAACTTGCAACCTTCTGACATACTGGAGTATTTGATCAATACTCAGATTGTTGGGATCTACTTTTCTGATCATAGGGTGGTGTGTTTTGACCACTATTAGAAGTTAAAGATATGATAGCATCCTCATCAGTAGTAACCTTAGCACTAACTCGTGAATTGTCGACCATTTTGAGAGAAGAAAGAAAGATTTCTTTCCAGGAGAAAAAGGAATAAGAGACCAGGTTTTAATTCAAATGAACAAAAAGGATTCAATGGATCTCTCGGCAATAGAACCAAATGATGTTGCTCAAACCAAATTGAGGATGTAGCCGGAATAGAGTTGTGTTGTGATTAGCTAATCCTATAAGATAGAGAAAGTGAGGTGATAGGTACTCATGGCAGCCACTCCGACGCTCAAGTCAATAAACTGGAGAAAATGATAAATGAAGAACTTGATAGTATTTGTACAAGAGAATTGCATACCTTTGATTCTGTGATTGTTTTCCATTTATACTGTAAGAAGGTGGGGATAAATATAGTATTTCCTGATGATCCAACAATAATATAGCCAGTTTGTGGGTAAAGGATCGTCACCGGTTAATTGGTCGTGAATCCTATGATCGCAGGCATAAAGGGTATCCACCGGATTGTAGTTGTTAACCGTAACTTCCTTATGGAGCCTCACCCTGAAGTTGAGAGGGCAAGTCTATCTGACCTGTTCTAAGGCTGGATCTTCTTTTCTCTCGGTTCCGGAGCACCATAGTCGTCTAGGCCTTTCTTTCTGCGGGTGGGATAGCGTATTATTTATCATATCCTTGCCACGTAGTCCTGTCTTATGGTGATAACTCATTGCCTACTTTAGATGATTGTTGTGTAGCATCAAAAATAAATAACTTATAAAAAGTGACAAATACAAGTGAATGTATAGGTATTATTTGTAACGACTCGGAAACCGGACTGCTACCGGCGCTAGGATTCAGATTGACTTAAGGTCGCCGGAACCCGTAGCAAACCTACTGTACATCCTGTTACACCTGATAAAATCCCATACATGATCACAAGATATAATAAAAATATAAACATCCCATGAACTAAGGCTCGACCTGTGCATGCATCAACACTGAAAACATAAACTCATACTAGAGCTCTCATCAAATGCTCCAGTATGGTAAACATCACATGCCTCAAGCTTAGTTCAAACATAACTCCTACTTAAAACTTTTACATAAGAATCATGTAAATAGGGATTACAAGGCAAACACTAGGGCAAAGCACAATTTTAAAACCATAAAAATATTACATGTCCACATCTACACTATTACATTAGACTATACCAGCAATTATGCTGACTTCCCCAAGCTATCTTTGACCCTGCAAACCTGGGGTTAGGGGAAAGGGATAAACTACAAGAGCCTAGTGAGCATAACATAAAAACAGTCTAATAAATATATGCTCGTATAAAATGCATCACAACACAAACAATTCACATCAAGATGGACTTGTCACCAGTAACCCTCTACATATTCCAATAGTGCCCGGCCCTCGATGGGAGCTCATAAGGACTTCCTCTTAAACATATCACAACATATCCATAATGCCAGGGGCGTAGAATGGACAGCCCTGGTCTTTCCATATCCGTCATAATATATCATACTCGAGGGCTAGTGGGTCATCCAACATCCATCCACATCAAGAATAAATCATGCAATGCATCATATTCGTGATTTCTAATGCAAACAACCTAATGCATATACATGGCATCCGTGATGCATGAGTATGCTTAAAAAGTTTAAATCTTTTAGAATAATAGATCAGTTCAGTTCTACTCACCTCTGGCTGACGCTCGCCTAACACTGACGCAATTATTTTACTGCAGGCCTCTACGGTCTCCCAGATCCGATCCTACACAGATGGACTCCAATGAGGGACCAAATATAACTTTTACAAGACTCTAAACAACTCTCCAAAAACCTCCTAAAATATACCAAAGCATGCATACAAAACAAGCAAAAGAAAGCTGGGTAGGGGACTTTCGGCAGCAAGTTCGGCGGCCGAAGGTCCCTTACAAATTCGAAAGTCAGGAACTTTCGGGAGCAGGTTTGGCGGCCTAAACTCCACACAGATCCGAAAGTTAGGGACTTTCGGAGGTAGTTCGGCGGCCTAAACTCCACATAGATTCGAAGGTTGGGACCTTTAGAGGCAGTTTAGGCGGCCAAAAGGCTGCATTCACAAGCAGGTTCGGCGATCGAACCTGGATTCTCCAGCAAGGCAGAATCCGATTTTGCCCTATGCACACATCCACCAAACACTCCAATCCTCACACCCAACTACTTATAAACATTTATACTCACTCAACATGCATAAGGGACATAAAAACTAGCCTAATCCCCAACAAGCAACAACAAAAACAACACAAGAGAAAACATTCATTATCAACCTAATCCAAATCCTAAAACTCTAGATTTAACCCTTAACCCCTTCTTAAAACTTATTTAAAACATATGAAAAGCGAAGATCTAAACTTACCTCTTAGATTCACAAAGGTGACAACGACCCCAACTTGGAGATGAGGTAAAACGGTCTCCGGAGGTCTCCAAGGTTTAAAAACTTAGATTTAAGCTCAAATATTCAAAAATGAGGGAAAACTCATGAATTTTTTAAGAGATTTGAAGGAAAAACAATAAGAGCAAACAAGGGAGGGCTAGGACTCACCTCTGCCCGAAAATAGAGAGAAAGCTCTCTCATTTTCGGGCTGAAGGTCTCTTATAGGGGGCAGAAGAAACCACCTTCGGCGGGTGAACAAGATGGTCCAGCGGCAGCATGGAGAAACCACCTTCGGCGGGCGAACAAGATGGTCCAGCGGCGGCATGGAGAAACCACCTTCGGTAGCCGAACCTGAGATTTTCCTTCAAAACTCTTTTCTTTCTTTTTAACACAAAACCCAAAAATTTTTGGAATTTATTTTATAAAAACCTTATTTTACCCTTCTAGAGAGATTCCAGCTTCGAGATTCCGGTCTCCAACGAAGATTCCGTCGGAAGATTGAAATTCCGACACCAGAACTTAGCCGGATATTAGATTATTTATTGAAAACTTACTAATTAAAGTATATTATAGTCATTTTAATTATTAAAATTATATTTAATTTCAATTATATATAATAAAAAAATTACCTAGGGATGCAAATATCGTAGTTTCTTTCAAATAGGTAAGGAAAGAAAAAGAAGGGTTGAGTTTCGGTTTTGTCGTTCTGATTTCTTTTTCATTATCGTCATCTTGTTTTGATTCTCTCTATTAATTGCTTAGTTTATATTTTATTATTATTTTTTTCCCTGCTCCTTTCTTCTTGTTTTGTTTTTATTCTTCTTGGCTCTATCGTCGGAGATGAATGATTGTCTTTTCTTGCTTGGTGTATTTATTTTCATATAAGTACGATTCTAGAAAAAAATTTCTTTGCTTGATTTGGAGGATACTTTGATATTTTTCGACAACTTGAGAGAGGGCTTCTGAATTATATCTCGTCGACATTTTGAGATAGCATCGGTCCTCTTGATGGTTTTGCTTTCATTAGTTGTTTTTTGCTAAGCTCTGGCACGACTCTCTCTTATTGTGTTTTGATGATTATTCTTGGAGCTTATGTTCTTACATGTCTGCATTTTTTTTATTTTTTAATTGCTTGGTTTTGATTCTGTTTCTCGATTGTTTTTACTTTGCCTATCATGCTTGGAGCGATTATGATAGTGTAATGTACTGCGGTGATAGAGTTGGAGGAGTATGTGATATCAATGTGGAGTTATGTTTTCTAGGTTGGTGTGCGTTGATTTATTATTTTTTAATTTAGTTTGATACGAGTTTAGTGTTTTGGTTTGATTTGATTTCAATTTGAGGCTTAGAATGATTTGTGTACCCTATCCGTTCGCCTTCTTATAGATTTTGTGAAATGAACTATCTATGGCATTGATAAAAAAAAAAAAAAATTATAACATATTAATGTTATTTATATTTTTCTAATGACTTAAACCTAACACAACATTCAATATATTAATAATTATTTATAACTTTATGGTCAAACCTAAGTAAACTGGCTACTAATTTGGGAAGGCAAGAGGAGTAGAAATAATTTTATTATAAAAATCAATTTATAATTTTATGGAAAAGAGGATGTTTCACTTAAGTTAAAAAATTAATTTATGATTTTTATATATTTATAAATTAATCCAAACTTATTCAAAATTTTAATTAATTATATGTTTAATATGATACTTATAAATAATTACAATAAATTTCATATGTTCGATATAAAAAAAACTTATAATTATATAAATTTTAGATTTATGTTAATTTAAATTTATAATTTTTAAAATTTTGAATAATTATATATTTGATTATAATACTGATTTGTAGTTACTATATATACAATCGATATATCCAATAAAAATGATAAACATATTTATCTTTAAATTTTTAAAAAGAGTATTAAATAAAACATGTGATTAATTTTAAAAGTAAAAAAAGAAAAATTTAAAAAGAGTATTAAATAAAACATGTGATTAATTTTAAAAGTAAAAATAAACATTATTTATGAAAATAATACTTATAAACATTAAGAAAAAAGCTAGTTTCCAAATTTTACTTTTTTTTTCCCTTGTAAAATCTAATTAAATTAATTTGATCAAGAAAAATACTCTAAATATGGTTTCACATTAAGACTAAGAGTTAAAGAAATACTTTAAAGAAAAAAAAATATTTGTCATCAATAAAAATACACATAAGAAGCAGGTACACTGAATTTAGTACAATAATGGCAATGCACAAATTTCATTTTTTATAATAAATTAAATTAAATTAAATTAAATTAAATATCCCATTCCTTAAATAATATAAATTATTAATTTAAACACCAATAATGAGTGGTAACAAAAAAGCTTTAAATATAAATAAAATAAATAAAATAGAAACTACGATAAGACCAAAGAGAGAGAGGATGGGCAAATGCAGAGAAAATGAAATGGAAATTGAAAGGAAGGACCAAGGAGAAGGTAGGTTCCTTGCATTCAACGCATCTATGGTTAACCTTTAGGTTTGGGTTCGGATTTAGGTTTGAACTTTGGTTCGGAGTTTTGTATTGACTTGTTTGGGATAAGAACGACCTCCACTCTCTCTCTCCTCTTTTAAGTTTATTACATTGCTGCTTCTCTCTATAGAACAACAGCCGCCTCTCCTCTTCTTCTCTCTGTGAATATATTGTATAGCTTTGCATTCTCTCTCTCCCTCTCTCTCACATTAGAGCCAATACACACTCATTTACTCCTTAATACAAGCAGAGTGCTCTGTTTTTCATAAGCTTCATTCAAGCTGGCGATCGAAAATCAGGAAACCACTATCAAGCCTAGAAATAGGAGAATCATGGTATAATTTTTCATCTGGGTTTTCTTAAAATTCTCTCTTTTTTACTTGATTTGAGTCAATAGCCTTTGTTTGATTGAATGCAGCTTTCTTTATCGTTCTTTATTATTATTATTTTCATCGAATGTTTGGTTGACTTGATTAAAAACTATGGTGTTTGGTATATGTTTCAGTTCTAATGAACTTCCTTAATGGTTTTTGATGGCCTGTGTAGGGTGCCGGAGGACCTGAAGAAGACGACGACGACAACAGGTGGCCGAAGTGGCTAAGGCCTCTGCTAAAGGAGAGCTTCTTTGTTCAATGCAAATTGCACGCTGATTCCCATAAAAGTGAATGTAATATGTATTGTATGGATTGCATGAATGGGGCTCTCTGCTCCCTCTGCCTAGCCTACCACAAGGACCATCACGCTATTCAGGTGAAGTAATTGTCAATTAATTCAATCATTCTTCATTTCAAACCTATTTTTGGCATATGGGTTTAATCCTCCCTTTTATATTTTTTTTTCTCTTTTGTCTATATATGTGAATCCTCTGTTTTTCAATCCTTTTATGGCATTTGGATTCAATGCGTTGAGTTTCTTGTTTCTCAATTGAGTTCGTTTTTCATTCCCTTTTGTGAAAATGAGGTTTTCTCAGTTTTGATTTTCATATTGTGAAGTGTAGGTCGTACTTTACCAGAATCAGGCTTTTTTTTTTCCCTTAATTTTTCTGAGTGTCCAAACTGGGCATTCTCTGTTAAATTAAGTTTCATTTCTTAGAAAGGCTCGGATGTTTCATTCCTACCCCAGAATTACATGGGATTTCTTCTTTCTGAGATTGATTTGTATTTTCCTGGAACCAAAAGAAAAAGTCGTGAATCTGGAATTGTCTAACGCTTGATATTTTCTTTGTGAATTGCAGATAAGGAGGTCCTCATACCATGATGTGATAAGGGTATCAGAGATACAGAAGGTGCTGGACATATCTGGTGTCCAGACTTATGTGATCAACAGTGCGAGAGTTGTTTTCTTGAATGAAAGGCCTCAGCCTAGGCCTGGCAAAGGTGTCACCAACACCTGCGATGTCTGCGAGCGAAGCCTTCTTGATTCCTTCCGTTTCTGCTCCCTTGGCTGCAAGGTATATATAATATCATTTGTGCCTTTCTTTTTATTGCTTTTCTGTTTGTTTCCTGAGAAAATGGTGGTAATGTGGAGTGAAAAAGGGGAATTTAGACCATTATGTTCTCTCTTTGTTTTTTTTTCTGCAAGGGCATTGAAAGTTCAACTTTTGTGTGTTTATTCATTTATGTGGTTAAAGTGAGTTTGACTTTTATTAGGCTGTACAGTATCTACAGAACTTTCTGCTATTTTCCCACTATTTCTTATCAACCAAACTGATTACAAGTGTGAAAAAGTTGAATTGGATTTCTGGGTTAATCAAGTTTGGTTTGACAAGTGACTCTTGTTTCTCATTGGATGGCAATTTCTTATGGGGTTGATCATATTTCTTAGTAGATATAATTGAAATGGTGAACCTGTACTTGATTGCATATTTTTTATTAGAATTTCTTAATAATCAAAATGGTCATCCATTGCAGCTTGCTGGCACATCAAAGAATTTTCAGAAGAAGAAGAAACAACAAGCAGTAATGAAGTCGGATTCTGAGGATTCTTACAGCAGCAGCCGCCATGGTAGATACAAGAACAACGACAAAGAGCGAAGCTTCTCTCCCTCAACGCCGCCTCCGACTTTGGTTAGATACCAAACTGCCAAAAGAAGAAAGGGAATCCCCCACCGCGCCCCGTTCGGAGGGCTGACCATAGAATACTAGCTAGTAGCTATAGTACTTTTTATCAGTTAAGCAATCCACTTGATATACTAACCCAATGCTGGAGCTTCTCTTGGCCAGCATGGGAGGTTTAGTGCTCATCACTAGTAATGTGTACATAGAAGCAGCAGCAGCAGCAGCAGAAAATAGAAGTGGCAAAGTCGGAGAAAAGGACAATAAAATAAAGGATGGGGACTGAATGGCAAATAATAAAAAGTAGTCTTTGTAGTGTAAAAGAACATAGTTTGGGTTTTAGAGTGATTATACATAAGTTTTGGGGAAAAATTGTAAATATTATTATCGTTTTTGGTGGGTTTTTCATGTCTGTATCTTTTGTTTTTTCTTTTTATTTTCTAGGTAGTGGAAGTGGAAAGAAAATGTGTAATGATATGAAATGAAAATAAGAGATTGTTGTGTCCGTGTCTGCAATGCGTGTGCGTATTTTCCATATTTAGAAAATGAAATTATTTTTGTTATGGCTTGGAATCTGACGCGTGCGGGTTGAGTTTGACAGTGGTTGTTCTGCTATTCTACGTGTTGAAGTATGATTGGTTGTAGGCAAACCCACTTGTGTATTTGATTCTGAAAATCATAAAAGCAGGTGAGCCGCCCACCTATGTGTCGTGTGTGCGGTGGCCGGTGGTCAAAGTTGCTCGTGTGGGGCTCAATAGAAAGTGTCCTGCTACGTCATCTCTCTTTTGATGCAATATTTAAAACCCATTCTAGAGGATCCACGCCATCATGCTTTGTTTTTTTCAGCCATGCGGAGAGATTTGTATTAAAAGCTCGTAGAGCCAATATAAAAGATAATAAACTCACCATCTCAGCCAATTCAGAATCCCATAGAAGACTCAATCCAAAACTACCAGCTCAGACCATCTCCAATCCGATACACTATGTTTTTTCACTATTTTCAATTCTATACACCATTCTTTTTCACTATTTTAATGTAAAATATTAAAATTATGTAATATTATTTTCAACTTTTTATATTATTTTTAATATAAAAAATATTTTATTTATATTTTTCTCTCTTTAATATTATATTATTTATTTTACTTTAATTTTATTTATATATTCTATTCAAAAAATTCATATAATTTTATATACTTACTCTAAATATTTATATATTTTACATTTTCATTTAATATTTAAATATTTAATTATATTATAAATAAATAAAAATATATTAATTTTAAAAATATAATAATTAAATATTAATTATAAAAAATATTACTTAAACATTAATTATAAACATACATTAATTAAATATTAATTAATAAATTAAAAATAAAATAAAAAAATATAAATTTTGAATTATATTATAAATTTAAAAAAATAAAAAATATAAATTTTAAATTATATTATAAATTAAAAAAAATAAAATTACTATATTGCCATGCTATATTTGGCGTGATACTATAACACAACACTAAAATTTCATAAGATTTTGGTGTTGCGGTGGAGATGTTAAAACATGGCCTAACCTTAATATAATTTTTGAAATATTTAGTGCAAATATATAATTATTAACTGTGGATGATAGTGGTAGAGAAAAGAGAGAGAAGAGATGGTGGTGGCCAAAGAAAGAGGAAGGAGTGGCTAGAGAAGGGGATAGTGAACAAAAGAGGAAGAATAGAGAGAACATCTGTCTCTGTACCATATGTATATATATATAAATTTGTAGTTTTTAAAAACTAAAAAATTGAAATTTTATTTTATTTATTACACTAAGTAAAATCAATATTACTTTTATTAATTAGTTAAAAAATTAATTAGCTATAAAATAATTCAAACAAAATTTTAGAATTTAGTTATAATTGATAAATATCAAATACAATAACTTATTATAAGATTTTAAGCTACTTCTATAATCCCGGATAAAATAATATTTTAGTTAGAATATATATTTATACACGTTATTTTATTTAATTTTTAAATTAAAATTATAATCTATTTAATAACTGAACAAAAAATAAAAAGTTAATTACACATATTATTGACTATATTTTAAATTTCATGCCCTCTAAATTTTTTATAAATGGATAAAGTTGAACGAGTATAAAATTATTATTTTACAAAATTTTACTCTTATTTTTATTATTTATTTAATGTTTTATTTCATTTACTTTTTATCCATATTAATTATTTATTATTATTTTAAGTACTTACATGCAAAATAAATAAACAAACCCGTCTAAAAAGGAAAATGTCTAACCAAATGAACAAAGGGTCAAAGGAAATCTTTTGATGGGCTTAGAAGCAAATTGGACTTAGACTTTTAATATGCGGTTAATAAGTGATGTAGCACAATAATCGTTCAAAATAAGTCATAAATTGTCACGATAAAATAGAATTACATGGTAAAAATCTAATAAGCTGATATGTGGTCTTACCCGTGAAAGGAAATATCCGAACACCGTAACACTCGGTCCTTTACCAAAACTCGTTCCCTCCTAAAGAGGTAGAGTATTCACATAAAATTACCATTAGCTGGTGTAATCTAGCAGATCCCTATTATACCTATAATCACGGGATCACCGATCAATTAACTAGTGAACTCTCCTATCAATTAGCCAACACCGGCTAGATTTCTAGAAAATACTATAATTGTAACAGCTCGAAAACCGGTACCCCTCTGTAACGGTCCGAACCATCACTGGCACTAGGATCTAGATCGGCTTAAGGCCGCCGGGACCCGTAGCAAGCCGACTATACTCTCTATGTACCTGATAAATCCCATACATGATAAAAAATACTCAACAATCCTGTAAAACTCTCCAGGCTTAACTACTGCTACTCAGATATGCAAATCTGAAATGGCCCTCAGGGCCTATACCAGTGACTACTATCTGCTGTGGGTCAAGGGATTGAAACCCTTTTAATCTGTAACACAATCCACTGGTATCTCATCAAAGCCATACATTAAGCCTGATACACACATTTCTCATCAAGAAACGTAAAACAGGATTCATGTACAAAGGGATAAATCATACACCATACTAAGGTAAAGACACTAGGGTAAAGCACAATTCTATCCATGATCTGATAGTACATATCTATACATTACATTACAACTAATCTTTTATTTACATCATGTCCACTACGCTATTACAAACATACATTCATGCATATCTTTCTTTACTCTTGCTGACTCTGATTTCCCATAGCTATCTCGAAACCTGCAAAACTGGGGTTAAGGGAGTGGGATGAGCTCTATAGCCCAGTGAGGAGGAACAATAAAACAATTCATTAATTACATGCTTTCATGAAATGCATCACAGCACAAACATATCATCTCACGGATGAACTTGTCACCAATAGCCCTCTACAATATGTCATAATATGTCCCACTGTGCCAAGGAGACTAGGTCATCACCTGGACTTCTCTGATCTGTCTCATATCATAACATGTCCCACTGTGCCAAGGAGACTAGGTCATCACTTGGACTTCTCTTATCTCTGATCTGACAGGCTGTTTGTCTATCTCATAGTACCAGGAGCGACCTGGACTATCCAGGAGCGACCTGGTATGGCTATCTCATGCCATATCTCAACTCATAGTCTCTGATCTCATATCAAGGGCTAAGGATCATCCAACATTCATCCACACAAATATCATCTTATGCAATGCATCATATTCGTGAATTCTAATGCAACACAACTTAATACATAACATGGCATTTTATGATGCATGGATCATGCTAGAACTGTGTCATTTCTCAAGTTAAGATATGAAGTTTAGTTCCACTCACCTATAGCCACTGCTTGGCTAACTCTAGGCCACCTCTAACTCTGATGCAGGTACTACTGCTAAACACCTCGGTTTCTCGGGTCCAATCCTACAATGGAGGACTCAAATGAGGTACCAAACATACTCTATACAACTGAAAATAACTCTTACTCAATTCCCCAAAAACCCTCTAAAACCTCCTAGAACAATCATAGAAATCATGCAAAGGAAGGCTGAACAGAGCATCTTCGGCGGCACCTTCGGCGGCCGAAGGCTCCCTCCAGAGACGAAAGTCAGGCATGTTCGACGGCCGAATCCTCCTTCGGCTGCCGAACCTGAGTTCATCCAGAACTCAGCTTCGTGCACAAGGACGCCTTCCAGTCCTTCCAATCCCTGCTAAGCTCTCACCACATGCAACTAACCTCTCAAAACATGCACAAACACTTCTACTAGCTCATAGGGGCTGAAAACAAGTTCAAAAACCCAAAAAAACCTAACATCATACACATCAAACATGCACAAAGGGTACATAAACCCTACGATGCACAACTCATGCATAAATTCCCTTTTCCCTTCATAAAACTCATCTAAAACATTTTAAAAGCTGAAAATCAACACTTACCTCTTGAAGAACAAAGGCTGGTGTGATTCAAACTC
Source organism: Manihot esculenta (assembly GCF_001659605.2). Classification (NCBI taxonomy): domain Eukaryota; kingdom Viridiplantae; phylum Streptophyta; class Magnoliopsida; order Malpighiales; family Euphorbiaceae; genus Manihot; species Manihot esculenta. Next base: position 31,209,232 of record NC_035175.2, read on the forward strand.
GAAGATATGGAGATTCAAACTCCAAACTTCTCCAAGCTTTCAAACTCTTCCAAAACACATAACACTTACTTAACACTTGTTTAACTTTGAAAGATTAGAAGAAAAACCATAAAAACAATCCAAGGAGATCAAGAACTCACCTAGGCAAAAAAGAGAGAAGAACCTTCTCCATTTTCTGGACTCGGTGCCCTTTATAGATGAACAACCGCCTCAGCTTCGGCAGCCGAAACTGCATGCACAATCATGCAACGTTCGGCGGCCGAACTTGAACTTCGGAGGCCGAAACCCTGCAATGTTCGGCGGCCGAACTTGCCCTTCGGCAGCCGAAGCACTTGTGCCCTTTGGTCTTTTCTCTTCAAAACTCAAGTCCTTTTCCATTCTAAACCTTTAAAATACTTAAAACATTTAAGAAAACCTTTCTCTTACCCTTCTAGATACCTCTGACATCCTCGAATTCCACCGGAAGGTAGAAATTCCGATGCCTGATCTAGCCGGGTATTACATTCTTCCCCCCTTTAAGAACATTCGTCCTCGAATGTTTCAAACAAATAAACATGCAAGTAAGCAATCAAGGAAAGTCTAAAACCTTCCTCTGAGAAGAGACACAGATACTACTGACTCGTAACTTCTTGATCTGCGTCCATACTCTACATTGACTGTTTATCACTCCTGCCGGTACACAACCGACTTAATTCTTTTCTTTCAGACTACTGACTTTCCCTTCTCTTTGGCTCTTCTAAGCTTTATTCACACTACTCTGGCTACATTAACCTTTGCTTCTCTTTACTCAACCCGGTCACAGGAACAACAACTTTAAGGAAATTCTAAATGAACTTCCTATTACTTCAACTTTCTACTTACTTCAGAAACCTTATTGTGACACATCATGATTCAAACAGACATGCCTCTTAATTGAACTCATATTACAGACCTTGGCCTCTATGCCGTGTTCTCGTAGAGTCTGCAACATCTTTATTAGACAATGGGCATGCTTCTCTATGTTTTCTTCTTCTTTTTCTTTTTGAACTACTCTACGCATCCGCTGCGCACTCTGGTCTTTGTCTTTCTCTATCCATCTCTACTCAACTGCTAAACTGACTTTTCTCTACCTCTCGACATATAGTTCCCGAATCTCAGATCTATCATCCATAGATCATCAATCCTACATGGAAACACCTGTCCTTGGTAGTGATTTTGTTCAACTGCTCACAGTCGTTATAAAATCTCAAGGTTTCATCCTTCGTTTCTCACAACGACACTGGAACATTCCAGGGTGAGGTACTAGGTCGGATACAACCTTTATCTACCAAGCTTCTTTGTACTATTCTGACTATTCTCTCTCTGCAGGTGCCATCCTGTAGGGTATAAGGAAAGAAATGGTCCGCGTCCAGACACCACTTCTATTCCAAACTCAAACTCCCTGACAGATGGTAAACCTGACAGCTCGTCTGGGAAAACCATCTAGGACTCACCAGCTACAGACATTGAGGCTGATTCCCTGATCTGACTACTAAACTCGCTCACAAGAGCTAGAACCCTCAGACAACCTTTCCTGTGTAAACTAGGAGCCTGTTGGGTTGACATCAAACGTCTAGGCACCTATACTCTGTCCCCTCCAAGGACTACCTCTGATCCGTCCAGCACTCTGAACTCTCCTACCTTGTCTTTGCAGACATAGGTAGTACAATGAGTAGCTAGCCAATCCGCCCTAGAATGACATCAAATAGTCAACTCTAGAACCATAAGGTCAGCTGGATAGCATCTACTCATCACAAACTCTGAACCGACTGACTGATTCTGCCTCAGATGGATCACACTCGGGTCCACTAACCCAGAGAAAACACTCTAGGCCCAGAAGTCATCAAACCCACTCTATCAACAACTCACTCAAAGCAACAAGGAAAGAGAAACACTAGGGTTCAAAACAAACAGTATACACATCCGAACATCTACAAGTGAACGTACCTGACGTCACCGTGTTCGATGTGATAGCCTCCTGCTGAGTCAGGTTGACGATCCGAGCCAAAGCTAACGGAACTTCCCTCGGGAATCTACTAATGGAAAGGCCAACCCTTTCCTCTGCCTCAACCGCCACATAATCCCAGACTAAACTGAAATCTCTTTCTGAACTTATACTTATTCTTACTCTTTTCTTCCTCTGTTCTACTCTAGTTTACTTACTCTTCTCTTTTTCTTATTTTGATCTATTTCACTTACTTCTCTCTTACTTACTTTTATTCTTTTCTTACTCTTCTCTTCTATTTCTTACTCTGTTCTCTGAATTATTTCTTATACTTGAGGGCTGCACTCGGAGATGAGAGATCACTCTCCCTATACCTGGATAAAATCCAAGGCCATAGTTCCTGGCTTACTAACCTCTAGCTACTACTCGTTTGGCTTTTACTATCTCTCTCACTCTACTGGTGCTATCCTGCAGAGAAGACGAGGACTGGTTCTGGGTCTCCTATATCCCATTCTATTCTCTTAGCAGGTGGTAAACCTGGTGACTTGTCTGGGACAACGTCTAAAACTTTTCTCTGGCTGCGGGCACTAAAACTGGTTCCCCTCCTGATCTGCCTAACTGCTATGCTCTCTGACACAAGCGAGAAACCTCTGATACCTCTCCTGAACAGCTTAAGAGCCTATAGGGCTGATATCAAATTCCAGGCATCTCTACACTGTCCCCTCAACAAACTACCTGTGATCCACCCTGATCTCTAAGCCTGACTACTCTGTCTCTGCTATCTAAGGCAGTACTATGAGTAGCTAGCCCATCCACCCCTAGAATGACATCATACAATCACTCTAGAACCACGAGGTCAGCTGGAAGGCACCTACTCACAACTAGCACTGAACTCAACTGGCAGACTGACTCTGCCGCTGATGGATCACACTTGAGTCCACTGACCCAAAGAGGACATTCTAATCCCAGAAGCTATCAAACCCCTACTCTCTATGGCTCTCAAGGCACTAAGGAAAGCGAAACATCAGAGTCTCTAATAGCAGACACATCAAAACATATGGAAGTGAAAAGTACCTGTCACCGCCATGTCCGATGTGTGAGCCTCCAGCTGCGTCAAAGCAAAGATCCGTGCTGGTACTGATGGACCTTCACCTGGGGAACCTGTGGAAGAAGGAGTGATCTCGCTCCCTCTGCCTCTGCCCAACGCCATGGCTAGAGCTCCTGGCTGAGCCACTCTGTCTGAGGCTGTCTGCTGGGACTGTGTTATCAAAGTCGCGGTGGAACACTCACGTGCTATGTGCCCCTCCTGTCCGCACCTGAAACATGCTGTTGTCCCTACTAGACAGACTCCCTTGTGCGGCCTACTGCACCTCATACATCTAGAACTGTCCCAACCAGAACTCGAGCTATCGCTAAAACCCATACTAGACTTTAACCTATTCCAGAACTCTCTTTTCTTTGACCCTTTCAGGCCTCTAACTTTCTTTTTACTCTTTGCAGCAACCTCACCCGAAGGGAAACGATCAATATTCTCTGGGTAATTTTCTATACTCATGTTTTCTGTCTGCTCTAGCTGCTCAAATTCACTCTCCTTACGCTCCCTTGAGCTATCTGGAACAGCCCATCCTACAAACTCATTAGTAAACTGCTCCCAGGATAAGCTGTCCACCCTCGAGTCCACATAATGGTTGAACCATTCCCTTGCCTTCTTATATTTCAATGTGAACCCTGCCATCTGAATGGCTCTACTCTCACTGACTCCCAACTCATCAGTTATCATCTTGACCGTTCTGAGATACTCAAAAGGGTCATCACCTGTTTCAACTTAGAAACATCTAACCTTAAATAATCCATCATCTTTACCTGAACTCTCTCTTACTCTTACTCTTCTTGAAGGGTTGAACGTAGAAATGAGAGATCAACTCTCACTATACTTGGGGTTATAAAACCCGAGACCATAGCATCTCCTAGCAACTCTCTCATGCTAGAGAAGGGCATATTAACTGCTAACTATTATCTCTTCTCTAAACATCTGTCTCTGTTGCTTTCTATTCTCTATTCTCTCTTACATCAGGTTAACATCCTTGAGGGTCCAGTCCTGCTCTGACTGTATCAAAAGACCTCCTAGGGTCCCTTGATATACCCTCTCTGCTTAATCTATCTGATGTTGCCCTTTGTAGAACGGGGAGATGGGCATCCATGTCCTCATTCTCCGGCGGAGCTCCAGTCAATCTAGCAGATCGACGAGTTCCTCTCATCCTGCCTCAGAAAAGCACAACATCACACAAAAATATCATTAAATGATCCATGTGAGAATACATGAATCCACAACATATATACCACATATCAATAATGCACATGCAGCTCATCATGGCCTTTCACATTATCATGCAAGACAGGACTCCACATCCTATCCTAGTGGACATGATTTTACCTATTGTGCTTACCCTCCTATACAAGACAACGCCTCTTTCCGATGTGGGATATCTCTAGTCCTTGAACAAAGATGCTCAACACACCGTACTCTTGAGGCCCTATGCTCTGATACCAATCTGTAACGGCTCGGAAACCGGTACCCCTCTGTAACGGTCTGAACCATCACTGGCACTAGGATCCAGATCGGCTTAAGGCCGCCGGGACCCGTGGCAAGCCGACTATACTCTCTGTGTACCTGATAAATCCCATACATGATAAAAAATACTCAACAATCCTGTAAAACTCTCCAGGCTTAACTACTGCTACTCAGATATGCAAATCTGAAATGGCCCTCAGGGCCTATACCAGTGACTATCTGCTGTGGGTCAAGGGATTGAAACCCTTTTAATCTGTAACACAATCCACTGTTATCTCATCAAAGCCATACATTAAGCCTGATACACACATTTCTCATCAAGAAACGTAAAACAGGATTCATGTACAAAGGGATAAATCATACACCATACTAAGGTAAAGACACTAGGGTAAAGCACAATTCTATCCATGATCTGATAGTACATATCTATACATTACATTACAACTAATCTTTTATTTACATCATGTCCACTATGCTATTACAAACATACATTCATGCATATCTTTCTTTACTCTTGCTGACTCTGATTTCCCATAGCTATCTCGGAACCTGCAAAACTGGGGTTAAGGGAGTGGGATGAGCTCTATAGCCCAGTGAGGAGGAACAATAAAACAATTCATTAATTACATGCTTTCATGAAATGCATCACAGCACAAACATATCATCTCACGGATGAACTTGTCACCAATAGCCCTCTACAACATGTCATAATATGTCCCACTGTGCCAAGGAGACTAGGTCATCACCTGGACTTCTCTGATCTGTCTCATATCATAACATGTCCCACTGTGCCAAGGAGACTAGGTCATCACCTGGACTTCTCTTATCTCTGATCTGACAGGCTGTCTGTCTATCTCATAGTACCAGGAGCGACCTGGTATGGCTATCTCATGCCATATCTCAACTCATAGTCTCTGATCTCATATCAAGGGCTAAGGATCATCCAACATTCATCCACACAAATATCATCTTATGCAATGCATCATATTCGTGAATTCTAATGCAACACAACTTAATACATAACATGGCATTTTATGATGCATGGATCATGCTAGAACTGTGTCATTTCTCAAGTTAAGATATGAAGTTTAGTTCCACTCACCTGTAGCCACTGCTTGGCTAACTCTGAGCCACCTCTAACTCTGATGCAGGTACTACTGCTAAACACCTCGGTTTCTCGGGTCCAATCCTACAATGGAGGACTCAAATGAGGTACCAAACATACTCTATACAACTGAAAACAACTCTTACACAATTCTCCAAAAACCCTCGAAAATCTCCTAGAACAATAATAGAAATCATGCAAAGGAAGGCTGAACAGAGCATCTTCGGCGGCACCTTCGGCGGCCGAAGGCTCCCTCCAGAGACGAAAGTCAGGCATGTTCGACGGCCGAATCCTCCTTCGGCTGCCGAACCTGAGTTCATCCAGAACTCAGCTTCATGCACAAGGACGCCTTCCAGTCCTTCCAATCCCTGCTAAGCTCTCACCACATGCAACTAACCTCTCAAAACATGCACAAACACTTTTACTAGCTCATAGGGGCTGAAAACAAGTTCAAAAACCCAAAAAAACCTAACATCATACACATCAAACATGCACAAAGGGTACATAAACCCTACGATGCACAACTCATGCATAAATTCCCTTTTCCCTTCATAAAACTCATCTAAAACATTTTAAAAGCTGAAAATCAACACTTACCTCTTGAAGAACAAAGGCTGGTGTGATTCAAACTCCAAACTTCTCCAAGCTTTCAAACTCTTCCAAAACACATAAAACTTACTTAACACTTGTTTAACTTTGAAAGATTAGAAGAAAAACCATAAAAACAATCCAAGGAGATCAAGAACTCACCTAGGCCAGAAAGAGAGAAGAACCTTCTCCATTTTCTGGACTCGGTGCCCTTTATAGATGAACAACCGCCTCGGCTTCGGCAGCCGAAACTGCATGCAAAACCATGCAACGTTCGGCGGCCGAACTTGAACTTCGGAGGCCGAAACCCTGCAATGTTCGGCGGCCGAACTTGCCCTTCGGCGGCCGAACCTGCACTTGTGCCCTTTGGTCTTTTCTCTTCAAAACTCAAGTCCTTTTCCATTCTAAACCTTTAAAATACTTAAAACATTTAAGAAAACCTTTCTCTTACCCTTCTAGATACCTCTGACATCCTCGAATTCCACCAGACGGTAGAAATTCCGATGCCTGATCTAGCCGGGTATTGCAATAATTAACTTTAATTTCTTACAGTATAAAAGCTAGTGATCACAAAAATAAAGAGGCATGCTATTCTTACACAAATACTCTTTAGTTCTAAGTAATTACTTACATTCGCCCTATTCTCTCCAGTTTACTAGCTTGAGCATCAGAGTGGCTACCGTAGGCGCTAACCACCTCACGTTCTCTTTCTTGCAGGATTGACCAGTCACAACATAACTTTATTTCGACTGTATCTTTTAGTTTTATTACTGAAAAATCTACTGAATTCTCTTTGTTCATTTGGATTAAGATTGGTCTTTAATTTTCTTTTCTCTTAAAAAGAAATCTCTCTCCTTTCTTGAGATGGCCGAAAATTCTTGAGCTGCTGCTAGGGTTGCTATCAATGAGGGCACTATAATTTCTTCCACTCCTAATAGCGGACAAAATACACCTTCTATGGTAAGCGAAGCAGATCTCAATAATCTGAACAATGAGCAAATGCTACAATACATTAAAAGGTTGCAGGTTACTTTCGAGCAATACAAAGTCCGGGAGGAGGCATGATTCGTGGCTCTCAGGGGAAGGGAGAAAGTCTTCGTAGATACCCTAAGGATCCAATAGAGGCAGTCCAAACGCGACTCAAAAGGAAGGCTAAGTTCAAAGAAGAAGAGTCACCAGACGATGCTTCGAAAGAGGTCGATTGAAAGCTAATATAGGCTATTCAAAGGTATCAAAAGGAGCATGAGGAGGACTATTGGCCTAGATGATGCCTCACCCTTATTAAAAGAGATATTAGTAGAAGCCTTCCCAACTAAGTTCATGCTCCATAACTTGGGAAGAATATGATGGAACAGGAGACCCCAAGAGTCACCTAATAATCTTTAGGACGATCATGCAGCTTTAGGATGTCAATGACTTCATGTTGTGCAGAGTATTTCCATCGACACTCACAGGTTTGGCTCAAAAATGGTACCAATATTTGAGCCCAAGTTTAATTCAGAAGCTTACACAATTCACTATGTTATTTAAATCCAGGTTTATTACTTGTATACCTCCTAAAAAATTCTCCTCTGACCTGCGAAAGATCCGCTAAGGAGAGGGAGAGTCTTTAAGGAGTTTTATCTCACAATTTAATGCACAATATAGGTGGAGAAATTAAATCATGAGATAGCATGTGAAGCCTTAAAAAAAGGAACACGTAACGTCAAGTTCATGGAAAAATTCTAGAAATACATAAGGTTGGATGATGAAGTAAAGGTTAATAAGAGACGGCACACTTCAAAAGTTTATAAGAAAAATTAGAGAAGAGAGGAGATCAGGTGTTGCTGAGGTGGCTGGGGCTGACTTATCCTTTGTCCGAAATAAGCGTGATTGTGGTGGAATGATAGAACTTAAAGGACAAAACACAATTTCTTTCCTGTCATTGAGGCAGAGTAAGCCCATAGAGTTAAGTGCATGAATATCAAGAGGAAGAATATGCTCAGTAATGTGTAAATGAGTGTGCTCTATGTCAAGCAAAGCCAATCCTACAGCTAGCATAAAAATTACATAACCTAGATAGATGCCACGCCTAACATCAGAAATGCTCTTAAACTGGGAGGCTAACCAAAAACAAAAATTAAATTTACCCTTATTCAACATGCACCACAAAACGAAGAGTTCATATTTAGTCAGCTTGGTAGGATCTTTATTTTTTTCAGAAAATGTATAACAAAGGAACCTGTGAATATACCTAAGAGCCCTAGCAGGGCTCTGTATATCATTTGCTTTAGATTTACCCCCTTTAAACTCAAGTGCAGGATTCCATATTAATTTTTTATATACCAAGTTTGTATCCCAACCAGCTGGATAGTCACACAAGTAATCCAAGTATTCAGCAGTTTTAACATAATCGTTATTATAAATACCCAGATGCAGATTAAAACTCGTAATTGAACAATTTACCATTTTATTCTATAGCCTAAAATGAACAATAGGTACATTTAAATTAACATTCTGCACATCAAAAGAGAACTCAAAGGTAGCATCTTCTGGAAAACGTCTGAGTTCTCCTCAATAGTCTGGCCCTCGTCCATTTTGAAGCCTGAAACCCTCTACATTAGGTACATTCTATTAGGTAAAGATTATTCCAGGTAGAGTTTCTCCAAAAGTTTCTAGATTCCAAAAGCAGCCTTCTCATGGATCACTTTTCTGAGAATCTGATCCGAGAGACACAGAACTATCAAGTTCCTGGTCTTTCTACTCCTTTCTCTTCTTCAAAATTTGATCGGCTTCTCAATCTCTTTCTCTTTTGATCTTGCTTCTTGATCTGAGGTAATGATTGAAGCAGCCCCAAAAGATTATGAGGTTTCAGGAGTTAAAGAAAGAATTCTTTTCTAGACTAGAGTTATGGGTTTTTTTTATTCATTTTCTTCCTCAATATTCCATGTTTTTTTATCATCATTGAGAGCATCTTGCAGCCCCATGATCTAGAGACTTATCTCGATCTTTTCTTTCCAAAGCATGAAATCTCCTCTCCCATCAAACTTCTCAACATCAAGTTTCCGCATCATCAACGAAATTCTTTTCTCAACTAGACTTCAAGAAAATTGACCCCCGACGAACCTCCCCAACCGCTACCGTACTCTGATACCACTTATTATTACTGGAGGCTTAAACTCCAATCTCTAGTGAGCGACATAACAGAAAATAAGAAAATAAAGAAAAGAAAGAAAAACAGAGAAGAAGAAAGCATAGAGAGTTTTACGAGTTTGGATCGATTTTTAAGGATCATCCTACGTCTCGAAAGAGAGAATCCTTTATTCACAATGAGTTACAGAGAAGAGAACAACTACACATGAGCACAAGCTCGATTACAGATTAACAATGGTAGATAAATAACAATCACAGTGTTTTTTACTTTACGCACTTTTTCACACCCAAAAATAGAGGGACGTCTACTCCTTAAACAGCAGACTTAACAACCTTGGCCCCTCATGAAAAAGACTGAAAAACCCCTCAATTCTTTTAAATAAAGGCGGAAAAATAAAATGCCATCGTTCCTCTTAATCCTCTCCAACGTTCTGAACACATTAAAGAATTCATGCTTTCTAAGCTTCAAGGCATTTTAAACTTCCAAGCATTCTCGCTCTGTGCGAGTCTTCAGGCTTCCGGGCTACTCTCGCCCTCCATCCTCTGGGCTTCCAAGCTATCAACCATTAGAGAGACTTTGAGCCTTCGGGCTTTTCCTTCTTGTCTTGCAAGCTTATGAGTATTTGATCTCTCCTGGACAACTGGCCTGCCTTGATAAGCATCCGGGCTCCACCAGTCCTGCGAGCATCAAGTAGGTTGGCCCTTTAGCAAACCACCCCGTCATAGGGGTGAGCAGTATTCGGTTCAAACTGAATAAATTGACCGAATCAAATTAATTCGAAAATTCGATTCGATTTTTTATATATTTCGATTCGGTTCGGTTTTTAATTTTAAAATATCGGTTATTTCGATTCGATTCGATTTTGATCAGAAAAAAATCAAAAAAATCAAACTGAACCGATATTTTTAATAATATAGAGAGATTATATCATATTAAGATTAAAAATATTTTAAATAAATTTTAAAATACTAAAAATAAAGTGTAAAAAATAAAAAAATTATTAAAAATTCAAACCGACTAAACCGAATTGAATTGAACCGAATCAGACCGGTTCGATTCGTTCAGCTTTCTGATCAAAATTGATTTGATTCAGTTTTTATAAATAATAAAATTTTAATTTTTGGTTTATTCGGTTTGATTCAATTTTAAACCAAATCGACCGAATGCTCACCCCTGCCCGTCAACAGGTCGTCACACCTCATCAACATGTCTGATCATCCGCTAAGTCATCTACTGGTTGTTTGATCTCTCTATTTTTATCTAGAAGTTCCGAACTTTTTTAAAAAATTTGAGCACCAATCCTTCAATAACATCGGTAAATATTCTAGAATAAACACCTATTTCAAATAAATCAACAAAAAAATTTAGATGGTTTTAACAAAACCATCACTATAAAATAACCATGGTCTCCTTCATAAAAACCGCTAAATTCATTGGCTTCTGGATACATCTATCATATTTAACCTGATATTTAAGGATTCATTTTCTTCAAAAGAAAAGTCCTGAAAATTGATTTTCCATATCTTAGCTAGGAGTGTGGAAATAAAGTCACAGTTAGAATACATAGGCATTTAATCAAACAGGCTATAAGCACATAAAGCATAGAAACATTCAACTAATAACTTGCAGAAAACACATCAAATTGACTTGTAATTTTGCAATTATATTAACCAAGAAAAGAAAGCTTGCGATTCTTTAAGCTCAATCAAAGATCAATGCATTAATTTTAATTATTAACACATCAATTTCAGGATATAATTAGGAATCAAATGATTTATGATGAACAATTTGATTGAATTCAAGAAAAGGAAAAAAGGGGGAAAAGCTTTGATGGTGAGAGAGGAAAGAAAGAGAGAAGAATATTGAGATTTTTTAAATTATTTTATTATATTTTATTAATTATAATTTAATTGTTATTTAAAAATTTTAAATTTAATTATTTAATTATATTAATATTCTATTTAAATTCAAATTGATAAAAAAAAAAACCTCTTTAACACATAGAACAATGCTCTTAATATTTAAATTACATTTATTGAAATTTTATCATACATTAAACTAAATTTTTTTTAAAAAAATTACAATTTGTTGTTATTTAAAAACTTTTTAATTTTATTATTTAATTATATTATTAGTCTATTTAAACTTAAATTAATTAAGAAAATCCTTAACTAAATTTTATTATAGAAGATTTTTTATTAATATTTAAATTCTATTTACTGAAATTTTATTATAAGTTAATTTTTTAAATAATAAATTAAACAAAGAAATTTATATATAAAAATATAAAGATTAGTATAGAATCAAAATTTAATAATGTATTATATTTAAAAGTAAAATAAAAATTATTTAATTAAATGATAATTTAATTGAATTATTATAATTAATAAATTCATATTATTTTTTATTACTTTTTTATTTTATATATAATTTATTTATTCTATATATATAAGTGAAACGATGGAGAATATTGGGATTACGATTATATCTTTAGGTTATTTATTTATTTATCATATTTTAAATTTAAAAATAAAGAACTATTTTATTATTTAAATAATTTGAAATTAATAAATTATTCACCTATCAATTAAAATGATTTTAAATATTTATTATTTAAAATTAATACATGTTTAAATTTTTATTTATGAGTTTAATTAATTTTTTGATAATTACATAGGATAATTATTAAAAATTAATAACTTTGATAATATTAAATTAAATTTTTTCAGATAAGATTATTAAAATAATAAATTTAAATATTAAAAGAAACTTTTATTTATATTTATTGATACATTTATAATAAAAATAAAAAAATATTTTTTATAAGTAAATTAAAATAATAAAAATATTAATGTAACTATAATTAATAATTACCGCTTGTATATTTTATTTTATAATATATGATACTTAATAATTATAAAATTAATTTATTTAATATTCATAGTAATTTTTTTTATTATAATCTTCATTTAGAGTAAAAAATATTTATAATATTATACAAGTGAAATTAATTACTAGTATTATTAATTTTAAATTAAGAGAATTAAATTACTTATTATATTAAAATTTTTAATTATAAATATATATTACGTGATCTATATTTATCTAATTAGTTAACAGTATATAATTAAAATTTAAGTAGATAATAATTTTATTATTTTAATTAATCAAAGTTAATAAAATTTAAAATTTTTATACATTTAAATTTATAAGGGGATAATAATTTTATAATTGAAATTAAATTTTAAAACAGATAATAATTTGATTATTTAAATATCATTAACAAAAATTTAAATTTTGAGTTGTATATAAATAATAAAATGCTAAATTTATAGTATAAAATTATTAAAATAATATATTTAAATATTAAAAATAAAAAATAATTATTAAATAATAATAATTATAGACAATAATGATGTAATACAATAATCGCTCAAAATAAGTCATGAATGCATAAGACAATGTTAAGTAGTAAATGTCATATACGATTCCACTTATAGAAAGAAAGACTTGAATATCATAGTCCTCGATTTTTTGTTGAGACTCATCCTCTTTTTGACGGCGCGAGACTTCACGGAAAGTTATCGTTAGAGAATATAATCTAACAGATTCCTGTTACACCTATAATCACGGTATTCCTTATCTATTAGTCGATACTAATCAGATTTCCAAGAGATTTGATAGTCAACTCCACCTTCTTACAATATAAAAACTGATGAATATAGAGATCAAGGTACGCATTCTTATACAACTAATCTTGAATACAAAACATCTCATTACACTTGTTCATTTCTTCAGTTTACTGACTTGAGTGTTGAAGTGGCTGCCATAGACGCCAATCATCTTGTTTTCTTTTTCTTGTAGATTGAACTATCGCAGTACAGCTCCATTTCAGCCATATCATTTGATTCTATTGTTGGAAAATTCCATTAGATTCTCTCAGCTTAATTGGATTAGAAACCGGTCTTTCATTCATTTTCTCCTAAAAAGAAATCTTTTTCCCTTTTCATCCTTTTTCATTCTCTAAAATGGCTGACAATTCATGACCTACTACTAAGGCTGCTGTCAACAGGGCGTAATTATTTCCTCCACTCCTAATAGTTGACAAAACACACCATCAATGGTCAATGAGACTGATCTGAGTAATATATATAATAAGCAGATACTCCAATACATAAAAAGGCTACAAGCCACACTCGAGCAGTATAAAGCTTGGGAGGAGGCCTCCTTCATGGCTCCCAAGATAAGGGAGGAAACTTCCATCGATACCCCATGGACTCGAACAGAGGTAGTCCAAACACAGTCCAAGGGGAAGGCCAAGCTAGAGGAAGAGGAGTCATCAGACGAGGCTTCGAAGAACATCGACTAAAAGCTGATACGGGCCGTAGAAAGGTACTAGAAGGAGTAGGAGGAAGACTATGGGCTGGATAATGCCTCACCCCTGTCAAAAGAGATCTTAACAGAGATTTTTCCTGCCAAATTCAGACTCTCAAGTTTGGACAAATACGACGGAATAGCAAATTCCAAGAGTCACTTGGTGATTTTTAGAACAATAATTCAGCTTTAAAATGTCAATAATTTTGTGTTGTGCCGAGTGTTTCCGTCAATACTCATAAGTTTAGCTAAAAAATGATACCAATATCTGATTCCAGGTTCAATTTAAAATTTTACACAATTTGTTATGTTAAGTCCAGGTTTATTACTTGTATACTTCCTAAAAATCTCTCCTCTGACTTGTGGAAGATTTGCCAAGGAGAATGTGAGTCTTTAAGGAGATTTATCCGATGGTTCAATACAGAAGAAATATAGGTGGAAGAGTTAAATCATGATATAGCATGTGAAGCACTAAAACAAGGAATGCACAATGTCAAGTTCATGAATTCTCTAATCAAGAACCCAATCGCTACTTATCAACAACTAAGGAAAAAGTCTAGAAGTACATAAGACTGGATGATGAAGTTCAAACACTAAGAGAAGACAAGAGGACGAGTCAAAAGCAAAATAAAAAACCAGAGAGGCAAGTGTATGAAGGAGAACGCAAAAATTACCTAGTATCCCAAGGAAGGAATGATCGAGGTAAGTATAAAAATTACACTGCATTAAATGATTCACAAATATATGTATATACTTATGTGGATAAGAAAAAACGGTAAAGAGGTCAAATGACCCACAAAGCTTAACCTGGATAAATTAGGCATACGAGACAAAACAAAGCATTTTCGATTTCATGAGGATCATAGGCACACTATAGAAGAATGCGGACAGCAAAAAGATGAAACTGAAAAACTAATAAGGGACGGCATGCTTCGAAAATTTGCTATAAAAGACAGAGAAGAAAAGAGGTCAGGACCTGAGGTAAAAGTACCAGTCAATCTTGATGAAAATAAATCCATAGGGGTTATTCATGTAATTGCAGGAGGATCAAGTGGCAACAAGGGTATATAGAAGTAGAATATCATAGATATTTAGCTCCTGAGTCAAACTCTGAGTTTTCAAATTGGTCAAGTTATATGATTGAATCTTTTTGAAAGATAAAATGTAATTTATGGAAATATTATCAATAAAACCATGATGTATTCTTCAATCTTTTTTGGTATTTAAATAAAAAATGATGGATGGACGAAAGCATGGAGACAAGAAAAATGCCATAAGATGGGTAACTGCTAAGCGAGCTACAAGGCAGGTAACCGCTAGACACATGACTGAGTATTAGTCCCCGTTAACTAAGACATTTTATGCTTAGGCTACAAGGAGGGTATCTGTTAGGCCCATGATCGGGTGTTAGTCCCGTTAACAAAGGTATTTTATGTCATAGCCACAAGACGGATATCCGTCAGGCTAATGACCGGGTATTAGTCCCTATTAATTAAGGCATTTTATGCTAGTGCCACAAGTTGGGTATCCTTCAGGTCTATGACCGGGTATTAGTCCTGTTAACTAAGGCATTTTATGCCATAGCCATAAGGTGGGTATCCACAAGGCCGATGACTAATTTTTAGTCCCTGTTAACCAAAGCATTTTATGCCAGTGCCACAAGGTGGGTATCCGTCAGGCCCATGACCGGGTGTTAGTCCCATTAACCAATGCATTTTATGCTAGTACAACAAGGTGGGTTTCTATCAAGCCCATGATTGGGTGCTAGTCTCGTTAACTAAGGTATTTTATCTAAAGGCCACAAGGCGGATATCCACCAGGCCTTTGGTTAAGTGTTAGTCTAGTTAACTAGGTCATTTTATGTGAAGGCCACAAGGCAAGTATCTGCCAGGCCCATGACCGGGTGTTAATCCCGTTAACTAAGACATTTTATGCCTGGGCCACAAGGTGAGTATCCGCCAAGCCTATGACCGAGTGTTAATTCCATTTTTATACAAATTCCTAAGGCACTTTATGCCTAGACCATAAGGCGGGTATCCTTCAAGATCACAACTGGGTGTTAGTGATAGAGCATATTTTAATCCATATTATCATTATGTTCTTGATGTTTATTTGCATCTTTTCTGCCTAGTTTTGTGGTTTTAATCATGTTTTGCAGATATTAGGTGTAAAGAGACAATCTGGAGAAAATGCTCTTAAAACTGCCAAAAAGTGACAAATATGGAAAGTGCCAAAAAAGGAAAGTTTTCAAATAAGGAAAGTTTTTAAATAAGGAAAGTTTTCAGAAAAGAAAAGTTTTCAAATAAGGAAAGTGCAAAAGCAAAAGCAAATAAGGAAAGTTCAGTCAGAAGATTATTTGAAATTCAAATCGTAGATCTTTCTTTCCTTGTTCAAAGATGTGCACACACTACAGCAGTCATATCTTCCTATTTAGGCGGCAAGATCTCATGAAGACGCACTTGCCTCTTCTGCGTTCAGCATTCAAAATTCAAACGAAGGCTCCACCTAAAAAGGAAAGACTGGACAGATTCACTTTTCCTTCTGCATTCAATGACTGCGCTCCACTTCTTCTTCTGCAATCCGCGCGCATCCTTCCTCTTCTGAAGCCTGATCCGCGTGCCTCCTTTCTTCTGGAGAATTTGCAACGCAATTCTTTCCTTTTCAGTACTTTGGGCAGCCTCTTCACTAATTAGGAAGCAAGTATGACCTAGGACAACACTTTCAACTATAAAAAGACACATAAGGAGCCTCCACACAATTTTTACACTACCCTTGGGAGACACCTACGGGATTCACATCTCTTCTTCTAACTTTCTTCTTTTCTTTTATTTTTTATTTTATTTCAGCCATGAGAGGCTGAAATCTTTTATTCTAGTTGAAGATTAGGTGATGCTTTAGTTGTTTTATGGATTGGGAGACTTGATCAAACATTGTTTATCTTTTGTTATTTAATATTCATACAATCTCATGCTTAATTTCATTGTTGCTTTGTTGTTTAGATCTACGTTGATTCTTGATTGCAAAGTAATAATATGTTAGTTTGGATAATTTCAAGTCCGTAATTGCTTGGATTATTCAAACATAAGAACACTTGGTGTAAAAACTAAGGAAATTGTATGATCTAGCAACATCTCATGCCTTTGAGTAGTTAGAATTGGATCTCTCTCTTTCTTCATGCAATTAACAATTGTTTGATGCCTAAGGCCCAAGGACGTTCCTTAGTAATTTGTTAATTAGTAATTAATTAGAGGACGTTCCCTAATTGGTTTAATCATAAGGAGAGACATGGTGGTGAGCAGCGTCTTCCATCTCCATAACTAATCTATTGAATCAATCAAAAGAAACTAAGTGTCAATGATCAATCCCAACAACTGAAGTGGATCCAACTCTTCAATTAGAGCTTTCTTATTATTTATTTATCTTTTATTTTATTATTCGCTTATTTTAATTGCTTTCAGTAGTTTGTTAATCAAATCAATCTCAAACCCCCCATTTTACTTTTACTGCAATTTATTTTTATTCCGCTTTCAGTTTATCTTGTTTTCAGTTTTATTTCGTTTCAGTTTATTTCACTTTCAGTTCATTTTGCTTTCCGTTTATTTCTCTTTCAGTTTATCTCGCTTTCAGTTTTATCTTGTTTCAGTTTATTCCACTTTCAGTTTTATCTCGTTTTAGTTTATTTTGCTTTCAGTTTATTTCTCTTTCAGTTTATTTTTGTTTCAATTTATTCTCTTGGTCTTGATAAGGAAAATATGTAAGTTCTCAATTCCCTGTGGATTCGATCCTTTCACCACTATCTACAGTTGTAAATTGTTGATAACCAGAAAGGTTATTTTTGACTGGCTTCGACAACCGCGATCAGTTAGTACCCATTGTTTATAAATAATTTTTTCGAGTTATTTATTTCATAGCCACGAAGCGGGCATCCACTAGGCCCATGACCAGATGTTAAGTCCTATTAATACGTCTGTTTAAGTCATTTTGTGGCAAAAGATAGAGTCTGCTAGTTATTTGGTTGGATGTTAACCCCACTTAATTTAGCAAATTTTAAAAAATTATGTCTTATTTGGCAATAATTGGATGAGGGTTACGGTCGAGTACCGATCATACAAGCACTTAGAAAAAATAATGATAAAATATAAAGAAAATACTTTTTATTAAAAGAAATACTACTGGGTAGGAGGGACATCATCATTCGCCTCCTCCCGAACTTTTGTTACATTTTTATCTATAGTTATTACATCAGAAGTCGAGTTAGAAGGATTGTTTTCAGTAGGCCTTTTCTCGTCCTGCCCATCCTCGTCCTCATCGCCTTCCTCCTCTGGGAAGATGTCATCTATCCAAGCAAAGTCCTCAAAAGAAAACCGCTTTACCAGCTCCTTTTTAATTGAGTCTTGGCCCTCGACAAACATCTCCCTTCCCCGGGCCATCGTCTTTTAAAGTTTGACTTCTAGTTTAGCGATCTAGGTGGAGGCGGCTCAGTTCTCCTCAACTAAGACTGTAGCTCCTAGAATTATTGTTAGAGGATAGCCACTGATCCTCAAAATTTTTAGTCTGATTCTCAAGGGCAAGCTTTGAAGCGTTGGCCTTGTTTAGGTACGCTTGGAGCTTGTACACAGACTCCAATGTCTCTTTCATAGTGCCCTCCACTTTATCAACCCGAGCCTTCAGCCTCAAACACTCCTCTTGTATAAGACCTTTGTTTGTCTCCTGTACCCCAAACTCTCACCTTAGAGCCTTGTTCCACTCCTTGGCCATGTACGGACAAAGAGCATTCTTCATCGCAGAGTGGATAATGTTGTTGTGAAGATCATTGGTCTTAACCTCACTTAATTGGTGGCGGTCTCCGGGCCTAAGAGCATTCTTTGCAATAAGCACTAAGAGATGGGGCTTCTCGAGCGGAGAGGTTGTTCGAGTCAGAGCTAGCACTAGATGCTAGATGCCTTTAGGGCATGAGGCTCCAGCTCCAACCTCTTCCTGTGACTAGTTCGCCTGAACAAGGATTGTTGCAGGACCGCTCCTTATAGAAGACCTAAGCTGAGTAGGGGCTACTAATTATGTAATACTCGGTTAGACCTTGGCATCAGAATTCCTATCTTCCGGCTGAATCTCGGATGTTGGAACCCTCTAGAAGGGTAAAATATGTTTTTATAAAATATTTTTACATGTTTTTATAGTTTTAATGAAGAAAGAAAATGAGTTTTTGAAAGAAAACACCATGGAGGAAGAGTCCAGATTCGGCCGCCGAACCTCATGTTTGGCCACCGAACATGGTGCTCTTGCGGAAGCACCTTTGGCCCCCGAAGGTGGTTTGGCCAACCACCTATAAAAGGCCCCTTGTTCGAAAATGGGCGAGTTTTCTCTCTCTATTTTCGGGCATAGGTGAGATTTCGCCCTCTCATGGTTGATTTCGTGTTTTCCTTCAATCCCTTCAAGTTTTTGATGAGTTTTACTTGGTTTTGAAGATTTTTGAGCTAAAGATCAAAGTTTTGAAGCTTGGAGACCCTCGGAGCTCGTTCCTCCATATCTCCAAGTTTGGGATTGCATCTCCTCTCGATCTTCAAGAGGTAAGTGTAGATCCATGCCTTTTATGATGTTTTAAGTAAGTTTTAAGAAGGGATTAAGGGTTTTGATTCATGTATAGAGTAGATGTAAAATGTTAGGGTTTATGTTAGTTAAATGATAAATGTATGCTAAATGTGATGTTTGTTGCGGTATAGGCTAGTTTTATGCCCCTATATACTTGAAAATGTGTTTATACATGTTTTAGTATAGTTGGATGCATGTTGGGATGTTGTGGGTGGCTGGATATGCAAGGCAGAATCGAGTTCTGCCCTTTGGGAGAGCCCAGGTTCGGCCGCCGAAGCCAGTTTCGGCTGCCGAACCTGCCCGTGAAGGCAGCTTTAGGCCGCCTAAACTCGCCCCCGAAAGTTTGGACTTTCGACTCTGGAGGGGAGTTTCGGCCACCGAACCTGCCCCCGAAAGTGCTTGACTTTCGGCTCTTGAGGGACCTTCGGCCGCCGAACCTGCCGCCAAAAGTCCCCTGCCCAGCCTTCCTTTGCCTGTTTTCTATGCATGTTTTATGATGTTTTAGGGAGATTTTTGGGGAGATGTTTAGAGTCATGTTAGAGTATGTTTGGTCCCTCATTTGAGTCCACCTGTGTAGGATCGGACCTGAGGAACTGAGGTGATCAGTAGTGAGATAGCTGCTTCAGAGTTAGTCTAGAGTCAACCAGAGGTGAGTAGAACTAAACTAATCTTTTATTTCGAGAAATCAAATGTTTTAAGCATGTTCATGCATCATGATATGTAATAGGTGGTTTGCATTAGAATTCACGAATATGACGCATTGCATTATTCATTATGGGTGTGGATGGATAACAGGACGACCCATTAGCCCTCTAGATATTATGTTATGTAATAGAAGTCCTGAGGAGCCCCACCGAGGGCCGGGCACAGAGTACAGGAAAGACCAGGTGAGGCCTGCACTACGCCCCTAGCATAGAGCTTATGTATGTAATAGAAGTCCTGAGGAGCTCCATCGAGGGTCGGGCATAGAGTAGAGGGATTATTGGGTCAGTCCATCCGTGATGTGAATTGTTTGTACTGTGACGCATTCATGAAAGCATATGTTTATTATGATGTTTTTACAGTTATGCTCACTGGGCTCTTGTAGCTCACCCCTTTCCCTTAACCCCCAGGTTTGCAGGGTCAGAGATAGTAGGATGTCAGCAAGGGTAATGACTATGTTATGTAATAGTCTAGTAGTGGACATGAAATTGAAAATGATGTAATGTAATGTAATGAGGATTAGTATTGTGCTTGGCCCTAATGTATGGTCAAATCCCTTTTGGTACATGATCTTTATGTAATGTTTTTAATGATGTTATCTGATGAACCAAGCTTGATATATGAAATGTGGACCCAACTAGAGCATTTGATGAGGGCTCTAGTATGGGGTTTTATATTTACAGTTATGGTGCATGCACAGGTCAAGCTTGGTGTACGAAAAGTTTAAAATTTTTATGCAAAAGTATGATCATGTATGGGATTTTATCAGATATACAGGATGTATGTTAGGCTTGCTATGGGTTCCGGCGACCTTAAGTCGATCTGAATCCTAGTGCCGATAGTGGTCCGATTTTCGGGTCGTTACAGAGTGGTATCAGAGCCCTAGGTTCATATGGTCGGACCTAGAGTGTGTTGGGCTCATGGATGTCATAGAAGGGCAAGCACAATAGGAAAAATCATGTCCACTAGGATAGGATGTAAAGTCCTGTCTTGATGATGATGTGAAATGCCATGACTATATGCATGTGCATTAACGATATGCTATGTATGAGGTGGGTTCATGTGTTTCCACATGAACCATATGATGCTAATGTTTATGTGTATATGTTGTGTTTCAGAAAACAGAATGCGAGGCACTTGTCGATCTGCACGATTGACTGGAGTCCCACCAGAGAATGAGGGCATGGATGCCCGTCCCCCTGCTTTGCCAAGGGCAATGTCTAGTAGGTCCACCAGAGAAGGGACATCAAGGGGCCCTAGAAGGTCTTTTGATGTAAACAGGAGGAGAACATATCCGGGTAGAATGTCGTCTGATGTGAAGGGATCCGAGGAGGATGAATAGAGAAGAGATGGTAGTCTGGGCATGAGTACGTCTGATGAGGGTATGGAAGAGTCTCAAGGAGGCACTCAGGCCTAGAGGTTTGGTTATCCACCCCAATATAAACCCTTTCCACAGGGCCTAGGGTATTCGATGGGGGGTATATTGGATTACTCCAGTTATAATCCATATCCTGCCTTCATGCCTTATCCTCTTTTTTACCCACCATACCCACAGTACCCCATGTATCCAACCTCACCCTTCTATCCAAATCCAACAAACCCTAACCCAGGGAATGCTGCACCTCCTCCTCCACCAGCAGAACCTATAGTCCCTGATATCCAAACACCTAAACCTAGCTCATCTATGGGGAGCAAGGTAAAGATGACAGATTACCTGAAGCTGGATGCTCCCAAGTTCAAGACAGGTGATTGACTCGCGGCTGTCGAAGTCGGTCAAAAATAACCTTTCTGGTTATCAACAATTTTACACTTGCAGATAGTGGTGAAATGATCGAATCCACAGAGAATTGAGAACTCACCTATTTCTCTTTTTATGACCAAGAAAATAAACTGAAACGATAATAAACTAAAAATGAGATAAAAAAACTGAAAGCGGGATCAAATGAGATAAACTGAAAATTGGGATCAAAACTGTCAACAAAATAACAGGGGGGGTTTGAGATTGATTGTAGTAAACTAATAATGAGAACAATAATGGAAAGCAAATAATTAAATAAAGAGTAACCAATAATGAGAAAGCTCTAGTTGAAGTATTGGATTCACTTTAGTTGTTGGGATTGATCACAGACACTTTGTTCTTTTGAGTTGGCCCAATAGATTAGTTATGGAGATGGAAGAAGCTTCTAACTACCATTATCTCTCCTTAGGAATAAATTAATTAGGGAACGTCCTCTAATTAATAACTAATCAACAAGTTGCCAAGGAACGTCCTTGGGCCTCAGGCAACAAACAACTGTCAATTGCATTAAGAAATAGAGAGATCCAATCCTAGCTACCCAAACGTATGGAGATAGCGCTAGATCATGCAACTTCCTTGGTTTTTACACCAAGTGTTCTTATGTAAGAATAATCTAAGCAATTACGGACTTAAATCATTCAAACTAACAAATAATTATTTTGCAATCAAGAATCAACGTAGATCTTAAATAACAAAGTAATATGGAAATTGAATATGAAATTGCATGAATATTGAACAACCAAAAGTTAAACAATTTATGATCAAGTCTCACAATCCTTTAAACAACTAAAGTTTCAACCAATATTCAACTAGATTAAAAGAATTCAGCCACTCATGGCTGAATTAAAAACAGAAAAATAAAAAGGGAAAACAAAGAGGGAAGAGGGACCGAAGATGGGTGGTGGAGAGCTCCTTGTGCGCCGATCCTTGCAAGAAGAGAAGGGTTTGGTGTTGGCCACTTAAGGATCCTTTTATAGGGGATTTGAGATGCTGTTTTAGGCCTTCAATCTGCTGTCCACGTGAAAGTGTGAGCTGCTGTCCATGTGAAAGTGTTCCCACGCCTACCTTTGCACATGTGAGGCGTGTAGCATGTGTCTTGGTCCATGTGTGCAAAGTGTGGGGCTGCCCTTCACTAACTTGCTGCCCAAGTGTTTCTTGGCTGTCCTTGTGCTTCCAAAAGGCTGCCCAAGACTCAAGTTGCTGCCCTTCACTTACATGCTTTGCCGCCCAACACTAATAAGGAAGGTGGGACCTTCCTTCACAATTCGAATTTTGAATGTGCAAGGCATGAAGTGTGGAGCATGTGATCTTTGGATTTGGCTTCCTTAATAAGCTGAATATTGAAATTCGAAATTTGAATATGAATCTTGGAGATTTGAATTTCAAAGTACCTTCCTTGTTTGGCTCTTCATTTATGGCAACTTGTGACTTGGGTTTTTGAATAAGGAAAAGGCTACTTGGAGATTTGAAATTTGAATTTCAAATTTCTTTGGCTGAATGTTCTTTCCATATTTGCCACTTTTCTTATTTAAAACTTTCCTTATTTATCTTGACTTGATTCCAACTTGGCAGGCTTGCTCTCTTTTGCTCCAATTAAGGCAGTTTTAAGGGGATTTTCTCCAAAGTGTCCTTTTACACAATTTTCTGCAAAATAATATTAAAAGCACTAAATTAAGCAGAAACCATGTAAATAATCATTAATAATATCAATATAAAATGGACTAAATTATGCTCTATCAAATACCCCCACACCTAGCCTTTTGCTTGTCCTCAAGCAAATAAACATAGTCAAATAAGCTTTCTTTGCTACTTGATCCTTATTTCCACTTAAACTCTTACTTAAGACACCTATTTTGAATCATTGTAGTGAAGAATATATGTATGAAGATTACTCACCTTCTTTCCTTGTTTTCTTTTACTTACCATGGCTAGAATTTGTTTTACTCAAGAGAGAGATCATACATGCACATATTATTTGTTCAGATAAGACTTTTTCTAGCTTTCAGAGTGACTTGCCCTTACCTTGAAGTACTTTATTCAGCTTTTTGCACTTTTAATTTTGCTTGAACAAGTCACCAACCTTTTGACGTGAAGGTACATATTTGTGATACCCACCCCCAGTTACTCAGTTGGTCACTTGTCCAAGTGGCTACTAGCTCTGTTCATAGTCTTTTGACCATTGGAATAGTTTTCAATTTGTGCTTTTGAAGTCCAAGCCTTTGTGAATTTCTTTCTTTCAATGATTTGGGCAAATCAACACCAATTGCTAAATCAAGTCATGTTAAGTTCATTCACACAATTTCAATTCATTCTCTCTAATGAGTGTCATCAATACATTTTTCACTATGGCAAGCTCCAAGATTCAATTCAAAAGGTAATTCTCAAATATGAATATAACTCACTGTAATTGATTCAACATAAGTTTAAAGAGTTATCACATCAATGGGGTCATGGAAAGAAAGGTCATCCAACATAGTCTATATGATGAGTAAAGCATCTCAAAAACAAAAACAAAAATAAATAATAAAAAAACTGTGGCTATTTGTGTGTGTTATTGAAAGCAAAAATAAATAAATAAAAATTCAACTGTGGCTATTTGGATCAAAGCAAATCGCAGAAGAGAAACTGAAAGGAGAAGAAAACGCAAAACTGAAAGGAAAAATGCAAAAATTGAAGTTTCAGATTTATGCACCCTCACACCTAAATCATGCATTATCCTCAATGTATTGAAAATATTAAAATGCAAGAGAAACTGAGTACTCCCCTTGGGTGATGGAGTGCAATCTGCGATCTCCTAAGCTGACTGAGTTGGATGGAGTAGTGGAATTTCTTCCACCACTTGCACTGCAAATCCTTCATAATATGGTTTCAGACGATGTCCATTCACTTTGAAAATCTTTCCAGTCTCTATACTTCGGATGTCTATAGCTCCATGGGGATAGGCATGTTCCACAATAAATGGTCCAATCCACCTAGATCGTAGCTTTCCTGGAAACAATTTCAAACGAGAATCAAAAAGTAAGACTTTATCACCAACCTCAAAGTGTTTTCTTGAAATCTGATTGTCATGGGAGGCTTTGGTTTTAGCTTTGTAGTTCCAAGAAGTCTCATAAACATCTCGTCTTATCTCTTCTAGCTCTTGCAATTGCAATTTGCGATTGTGGCCTGCTTCTGTGAGATTCATGTTGCAACTCTTGACTGCCCAGTAGGCCTTGTGTTCAAGCTCGACTGAAAGATGACATGCTTTCCCATAGACCAATCTATAAGGAGACATACCTATGGGGGTCTTGTAGGCTGTTCTGTAGGCCCATAAAGCATCTTCCAATCTTGTACTCCAATCCCTTCTGTTGGGGGATACTGTCTTTTCAAGGATGGCCTTGATTTCTCTGTTAGACACTTCAGCTTACCCATTTGTCTGAGGGTGGTAGGCAGTGGATATTCTATGTATGATATTATGTTTTCTGAGAAGGTTTTCTATTACCTTGTTGCAAAAGTGAGTCCCTCTATCACTGATGATTGCTTTGGGTACTCCATGTCTGGCAAAAATATTGGTCTTTATAAAGTCTACTATTGCCTTAGCATCATCAGTCTTTGTTGCTCTAGCTTCCACCCATTTGGACATATAATCTACTGCAAGGATGATGTAAGTGTATCCAAAGGATGGTGGGAATGGGCCCATGAAGTCTATGCCCCACACATCAAACACCTCACAGACCATGATAGGATTCTGTGGCATTTGATTTCTATTGCTCAGATTTCCAGTTTGTTTGCATCTTGCACATGATTTGCAAAACAAGAAAGCATCTCGAACAATAGTGGGCCAAAATAGGCCACTTTCAAGTATTTTGTGAGCAGTCTTTCTTGGGCCAAAGTGCCCACCACAACTGTAAGAATGGCAAAAAGTAAGTACTAAAGCTATTTCTTGGTCTGGAATACATCTCCTTATCATTTGATCAAAACAATATTTCCACAAATATGGCTCATCCCAAACATAGTATTTGGCATCTTTCTTGATTTTATCTCTTGTGTGTTTTGGTATATCAGAAGGCAAGTTACCTGTGGCTAAGTAGTTTACCATGTCTGCATACCATGGCTCATCAGTTTGAGCATGAAAAATTTGCTCATAGAAAACATTCTCAACTTCCTTAGATTCGGAAAGGGATGTCTGTGTTGGACTCTTGTCAGAAAGGGTTTCAGATTGCTTACCTTGCGCAGGACTGGACTCAGGGGACTCCTTGTGCGCAAAACTGGATTGCAGAAGAGGACTGGTAGGTGTGCTTTGCGTTGGGAGCTGAAGAGTTGCGCATGAAGGTGTTTCAGATGGCGCAAGGCTCTTCTGCGCATCCTTCTGGAGTGAGTTTCCTTCGTTCTGTGCTTGATTGCAATGCACCTGTTGGATGCAACAAACAGTTTCTTTCAGTTTTGGCTCTGCCTGGCTCTCATTCCTGTAAAGATCATTATTCAGAATATCATCTTGATTTTTATCAAAAATTTCTTGGCTCAAGCAGTCAATAATATTAAGACCATAAACAGGGGATATATCATGTGGATATTTCATAGCGTCATAAACATTAAATTTAATAACTTCCCCTTCAAACTCCATAGTTAATGTGCCATCATGCACATTAATCTTGGTCCTAGTAGTACTCAAGAAAGGACGTCCAAAAAGAATGTCAGAAGTAGTGTTACAACTGTCTTCCTTAGTATCAATCACATAAAAATCTGCAGGAAAGACAAGTTCATCTACTTGCACTAGAACATCTTCTAGCACTCCTATGGGATGTACCACAGATCTGTCACCCAATTGAATGACTACTCTTATGTCTTTCACTGCACCTGCATTCAAAGAATGATAAATAGCAAGAGGCATAACATTAATTGATGCACCAAGATCACACATGGCTTTCTTAATCCCAACATTGCCTATCTTGCAAGTAATTGCAAACATGCCTTTGTCTTTGCACTTAGTAGGGAGTTCTCTTTTAATAACAGCAGTAACAACCTCACCTACACTTACTTTTTCTTTTTCTGCAAGCTTTCTTCTATTAGTGCAAAGTTCTTTTAGAAATTTAGCGTACCTGGGAATCTGCTTAACAACATCTAGCAGAGGTATATTGATTTGCACTTTTCTGAAAGTGTCAAGAATCTCCTTTTCTTCTTTTTCTTTTTGCGTTCTTTCAAATCTCTTGGGAAAAGGAGGTAGAATGTGAAAACTTACTTTCGGATCAGCCTTGTGCGCAGATGGTGTCTCAGTTTGCGCAGGTGTGGCTTCCGGAGTGGGTTCTTGCGCAACATGCTCTTCTGCAATGGGTTCTTGCGCATGGCCCTTCCTTTCATCTGTCTTGGCATCTTCAAGCTCTCTTCCACTTCTCAAAGTGATGGCACTGACATTCTGTCTGGGGTTAGTTTCAGTTTGAGAAGGAAGTTTACCTTGTGACTCAAGCTTGCTTATGGAGGTGGCCATTTGTCCCATCTGTTGTTGGAGAGTCTGTACAGAATTTGCAAGTGTCTCCATCATCTTTTCAAGGTGTTGGACTGAACTTGAAGGTGCTGGTTGGGCTTGATTTCTTTGATAATTTTGGTAATTATTAGCCCTTCCATAGCTCAAGTTTGGATGGTCTCTCTAACCAGGATTGTATGTGTTTGAATATGGATCATGCCTAGGCTGGTTGTATCCTCCAATGGCATTAACTTGCTGATTATCTTCTTGAATGGTAGGACATTGATCAGTGGGATGTCCTACATAAGCACAAATACCACATGGCCTAGGTGGCTGAGGTGGTGGAGCCTATTGTGTTTGGCCTAAGACAAAATTTTTCATGACAGATGTTAGTTCAGAAAGCTGAGATGCAATGGTAGAAGTACTTACCTCATTAGCTCCTCTCTGCAGTTGTTTTTTTTCTCCATATTGCCTAAAAGAGGCTTCAAGGGTGGAGATCAACTCTCTCATTTCCCTAGGTGTCTTATCTTCAATCTTACCTCCACAGGCAACATCAATGAATTTTCTTTCTAAAGATAGCAAGCCTCCATAGAAAAATTCTATGAGTGACTTATCTGAGATATCATGTTGAGGACAACCTGTACACAGTCTTTTAAATGTTTCCCAATAATCATATAAATCCTCAGATGGCTTTTGCTTTATGCTACTGATTTCTCTTCTTATGCCAATGGCCTTAGAAGTGGGAAAGTATTTATTCAGAAAAACTCTTACCATATCATCCCAAGAAGTAATAGATCCAGGTGGTAAATAAAATAACCAATCTTTAGCATAATCATCAAGGGAAAAAGGAAAGACTATCAACTTAACATAATCTTCAGATATGCCTTGTGGTCTCATAGATGAGCAAACAATATGAAATTCTTTTAAATGCTTGTGTGGATTTTCATTCTCAAGACCTCTAAATTTAGGGAGAAGATGAATCAAACCTGTTTTGAGTTCAAAAGAAATTGTCAGAGGTGGATAGTTGATGCAAAGTGGTGCTTGATCACCTATAGGTGCTGCCAACTCTCTCATGGTTCTTTCTCTTTGCACTGGGGCCCTTATGGCTGGATTTCTTGAATTATTTGGTCATGGACAGCATTTCCATTGTGGGCAACTTGTTGTGGAATACGTTCAGCCATGGATGAAGAAGAATGGTGCGATTCAGAGGTGTTCAGAAGTGCTTCTGCGCAGAAGCCTCCTTGTGGTGCGATTGGAGCTTCTTCCGGAGGAACTGCTCGCTTTCCTAGTCTTCTGAGAGTGCGTTCTATTTCCGGATCGTAAGGCAGAGTGTCCCTACATTCAGATCTGATCATGAAAGAAAAATAAACAAGTTAAATCAATTCCCTGGCAACGGCGCCAATTTTTGACTCGCGGTTGTCGAAGCCGGTCAAAAATAACCTTTCTGGTTATCAACAATTTTACACTTGCAGATAGTGGTGAAAGGATCGAATCCACAGAGAATTGAGAACTCACCTATTTCTCTTTTTATAACCAAGAAAATAAACTGAAACAACAATAAACTAAAAATGAGATAAAAAACTGAAAGCGGGATCAAATGAGATAAACTGAAAATTGGGATCAAAACTGTCAACAAAATAACAGGGGGGTTTGAGATTGATTGTAGTAAACTAATAATGAGAACAATAATGGAAAGCAAATAATTAAATAAAGAGTAACCAATAATGAGAAAGCTCTAGTTGAAGTATTGGATCCACTTTAGTTGTTGGGATTGATCACAGACACTTTGTTCTTTTGAGTTGGCCCAATAGATTAGTTATGGAGATGGAGGAAGCCTCTAACTACCATTATCTCTCCTTAGGATTAAATTAATTAGGGAACGTCCTCTAATTAATAACTAAACAACAAGTTGCCAAGGAACGTCCTTAGGCCTCAGGCAACAAACAATTATCAATTGCATTAAGAAATAGAGAGATCCAATCCTAGCTACCCAAACGTATGGAGATAGCGCTAGATCATGCAACTTCCTTGGTTTTTATACCAAGTGTTCTTATGTAAGAATAATCTAAGCAATTACGGACTTAAATCATTCAAACTAACAAATAATTATTTTGCAATCAAGAATCAACGTAGATCTTAAATAACAAAGTAATATGGAAATTGAATATGAAATTGCATGAATATTGAACAACCAAAAGTTAAACAATTTATGATCAAGTCTCACAATCCTTTAAACAACTAAAGCTTCAACTAATATTCAACTAGATTAAAAGAATTCAGCCACTCATGGCTGAATTAAAAACAGAAAAATAAAAAGGAAAAACAAAGAGGGAAGAGGGACCGAAGATGGGTGGTGGAGAGCTCCTTGTGCGCCGATCCTTGCAAGAAGAGAAGGGTTTGGTGTTGGCCACTTAAGGATCCTTTTATAGGGGATTTGAGATGCTGTTTTAGGTCTTCAATATGCTGTCCACGTGAAAGTGTGAGCTGCTGTCCATGTGAAAGTGTTCCCACGCCTACCTTTGCACATGTGAGGCGTGTAGCATGTGTCTTGGTCCATGTGTGCAAAGTGTGGGGCTGCCTTTCACTAACTTGCTGCCCAAGTGTTTCTTGGCTGTCCTTGTGCTTCCAAAAGGCTGCCCAAGACTCAAGTTGCTGCCCTTCACTCACATGCTTTGCCGCCCAATACTAATAAGGAAGGTGGGACCTTCCTTCACAATTCGAATTTTGAATGTGCAAGGCATGAAGTGTGGAGCATGTGATCTTTGGATTTGACTTCCTTAATAAGCTGAATCTTGAAATTCGAAATTTGAATATGAATCTTGGAGATTTGAATTTCAAAGTACCTTCCTTGTTTGGCTCTTCATTTATGAAAACTTGTGACTTGGCTTCTTGAATAAGGAAAAGGCTACTTGGAGATTTGAAATTTGAATTTCAAATTGCTTTGGCTGAATGTTCTTTCCATATTTGCCACTTTCCTTATTTAAAACTTTCCTTATTTATCTTGACTTGATTCCAACTTGGCAGGCTTGCTCTCTTTTGCTCCAATTAAGGCAGTTTTAGGGGGATTTTCTCTAAAGTGTCCTTTTACACCATTTTCTACAAAATAATATTAAAAGCACTAAATTAAGCAGAAATCATATAAATAATCATTAATAATATCAATATAAAATGGACTAAATTATGCTCTATCAGTGATGATCCGTTTGAGTATCTCAAACGGTAAAGATGATAATAGATGAGTTAGGGGCAAATGATAGTAGAGCCATTCAGATGGCGGGGTTCACATTGAAATCCAAGAAAGCAAGAGAATGGTTCAAAAACTATGTGGACCCGAGGTTGGAAAGCTTATCCTGGGAGCAGTTTGCTAATAAATTTGCAGGATAGGCTTTTCCAGACAGTTCCAGAGAGCTAAAAGTTGTTGAGTTTGAACAGCTAAGACAGACAGAGGATATGAGTGTCGATGAGTACACCGACAAGTTTCTGGAGTTGCTGCAGTATGTGGGTCAGGCATATGATACTGACCAGAAGAAAGCTAGGAGGTATACCATGAGGCTCCACCCTAGGTATTCCTCCCTAATTCTAGCAGCAGAGAGAGAGGACTTCCACACCATAGTGGATGCAGCACGGAAGATGGAAGCTAGTGCCATTATTCAAGGGACAGTGAAACAGCAAGTGGCACAGCCCTCGAGTTCCAAGACCCCAGGTTCAGGGAAGTTCAACCTCTCTTCTTTTAGTGCAGCAGCTTCGAGTAGCAAAAAGTGGGTCGGAGGCTCCTAAAATCCAAAGAAGAATAAGTTCTGGAACCGGTTGAAGTCCGGTTTGGGATTAGGTGGTGGCTCGAGCTCAGGTTCAGATGGTTCAGAATGCTTGAGGTGCGGTAAACTGCATAAGGGAGTCTGTCGGTTTGGGACATCAGCATGTTACAGATGTGGGCAGGAGGGACACATAGCACGGGAGTGTCCTAGAGTAGCCTTTATGGCACCGTCCCAGCAGACAGCTTCAGGTAGTATGGCTCAGCCAGTAGCTCCAGCCATGACACAGGGCAGTGGCAGAGGCAGAGGGAGAGGGACAGCCTCTTCTTCAGCAGGTTCCCGGGGTGAAGGTCCATCAGCTCCAGCTCGGATCTTCACTATGGCACAGCAGGAGGCAAACACGTCCAACACCGTGGTGTCAGGTAATCTCATCATTGGTTGTTCAGGTATGTATGCTTTAATGGACCCTGGTGCTTCTCATTCTTTTGTTGCTCCGAGAGCCGTAGAGAGGTTGGATTTGATAGTCTCTGGGTTAGAGTGTCCCCTCTGGGTCAGTGGACCCAAGTGTGATCCAGCAGTGGCAGAGTCAGTCTGCCGGTATAGTCTGGTGTTTGTTGAGGGTAGATGCCTTCCAGCCGACCTTGTGGTTCTAGATTTGACTAATTTTGACGTCATTCTAGAGATGGATTGGCTATCTGCTCATGATGCTACCTTGGACTGCAGAGACAAAATAGTCAGGTTCAGAGATCAGGATGGGTCAGGGGTTGTCTTCAGGGGAGACAGGAGGGGTACACCTAGAGGTCTGATATCAGCGCTACAGGCTCGTAGGTTGCTCATGAGGGGTTGTTAAGGGTTTTTAGCTCATGTGAGAGAGCTTGATAGTCAGGTTAGGGAGCCCGCCTCAGTGCCCGTGGTCAGAGAGTTTCCAGATGTCTTCCCAGACGAGCTTCCAGGACTACCACTTGCTAGGGAGATAGAGTTTGAAATAGAAGTGATGCCTAGAACCAGACCAATCTCTATCCCTCCCTACAGGATGGCACCAGCAGAGTTGAAGGAGCTAAAAGAGCAGTTGCAAGAGTTGGTAGATAAGGGTTTCATCCGACCGAGTACCTCACCTTGGGGTGCTCTAGTGCTATTTGTAAAGAAAAAGGATGGATCCTTGAGGCTTTGTATCGACTACAGGCAGTTGAACAAAGTCACTACCAAGAATAAGTATCTGTTACCTAGGATCGATGATCTATTTGACCAGCTAGCAGGAGCAGGTTGTTTCTCCAAGATAGATCTGAGATCCAGGTACCACCAGCTAAGAATTAGAGAGGAAGATGTGCCAAAGACGACATTCAGGACCAGATATGGGCATTATGAGTTCCTAGTAATGCCGTTTGGGCTAACCAATGCCCCTGCAGCATTCATGGATCTCATGAACAGAGTTTTTAGCCAGTATCTGGATCACTTTGTTAGCATTTTCATTGACGATATCTTAGTGTATTCCAGAGACGCAGAGGAGCATGCCCATCATCTGAGGATAGTTTTGCAGACCCTGAGGGAGCATGGCTTGTATGCCAAGTTCTCCAAGTGTGAATTCTGGTTGAGGAGCATCTCATTCTTGGGGCATGTTATGTTAGAGGAAGGAATTGAAGTGGACCCCAAGAAGGTAGAAGCTGTAGCTAACTGGCCTAGACCCACTACAGTTACAGAGATTAAGAGCTTTTTGGGTTTGGCAGGTTACTACAGGAGGTTCGTGTAGGACTTCTCTAAAATTGCCGCTCCTATGACCAGATTGACTAAGAAGAACCAGAGGTTTGTGTGGTCTGATCAGTGTGAAGAGAGTTTTAAAGAGCTGAAGAAAATGTTAACGTCAGCACCGGTGTTAGCTCTACCTACTAGTAATGAAGACTTCACAGTGTTTTGTGATGCGTCCCGAGTGGGACTAGGTTGTGTGTTGATGCAAAATGAAAGGGTGATTGCTTATGCTTCTAGACAGCTGAAGAAGCATGAGTTGAATTATCCTACACATGACCTAGAGATGGCAGTTGTGATCTTTGCACTCAAGATATGGAGGCATTACCTTTATGGGGTCAAATGTGAGATATTTACAGATCATAAGAGTTTGCAATACATCTTGAGTCGGAGAGAGTTGAATTTGAGGTAGAGAAGATGGGTAGAACTACTTAGTGACTATGATTCTAAAATTCAGTACCATCCGGGTAAGGCAAATGTTGTGGCAGATGCCCTAAGCCAGAAATCACTTGACAGTCTATCCCATATTACAGCACAGAGAAGACTGGTGGTGAGGGAATTCTATAAGCTCATTGATGAAGGGCTGCAGTTGGAGTTGTCTGGTACAGGTGCTTTGATAGCTCAGATGAGAGTGACACCCGTATTTCTGGAGCAGGTGGCTCAGAAACAGCATGAGAACCTCGAGTTGGTGAAGATAGCCAGAGCAGTTCAAGCAGGTAAGAATGATGAGTTCAGATTTGACAACAAAGGGATCCTCCGTTATGGGAACAGGTTATGTGTACCAGATGACGTGAGTCTGAAGGGAGACATTATGAGAGAAGCTCATAATGTCAGATACAACGTTCACCCTAGAGCCACCAAGATGTATCAAGATCTGAAAAGAGTTTTGATCAAGCATAAATTAGCCACATTTTTATTATCTTTATCATTGCTTATTTACACATTTTTCAGCTTAATTTATGCTTTTTATCTTGTTTTTACAGAAAAGGAAGAAATTAGAAAATTGGAGAAAAAAGTGCAGAAAAGGCTGGAAAAGTGATCGGGTTAGAGTGATGTGGCCAAATCACTCGCAGAGACTGGCCAAATCACTTGCAGAAGCAGAAACCTGGAACTATCTCACAGGAAAGTGATTGGGTCAGAGCAATTTGGCCAAATCAGACAGAGGAAGCAGATAAATCGAGCTGAAGCAGAAAAACCCGAAAGTGAATTTTCAGAAGTGATTGGAGCAAGCGATCTGCCCAAATCACCTGCCCAAACCGCCCCAATCACAATGACAGTAGAAATTGACAGCAGAGCAGGAAAAAAGGGAAAAAATCATATTTAAAAAGAATAGAAGCCCAAAATCACTTCAAACACTGCCAGCTCATATCCAAAAGTCACAAGGATATCCTTCTACCAAGAGAATTCCATCTACAACAAAATACAAAATCCAAGGAGGAATCAAAGAAGACTAAATCAAATTGAGATTTTAAAACCCTAATCAAATTGGAATTGGGATTCTCCAGCTATAAAAGGGCAGCATCCAAACCAGCAATGGGGCATCTGATCTTCGGCAAATCTGCAGAAAATATAGCAGCTTTTCTTCTTCTTTTCTTTCTTCTTCCTTTTGTGATTTTGTCCACCATGAGTGGCTAAATCCATTCTTTTCTAGTTAAAGTTGGTGAATTTCAGATTTGTGATGAATTGGGATATTTAAATCTCCATTATTAAACTCTTATTTACCTTTAATATTTATGCAACTTGATCTTTCTATAATTATTACTTTGCTTTTAGAATCAATTAAGGCCTGTTGCTTTTAAATTGCTTGAGTAATATATTGTTTGAATAATTTAGGTCTGTAATTGCTTAGATTATTTAAACACAAATATAATCGGTTGCATAATCTAAACTTGACCACGCGGTTGGCAAGGTTAGAGTTGGGTTCCTCTAAGTCTTAATGCAGTTAACAGTTATTCGATGCTAAAAGCCCCAAGGACGTTCCTTGGCAACTTGTTAACTAGAGTTTGAGTAGCAAACGTTTCCTAATCAAACTAAAACTAAGGAGGAATTTGGATTGTGAGAAGCGTCTTCCACGTCCTAAACTAACTTATTGAAATAGATAAGAGTATCAAAAAGATCAATGATCAATTCTAAACAAGCTGAAATAGATCCATGCTTCAACTAGAATCCTTCTCCCATTGAAATTCTCATCTTTTTAAATTATTGCTTTCTCTTACTATTTAATATTAATTCATCAAATCAAACCCCCCTCTTTTAATTACTTGTTATTTACTTGTCCAAGTCATTAATAGGAAAATTCGTAGTGTCAAATTCCTGTGGTTCGACCCTATTGCCACTATCTGCAATTTATTTTGTTGGTTGATAATAGGTTTATTTTTTACGGCTTCGACAACCGCTATCAAAAATTGGCGCCGTTGCCGGGGATTTGATCTAACTAACGTATTTTCCTTTTATGACCAGGGTTGATCGTAAAGAAGCTCTTCTTTACGATCCAAAAATTGAACGCACTGCTAAGACCTTACAAGCATGGCTACGGTAAGTATGTCTTTTCTCTCTTCTCAAATTTCTGAACTAACCTCTATTGTGAGAAATTATAGTATAGGTCAAGCTCAACAAGTTCAACAACTTCAGTGAATCAGACCATGTGAGATTTGCACATATGTAGGACACCCAACTGATCGATGTCCTACACTTTATGAGGATTACCAGCAAGTACATGCCTTTGGAGGATTCAATAGCCAGCCAAGACATGATCCCTACCTTGATACCTACAATCCAGGTTAGAGGGACCACCCGAATTATGACTATGCAAGGGCTAACTACTACCAAAACTATCAAGCCCAAGCAACATCTCAAAACTCCAATATGGAACTTGAAGAGATGATAAGGAAATTGGAAATTTCTGGGAAAATTCTCCAACAGCAAGTGGATCAAGCGGTCAACTCAGTGAACGCGCACATATTAAGAAGAGAGGAAGAGCTTCAAGATCTATGGGACGATGACGAAAGTTCCCAAGAGACAGCTCCTACTGTCAAAAATATTGAATTTGTTGTTGTAACACTTTCTACACATACTATCCAAACTTCTGAAGCAAAGACAGTAACTGCTGTCGAACCTGCCGAAGCCCCTGCTGCAGAATCTGTACAATCTACTGCATCTCTTGTTGCTGTCCAAGCTACTGAAACAAGGACAGCAACTGCTGTCAACAATTCTGAACCAGCAACATTCCCAGCACAGCCTATTGCTGAACCAGCAGAATCAGAAATATACACTGCAGAAACAGCACCTGCTGTCCAAAAATTAGCAGCTAATCCGGAGTCTACCATCCGATCTGCCACTACACCATCAAACAGGACTGCTGCTGCACCTGCAGTAGATTTTTCTGCACCTGCTGCAGAATTTTCTGCACCAGCAAATTCACCCACTGCTGTGTTTGCCCAAACACCTGCTGATATGGCAGAATACAATATGCAAGCTGTTGTAACCGAACCAGCCTAAAAACCAAAAATTTTTAGCAAAAAATTTTTAGAACCAGCCCCCAAACAGCCAGTTGAGACAGATGACAGTCTGCCCAAATCACTTCAGTAAGCAGAAAATAGGATGCCCAGACCAGTTGGGCAAACAGCTCCTGAACAGCTAGCAAAGAAGCAACAAGCAGATTGCTGTTTGCCCACACGGCAAGAGAAGGCAGAAGTCGATCTGCCCAAATCAGTGAGCAAACTTGAATCACAAGGGAAGCTACCCTCCCAAACTGAAATCAATCCAAGGCAAAATGTTAGTGCCATCATATTAAGGAGTGGAAAAGAGCTTCAAGACAGCAGGCTTGAGAAAATGCAAAAACAGGTCATTGAGGAGAATCTGCTAGAAAGTGATAAGGGCAGTCGATCTGCCCAAATCACTGACCCAATCACTAGGCAGACTGAGCTGCCCAGCAGTGATCTGCCCAAATCGCCAGACAAGGCAGAATTCGATCTGCTCAAATCAATAATCCAAGCAGAGTCCAGCACCAAGATAGACCAGATGGAGTACTGTTCACAGCTAGTTGCAGGTGATTTGCCCAAATCACTGGAGCAGACAAACAGGACAGACAGTGATCTGCCTAGATCACCTAAAATAGCACCAGATGATCTGCCCAAATCAACCAGCAGACAGCAAACAGCAAACCAACAGACAGCAAATGCACCAGATTTGAAGCCCTTACCGGAACACCTCAAATATGCCTTCTTGGGAGCTAGAAATACACTTCCAGTTATAATTTCCAACCAGCTCAGCCCACAAAAAGAAGAAAAACTCCTAGAAGTGTTGAGGAAGCACAAAGAAGCAATTGGGTGGACCTTGGAGAACATAAAAGGCACCTCGAGACCATTCGGTGGAGGCTCATCTCACTAGATTCGAAGACAGGATGCAGCACATGGAAAGCATGCTACAGCTGCTGGTTCAACACTTTCTGCCCACAGACCATGACAGCCAGTGATTTGGCCGGGTGATTTGCCCAAATCACCCCCAGGCCAGAAAGTCCCTTTCCCTTTCCTTCTTAATTTTTTTATATGTATGTTTACACATTGAGGACAATGTTTGCAGTAGGTGTGGGGGTACTGTTAGGTTGTTTTTGCATTGATTTCATTATCTTTTGCTTTCTTTTCGTTTCTTTTTGCATCTTTTTGCCCTAACACACACACCAAATTTTTTTTTTCTAATTTTGTCTTAGCTTTTGCTCTACTCAGCATAGATAACAAAGTTAAAAGAGCTTCCTATCTCATGACCCCATTGATTTGCCACCCCTTTAAGCCTAAATTGAATCACTTACAGTGTGCTACCTTCACTTAGGAAGTTCTTTTCTTGAATTAAATCTCTAAATTTGCTGTGGTCAAAGGAAATAAAAACATAAACACATGCAAATAAAAAGTTGGTGTAAACTCCCTATGAGCTGATTTGCCCAAACTGTTAAGAAAAGAAAAAACCGGCACAAAAGCACAAATCATAAAACCTGTTCCTATGGCCAAATAAGCTATGAACAGAGCTAGTAGCCACTTGAACAAGTGACTAACTGAGTAACCGGAGGTGGGTATCACCAATATGCACCTTCGCGTAAAAAGGTTAGTGACTTTTTCAGGTAAGAATAAAAAAGTGCTGCTGAATAAAATAAAATAAAATGCTCAAAGAAGGGCAAGTCACTCTTAGAGATTGCATTGAGCTTATACAAAGAGAATAAGCATGATTGAATCAAAAACCTTTCCTTTGACCATGGTAGGTAAGGGGAAACAAGGAAAAGAGAAGAACAACCTTGGTGCACGTACTCCATACTGTAATATTTCAATTTAGGAGTCTAGGGGGGCTAATTAAGTGGTACTTAGGCTCAAAAGAAAAAGGGGCTTGATTAACTAAGTTGTTTGTTGCTTGAGGACAAGCAAAAAGCTAGGTGTGGGGGTATTTGATCAAGCATAAATTAGCCACATTTTTATTATCTTTATCATTGCTTATTTACACATTTTTCAGCTTAATTTATGCTTTTTATCTTGTTTTTACAGAAAAGGAAGAAATTGAAAAATTGGAGAAAAAAGTGCAGAAAAGGCTGGAAAAGTGATCGGGTCAGAGTGATTTGGCCAAATCACTCGCAGAGACTGGCCAAATCACTTGTAGAAGCAGAAACCTAGAACTATCTCACAGGAAAGTGATTGGGTCAGAGCAATTTGGCCAAATCAGACAGAGGAAACAGAGAAATCGAGCTGAGGCAGAAAAACCAGGAAGTGAATTTTCAGAAGTGATTGGGGCAAGCGATCTGCCCAAATCACCCGCCCAAACAGCCCCAATCACAATGACAGTAGAAATTGACAGCAGAGCGGGAAAAAAGGGAAAAATCAGATTTAAAAAGAATAGAAGCCCAAAATCACTTCAAACACTGCCAGCTCATATCCAAAAGCCACAAGGATGTCCTTCTACCAAGAGAATTCCATCTACAACAGAATACAAAATCCAAGGAGGAATCAAAGACTACAAAGAAGACTAAATCAAATTGAGATTTCAAAACCATAATCAAATTGGAATTGGGATTCTCCAGCTATAAAAGGGCAGCATCCAAACCAGCAATAGGGCATCTGATCTTCGGCAAATCTGCAGAAAATACAACAGCTTTTCTTCTTCTTTTCTTTCTTCTTCCTTTTGTGATTTTGTCCATCATGAGTGGCTAAATCCATTCTTTTCTAATTGAAATTGGTGAATTTCAGATTTGTGATGAATTTGGAGATTTAAATCTCCATTATTAAACTCTTATTTACCTTCAATATTTATGCAACTTGATCTTTCTATAATTATTACTTTGCTTTTAGAATCAATTAAGGCCTGTTGCTTTTAAATTGCTTGAGTAATATATTGTTTGAATAATTTAGGTCCGTAATTGCTTAAATTATTTAAACACAAATATAATCAGTTGTATAATCTAAACTTGACCACGCGGTTGGCAAGGTTAGAGTTGGGTTCCTCTAAGTCCTAATGCAGTTAACAGTTGTTCGATGCTAAAAGCCCCAAGGACATTCCTTGGCAACTTGTTAACTAAAGTTTGAGTAGCGAATGTTTCCTAATCAAACTAAAACTAAGGAGGAATTTGGATTGTGAGAAGCGTCTTCCACGTCCTGAACTAACTTATTGAAATAGATAAGAGTATCAAAAAGATCAATGATCAATTCTAAACAAGCTGAAATAGATCCATGCTTCAACTAGAATCCTTCTCCCATTGAAATTCTCATCTTTTTAAATTATTGTTTTCTCTTACTATTTAATATTAATTCATCAAATCAAACCCCCCTCTTTTAATTACTTGTTATTTACTTGTCCAAGTCATTAATAGGAAAATTCGTAGTGTCAAATCCCTGTGGTTCGACCCTATTGCCACTATCTGCAATTTATTTTGTTGGTTAATAATAGGTTTATTTTTTACAGTTTCGACAACCACTATCAAGTTTATTGGTGTCCAGCTATGAAAAGAGAAGTGGCACAGTTCGTGTTCGCCGGTGAGGTATGTCAGAGGGTGAAGCTGGAACATCAGAAGCTGGCTGGAACGCTTAACCCACTGCCGATTCTAGAGTGGAAAAGGGAGAATATAGCTATGGATTTTGTGGTGGAGTTACCGGCAACGCCCAACAGATTGGACTCCATATGGATGATTGTGGACAGACTGACCAAATCTGCTCACTTCATCCCTGTCATGAGTGGCTACTCTATGGAAAAATTGGCGCAGGTGTATGTCGAGTAAGTTGTCAGGTTGCATGGGGCTCCCGTTTCAATAGTGTCAGATAGGGGACTCTAGTTCACCTCCAGGTTTTGGCGGAGTCTGCAAAATGCTATGGGTGCCAGGCTGGACTTTAGCATTGCTTTCCATCCACAGACGGACTAACTGTCAGAGAGGACCATCTAGACTATAGAAGATATGCTCAGAATGTGTGTGCTAGATTTTGGCAGTTCTTGGAGGCAGTATCTACCCCTGGTGGAGTTTGCCTACAATAATAGCTATCATGCTAGCATAGGGATGGCTCCATATGAAGCTTTATATGGAAGGAAGTGCAGGTCACCTGTCTGCTGGGAAGAAGTTGGAGAAAGGCCCTTAGCAGGGCCTGAGTTAGTAGAGATCACCAGCAGGGTAGTGCCCATTATCAGAGAAAGGATCAAAACTGCTGTGAGTCGGCAGAAAAGCTACGCAGATGTCCGCAGGAAGCATGTAGAGTTTCAGGAGGGATATATGGTGTTGTTTAAGGTGTCTCCTATGAAAGGGGTGATTCGTTTTGGGAAGAAAGGTAAGCTAGCTCCACGGTACATCAGACCCTTTGAAATCTTGCAGAAGATTGGAAATGTATTGTACAAGCTGGACCTACCTGCTTCAATGGAGAGAATCCATCCGGTTTTCCATGTTTCAATGTTACGGAAGTTCGTGTCAGATCCGGGCAAGGTTCTTAATGAGCCTGATGTGGAGATCCTAGAAGATCTCACATATGTTGAGCAGCCAGTACGGATCATAGACACGCAGATCAGAAAGCTGAGGAATAAGGAAATCCCGATGGTGAAGGTCCTTTGGAATCACCACAACATGGAAGAATGTACCTGGGAGACACGGGAGTCTATGCTCCAGCAATACCCCTATCTCTTCTAAGGTTAGTGTTTTTGTTTTATGTGCTTTCTTATTGTTATGTGTGTTATGCCTTGCTATGCTTGTGTGTTGAACATTCGGGGATGAATGTTCTTAAGGGCGGAAGAATGTAATACCCAGCTAGACCCCGGCATCGGAATTCCTACCTTCCGGCGGAATCTCGGATGTCGGAACCCTCTAGAAGGGTAAAATATGTTTTTATAAAATGTTTTTACATGTTTTTATAGTTTTAATGAAGAAAGAAAATGAGTTTTTGAAAGAAAACACCATGGAGGAAGAGTCCAGGTTCGACCGCCAACCTCATGTTCGGCCGCTAAACATGGTGCTCTTGCGGAAGCACCTTTGGCCCCCGAATGTGGTCTGGCCAGCCACCTATAAAAGGCCCCTTGTCCGAAAATGGGCGAGTTTTCTCTCTCTATTTTCGGGCATAGGTAAGATTTCGCCCTCCCATGGTTGATTTCGTGTTTTCCTTCAATCCCTTCAAGTTTTTAATGAGTTTTACTTGGTTTTGAAGAGTTTTGAAGATTTTTGAGCTAAAAATCAAAGTTTTGAAGCTTGGAGACCCCCGGAGCTCGTTCCTCCATATCTCCAAGCTTGGGATCGCATCTCCTCTCGATCTTCAAGAGGTAAGTGTAGATCCACGCCTTTTATGATGTTTTAAGTAAGTTTTAAGAAGGGGTTAAGGGTTTTGATGCATGTATAGAGTAGATGTAAAATGTTAGGGTTTATGTTAGTTAAATGATAAATGTATGCTAAATGTGATGTTTGTTGCGGTATAGGCTAGTTTTATGCCCCTATATGCTTGAAAATGTGTTTATGCATGTTTGGATGCATGTTGGGATGTTGTGGGTGGCTGGATATGCAAGGCAGAATCAGGTTCTGCCCTTTGGGAGAGCCCAGGTTCGGCCGCTGAAGCCAGTTTCGGCCGTCGAACCTTCCTGTGGAGGCAGCTTTAGGCCGCCTAAACTCGCCCCCGAAAATTTGGACTTTCGGCTCTAGAGGGCAATTTCAGGCGCCAAACCTGCCCCCGAAAGTGCCTGACTTTCGGCTCTGGAGGGACCTTCGGCCGCCGAACCTGCCTGTAACGACCCGGAAACCGGACCGCTACCGACGCTAGAATCCATATCGGCATAAGGCCGCCGGGACCCGTAGCAAGCCTGACATACTACCTGTATACCTGTATAATCCCATACATGATCAACAATTACATAAAAATTTTAATCTTTTCTTTTCATTCAATCACCAAACTCAACCTGTGCATGCATTATTCATATACATAATCATCAACCCCACACTGGAGTCCTCAACAAAGCTCCAATGGGCTAACATAACATATAGTGAGTTTGGCTTACTTAAAACATCATTAAACCATTACATTTGAACGATCATATAAACAAAGGGATTAACATACAAACTAGGGTCAAGCACAACTATAATCCTCATGATCATCATTACACTTCACAACTATTAATACTATTCATTACATTTCAATATTTATCATGTCCACCACTAGCTATTACATGACCATGACTTTACTCTTCTTGACCTCCTGGTCTATCCCGTACCTGCAAACCTGGGGTTAAGGGAGTAGGGTGAGCTACTAGAGCCCAGTGAGCAGAATAATAAAACGTTTAAATGATATGCTATAATGGAATGCATCACATCACAGACAAATCACATCAAGGATGGTTTTGTCACCAATAGTCCTCAACATACCCAATAGTGCTAGGGGCGTAGAATGGGCCTCGACCTGGTCTTTCTCTTAGCATAACATACATGACATAACATTCCTATAATGCCAGGGGCGTAGAATGGGCCTCGACCTGGACTTCCATACCATACCATATCACATCATATCATACGAGGACTAAAGGATCATCCAACACCCATCCACATCATCATCATATTATGCAATGCAACATATTCGTGAATTCTAATGCAAACAACCTAATATATCTCATGGCATTCATGATGCATGAACATGCTCTAAAACTAATTTATTTACTTTGAAACATAAAGAGTCATTCTACTCACCTTAGGCTAGCTCAAATGACTCAGGAGTAGCTATCTCACCGCTGAGATCCGCGGTTCCTCGGGTCCGAACCTACACAGGTGGACTCAAATGAGGGACCAAACATTCATGAACATAACTCTAAAATACTCCCCAAAAACCCCCTAAAACACCTTAAAACAATCATAGAAATCATGCAAAGGAGGGCTGAACAGGGCACTTTTGGCGGCAGGTTCGGCGGCCGAAAGTCCCTCCAGAGCCGAAAGTCATGCACCTTCGGCGGCACTTTCGGCGGCCGAAGGTTCCCTCCAGAGACGAAACTCATGCTTGTTCGGCGGCACCTTCGGCGGCTGAAACTCCCTTCCAGAGCCGAAAGTCCTCTTTCGGGGGCAGGGTTCGGCAGCCGATACATGCTACCACAGGCAGGTTCGGCGGCCGAAAGAGCCTTCGGCTGCCGAACCTGAGTTCTTCCCAAAGGGCAGAAACTCAGCTCCAACATGCACAAAAGCTTCCCAACTCATTCACACATGCATTTTCCTATTCTACAACATGCATACTAAAGCATATAAGCTCCTAGGGGCTTCAAACTATCCTAAACCCCAACTACCACACATCAAACATGCATATTCAACATACATTGCTCATAAATACACATTTAACCAAAAACTCAACATAAACCTACACATGCATTTCTACCCCAAGAAACTTCATAAAATTTGTTTAAAACATACTAAAATGGCAGGATCGAAGCTTACCTCTTGAAGATCTAGAGGAAAAACGA
The DNA here is from genome assembly GCF_001659605.2 of Manihot esculenta. Classification (NCBI taxonomy): domain Eukaryota; kingdom Viridiplantae; phylum Streptophyta; class Magnoliopsida; order Malpighiales; family Euphorbiaceae; genus Manihot; species Manihot esculenta. Next base: position 31,252,917 of record NC_035175.2, read on the forward strand.
TCCTAACTTGGAGATGGGGGAGATCTCAACTCTTTGGTCTCCAAGCTCCAAAACTTGCTCTTTTGCTCAAATATCTTCAAATCAAGATAAAACTCGTTAAAACTCTAAAGATCGGAGGAAAAACATCAAAGATCAACTATGGGAGAGCAGGAACTCACCGTGGCCGAAAATGGGGAGAAAACTCGCCCCTTTCGGCCATGGAGCCCTTTTATAGGGGTTGCTAGACCACCTTTCGGCAGCCTAAAGTGCCTCCAAATGTTCACCAAACAAACATAGCATGGCATAAAAACATAAACACATAACAAAGCACATAAAACTCACCTTAGAAGAGATGAGGATATTGCTGGAGCATGGACTCCCGTGTCTACCAGGTACACTCCTCAATGTTGTGGTGATTCCAAAGGACTTTCACCATCGGGATCTCCTTGTTTCTCAACTTTCTGATCTGAGTGTCAAGAATCCGTACTGGCTGTTCAACATAAGTGAGATCCTCTTGGATCTCCATATCAGGCTCACTAAGAACCTTACCCAGATCTGACACGAACTTTCTTAACATAGAAACTGGAAAACCGGATGGATTCTCTCCATTGAAATAGGTAAATCCAGCTTATACGATACATTCCCGATCTTCTGCAAGATTTCAAAGGGTCCGATGTACCGCGGAGCTAGTTTACCTTTCTTCCCGAACCGAATCACCCCTTTCATTGGAGACACCTTGAGCAATACCAAATCCCCCTCCTGAAACTCTACTTGCCTTCTGCGGATATCTGCATAACTCTTTTGCCTGCTTGCAGTAGTCTTTATCCTTTCTCTGATTATGGACACCACTCTGCTGGTGATCTCTACTAGCTCAGGCCCTGCTAAGGCCTTTTCCCCAACTTCTTCCCAGCAAACAGGTGACCTGCACTTCCTTCCATACAAAGTCTCATATGGAGCCATCCCTATGCTAGCATGATGGTTGTTATTGTAGGCAAACTCTACTAAAGGTAGATGCTGCCTCCAAGAACCGCCAAAATCTAGCACACACATTCTGAGCATATCTTCTATAGTCTGGATGGTCCTCTCTGACTGTCCATCCGTCTGAGGATGGAAAGCAGTGCTAAAATCCAACCTGGTACCCATAGCATTCTGCAGAATCCGCCAAAACCTAGAGGTGAACTGGGGCCCTCTATCAGACACTATTGAAACAGGAACCCCATGCAGCCTGACAATCTCATCTACATACACCTGCGCCAACTTGTCCACAGAATAGCCACTCCTGACAGGGATGAAGTGAGCAGATTTGGTCAGTCTGTCCACAATCACCCATATGGAGTCCAATCTGTTGGACGCCGCCGGTAGCCCCACCACGAAGTTCATAGCTATATTCTCCCATTTCCACTCTGGAATAGGTAGTGGGTTAAGCATTCCAGCCGGCTTCTGATGTTCCAGCTTCACCCTCTGACATATTTCGCAGGCTGACACAAACTGTGCCACTTCTCTCTTTATAGCTGGCCACCAATACACTCTCTTCAGATCTTGATACATTTTGGTGGCTCCAGGGTGAACACTGTATCTGGCATTATGAGCTTCCCTCATAATGTCTCCCTTCAGTCCCACGTCATCTGGTACACACAATCTATTCCCATAGCGGAGGATCCCCTTACTGTCAAATCTGAACTCTTCGTTCTTGCCCAACTGAACAGTCCTGGCAATCTTCACTAACTCTGGATCCTCGTGCTGTTTCTGAGCCACCTGCTCCAGAAACATGGGTGCCACTCTCATTTGGGCTATCAAAGCACCTGTACCAGACAACTCCAACTGTAGACCTTCATTGATGAGCTTGAAGAACTCCCTCACTACTGGCCTCCTCTCTGCTGAAATATGGGACAAACTGCCAAGTGATTTCCAGCTTAAGGCGTCTACCACAACATTCGCCTTACCCGGATGGTACTGGATCTTGCAATCATAGTCACTGAGCAGTTCTACCCATCTTCTCTGCCTCAAATTCAGCTCTCTCTGACTCAGGATGTACTGCAGGCTCTTATGATCTGTGAAGATCTCACATTTTACCCCATAAAGGTAGTGCCTCCACATCTTGAGTGCAAAGATCACAGCTGCCATTTCTAGGTCATGTGTAGGGTAATTCAACTCGTGCTTCTTCAGCTATCTAGAAGCATAAAAAATCACCCTTTCATTCTGCATCAGCACACAACCCAGTCCCACACGGGACGCATCACAATACACTTAGAAGTCTTCATTACTAGTTGGCAGAGCTAACACTGGTGCTGAAGTCAATCTCTTCTTGAGCTCCTCAAAGCTTTCTTCACACTGGTCTGTCCACACAAACCTCTGGTTCTTCTTAGTCAGTCTGGTCATAGGAGCTGCAATCTTAGAGAAGTCCTGGACGAACCTCCTGTAGTAACCTGCCAAACCCAAGAAGCTTTTGATCTTTGTCACTGTAGTGGGTCTAGGCCAGTTAGCTACAGCTTCCACTTTCTTGGGGTCTACCTCGATTCCATTTTCTGACACAACGTGCCCCAAGAATGAAATGCTCCTCAGCTAGAACTCACACTTGGAGAACTTGGCATACAAGCCGTGTTCCCTCAAGGTTTGCAGAACTAACCTCAGATGATGGGCATGCTCCTCTGCATTCCTAGAATACACTAAGATATCATCTATAAAGACAATAACAAAGTGATCCAGGTATTGGTTAAATACTCTATTCATGAGATCCATGAATGCTGCAGGGGCATTGGTTAACCCAAACGGCATCACAAGGAACTCATAGTGCCCATATCTGGTTCTGAATGCTGTCTTCGGTACATCCTCTTCTCTTATCCTCAGCTGGTGGTACCTTGATCTCAGATCTATCTTGGAGAAACAACCTGCTCCGGCTAGCTGGTCAAATAGATCGTCGATCCTTGGCAATGGGTACTTATTCTTGGTAGTGACCTTGTTCAATTGCCTGTAGTCGATACAAAGTCTGAGAGATCCATCCTTTTTTTTCACAAATAGCACTGGAGCACACCAAGGCGAGGTACTCGGTCGGATGAATCCTCCATCTACCAACTCTTGCAACTGCTCCTTAAGCTCCTTCAATTCTGCTGGTGCCATCCTGTAGGGAGGAATAGAGATCGGTCTGGTTCCAGGCATCAATTCAATTTCAAACTCTATTTTCCTAGCAGGTGGTAAACCTGGCAGCTCGTCTGGGAAAACATCTAAGAACTCACTGACCACTGGCACTAGGCGGGCTCTCTGACATGACTATCCAGCTCTCTCACATGAGCTAGAAAACCCTGACAACCCCTCCTGAGCAGCCTACGAGCCTATAGGGCTGATATCAAACCTCTAGGTGTACTCCCCCTGTCTCCTCTGAAGACAACCTCTGACCCATCCTGACATCTGAACTTGACTACCTTGTCTCTGCAGTCCAAGGTAGCACCATGGGCAGATAGCCAATCCATCCCTAGAATGACGTCAAAATCTGTCAAATCTAGAACCACAAGGTCGGCAGAAAGGCATCTCCCCTCAACAAAAACTGGACTATACTGGCAGACTGACTCTGCCACTGACGGGTCACACTTGGGTCCACTGACCCATAGGGGACACTCTAACCCAGAGACCATCAAACCCAATCTCTCGACGGCCCTCGGAGCAATGAATGAATGAGATGCACCAGGGTCCATTAAGGCATAAACATCTGAGCAACCAATGATGAGATTACCTGCCACCACGGTGTTCGATGCATTTGCCTCCTGCTGTGTCATGGTGAAGATCCGTGCTGGGACTGATGGACCTTCACCTCTGAAACCTGCTGAAGAAGAGGCTGCCCCTCTCCCTCTGCCTCTGCCACTAGCCTGAGTCGCGGCTGAAGCTACTGGTTGAGCCACACTACCAGAGGCTGTTTGCTGAGACTGCACCACAAAAGCTGCTCTAGGACACTCCTGAGCCATGTGTCCCTCCTGCCCACGCCTGAAGCAGACTGTCGTCCCAACCAGACATACGCCCTTGTGCGGCTTCCCACACTTCCTACATACTGCATTATCTGCACCTGAGCTCGAGCCACTTCCCAATCCCAGACCTGACTTGATCTTACTCCAGAACTTGTTCTTCTTAAACTTGGCCTTACCCCACTTTTTACTGCCTGAAGCTGCTGCACTTAGAGAAGATGGGTCTAACCTTCCCCCACCTGGGGTCTTGGAACCAGAAGGCTGTGCTACTGACTGCTTAACTTTCCCTTCGATGATTGCACTAGCCTCCATCCTCCGAGCCATATCCACAATGGCATGAAAACTCTCCCTCTCTGCTGACTGAATCAAGGAGGAATACCTGGAATGGAGCCTCATGATATACCTCCTTGACTTCTTCTGATCTGTATCCAGATTCTGCCCAGCAAACGGCAACAGCTCCAAGAACCTGTCTGTATACTCATCCACACTCATCTCATCTGACTGTCTCAACTGCTCAAATTCAATCATCTTCATCTCCCTTGAACTGTCAGGGAAAGCCCATCCTACAAACTCATTTGCAAACTCCTCCCATGATAGGCTGTCCAACCTCTGGTTCACATAGTTCTTAAACCACTCTCGGGCCTTCTTACATTTTAGTGTGAACTCAGCCATCTGAATGGCTCTACTGTCATCAGCTCCTATCTCATCTGTAATCGTTCTGACCCTCTCAAGATACACAAACGGGTCATCACCGGTTTCATACTGGGGAGCACCCAACTTCATGTAGTCGGTCATCTTGACCTTGCTCCCTCCAGATGAGGTAGGTTTAGGTACTTGAGTTTCTGGGACAATAGGTGCTGCTGGTGGTGGAGGAGGTGCAGCATCCCCTGGGGTAGGGTTTGTTGTACCTGGGTAGAAGGATGGGGGTGGGTACATAGGGTACTGTGGGTATGATGGATAGAAAGGTGGGTATGGCATGTGAGAGTGATAAGGGTTAAAGCTGGGGTAATCCGATGTACCTCCCATCGAATACCCAAGATTTTGAGAAAAGGGTGGGTACTGGGGTGGCTGAACAAATCCCGAGGCCTGAGTGCCTCCTTGGGACTCTCCCATACCCTCTTCCGACATACTCACTCCAAGACTGTCATCCCTTCTCTGATCTACATCCATATCATCCCCCACATCCTCTGACATTCCTCCCTGAACTGTTCCCCTCACTGATCTGCTTCTGTTCATATCCAAAGACCTTCTAGGGTCTCTCACTGCTCTTTCCCTGCTAGACCTGCTAGACATTGCCCTTGGCAATGCAGGGGGACGGGCACTCATGCCCTCATCCTCCGGTGGTACTCCAGTCAATCGTGCAGATTGACGAGTTCCTCTCATCCTGTTTACTGAAAAACAGCACACATCACATAAACATTTGCATCAAATGGTTCATGTGCAAACACATGAACCCGCATCACATGTATCACATACATAGCATATCATTAATGCACATGCATATAATCATGGCATTTCACATCATCATTCAAGACAGGACTCTACCTCCTATCCTAGTGGACATGATTTTTCCTATTGTGCTTGACCTTCTATAACATCTATGAGCCCGACACTCTAGGTCCGACCATATAAACCTAGGGCTCTGATACCAATCTGTAACGACCCGGAAACCGGAACGCTACCGGCGCTAGGATCCAGATCGGCATAAGGCCGCCGGGACCCGTAGCAAGCCTAACATACTACCTGTATACCTGTATAATCCCATACATGATCAACAATTACATAAAAATTTTGATCTTTTCTTTTCATTCAATCACTAAACTCAACCTGTGCATGCATTATTCATATACATAATCATCAACCCCACATTGGAGTCCTCAACAAAGCTCCAATGGGGTAACATAACAGATAGTGAGTTTGGCTTACTTAAAACATCATTAAACCATTACATTTGAATGATCATGTAAACAAAGGGATTAACATACAAACTAGGGTCAAGCACAACTATAATCCTCATGATCATCATTACACTTCATAACTATTAATACTATTCATTACATTTCAATATTTATCATGTCCACCACTAGCTATTACATGACCATGACTTTACTCTTCTTGACCTCCTGGTCTATCCCGTACCTGCAAACCTGGGGTTAAGGGAGTGGGGTGAGCTACTAGAGCCCAGTGAGCAGAATAATAAAACGTTTAAATCATATGCTATAATGGAATGCATCACATCACAGACAAATCACATCAAGGATGGTTTTGTCACCAATAGTCCTCAACATACCCAATAGTACCAGGGGCGTAGAATGGGCCTCGACCTGGTCTTTCTCTTAGCATAACATACATGACATAACATTCCTATAATGCCAGGGGCGTAGAATGGGCCTCGACCTGGACTTCCATACCATAACATATCACATCATATCATACGAGGACTAAAGGATCGTCCAACACCCATCCACATCATCATCATATTATGCAATGCAACATATTCGTGAATTCTAATGCAAACAACCTAATATATCTCATGGCATTCGTGATGCATGAACATGCTCTAAAACTGATTTATTTACTTTGAAACAAAAAGAGTCATTCTACTCACCTTAGGCTAGCTCAAATGACTCAGGAGTAGCTATCTCACCGCTGAGGTCCGCGGTTCCTCGGGTCCGAACCTACACAGGTGGACTCAAATGAGGGACCAAACATTCATGAACATAACTCTAAAATACTCCCAAAAAACCCCCCTAAAACACCTTAAAACAATCATAGAAATCATGCAAAGGAGGGCTGAACAGAGCACTTTCGGCGACAGGTTCGGCGGCCGAAAGTCCCTCCAGAGCCGAAAGTCATGCACCTTCAGCGGCACTTTCGGCGGCCGAAGGTTCCCTCCAGAGACGAAACTCATCCATGTTCGGCGGCACCTTTGGCGGCCAAAACTCCCTTCCAGAGCCGAAAGTCCTCTTTCGGGGGCAGGGTTCGGCAGCCGATACATGCTACCACAGGCAGGTTCGGCGGCCGAAAGAGCCTTCGGCTGCCGAACCTGAGTTCTTCCCAAAGGGCAGAAACTCAGCTCCAACATGCACAAAAGCTTCCCAACTCATTCACACATGCATTTTCCTATTCTACAATATGCATACTCAAGCATATAAGCTCCTAGGGGCTTCAAACTATCCTAAATCCCAACTACCACACATCAAACATGCATATTCAACATACATTGCTCATAAACACACATTTAACCAAAAACTCAACATAAACCTACACATGCATTTCTACCCCAAGAAACTTCATAAAACTTGTTTAAAACATACTAAAATGGCAGGATCGAAGCTTACCTCTTGAAGATCTAGAGGAGAAATGATCCTAACTTGGAGATGGGGGAGATCTCAAATCTTTGGTCTCCAAGCTCCAAAACTTGCTCTTTTGCTCAAATATCTTCAAATCAAGATAAAACTCGTTAAAACTCTAAAGATCGGAGGAAAAACATCAAAGATCAACCATGGGAGAGCAGGAACTTACCGTGGCCGAAAATGGGGAGAAAACTCGCCCGTTTCGGCCATGGAGCCCTTTTATAGGGGTTGCCATACCACCTTTCGGCAGCCTAAAGTGCCTCCAAAACTCATGCAAGTTCAGTGGCCGAACATGAGGTTCGGCGGCCGAACCTTTGAAACTTTCGAAAGCCTAACTTGCCCCCCTAAACTATCCAATGTTCGGCAGCCGAACTTGAGGTTCGGCAGCCGAACTTGGAAATGCCTTCTTGGTCTTTTTCATTCAAAACTCAATTTCCTTTCTTGCTTAAAACCATAAAATACATTAAAACATTTCATGAAAACATGGTTTTACCCTTCTAGAGGCTTCCGACATCCGAGATTCCACCGGCGGTAGGAATTCCGATACCGAAGTCTAGCTGGGTATTACACTGCTGCCAAAAGTCTCCTGTCCAGCCTTCCTTTGCTTGTTTTCTATGCATGTTTTATAATGTTTTATGGGGTTTTTGGGGAGATATTTAGAGTCATGTTAGAGTATGTTTGGTCCCTCATTTGAGTCCACCTGTATAGGATCGGACCTGAGGAACCGAGGTGATCAGCAGTGAGATAGCTGCTTTAGAGTTATTACAGAGTCAGCCAGAGGTGAGTAGAACTAAACTAATCTTTTATTTCGAGAAATCAAATGTTTTAAGCATGTTCATGCATCATGATATGTAATAGGTGGTTTGCATTAGAATTCACGAATATGACGCATTGCATTATTCATTGTGGGTGTGGATGGACAACAGGATGACCCATTAGCCCTCTAGATATTATGTTATGTAATAGAAGTCCTGAGGAGCCCCACCGAGGGCCGGGCACAGAGTACAGGAAAGACCAGGTGAGGCCTGCACTACGCCCCTAGCATAGAGCTTATGCATGTAATAGAAGTCCTGAGGAGCTCCATCGAGGGTCGGGCACAGAGTAGAGGGATTATTGGGTCAGTCCATCCGTGATGTGACTTGTTTGTACTGTGACGCATTCATGAAATCATATGTTGATTATGATGTTTTTACAGTTCTGCTCACTGGGCTCTTGTAGCTCATCCCTTTCCCCTAACCCCCAGGTTTGCAGGGTCAGAGATAGCAGGATGTCAGCAAGGGTAATGGCTATGTTATGTAATAGTCTAGTAGTGGACATGAAATGTAAAATGATGTAATGTAATGTAATGAGGATTAGTATTGTCCTTGGCCCTAATGTATAGTCAATCCCTTTTGGTATATGATCTTTATGTAATGTTTTTAATGATATTATCTGATGAACCAAGCTTGATATATGAAATGTGGACCCAACTAGAGCATTTGATGAGGGCTCTAGTATGGGGTTTTATGTTTACAGTTATAGTGCATGCACAAGTCAAGCTTGGTGTACGAAAAGTTTAAAATTTTTATGCAAAAGTATGATCATGTATGGGATTTTATCAGATGTACATGATGTATGTTAGACTTGCTACGGGTTCCGGCGACCTTAAGTCGATCTGAATCCTAGCGCCGGTAGCGGTTCAGTTTTCGGGTCGTTACAAATTCAGTTGCAGAAGGGGGTGAAGGAGGTGGAAGCATAATAATATCCTATGTCCTGCAAGCTCGCTTTGGAGGAAGGTCGGTGTTCCCAACAATTGCTTTGCCCTTATGGGCAGCACGTGCCGCTTTGGTGAACTTATCCCTTGATTTGGCCATACCTGCATAAAACAAAAGGTGAGTAAGTAAGGCAATTTCAAAAACAAAGAGTTAGAAAGAAAAATACCCTACACACTAGTATGAGACGTGCTTTACCGGATGATCGGAAGGCTGGGCGGGTGAGGAACCCAAGCCTAGCCAGCTTGAGCATGGCTTTGCCAGGACAGAATGGTGTTCCTCACCACCACGGTAATATCGATCCTCTCTGTAGAGGCCATCCTCTAGAGGAAGTCTAAAAACTCCTTGTCCCGCAATAGCCGGACCCCATTCTTCCAAAGCTCCACCTATATATTCCAATCAGTTTGGAGCCATCCAAAACCCCTAGATACTTGGTGATATAAGATGGAAATTTTATTTTTCTTTGAAGAAAAAGGGTATCTGGTCAAAAAGGGTTTGACATTTTCTCCTGCTAAAGAACCAGAATTCTTTGTTCTTTCAGGTTCCTAGTTGTACCAGCTAGGAGAACAGCGCGACACTCGGCTTAATGTTGTTATTGAAGAAGAAAAAGTGGAAAGCTACCAAAATTATCCAACTGTTGGGATGTAGCTGGGTGACTACCAACTTATGGAAATGAAGGACTTTAACATAAAATGAATCCATTGGGAATCGAAGACTCACCTTCAGTTGCTCCTTATAGACGATGATTGTGTCTTCTGCCGAAATTCAATCATCCACACGAACACGTGGTGTGGCAGCATAAATTTAAAAGGTCTCTTGCGAGATTTGGTAATGATCATAAAGATAGTCTACATCCTTCTCAGTCAGCATGGAAGGAGTATCGCTTACCAGGATGCTTTCATGGTCATGGAGCGCCCTTGGTGGAACAATAGGAGTAGGAGTGTGAATGGGACCATCAGTGTAACGACCCCAAAATGGACAGTCACTGGCGCTAGGATTCAGGTCGGCTTAAGGCCGCCAGAACCCGTAGCAAGCCTGCTATACTCTCTGTGTACCTGTAAATCTCATACATGATCATACATTTTCTGTGAAAATAAAGACTCTTTGCTGAATCAAGGCTTAACTTGTGCATGCACTATCCCTGTACTCTGTACTCTGTACTCTGTACCCCTAACTAGAGCTTGCTCTAAATGGGTTAATTCATACCTGTTAAGCCTGGTTTATCACATACTCTGTAAAACATATACATATACAGATCATGTACATAACAAAAGATTTACAACACAAACATCACTAAGTCAAGCACAATTCTAACTTGATACACAACTGTTACATCTCTTTACTATTACATGTCCACTATATTCTATTACACAGCTCTTCTCTTTTTCTGCACTCTGTTGGACTTCCCCTGTACACTGAACCTGCAAGACTGGGGTTAAGGGAGTGGGATGAGCTATGCAATGCAACATATTCGTGGATTCTAATGCAAACAACCTATTGTATACTCATGATGCATGAACTATGCTAAAAGCATTTCATTTCTCCATTAAAAGAATTAAGTTTAGTTCCACTCACCTCTGGCTATCTGGATTGACTCTGCAGGCTCTAAAAACTCTGGAGCAGTACTCACTGCTACTCTCTCTAGTTCCTCTGGTCTGTGTAAGCACAGATAAACTCAAATGAGGGACCAAACTAACTCAAGAACAACTCTATTAAACTCCCCAAGAATCCCCTTAAACTCACTCTAACAACCATGCAAAGCATGCAAAGGAAAGCTGGACAGGACACTTTCGGTGGCAGGTTCGGCGGCCGAAAGTCCTCTCCAGAGACGAAACTCATGCACCTTCGGTGGCCGAATCTCTACTTTTGGCAGCCGAACCCTTTCGGGGGCAAGTTTCGGAGGCTGAAAGGCACTCCAGAGACGAAAGTCTCTAACCTTCGGCGGCACCTTCGGCGGCCGAACTCCCCTCCAGAGCCGAAAGTCCAAAAGCTCGGGGGCAAGCTTGGGCAACCGAAGCCACCTCCTCATGGGTTCGGCGGCCGAATGTACCTTCGGCGGCCGAACCTGAGTTCATCCGCAAGGCAGAAACGTGCTCTGCCTCTCACCAAAAGCACAAAACTCTCCCAATCTCAAACACCTCAATTCCTCAACTTGCATACACCCAAGTATATGCTCAAAGGGGTCAGAAACTGCCTTAAAACCCCAAACACACAAGACATACAACACATATACAAGCTTTTCTCACAAAATCACCAAAACCTCAAAAATAACCCTATTCATGCAGCTCTCTCCCATAACCTCCTAAAACCTTCAGAAAACATAAAAACAACTCAGGATCTTCACTTACCTCTTGAAACCAAGAAGATGAACGATCCTAACGTGGAGTTTTGAAGCAACTCTCCTTCAACCTCTCCCAAATATACAACTTTGAGTGTTTAGCTTAAAACCTTCAACATAACATAAAATCTAATGAAACCTTTGCAAGATCTAATGAAAACATGAAGAAAACTCTAAAAAGGACAGGGTCTCACCTCATAAATCGAAAGGAATCGGCGTGCCTTATCCTTTCAACCGACTGAGGGCCTTTTATAGGTTGCTGGCCAAACCACCTTCGGCGGCCTATCGTGAAACCGAAAGCCATGCATGTTCGGCGGCCGAACCTCAACTTCGGCGGCCGAACCTGGCTTTTCTGCCTTGGTTCATTTCACTCAAAAACTCATTTTCTTATGCTTTAAAACTATGAAACATACCAAAACCTTTTAGAAAAACATAAATCTAACACTTCTAGAGACTTTCGGCAACCGGAACTCCATCCGAAAGTAGAATTCCGATGCCGGACTCTAGCCGGGTATTACATTCTCCCCCCCTTAAGAACATTCGTCCTCGAATGTTCCGAAAACAAACAACTAACACATAAAAAGGAGGAAACTAACCTCAAAACAAATATGGATACTGCTGAAGCATAGACTCTCGTGTCTCCCAGGTACATTCTTCTAGATTATGGTGGTTCCACAACTTTTACCATCGAAATCTCTTCGTTCCTTAGCTGTCTGATCTGCGTGTCCAGAATCCGTACTGGCTGCTCTATATAAGTGAGATCCTCTAGAATCTCCACATCAAGCTCACTCAGAACCTGACTCGGATTTGACACAAACTGCCGTAGCATAGAAACATGAAATACCGGGTGAATTCTCTCCATAGAAGTAGGTAAATCCAGCTTATACAACACATTTCCGATCCTCTGTAAAATCTCAAAGGGTCCAATGTATCGTGGGGCTAACTTACCTTTTCTTCCAAAACGAACAACTCCTTTCATTGGAGATACCTTCAGCAATACCATACTACCCTCCTGAAACTCTAACTGCTTTCTGCGAATGTCTGCATAACTTTTCTGTCTGCTCTGCGCTGTTCTGATTCTCTCTCTGATCATAGGCACCACTCTACTGGTAATCTCTACTAACTCTGGTCCTGCAAGAGCCTTCTCTCCTATTTCTTCCCAGCAAACAGGGGATCTGCACTTCCTCCCATACAAAGCTTCATAAAGAGCCATCCCTATGCTAGCATGATGGTTGTTATTGTAGGCAAACTCCACCAAAGGTAGATGCTGCTTCCAAGAACCGCCAAAGTCTAACACACACAGTCGAAGCATATCCTCTATGGTCTGGATGGTCCTCTCTGACTGTCCATCAGTCTGTGGGTGGAAAGCAGTGCTAAAATCCAATCTCGTGCCCATCGCACTTTGCAGACTCCGCCAAAATCTGGAGATAAACTGAGGTCCTCTGTCTGAGACTATAGATACTGGAACTCCGTGTAATCTCACTATCTCATCCAGATATACCTGTGCCAACTTATCCACATAATAGTTACTCCGAACTGGAAGAAAATGAGCAGATTTCGTGAGTCTGTCCACAATCACCCATATGGAGTCTATCCTGTTGGACGCTGTCGGTAAGCCCACTACAAAATCCATGGCTATGTTCTCCCATTTCCACTCGGGAATCGGCAGTGGGTTAAGCATTCCAGCAGGTTTTTGATGCTCTAGTTTCACCCTTTGACAAACCTCACAGGCTGTTACGAACTGCGCCACTTCTTTCTTCATGGCTGGCCACTAATAGACCCTTTTCAGATCCTGGTATATCTTGGTGGCTCCTGGGTGAACACTATACCGCGCATTATGAGCTTCCCTCATAATGTCTTCCTTCACACTGCTCCTATCTGGTACACAAAGTCGACTCCCATAGCGGAGGATCCCTTTGCTGTCAAATCTAAACTCTGCACTATTGCCTGACTGAACAGTCTTGGCAATTTTCATCAACTCTGGGTCCTCGTGCTGTTTCTGCTCTATCTGCTCCAGAAACACAGGTGTCACTCTCATCTGTGCTATCAACGCACCTGTACCAGACAACTCTAGCTATAACCCCTCTTCTAAGAGCTTGTAAAGCTCCACCACGACTGGTCTCCGCTCTGCTGCTATATGGGATAAACTGCCTAGTGACTTCCGGCTTAGGGCGTCTGCCACAACATTCGCCTTACCCGGATGATACTGGATCTTATAATCATAATCACTGAGCAATTCTACCCATCTTCTCTGCCTCAAATTCAGCTCTCTCTGGCTCAAGATGTACTGTAAACTCTTATGATCAGTGAAGATCTCGCATTTAACCCCGTAGAGGTAATGCCGCCACATCTTGAGTGCAAAAATAACTGCTGCCATCTCTAGGTCATGGGTAGGGTAATTCAACTCGTGCTTCTTCAACTGTCTAGAAGCATAAGCAATCACCCCATCACTCTGCATCAAAACACAACCCAATCCCACTCGAGATGCATCACAAAACACTGTGAAATCCTCATTACTGACAGGCAGAGCTAATACTGGTGCTGTTGTCAATCTCCTCTTGAGCTCCTCAAAGCTCTCTTCACACTGGTCTGACCAGACAAACTTCTGGTTCTTCTGAGTCAGTTTGGTCATAGGAGCCGCTATCTTGGAGAAGTCCTGAACGAACCTCCTGTAGTAACCTGCCAGTCCCAGAAAGCTTTTAATCTCAGTCACTGTAGTGGGTCTGGGCCAATTAGCTACAGCCTCTATCTTCTTGGGGTCTACCTCAAATGTAACAGCCCGGACGTGATCCCCGGCACTGTTACCGTTCACGGCCCAGGGCTATCCCTCGCCTGGCCTCTTTGCCACCTCGGGCTTTCCACTGGCGTCGTGAACAGCTCTTAACATCCATTCACCCTCACGGGTTCCTGGCAGGATTTGTCCCCTTGGGTTCTTGCATCGAATGCATCCTTCCCCAAGTGGATTTGGCCCAAATTTCCCTTTGGAAATTAGGTCGCCTCCCCCACTACTCGAACCCTTGACCTCCCACTTTAAGGGAATAGTCTGGTGAGAGTGAGTGGAACAATTGGTACTCACTCTCACCAGACTATTCCCTTAAAGTGGGTGGTCAAGGGTTCGAGTAGTGGGGGAGGCGACCTAATTTCCAAAGGGAAATTTGGGCCAAATCCACTTGGGGAAGGATGCATTTGATGCAAGAACCCAAGGGGACAAATCCTGCCAGGAACCCGTGAGGGTGAATGGATGTTAAGAGCTGTTCACGACGCCAGTGGAAAGCCCGAGGTGGCAAAGAGGCCAGGCGAGGGATAGCCCTGGGCCGTGAACGGTAACAGTGCCGGGGATCACGTCCGGGCTGTTACATCAATCCCTTCTGCTGATACCACATGTCCCAAGAAGGAAATGCTCTTTAACCAAAACTCACACTTAGAGAACTTGGCATACAAACCATGCTCTCTCAGTGTCTGCAGAACTATCCTCAGATGCTGGGCATGCTCCTCTGCATCTCTGGAATACACTAAGATATCATCAATGAAAACAATGACAAAGTGATCCAGAAACTCACTGAAAACTCTGTTCATGAGATCCATGAATGCTGCAGGGGCGTTAGTCAACCCGAACAGCATCACTAAGAACTCATAATGCCCATATCTGGTCCTGAAAGCTGTCTTTGGCACATCTGCCTCTCTGACTCTCAATTGATGATACCCGAATCTCAGATCGATTTTAGAGAAACAACCTGCTCCAGCTAGCTGGTCGAATAGATCATCAATCCTAGGTAAAGGATACCTATTCTTGGTAGTGACCTTGTTCAACTGTCTATAGTCGATACAAAGTCTGAGGGATCCATCCTTCTTTCTGACAAAGAGCACTGGAGCACCCCAAGGTGAGGTACTAGGGCGGATGAAACCCTTATCTACCAAATCCTGCAACTGCTCTTTCAATTCCTTTAACTCTGCTGGCGCCATCCTGTAGGGAGGAATAGAGATAGGTCTGGTATTAGGCAGCAATTCGATTTCAAACTCTATCTCCCTACCAGGTGGTAGTCCTGGAAGTTCGTCTGGGAAAACATCGAGAAACTCTCGGACTACTGGTACTGTGGCTGGTTCCCTAACCTGACTATCTAGCTCCCTCACATGAGCTAGAAACCCCTGACAACCCCTCCTAAGCAAACGACGAGCCTGAAGGGCTGAAATCAAACCTCTGGGTGTACCCCTCCTGTCTCCTCTGAAGACACACTCTGACCCATCCTGGTCTCTGAGACTAACTACCTTCTCTCTACAGTCCAAAGTAGCACTATATGCAGATAGCCAATCCATCCCTAGAATGACATCAAAATCTGTCAAGTCTAGAACCACAAGGTCAGCTGAAAGGCATCTACCCTCTATGAACACTGGACTGAAACGACAAACGGACACTGCCACTGATGGATCACACTTGGGTCCACTGACCCAGAGAGGATACTCTAACTCAGAACTGATCAAACCCAATCTCGCTATGGCTCTCGAAGCAATAAAGGAATGAGAAGCACCGGGGTCCATCAAAGCATACACATCTGAACACCCAATGATGAGATTACCTGACACCACTGTGTTCGACGTGTTAGCCTCCTCCTGAGTCACAGTGAAAATCCATGCTGGGACTACCGGATTTCCACCTCGGGAACCTGCTGCTGAAGTAGAGGCTGCCCCTCTCCCTCTACCTCTGCCACTACTCTGAGGCATGACTGGAGCTGCTGGCTGTACAACTGGCTGTACCACACTACCTGAACTCATCTGCTGGGATGGTGCAAAAGTCACCTGAGGACAATCCTGAGCAATATGCCCTTCCTGTCCACATCTATAACAAGCTGTAGATCCCAACCGACAAGCTCCTCCATATGGTCTTCCGCATCTTCTGCATACTGGATAAGCTATGCCAGAGCTTGAGCCACTACCTATGCCCAGACTAGACTTGGCTTTACTCCAGAACTTATTCTTTAACCCTTTTGCTCTATCCCATCTCTTGCTGCCTGAAATTACTGAATGGGGGGCCTTAGAACCCGAAGCCTGTGCCTTTGACTGTTTCTGAATATTGGCACTAGCTTCCATTTTCTTGGCTGCGTCCACTATAGTGTGGAAACTCTCCTTCTCTGCTGGAAGAATCAAGGAAGAATACCTGGGATGCAGTCTCATAGTATATCTCCTTGCCTTCTTCTGATCAGTATCATAGGCTTGACCCACATACTGAAGCAAATCCAGGAACTTATCTGTAAATTCATCAACACTCATCTCGTCTGTCTGTCTCAACTGCTCAAATTCTATTACTTTCATTTCCCTCGAACTAACAGCAAAAGCCCACCCTGCAAACTCATTGGCGAACTCTCCCCACGACATACTGTTCATCCTGGGTTCCTCATAATTCTTGAACCATTCTCTGGCTTTCTTGCATTTGAGTGTAAACCCTGCCATCTCAATGGCTCTACTATCATCTGCTCCCAATTCACTAGTTATCATCCTAACTGATCTGAGGTATTCAAATGGATCATCTCTCGTGTTGTATTTAGGAGCATCCAATTTCAAGTACTCTGTCATTTGCACTTTACCTCCAGATGGGCCAGGTTGATGTCTGTCAACAACAGGGGCTACTGGTTCTGGTGGTGGTGGTGGTACTGGTTCATTTAGCTCTGGGTGTGCTGCGCTTGGATGAGTAGGGGAAGGTGGATACATAGGATATGGTGGGTAATAATGAGGATAAGGCATATATGGCATGTAAGTAGGATATGGGACAAAACTAGAGTACTCCGACATACCTCCCATCGGATACTCTGGGTCCTGCGGAAAGGCTGGATAGCCAAAACCTGAGGCCTGAGCACCTCCCTGCGACTCTCCCATACCTTCCTCAAATCTGCCTACACCCATGCTGTCATCTCTAGACTGGTCAATCTCCATAGCCTCCCTCATTTCCTCTGATCTTCCTCCCCTAGCTGTTCCCCTTCTGCTCTCGTCGACAGACCTTCTAGGGTCTATTGCCGTACCTTCCCTGCTAGATCTCTGAGACCTTGCCCTCGGCAATGCAGGAGGACGAGCAGCTGTTCTCTCACTATCTGGTGGGACTCCAGTCAATCGAGCTGATCGACGAGTTTCTCTCATCTTAACTCTGGAAAACAACACATAATATAGCCTTTTAGCACATAAACATCACATATCACTAATGCACATGCATAACTCATGGCATTTCATAGCATCAAAAAGACAGGACTCAACATCCTATCCTAGTGGACATGATTTCCTATTGTGCTTGACCACTTCTAACCTCTATGAGCTCGACACTCTCTCTATAGGTCCGATCATTTGAACCTAGGGCTCTGATACCAATCTGTAACGATCCCAAAATGGACCGTCACCGGCGCTAGGATTCAGGTCGGCTTAAGGCCGCCAGAACCCGTAGCAAGCCTGCTATACTCTCTGTGTACCTGTAAATCTCATACATGATCATACATTTTTTGTGAAAATAAAGACTCTTTGCTGAATCAAGGCTTAACCTGTGCATGCACTATCCCTGTACTCTGTACTCTGTACTCTGTACTCTGTACCCCTGACTAGAGCTTGCTCTAGATGGGTTAATTCATACCTGTTAAGCCTAGTTTATCACATACTCTATAAAACATATACATATACAGATCATGTACATAACAAAAGATTTACAACACAAACATCACTAAGTCAAGCACAATTCTAACTTGATACACAACTGTTACATCTCTTTACTATTACATGTCCACTATATTCTATTACACAGCTCTTCTCTTTTTCTGCACTCTGTTGGACTTCCCCTGTACACTGAACCTGCAAGACTGGAGCTAAGGGAGTGGGATGAGCTCTATAGCCCAGTGAGTAGAACAGTAAAACAAGTCATTAAAACATGCTTCTATGGAATGCATCATATCACAGACAATCCACATCAAGGGTCAACCTGTCACCACATAGTCCCGGTAACTCTGCCATGCCAGCGCGTAGAATCGAGCATCTGGTCTTCCTATTCTATATGTATATGTGTATATAACACCTCTGTACTTACCATTGCCAGGGCGTAGTCAAAGGCTCCTGGACTTTACTATACCTGCCAGGGCGTAGTCAAAGGCTCCTGGACTTCTCTATACCTGCCAGGGCGTAGTCAAAGGCTTCTGGACTTCTCTCAGAGACTATTGGATCATTCAGCATTCACCCACATCAATAAATAACTATGCAATGCAACATATTCGTGGATTCTAATGCAAACAACCTATTGTATACTCATGATGCATGAACTATGCTAAAAGCATTTCATTTCTCCATTAAAAGAATTAAGTTTAGTTCCACTCACCTCTGGCTATCTGGACTGACTCTGCAGGCTCTAAAAACTCTGGAGCAGTACTCACTGCTGCTCTCTCTAGTTCCTCTGGTCTGTGTAAGCACAGGTAAACTCAAATGAGGAACCAAACTAACTCAAGAACAATTCTATTAAACTCCCCAAGAATCCCCTTAAACTCACTCTAACATTCATGCAAAGCATGCAAAGGAAAGCTGGACAGGACACTTTCGGCGGCAGGTTCGGCGGCCGAAAGTCCTCTCCAGAGACGAAACTCATGCACCTTCGGCGGCCGAATCTCTACTTTCGGCAGCCGAACCCTTTCGGGGGCAAGTTTCGGAGGCTGAAAGGCACTCCAGAGACGAAAGTCTCTAACCTTCGGCGGCCGAACTCCCCTCCAGAGCCGAAAGTCCAAAAGCTCGGGGGCAAGCTTGGGCAACCGAAGCCACCTCCTCATGGGTTCGGCGGCCGAATGTACCTTCGGCGGCCAAACCTGAGTTCATCCGCAAGGCAGAAACGTGCTCTGCCTCTCACCAAAAGCACAAAACTCTCCCAATCTCAAACACCTCAATTTCTCAACTTGCATACACCCAAGTATATGCTCAAAGGGGTCAGAAACTGCCTTAAAACCCCAAACACACAAGACATACAACACATATACAAGCTTTTCTCACAAAATCACCAAAACCTCAAAAATAACCCTATTCATGCAACTCTCTCCCATAACCTCCTAAAACCTTCAGAAAACATAAAAACAACTCAGGATCTTCACTTACCTCTTGAAACCAAGAAGATGAACGATCCTAACATGGAGTTTTGAAGCAACTCTCCTTCAACCTCTCCCAAATACACAACTTTGAGTGTTTAGCTTAAAACCTTCAACATAACATAAAAACTAATCAAACCTTTGCAAGATTTAATGAAAACATGAAGAAAACTCTAAAAAGGACAGGGTCTCACCTCAGAAATCGAAAGGAATCGGCGTGCCTTATCCTTTCAACCGACTGAGGGCCTTTTATAGGTGGCTGGCCAGACCACCTTCGGCGGCCTATCGTGAAACCGAAAGCCATGCATGTTCGGCGGCCGAACCTCAACTTCGGCGGCCGAACCTGGCTTTTCTGCCTTGGTTCATTTCACTCAAAAACTCATTTCCTTATGCTTTAAAACTATGAAACATACCAAAACCTTTTAGAAAAACATAAATCTAACCCTTCTAGAGACTTTCGGCAATCAGAACTCCATCGGAAAGTAGAATTCCGATGCCGGACTCTAGCCGGGTATTACAATCAGGGGAGGAGCTAGATGTTGAACTTCCGCTAAAGGAAGAAGAAGCGTTTCTATTTATTTCTATAGAAGGAAAAGCAAATGGAGGACATCTTTAGTAGAGAAGTCTGTGAATGAAAAAGAGAAATGGTCGAGTCTTTTCTAAACTGCAGAAGTCAATAGTGAGCAAAAATAGAATTTGGAGGAGAAGAAAGGTTTTTATATAGCGGTTTCAATGGCAGATTTTGAATGCGGCTCGGGAACAAAGCAATTCTCATTTATGATCAAGATCAGGCCAAGCGACGCAACCATGGAAAACCAATCTGATTGTGCCACGTACCTATGATTGTGAAGGCAACTGTAACCTTCAAATCTGAAGAATAAAAATCCAACGTGGGACCTCTAATGTAACATGACAATCGCCTAAAGTAAGCCATGAGCTGTCTCCATAAGACAGGGTCACGTGGTAAAGATCTAATTAGGTGATATACATTCCCACTCTTAGAAAGAAAGATCCGGACATCGTAGTTCTTGGTCCTTTGCTGAGACTCGCTCTCTCTTCAGCAGTACCATGAGAGAACACAATCTAACCAATTTCCATTATACTAAAATATTATAATAAGTATTAAACATGTAACCACTTTGAATAAGGCTAGTTGTATTAAATATCAATACTTGAAGCAATTTTGTATTATCATTTCATTTTATTTCGCAAGGTAATTAAGAACCGCCACTAGTTGGCTGCAAAATCAATACACGCCTCAAAGAAATATCTTTTCTTCTAATCAATGTATATGCAAGGGCAAATTAGAGAAGTGCCTCTATTATTTTATTGCCAGGGGACCCATTTTTTGTAATGCAAGTTCTTGAAGAAAAACATGCAGTTGATAGTTTCCTATCAAACCAGGAAACTTAACAATGAAAATATAATTATTCATGGAAAATTAATAAATTGTTATTAAGCAAAGACTTGAAAAACCTCTAAATGATGTGTTAGGGATTAAATAGTAAATTTTTATTAATTAATTAATAAATTTTTTAAAATTATATGAATTAAATAATAAAATATCAACTAAAATTAACATAAAAATTAACTAATAGACTTTTTAAAATTATAGTATCAACCTAAAAATCTTATGCATAGGATCTCAAATAAACTATATAAGACTTTTAACAAAAGATGTCAATTTTATATATAAATAATTAAATATATATATGGACAATACTTTATAATAAAATTGATTTGAACAGAGAAGTGAAAAACATGAAAGTGATGTGATGCGTGATAATAAAATTTTTAGAAAACAACATCATTCTTTAATTATTCTTTAGCATTCTTTAGTTATTCTTTAGCACACGTTATATCCAAGTAGAGAGGCTATTTTTCATGGATTACATAATACAGATTGATAAAAGAGTATCATGATATATGTAATTTTATTTAAAAAATAATACTCTATTATAACGACCCAAAAATCGGACTCTATCGGCGCTAGGGTTCAGATCGACTTAAGGTTACTGGAGCCCGTAGCAAGCCTACTATACATACTGTATTTAATATAATCCTATATATGATCAGACAAGCATATAAAAATATTTCCATTTTGTAACGATCCGGTGACCGGACCGCTACCGGCGCTAGGATCCAGATCGGCTTAAGGCCGCCGGGACCCGTAGCAAGCCTACTATGCATTCTGTAAACCTGGTACATCCCATACATGATCAACAATTTCTATAAAAAAATTTGAAACTTTACATCTACCAAGCTTAATCTGTGCATGCACACAATCTCTGTAAACATAAACCCCATACTCGAGCCCTCATCAAATGCTCTAGTTGGGTCATCATTTCATATCTTAAGCTTGGTCATCAACATATATCATTATAAATCATAATAATATACAAATCATGTACAAAAGGGATTAATCAGTTTTAGGGCCAAGCATAACTCTATCATCATTATACATTACAAGACCTTACATCATTTTACAATATATGTCCACTACCACTATTACATAAGCTTTTCTCCTGTAGCTATCCCATGCTATCTCTGGCCCTGCAACCTGGGAGTTAAGGAGAGGGGTGAGCTACTAAAGCCCAGTGAGTAGAGCACCAAGAAAATCAATAAAACATGCCTCTATGAAATGCATTACATCACAAACAAGACATAGCAAGGATGAACTTGTCACCAATAGTCCTCACACATGCCATAGTGCCAGGGCGTAGCATGGGCCCTGGTCTTTCTCATAACATAATAATATAACATGACGTTGCATTATGCCAGTGGCGTAGAATGGGCCTCTGGTATTTATCTTATATGGTGCCAGGGCGTAGCATGGGCTCCTGGACTTTCTCATATATCATGCCAAGGCGTAGAATGGGCCATGGATTTCCCTCAAGGACTAAAGGATCATTCAACATCCATCCACATCAATAACATATAATGCAATGTAACATATTCGTGAGTTCTAATGCAATACAACCTCATATATTCATGGCATTTATGATGCATGAGTCATGCTAAAACCTTTCATTTAATTTAAAACATAGTTCAGTTCTACTCACCTCTAGTAGACGCTGGAATACCTCTGAACCAGCTAACACTGAGGGCCTCCTTGGTTCCTCGGGTCCGAACCTACACAGGTGGACTCAAATGAGGTACCGACATACTCTAGCATAACTCTAAACATTCCCCCAAAAACCCCCTAAAACATCATAAACATGCATGGAAAAACAAGCAAAGGAAGGCTGGACAGGGAACTTTCGGCGGCAAGTTCGGCAGTCGAAAGTTCTTTCCAGAGACGAAAGTCACAACCTTCGGCGGCATGTTCGGCGGCCGAAACTCCACTCCAGAGTCGAAAGTCCAAACTTTCGGGGGCGGGTTTAGGCGGCTAAAACAACCTCCACAAGGGGTTCGGCGGCCGAACCTTGCTTCGGCGGCTGAACCTGAGTTCTCTAAGAAGGCAGAACTCGATCCAACTTTAAGTCTCCAGCCTCCAAAACCTCTCCAAAGCATGCATAACTCACCAACAAGCTCTCAAACACATGCATATACCCTTCTCCATGCATATAGGGCTTTAGAACTAGCTTAAACCCCAAAAACAACACAAATACATACATATGGCTTATGATCAATATAAACCCTACCCATGCAAACCATGCAAAACCCATGCAAACTCACTTAAAACCCTTCAAAACATACTTAAACCATAAGAAAATGTGAGGATCCATGCTTACCTCTTGAAGATCGAGAGGATTGATGGTCTTAACTTGGAGATGCAAGGAAAAACAGATATAGAACCTCCAAGCCTCACAACTTAGCTTCTTTGCTCAAAAACTTCAAAACCAACATGAAAACAACTTAAAACTTGCTCAACGTGAAAGAAAACCAAGAAATCAACCAAAGGAGGTCAAGAACTCACCTATACCCGAAAAGAGAGAGAAAACTCACCTCAAATCCGGATAAGGGACCCTTTTATAGGTGGCTGGTCAACCACCTTCGGCAGCCAAAGCTGCCTCCACAGCTTTCCCACTTTCGGAAGCCGAACTTGGGCTTCGGTGGCAACGAAAGTATGCCAACTTCGGCGGCCGAACCTTACATTTCCCTCCTTGGTCTTTTCTTTTCAAAACTCCAAGTTTTCTTACTCAAATCACTAAAAACATGTAAAAACATTTTGAAAAACATTTCTTTTACCCTTCTAGATAGCTTCGATATCGTTGAATTCCAGATTCCAACGAAGATTCTGCAGGAAAGTAGGAATTCCGACGCAGGGGTCTAGCCAGGTATTACACATTTCATTAACCAAAACTCAACCTGTGCATGCATCATAACTAAAAAACATAAAACTCATACTAGAGCCCTCATCAAATGCTCCAGTATGGTCACATTATATGCCTCAAGCTTGGTTAAACTTTCAAACTTTTACATAAAAGATCATAAATAAGGGATTATAAAAGGAAACTCGGGCAAAACACAATTCTAATCCACATCTAAACTATTACACCAGGACTGTACCACACAACTCTGTTGTCCTCTCGAGCTAACTCTAACCTACAAACCTAGGATTAGGGAAAAAGGATAAGTTACAAGAGCCTAATGAGCAGAAACATAAATAAAATCAGTTTAATAAAACATATGATTGTATGAATGCATCACAACACAAACAATTCACATCAAAATGGACTTGTCACTAGTAACCCTCCATAATTTCAATAGTGCGTGACTCACAATGGGTGCTTCTCAGGACTTTCTCTTAAACATAATATAACATATCCATAGTGCTAGGAGCGTAGAATGGGCAATCCTAATATTTTCTTTACATAATACTAAGATCGTAGAATAGGCAAGCCCTGGTCTTTCCATATCCTTCATAACATATCATAGTATGTTGAGGGCTAATGGGTCATCCAACATCCACCCACAACAACAATTAATTATGCAATGCATCATATTCGTGAATTCTAATGCAAAACAACCTAATCATATACACATGGCATTCTTGATGCATGAGCATGCTTAAAGCATTTGATTTCTTTAAAATAATAGTTTTAGTTTAGTTCTACTCAACTGTAGCTGATGCAAGCCAAGCTCTGAAGCAGTTATCTCACTGCAAGTCTTTACGGTCTTCCAAGTCCGATCCTACACAGATGGACTTAAATAAGGGACCAAATATAACTTTTTACAACTCTAAAAACTACCCCAAAAAACCCTTATAAATATACAAGAACACATGTAGAACACATATAGAAAACAAGATGAAAAAGGTTGGACAAGGGAATTTTGATGGCAGGTTCGGCAGCCTAAAGTCCCCTTACAGATCCGAAGGTCAAACCTTCGAAAGCAGGTTAGGTGGCTAAAAGGCAACATTCACATGCAGGTTCAGCGGTCGAACTTGGGTTCATTTGTAAGGCAGAACCCGATTCTGCCTCATCCAACATCCACCAAAATGCTTCTAACCTACATGCAATATCCCACAAACAACCATACATAGACAACACACATAAGGGACACTTAAAGCTAGCCTAATCTCTAACATGCATCAACAACACAAGAAGAAAACGTCTATTAACCAAAAACCAGAAACTCAAACTCTAAAACATCTAAAAGTTAGAATTTTAACACCGAAATTTAGCCTGGTATTACACCCATATTGGTTTGGGATAGAGGTAATGTGTCTTAGACTCTCCTCCCTTTTAAGTTAGTTTTTGGGATGAGTTAAATCTGATCCAAGTTTAACACATGTAATTATTTAATATTTGAATATATTATTTAATAGTTTTATCTTAAAATTTTAATTTCAGTTAAATGAGTGATAATCGCTAGGCCCTTATACCCGAGCCGCGGTCGAGCCCACGTTGAAAGGCCAAGCCATAGCCCATCCAAATCCAATGTGCAGTTCAGACCACTAGCACGTAGCCCATGTTTCATTCGGGTAGGCCGAACCAAATGAGGAATGAGCCCACATGAAGGAGGTCCAGCTCATTAGAGGTGACAAATACGCCGAGCAACGAACCCTAAACGTCTGGGATCGTATCAGCGTGACGCTAAAGGATATTAAATGGCCATCTGACGATGAAAAAGGAGGCAGTACGTCCATACATACGGTCCTGTGCGGTGACAGGGTGTAGGAGTATAAGACGACGGTTATATGCCGCAAGAAGACAAAAAAGGAAAAGGATAAAGAGAGGAAGAGGAAGCCAACGAAACTAAGTTCACACACACATACCCTAATCCTACCTTTTACTGGATCTCAGATAATCAATTGGCGTCGTTTGTAGGAAAACGAAAGAAGATCTTTTTATCACCGGAGTTCTCACCCTCATCATACCCACTGAGATCCACATAGCCAATCACGGCGAAAACCACATCGGAAACACTCCAAATGATCTAAGCTCTAGTCAGGAAGGACAACAATTTTCATTTTTCAGCCCTACTGCCCATTAAACCAACCACCTGTGTTGCTTAACCCCTCGCTGAGCTCGGTGGGAATCATGTCCCAAACCACCATATTTGACCAGAAATTATAAAACATGGCTCTTCAACTCCAAAACACTGCTTATTGGCTAGGGCAAATGCTGTAGCAAAGGGGACTCAATACCCTATTGAGCGCACCCTTGGTAGTTGAAGGATTTAATGCCAACGAGCCTCAACCCATGCTAAACCACCAAACCCATCAACAAGGCAGTAGGAGGATGAGTGATGGAGACGGAGAGGCCAACAGGAGAAATGAGCCCATGGCCAGAGCACGAGGCCGGTAGTAAGAGAGGTCATCGAGAATGACGGGGCTGAAAGCTACTCTTCCAAGTCAGCAGAAAGATCAAAATGTGAAGAGTCAGAGAGAAACTATCATCTAGAGAAAAGACCAAGGAGAGAAGAGGAAGATGCAAATTAGAAATTGGAGAGGCTGAAGGAGCAACTGTTGACAGAACTCGGGGCACAAGACAACAGTAGCCCCCTGCTACGACCTCATCCTCATTTGTGAGAAGGTTACAATAGGAAACTATCCCAAAAAAATTTATCATGCCAACAGTGGCCGCGTATGATGGCACAAGAAACCCCAGGGAGGACGTTCTGAACTGTAAGGCATTCATGGAGTTGTAGACCCACTCAGATACTCTAATGTGCAAAGTTTTTCCCACCACGCTTACCGAGCCAGCCCGAGCATGGTTTAATAGCCTAGAAGCAAGGAGCATTAAAATTTTTCTAGACCTAGCCAATGTGTTTATCAGCAGGTTTATAGCCGGGGTCCCAACTGAGAGGAAAACAAGTTACTTAGAAACAGTTCGGCAGAGAAGGAATGAGTCATTGAGGGAGTACGTGGCTAGGTTCAACTCGGAGGCTCTACAAATCCCTGAGCTTAATGAAGCCAGAGCGGTGGAAGCCATGTAGAAGGGTACCATCTCCCTAGAGTTTTTTGGATCGTTGTGTAGAAAGCCACCCACCACCTTGGCAGAGCTGATGAAGTGAGTAGAAAAATATATAAGGCAAGATGATGCCTTAACCACTAGCAGGTTTGCCAAGGAAGTTGGAGACGGAGGAAAAACTGGGGAAGATAAGTGGTCAGAGAGGCAGGACCGGGGACTCAAAGCACTGAACTGGTACCGATGGGAGAGAAAAGAGCAGAGACCCTATCAACCCAGGTTCCCAATGCATCTAGAGCCGAAGTGCTCGTGGCAATCCTAGATAAGGACTTCATACAGTGGCCCAAGCCGATGAAGGAAGAAGCAAGCAGGAGGGACCCGGATAAGTACTGTCAGTACCACCGGACTCATGGCCATGATACAAATGACTGTTATCAGTTAATAAATGAGATAGAGAGGCTCATTAAGAGAAGGCATCTCAGGAACTTTGTGAAAATACTGGAAGCCCAAAGACCACAGTAGAATGCAGAAGGGGAGAGGCCCTAAAGATAGATAAAGGGACCAATGAATGATGGCTCCAGTGGGACAATCAACATGATTGTAAGGGGACTGGAGGCCAAATGAGCAAGAGGAAAAAGAAAAGGAGTAGAAATGGAGAAGGAAGCAGTACCGAAATAATGCAAATTGTAGAGCATTCTCCAGTGACCATTTATTTTTCTCCGAATGATGCTAAAGGAATACAGATGCCTCATGACAATGGTCTGGTCATAGAAACTGTCATCCACAACTTTAGGGTCTGAAAGGTCCTAATAGACGACGGTAACAAGGTGAACTTACTGCCCTACCAGGTCTTCTAGCAGATGAACATACTCGAGGAACAACTGGTCAGAGATCAAGATCTAGTGAAAGGGATAAGAGGGACTCTATTAGCCATGGAGGGGAAAGTAAAAGTGGCCCTTACCCTAGGAGAACCACCTCTACCCCAAACTCACTATGTAGTGTCCTTCGTGGTGAAGCTACCCTTAAATTACAATGTCATCTTGGGAAGGCCGATGTTGTAACGACCTGAAAACCGGACCGCTACCAGCGCT
Organism: Manihot esculenta; assembly: GCF_001659605.2. Lineage (NCBI taxonomy): Eukaryota > Viridiplantae > Streptophyta > Magnoliopsida > Malpighiales > Euphorbiaceae > Manihot > Manihot esculenta. The sequence continues at coordinate 31,280,833 of NC_035175.2, forward strand.
AGGGTTCAGATCGACTTAAGATCGCCGGAACCCGTAGCAAGCCTACTGTACATCCTGTTACATCTGATAGAATCCCATACATGATCATACATTATAACAAAAACTTAAACATTTCATGAACCAAGGCTCGACCTGTGTATGTATCAAACTGAAAACATAAAACCCATACTAGAGCCCTCATCAAATGCTCTAGTATGGTAAATATCACATGCTTCAAGCTTGGTTCAAGCATAACTCATAATTAAAACTTTTACATAAGAATCATGTTAACAGGGATTACAAAGATAAAAACTAGGGCAAAGCATAATTCTAATCCATTAAACAATACATGTCCACAACTATACTATTACATTAGACTATACCAGCAACTATGCCGACTTCTCCGAGCTATCTTTGACCCTACAAACCTGGGATTAGGGGAAAGGGATAAGTTACAAGAGCCTAGTGAGCAGAACATAAAAAACAGTTTAATAAACATATGATTGAATGAAATGCGTCACAACACAAACAATACACATGAAGATGGAGTTGTCACCAGTAACCCTCTACATATTCCAAAAGTGCTCGGCCCTCAACAGGAGCTCCTCAGGACTTCCTCTTAAACATAACATAACATATCCATAATGCCAGGGGCATAGAATGGGCAGCCCTGGTCTTTCCATATCCATCATAACATATTATACTCGAGGGCTAGTGGGTCATCCAACATCCATCCACATCAACAGTAAATTATGCAATGCATCATATTTGAATTCTAATGCAAACAACCTAATACATATACATGGTATTCGTGATGCATAAGCATGCTTAAATAGTTTGAATTCTTTAAAAACAATAGATCAGTTCAGTTCTACTCACCTCTGGTTGACGCTCGCCTAACACTGACGCAGTTATTTCACTGCAGGCCTCTACGGTCTCCCAAGTTCGATCCTACACAGATGGACTCAAATGAGGGACCAAGCATAACTATTACAAGACTCTAAACAACTCCCCCAAAATCCCCTAAAACATACCAAAGCATGCATATAAAATAAGCAAGAAAAGGCTGGGCAGGGGACTTTCCATGGCAAGTTCGGCGGCCGAAGGTCCCTCACAAATCCGAAAGTCAGGGACTTTTGGGGGCAGGTTTGGCGGCCTAAACTCCACACAAATCCGAAAGTCAGGAACTTTCGGCGGCAGGTTCTGCGGCCTAAACCCCACACAAATCCGAAAGTTGGAACTTTCGGAGCCGGGTTATGCGGCCGAAAGGCTGCCTCCACAAGCAGGTTCGACGGCCGAACCTTACTTCTCAACAAGGTAGAACCCGATTCTGTCCTATGCACAAAGCCACCAAAACACTCCAATCCTCACACCCAATAACCCACAACTAACTTAATCCCCATCAAGCAACAACAAAAACAATACAAGAGAAAAACATTTGTTAATAACCTAACTCAAACCTTAAAACTTTATATTTGACCATTTCATGCATTATTAACTCTTAACCCCTTCTTAAATCTTATTTAAAACATAGGAAAAGCAAACATAGGAAAAGCTATCTTCGAGATTATCTAAAGAACGAGTGTTGAACGCCACCTATTGCTTAGTAGAGCAAGCAAGATAGCTGATGAGAGCCAGGAAATGGGGATCCAAAGCATCTGGGATCCCTTCAAACATCTTCTCACACAGCACCTTAGCTGCAAAGGCTAGTGTAGAGCTCATTGTCTGAAGCCAAAGATAGCTGCTCCATAACTCTCTTTCCTTTATCAGCGAAAGGGGAGGGGTTGTCTTTGTGGGTTCCACAGTACGAGCCATTTTGGTAGCCCTACCCTCAATGTTAGGCTCTGAAGCCCAAGCCTGTTTACTGGCTGCCCCTCCAATTACTATGGCCCCTACGGCCAGAATAGGGGGAACGTCCAAAGGGGCAACCCTAGTGCCCTCCTTCGAATTGCTCCTAGTAGACTCGCTCAATGCAATAGGCTCCTTGGAAGCCATTTTAGGAGTAGTCAGATTCCTCGAGGTGGCAGACCGAGAGCCCCTTACTGCATGCACCAACGTTAAAGTAGGGGTAGGGGCGGTCGAACGACTCGCGGCTGCTGGATCCACTGCCTGGAAGACTTCTTGGGTCACATTGACCACCAACTTATTGGGCGTGAAGGCTGCCAAGGTCGCCTTCATGTTCTCCTGAGACAAAGAAAAGTTCTTCGAGAGCTTGACATTCTCCATAGGAACAGCAAAAGCTGGAAAAAGTGATACCAACTCAGTTAGAACTCGAAATAACAAAAGGAAAATGCAACAAGGAAGAAACATGAGAAAAGTAATACCAGCTTCCCGGCAATCCCGAAGATTGAATATGAACATGCACTTCTCGACGTCATATTTCTTCCTCATAGAGGTCAGTCAAAGAAGGTAGATCTGGTCCAATAGGGTCAGCCTAGAAAAATCATTGCAGTCTTGAGGGACCTCCCCCAAATAGAGATCAACATCCTAATTGATCCTTGAGCTCTCTTTCAGCTCGACAACCATAAAGGCCTCTACCTATCCTTTTATCGAGTCCTTATACCGAAGATAGATAACCCTACCCGGGGACCAAAGTAATAGAATCCATAAGTAGACTGGACAAGGCGGAAGAAGGTGAAGAACAAAGTAATAGAAGGGGCAAAACCCCAACACAGACAAACAGACTTGAAGTAACACATAAACAGAATGGAGTTGGGAGATAACATATGGAGAGTCACCTTAAAGTGATGGAAAACCTCAATAAAGAAAGGGGTAAAGGGAAATGTTAGCTCGAAATCGCGCTGTTTCACAAAGAAAACTAAACAACATCCTTGATGGGCGTCTATCAAGCCCACTAGAGGTGGATTGGAAAGAACAATCCTCTCATTAGGAAGGGGAGCCCTAATCTTATAAATGGTGGTGGTGGTGTACTTACGAGAGAAGAATTTAAGAAGGGAAGAAAGGGGTGATAGAAGACACTAAGCCAATGACATCAGAAATTCTAATAGAAGCTATGAGAAAAGTGAGACGTACCTTGAATCGGGGAAGCAGAGATTACAGAGAAGAAAAAAATGAGTTAGCAGAAACAACACAAGAAGAAGAATCGAGAGTAGAGTCGAAAATGTGAATTTGAAATTGGTAAAGCTAGAGATGAGACATTTTGGCAAAAGCATTCTTGCAGTCGCACGGTCATAATTGGGGCTTCAAAATTTACCCCTTCATTAATCATGGAATAATTAATGAGCTGGTAAAGGGGCACTTGATAATCGTTGGGCCCTTATACCCGGGCTGCAATCGAGCCCACATTGAAAAGGCCAAGCCATAGCCCATCCAAGTCTAATGTACAGGCTAGACCATTAGCACGCAGCCTAGATTTCGTTCAGGCAGACCGGACCAAACGAGGAACGAGCCCACGTGAAGGAGGTCCAGCTCATTAAAGGTGACAGATACGTAGAGCAATGGATCCTGAACATATGGGATCGTATCTGCGTGATGCTGAAGGAATTAAATAACCGTTTGATAATGAAAAAGGAGGTAATACATCCGTATGTACGGTTCTGTATGAAAATGAGAGAGTGTAGGGGTATAGAATGACAGTTATACGCCACAAGAAGACAAGAAAAAGGAAAAGAATAAAGTGAGGGAAAGGGAGCTAATGAAACTAAATTTACACACATACCCCTAATCCTACTGTAACGACCCGAAAATCGGACCGCTACCGGCGCTAGGATCCAGGTCGGCTTAAGGCCGCCAGGACCCATGCTGTCAACCTGTTTAATCCCTTACATAATCAACAACATACATAAAAATTAAAACTTTTCTTTCATTCATACACCAAACTCAACCTGTGCATGCACTGAACATAATCATAACTATACACATTGACCCCTCTTTGGGATCTCATCAATGCCCCCAATGGGTGGCATAACATGTGTTGAGTTGGTTTACATAAACATCATAGATCATGTATTAAAAGGGATACCATACACATAGGGTCAAGCACAATCTCTAATCCTCAATGTCATTACATTACATAACTATTCACAACTCTACATCATTATACAATTTGTCATGTCCACATTCTAGCTATTACATACACAAGACTTCATTACTCTTGCTGACCTCCTAGTCTACCCTGTACCTGCAAGCCTGGGGGTTAAGGGAGAGGGGTGAGCTACAAGAGCCCAGTGAGCAGAATAATAAAACATTTAAAACATATGATAACATGAAATACATCACATCACAACTAATCACATCAAGGATGAATTTGTCACCAATAGTCCCCTACATGGTCCAACTGTGCCAGGGGCGTAGAATGGGCCTCGCTGGTCTTTCTCTTACATAACATAACATAACATGGTCCAACTGTGCCAGGGGCGTAGAATGGGCCTCGCTGGTCTTTCTCTTACATAACATAACATAACATGGTCCAACTGTGCCAGGGGCGTAGAATGGGCCTCACTGGTCTTTCTCTTACATGGTGCCAGGGGCGTAGAATGGGCCTCACTGGTCTTCCGTACCGTATCATCATCATCATAACATATGGGGACTAAAGGATCATTCAACATTCATCCACATCATCAACATATTATGCAATGCAACATATTCGTGAGTCTAATGCAAACACCCTATTATATCTCATGGCATTCATGATGCGTGAATCATGCTAAAACTGATTTATTTATTTAAAAGCATAAGGGTTATTCCACTCACCTCTGGCTGAAGCTCTACTGACTCAGAAGCAGCTGAACTCACTGCTAGGGTCCTCGGTTCCTCGGGTCCGAACCTACACAGGTGGACTCAAATGAGGGACCAAACAACTAGAACATAACTCTAAAAACATCCCCCAAAAACCCCCTAGAACACCATGAAACAACCATAGAAAAACATGCAAAAGAGGGCTGGACAGGGCACTTTCGGCGGCAGGTTCGGCGGCCGAAAGTCCCTCCAGAGCTGAAAGTCAGGCAGGCTAGGCGGCACCTTCGGCGGCCGAAACTCCCAGACAGAGGCGAAACTCATGCATGTTCGGCGGCACTTTCGGCGGCCGAAACTCCCAGACAGAGACGAAAGTCTCCTTTCGGGGGCAAGCTTCGGCAGCCGAAGGCTGCTTCCACAAGCATGTTCGGCGGCCGAAAGTTCCTTCGGCTGCCGAACCTGGTTTCTCCCTTAGTGGCAGAAACTCAGCTCTTCTATGCATACACGCCTCCCATTCCATCCAAACATGCATAAACCTATTCTACAACACACATACACAAGCATACAAGCTCCTAGGGGCTTCAAACTATCTAAAACCCCATCTACAACACATCAAACATGCATTTGCAAGCCACATTGTTCAAAAACACAACATAAACTCATAAACCTAACCATAAGCTAAACATGCATTCTACCCCATGGATCTACATAAAACTTACTTAAAACATGCAATGAGCTTAAGATCGGCTCTTACCTCTTGAAGATCGAGAGAGAGACGACCTAATCTTGGAGATGGGAGATTTTCAACTTCCTTGGGTCTCCAAGCTCAAAACTTGCTCAAAACTTGAAAATCTTCAAAACAAGATGAAAACTTGTGAAAATCGTGAAAGATTTGAAGGAAGAACTCAAAGATTGGTGAGGGACGGCGGAGAGCTCACCTTGGCCGAAAATGGGGAGAAGAGCTCGCCCATTTCGGCTAAGGGACCATTTTATAGTGGCTGGCCAGGCCACGTTCGGGGGCCGAACGTGCCTCCGCATGCATGCCATGTTCGACGGCAGAACTTGAGGTTCGGCGGCTGAATCTGGACTTCCCTCACTTATGCCTTCGGGGGCTTAAGGCACACCCGAAATGCCTGCATGTTCGAAGGCCAAACTTGAGGTTCGGCGGCCGAACCTGAGTTTTCCTCCAAGGTTATTTTCATACAAAACTCATTTTCCTTTTTACTTAAAATCATCAAATACATTAAAACATTTTATGAAAACATGGTTTTGCCCTTCTAGAGGTCTCCGACATCCGAGATTCCACCGGACGGTAGGAATTCCGATACCGGAGTCTAGCCGGGTATTACATTCTCCCCCCCTTAAGAACATTCGTCCCCGAATGTTCCTCAACTAGCACATAGCATGGCATACACATATCATACATACAAAGCACATAAAACTCACCAGGAACTAACCTCAGAAAAGATAAGGGTATTGCTAGAGTATGGACTCCCGTGTCTCCCAAGTGCATTCTTCCATATTGTGGTGGTTCCACAGGACTTTCACTATCGGGATTTCCTTGTTTCTCAGCCTCCTAATCTGGGTGTCTAGGATATGTACTGGCTGCTCAACATAGGTGAGATCTTCTTGGATCTCCACATCAGGCTCACTAAGAACCTTGCCCGGATCTGACACGAACTTTCTCAACATGGAAACATGGAAAACCGGATGGATTCTTTCCATTGAAGCAGGTAAATCCAGCTTGTACGACACATTCCCAATCTTTTGCAAGACTTCAAAGGGTCCGATGTACCGTGGAGCCAGTTTACCTTTCTTTCCGAACCGAACCACTCCTTTCATTGGAGACACCTTGAGCAATACCAGATCCCCCTCCTGAAACTCTACTTGCCGTCTGCGGATGTCTGCATAACTCTTCTGTCTGTTTGCAGCAGTCTTGATCCTTTCTCTGATTATGGGTACCACCCTGCTGGTAATCTCTACTAGCTCAGGCCCTGCCAAGGCCTTCTCTCCAACTTCCTCCCAGCAAACAGGTGACCTGCACTTCCTTCCGTATAAAGCTTCATATGGAGTCATCCCGATGCTAGCATGATGGCTGTTATTGTAGGCAAACTCCACCAAGGGTAGATGCTGCCTCCAAGAACCGCCAAAATCTAGCACACACATTCTAAGCATATCCTCGATAGTCTGGATGGTCCTTTCTGACTGTCCGTCAGTCTGGGGGTGGAAGGCAGTACTGAAATCCAACCTGGTACCCATGGCATTCTGCAGACTCCGCCAAAACCTGGAGGTGAACTGGGGCCCTCTATCAGACACTATTGAAACAGGAACCCCATGCAGCCTGACGATCTCATCTACATACACCTGCGCCAACTTGTCCACAGAATAGCCACTCCTGACAGGGATGAAGTGAGCAGATTTGGTGAGTCTATCCACAATCACCCATATGGAGTCCAATCTGTTGGACGTTGCCGGTAACCCCACTACGAAGTCCATAGCTATATTCTCCCATTTCCACTCTGGAATAGGTAGCGGGTTAAGCATTCCAGCCGGCTTCTGATGTTCCAGCTTCACCCTCTGACACACTTCGCAGGCTGACACAAATTGTGCCACTTCTCTCTTCATAGCTGGCCACCAATAAACCTTCTTCAAATCTTGATACATCTTGGTGGCTCCGGGGTGAACGTTGTATCTTGCATTATGAGCCTCTCTCATAATGTCTCCTTTTAGCCCTATGTCATCTGGTACACATAGTCTGCTCCCATAACGGAGGATCCCTTTACTGTCGAATCTGAACTCACTATCTTTGCCTGACTGAACAGTCCTGGCAATCTTCACTAACTCTGGATCCTCATGCTGTTTCTGAGCCACCTGCTCCAGAAACACAGGTGTCACTCTCATCTGGGCCACTAAAGCACCGGTACTAGACAACTCCAACTGTAGACCTTCCTCAATGAGCTTGTAAAACTCCTTCACCACTGGTCTCCTCTCAGCCGTGATGTGGGATAGACTGCCTAGTGACTTCCGGCTTAGGGCGTCCGCCACGACATTCGCCTTACCCGGATGATACTGAATCTTGCAATCATAATCACTCAGCAGCTCTACCCATCTTCTCTGTCTCAAGTTCAAATCTCTTTGACTCAGGATGTACTGCAGGCTCTTATGATCTGTAAAGATCTCACATTTTACCCCATAGAGGTAGTGCCTCCACATCTTGAGTGCAAATATTACTGCTGCCATCTCTAGGTCATGCGTGGGGTAATTTAACTCGTGCTTCTTCAGCTGTCTAGAAGCATAAGCAATCACCCTCTCATTCTGCATTAGTACACAACCCAGTCCCACACGGGACGCATCACAAAAGACTGTAAAGTCTTCATCACTAGATGAAAGAGCTAACACTGGTGCTGAAGTCAACCTCTTCTTAAGCTCTTCAAAACTCTCTTCGCACTGGTCGGTCCACACAAACTTTTGATTCTTCCTGGTTAACCTGGTCAGAGGAGCTGCAATTTTCGAGAAGTCCTGAACAAACCTCCTGTAGTAACCTGCCAAACCCAAGAAACTCCTGATCTCTGTCACTGAAGTGGGTCTAGGCCAGTTAGCCACAGCTTCTACCTTTTTGGGGTCCACCTCTATTCCATTTTCTGACACCACGTGCCCCAAGAATGAAATGCTCCTCAGCCAGAACTCACACTTAGAGAACTTGGCATACAAGCCATGTTCCCTTAAGGTCTGCAGAACCAACCTCAGATGATGGGCATGCTCCTCTGCATTCCTAGAATACACTAAGATATCATCTATGAAGACAATAACAAAGTGATCCAGGTATTGGCTAAAAACTATGTTCATGAGATCCATGAATGCTGCAGGGGCGTTGGTTAACCCAAACGGCATAACAAGGAACTCATAATGCCCATATCTGGTCCTGAAGGCTGTCTTCGGCACATCCTCCTCCCTTATCCTTAGCTGATGGTACCCCGATCTCAGATCTATTTTGGAGAAACAACCTGTTCCGGCTAGCTGGTCAAATAGATCGTCGATTCTAGGCAACGGGTACTTATTCTTGGTAGTGACTTTGTTCAACTGCTTGTAGTTGATACAAAACCTAAGGGATCCATCCTTCTTTCTCACAAACAAAACTGGTGCACCCCAAGGTGAGGTGCTCGGTCGGATGAAGCCCTTTTCTACCAGCTCTTGTAACTGTTTTTTCAATTCCTTCAACTCAGCTGGAGCCATCCTGTAGGGAGGAATAGAGATCGGTCGGGTTTCAGGCATCAATTCTATCTCAAACTCTATCTCCCTAGCAGGTGGTAAACCTGGCAGCTCGTCTGGGAAGACGTCTAGAAACTCTCTAACCACTGGCATCGAGGCGGGCTCTCTAACCTGACTGCTAAGCTCTCTCACATGAGCCAAATACCCCTGACATCCCTTCCTAAGCAACCTACGAGCCTGAAGAGCTGATATCAGACCTCTAGGTGTACCCCTCCTGTCTCCCCTAAAGACAACCTCTGACCCATCCTGACCTCTGAACCTGACTACCTTGTCCCTGCAGTCCAAGGTAGCACCATGGGTAGTGTAATACCCGGCTCGAGTCCGGCATCGGAATTCCTGTAGTCCGGTGGAATCTCGGGTGTCGGAACCCTCGAGAAGGGTAATACATATGTTTGCTAAGGGAATTTCACTTGTTTTCATGTTTTGAAGGATTAAAAGCATTGAGTTTTGACAGAAAAGCAACAAGGGAGAAATGCAAAGGTTCGGCCGCCGAAGGTCACTTTCGGCCGTCGAACATTGCATGGTTGCGGCTTCACGTTCGGCTGCCGAAGGTGGTCTGGCCAGCCACCTATATAAGGGCCAAGGGTCGGTGGAAGGAGGTTATTTCTCCTCCACTTGCAGCCAGAGGTGAGTTTCAGCCTCTCGCACGTTGACTTTCATGTTTTCCATGATTTTCATCAAAGCTTTCAAGAGTTTTAAGAGTTTTGGTGACTTATGAAGGTTTTGAGCAAAAGAACCAAGTTTTGAAGCTTGGAGCTTTGGAAGAGCTTTTCTTCATATCTCCACGTTAGGATCCTTCATCCTCAAGTTGTGTAAGAGGTAAGTGAAGATCCTGAGCTTCTTTGATGATTTTGAACGGTTTTAGGAAGTTTGTATGGGTAGTATGCATGTGTAGGTTTAGGTGAGGTTTTTGGTGATTTGTGGTGTTCAAACATGTTTAAGTGTTATGTGCTATGTTTGTTTGGGGTTTTAGGGTAGTTTTAGACCCCTTTGTGCATATATATGTGTATATGCTAGTTGGGAGTAGTTGATATGCATGTTTGTAGGTTTTTGGACAAAGTTTGCATGAAACAGAGCAGGGTTCTGCCCTTCGGGCAAAACCAGGTTCGGCCGCCGAAGGAAGGTTCGGCCGCCGAACCCCTTGTGGAGGCAGTTTCGGCTGCCAAAGGTTGCCCCCGAACGCTAGGCTTTCGGTTTAGACAGAGACTTTCGGCCGCCGAAAGAGGGAGTTCGGCCGCCGAAAGTGTGTGAGTTTCGTCTCTGGACGAGACCTTCGGCCGCCGAAGGTGCCGTCGAACATGCATGAGTTTCGTCTCTGGAGAGGGGTTTCGGCCGCCGAACTTGCCGCCGAAAGTGCCCTGTCCAGCTTTCTTTTGCATGTTTTATGTGATGGTTTTAGGATTGTTTAGAGGGGTTTTCGGGAGTTTCTTAGAGATGTTCTTGAGTGAGTTTGGTCCCTCATTTGAGTCCACCTGTGTAGGTACGGACCAGAGGAATCAGGGAGGTCAGCAGTGAGTCCAGTGTCAGAACCTGCAGAGTCAGTTCAGAGATAACTACAGGTGAGTGGAACTTAACTTAATGTTTTAATATGGAACTGAATCTTTTATCATGCTTCATGCATCATGCATATGCTATAGGGTGAGTGCATTAGTGTACACAAAGATGATGCATTGCATTTATCCTTGTACTTGGCACTGCTCCTTGTACATTGTTTCTATGAGACGGCACGGACTTCGTGAGGATTCATTAGCCCTCAGAGAAAAGACCTGGAACAGCCCTACGGGGACCAGGCACAAAGACTTGGAACAGCCCTACGGGGACCAGGCACATGGTACTCCGGTACCCCAGATGAGATAGAGGGAGTTTTGATCCGTCCGGCCGAGGTGATGTGATTATGTGTTGCATTCCATGAGAGCATGTTTTAGCACCTGTGATTTTCTTACTATTCTACTCACTGGGCTATAGTAGCTCATCCCTCTCCCCTAACTCCAGTTGTGCAGGTTCAGAGGTCAGAGAGATTTCAGCAGGGTACAGGAAGAGTACAGAGTAGTGTAATAGCTAGTGTGGACATGTAAATGTATATGTATAGTGTATAGAATGGTGCTTGACTTATAAGACTTGTAATCCCTTTGTGGAGTCACATGATCAGTTTATGTATGTTTCTTTATTGTTGTATGTTTATGAGCAAAACCAGGCTTAACATTCTGAGTTTGATCCGCCTAGCGCCATGAGGAGCTCTAGTAGGGATTAGTAGAGAACAGAGAGAGTGCATGCACAGGTTAAGCCTTGGAATGAAGAAAAGTTTTATGTGTTTTACAGAAAATGAATGATCATGTATGGGATTTCACAGGTATACAGACAGGATAGCAGGCTTACTACGGGTCCCGGCGACCTTAAGTCGATCTGGATCCTAGTGCCGGTGGCAGTTCGGTTCCCAGGCTGTTACAGGTAGATAACCAGTCCATCCCTAGAATGACGTCAAAATCTGTCAAGTCTAGAACCACAAGGTCGGCAGAAAGGCATCTTCCCTCAACAAAGACTGGACTGCACTGGCAGACTGACTCTGCCACTGATGGATCACACTTGGATCCACTGACCCAGAGAGGACACTCTAATCCAGAGATCATCAGACCCAACCTCTCAACGGCTCTCGGAGCAATAAAAGAATGAGATGCACCAGGGTCCATCAAGGCATACACATCTGAACAACCAATGACTAAGTTACCTGCCACCACGGTGTTAGATGCATCTGCCTCCTGTTGAGTCATGGTGAAGATCCGTGCTGGAGCTGATGGACCTTCACCTCTGAAACCCGCTGAAGAAGAGGCTGCCCCTCTTCCTCTGCCTCTGCCACTAGCCTGAGTCACGGCTGGAGCTGCTGGCTGAGCCACACTACCAGAAGCTGTCTGCTGAGACTGTGCTCCAAAAGCTGCCCTAGGACACTCCCGAGCCATGTGTCCTTCTTGCCCGCATCTGAAGCAGGCTGCTGTCCCAGCCCGGCAAACTCCCCTGTGTGGCCTACTACACTTTGCACAAACTGCATTATCCGCACCAGAGCTTGAGCCACTTCCTAGTCCCAGACTAGACTTGACCTTATTCCAAAACTTGTTCTTCTTTGGCTTCTTGGTGGTACTGCTCCACCTCTTGCTGCCTGAAGCTGCTGCACTAAAAGAAGAAGAGCCTGGGGTCTTAGAACCAGAAGGCTGTGCCACTGACTGCTTAACCGTCCCCTGAATGATGGCACTGGCCTCCATTTTTCGGGCCATATCCACTATGGCATGGAAGTTCTCCCTATCTGCTGACTGGATCAAGGAGGAATATCTGGAGTGGAGTTTCATGATATACCTCATTGACCTTTTCTGGTCCGAGTCAAGATTTTGCCCTGCAAATGGCAACAGCTCCAAGAATCTGTCTGTGAACTCCTCTACACTCATCTCATCAGTCTGCCTCAACTGCTCAAACTCTATCATCTTCAGCTCCCTTGAACTATCTGGAAAAGCCCATCCTGCAAACTCGTTTGCAAACTCCTCCCAAGACATGCTGTCCACTCTCGGGTTCACATAATTCTTAAACCACTCTCGTGCCTTCTTGCACTTAAGCGTGAACCCAACCATCTGAATGGCTCTACTGTCATCAGCCCCAATCTCATCTGTGATCACCTTAACCCTTTCAAGATACACAAATGGGTCATCCCCTTTTTCATACTGAGGAGCACCCAGTTTCATGTAGTCGGTCATCTTGACCTTGCTCCCACTGGCTGAGCTAGGTCTAGAAGGTTGAGTAACTGGGGCTGCTGGTTCTGTAGGTGGTGGAGGTGGGGGTGCAGCATTCCCCGAGGTGGGGTTTGCCGGGTGAGGATAAAAGGGTGAGGGTGGATAAGCTGGGTACTGGGGGTGAGGTGGATAGAAAGGTGGATAAGGCATGTAGGTAGGGTAGGGGTTAATGCTGGAGTAATCTGATGTGCCTCCTATCGGATACCCTGAACCCTGTGGGAATGATGGATAATGGGGTGGAAAACCATACCCTGAGGCCTGAGCGCCTCCCTGTGACTCCCCTGTCCCTTCCTCCGTCATGCTGACATCCAGATTCCCATCCCTCCTCCGGTCCTCTTCCATAACCTCCCTCACATCTGAAGAACTTCCTCCTCTATCTGTCCCCCTTCTGCTAGCATCAAAAGACCTTCTAGGGTTCCTTGACACTCTTTCTCTGCTTGATCTACATGACATTGCCCTAGGCAATGCAGGAGGACGGGCGCTCGTGCCCTCATCCTCAGGTGGCACTCCAGTCAATCGTGCAGATCGACGAGTTCCTCTCATCCTGTTTTCTGGAAAATAGTACACAACACTAAAACATCAGCATCATATGGTTCATGTGGAAACAGATGAACCTGCATCACATACATATCATTCATACCATAGCATTAATGCACATGTATAAAATCATGGCATTTCACATCATCAAACAAGACAGGACTCCACATCCTATCCTAGTGGACATGATCTTCCTAGTGGACATGATCTTCCTATTGTGCTTGACCTTCTATAACATCTATGAGCCCAACACTCTAGGTCCGACCATATGAACCTAGGGCTCTGATACCATTCTGTAACGACCCGAAAATCGGACCGCTACCGGCGCTAGGATCCAGGTCGGCTTAAGGCCGCCGGGACCCGTAGCAAGCCTAACATGCATCCTGTGAACCTGTTTAATCCCTTACATGATCAACAACATACATAAAAATTAAAACTTTTCTTTCATTCATACACCAAACTCAACCTGTGCATGCACTGAACATAATCATAACTATACACATTGACCCCTCTTTGGGATCTCATCAATGCCCCCAATGGGTGGCATAACATGTGTTGAGTTGGTTTACATAAACATCATAGATCATGTATTAAAAGGGATACCATACACATAGGGTCAAGCACAATCTCTAATCCTCAATGTCATTACATTACATAACTATTCACAACTCTACATCATTATACAATTTGTCATGTCCACATTCTAGCTATTACATACACAAGACTTCATTACTCTTGCTGACCTCCTGGTCTACCCTGTACCTGCAAGCCTGGGGGTTAAGGGAGAGGGGTGAGCTACAAGAGCCCAGTGAGCAGAATAATAAAACATTTAAAACATATGATAACATGAAATGCATCACATCACAGCTAATCACATCAAGGATGAATTTGTCACCAATAGTCCCCTACATGGTCCAACTATGCCAGGGGCGTAGAATGGGCCTCGCTGGTCTTTCTCTTACATAACATAACATAACATGGTCCAACTATGCCAGGGGCGTAGAATGGGCCTCGCTGGTCTTTCTCTTACATAACATAACATAACATGGTCCAACTGTGCCAAGGGCGTAGAATGGGCCTCACTGGTCTTTCTCTTACATGGTGCCAGGGGCGTAGAATGGGCCTCACTGGTCTTCCGTACCGTATCATCATCATCATAACATATGGGAACTAAAGGATCATTCAACATTCATCCACATCATCAACATATTATGCAATGCAACATATTCGTGAGTCTAATGCAAACACCCTATTATATCTTATGGCATTCATGATGCGTGAATCATGCTAAAACTGATTTATTTATTTAAAAGCATAAGGGTTATTCTACTCACCTCTGGCTGAAGCTCTACTGACTCAGAAGCAGCTGAACTCACTACTGGGGTCCTCGGTTCCTCGGGTCCGAACCTAAACAGGTGGACTCAAATGAGGGACCAAACAACTAGAACATAACTCTAAAAACATCCCCCAAAAACCCCCTAGAACACCATGAAACAACCATAGAAAAACATGCAAAAGAGGGCTGGACAGGGCACTTTCGGCGGCAGGTTCGGCGGTCGAAAGTCCCTCCAGAGCCGAAAGTCAGGCAGGTTCGGCGGCACCTTCGGCGGCCGAAACTCCCAGACAGAGGCGAAACTCATGCATGTTCGGTGGCACTTTCGGCGGTCGAAACTCCCAGACAGAGACGAAAGTCTCCTTTCGGGGGCAAGCTTCGGCAGCCGAAGGCTGCTTCCACAAGTATGTTCGGCGGCCGAAAGTTCCTTCGGCTGCCGAACCTGGTTTCTCCCTTAGTGGCAGAAACTCAGCTCTTCTATGCATACACGCCTCCCATTCCATCCAAACATGCATAAACCTATTCTACAACACACATACACAAGCATACAAGCTCCTAGGGGCTTCAAACTATCTAAAACCCCATCTACAACACATCAAACATGCATTTGCAAGCCACATTGTTCAAAAACACAACATAAACTCATAAACCTAACCATAAGCTAAACATGCATTCTACCCCATGGATCTACATAAAACTTACTTAAAACATGCAATGAGCTTAAGATCGGCTCTTACCTCTTGAAGATCGAGAGAGAGACGACCTAATCTTAGAGATGGGAGATTTTCAACTTCCTTGGGTCTCCAAGCTCAAAACTTGCTCAAAACTTGAAAATCTTCAAAACAAGATGAAAACTTGTGAAAATCGTGAAAGATTTGAAGGAAGAACTCAAAGATTGGTGAGGGACGGCGGAGAGCTCACCTTGGCCGAAAATGGAGAGAAGAGCTCGCCCATTTCGGCTAAGGGACCCTTTTATAGTGGCTGGACAGGCCAAGTTCGGGGGTCGAACGTGCCTCCGCATGCATGCCATGTTCGGCGGCCGAACTTGAGGTTCGGCGGCCGAACCTGGACTTCCCTCACTTATACCTTCGGGGGCCTAAGGCACACCTGAAATGCCTGCATGTTCGGCGGCCGAACTTGAGGTTCGGCGGCCGAACCTGAGTTTTCCTCCAAGGTTATTTTCATACAAAACTCATTTTCCTTTTTACTTAAAATCATCAAATACATTAAAACATTTTATGAAAACATGGTTTTACCCTTCTAGAGGTCTCCGACATCCGAGATTCCACTGGACGGTAGGAATTCCGATACCGGAATCTAGCCGGGTATTACACCTACCTTTTATTGAATCTCATATCAATGAGCATGTGCATAAATATATATATATATATATATATATATATATATATATATATATATATATATATATATATATATATATATATATATTTTGAATTTCCAAGTATCTAAGTAATTGAAATAAAAAAAATCATATCCGCTTTAAAATTTAAATATAATTATTAATATTTAGGAAAAATAAACATATTCCTCTCTTATATTTCTATAATATATTTGAAATTATTATTTAAATAATTTTCAGAAATAAATATAAAATAATTTAGTTATACTTATAAATATAATTTTCAGAAATATATATATATATATATATATATTTTGAATTTCCAAGTATCTAAGTAATTGAAATAAAAAAAATCATATCCGCTTTAAAATTTAAATATAATTATTAATATTTAGGAAAAATAAACATATTCCTCTCTTATATTTCTATAATATATTTGAAATTATTATTTAAATAATTTTCAGAAATAAATATAAAATAATTTAGTTATACTTATAAATATAATTTTCAGAAATAAATAAATAAATATATATATATATATATATATATATTTTTTTTTTGAATTTCCAAGTATCTAAGTAATTGAAATAAAAAAAATCATATCCGCTTTAAAATTTAAATATAATTATTAATATTTAGGAAAAATAAACATATTCCTCTCTTATATTTCTATAATATATTTGAAATTATTATTTAAATAATTTTCAGAAATAAATATAAAAGAATTTAGTTATACTTATATATATATGATTACTTTATTAAAATAAATTATTTAACTAATATAATTTTTTTACAATAAAATAAAATGCGTAATATTTTCCAAAAAATTACATCAAATCAATATTTTTTAAAAAATTATGTTCCAATGAAATTTAATTAATTACATATGTAATGATTGATTTAACTTAAATTAATTAAAAAAATAAATATTACTTAATTTGAATTTAAATAAGACATTAATATATTTAATTTAAAATTTAATTTTTAACTTTTAATTATTAACCTGTTAAAATAAAAATAAATGTGTTATTATCATATTCAATGAAGAGTACTTTAAAAAATCTCATTATTTTTCTCTTGTAATATATATTTTATAATTTTATAATAAGATATTAAAATTATAATATTATATATGAAAAAATATAGAATTAACTCAATTAATTTTAAATTTAATAAACTAAATTACGATAATAAAATTTAAAAAAGTATAAAAAAATAAATAAAAAATATAATATTACATATTTGGAGAATTTCAAAAGGAAATATTCTCCTTGATCTTAATCTTATCCAAACTATTTTTGATGGTGAAGAGTATTTTTTCATGTTAGTTTTTCAAATGTTAGTAACTAATTCTCTTTTTCTCATTGCCCTCTACAAATTTTATTCTTGTAATTCACTTTAAATTTTACAGTAATAATGATAGACCGATAATAATGATAAAGATAAAAATTAATAACAAGAATAATAATAATAATAATGATAAATTTTATTATATTTTACTATTACATTTAAATAAAAATTACTTAAATTAAACTATTAAATACTAATACATTTACTTAAATATAAAAGTTTATTATTTTAATAATTATCTAATATTTAACATGTTATTTTAATAATCTTAATTTAAAATTAATCTATTTATATTTTTATTAACTTAAATAATTTTTTTAATAAAATCTAAAATTAATTTAAATAATAAAATTATCATCTAATTTATATTTTTATTTAAAAAAATTAATATTGCTATATTTTTATATATATCTTTTAAGGTTTTTTTAAATAATTATGAAATTAATTTAAATAATAAAATTATCATATATTTTAAATAATAAAATTATCAACTATAAATTAATTAAAGGTTATTATAAATAAATAAAAAATTTAAAAGCATTATCAAAATCTCAATACCACTTGCATTTACAGTATAGAAGTAGGAAAGTCTATAATTAATTTTAAGAACAAATTAAATTAAGTCTTTTGTTATTATAATAATAAATCATTCAAATATTTTGGGTAAACAATTTTCAAGAAAGAAACCTTTTCGCATTTTTTAAAAAATTGACATTCTAGAATAAAATTATTTCCTAATAACATTATTAAATTTTTTATATGAATTTTATTAATATTTTTATCTTTTAAAATTACAATTAAATAATAAAAAAATAAGTTATTTTATTATTTTTTTTAAAAATATTTTCCATACCAA
Source organism: Manihot esculenta (assembly GCF_001659605.2). Lineage (NCBI taxonomy): Eukaryota > Viridiplantae > Streptophyta > Magnoliopsida > Malpighiales > Euphorbiaceae > Manihot > Manihot esculenta. Next base: position 31,298,985 of record NC_035175.2, read on the forward strand.
TAATTAAATTATATATTAATTAATACAAAAAATTGTTGCATCGTTTATTTAAAAATAATAAAATTTGAAGATTTTTTCAAACAATAATTTTGCATTTTGCAGCACCACTTATAAGGCAGGTTTTGTTAGGGTAATGACCCGTTTAGCCGGTTACAGGTGTTACCTGTTACTATTAACAGCTCAAGTACATGGTGACTTGAAGTCCCCGTAGCACGCACCCCTCTCTCTCTCTCTCCCGTTTTAACATATATTCCCTCTCTCCACGTTTGCCCTTTCTCTTACCTCGCCTCAAGCAATCAAAAGGGTTTTTCTTGGCTCCGTTAGCTCACACCGATCATCCATGGCAAACAACTCTTCTTCCGATTCTCGCCACGGCCTCTCCGTCGCTCCTCTTCACCAGATCTCCAAAGGTAAATTTCACTTCTCATTTATTTATAGCTATTTACTCTCTTTATCTTTTTCTTTCCTGTTTTTATCTCTTCAATTACAAGCACAGAATATCTTCAAATCAAGAAATCTTTCAACAATAATTACCAACGATGATTTTCTGTACCCATAACTTCAATTGAGCTCTAACTAACCAACCTAAAATGAGTTGCTTGTAGCTCTGAGGAATCCACTAACTTTTCTTCCGTTTTGCTACAACAAAGAGTGCATTTTCTGTTGGTGCCATAATATTTTGTTGGGCAGTAACAAGTCTCATTTGAAACTTTTGGAAGTTCCTCAAGTTTGCTGAGTGTGTTTGGTGCTTGAGCTCCTGGTATCTAGCTGTTGAGTGTACCCTTAAATCTTTAGTTTTTAGCACTCTTATTTGAATTAAATAGCATGATATTTGGTTTTTAACAAAATGGATGAGAGTTAACGAGTTCTGAATCCATTGTCATTAGGTCTTTTGTTGGATTCTCTGTCAATAGTCTAAAGTTTGGGTTGTAAATGAGGTGAAAATTGTAGTTGCAAGTAGTAATCTTTTGTCCGCTTTATGTGAACTCTTGGTGAATTAGGTCTTCATTATTTTATGACAAGTGTTAGGTTTTTGAGTGATGGGAGACAAAGTATTAAGATTTCTAAAATTACTGGTTTTAGAATTTTTAGATTCCACTCAAAATTTTCATCCACTTTATATCTTCTTTCGAAACATGTTTATGGATTCTCTGTGAAATGAGTATTGACAGAAGAAATTTCATACGAGAAAGAGAGAGAGTGGTTTCACTTGTTGGATGGGAGAGATTGTTTACACACATTTTGAGAGGGATAAAGATCCTTCCATTTTGAAATATCCAAAATGCCATCCACATTTTCTACTCCTAACCACCTTTACCTGCTTGATTTTGTGTGAATATGTGCTTATTGCTATTCTAAGACACTTTGACTCTATTGGCTGCAGAAATAATTGATTAAGCAATAGGTTCTAATAAATGTCCAGGTGATATAATATGTTTTTCCTAAATACTAGTAGTTCAGGGACTATTTTATGTAGAAGGTCCTCACTGAAATGGTCTAGTTTGTATGTTTGTACGCCATCAATTGTGCCAGATATTCAATGTGGTTAGTAGCCTATTTTTAATTAAAAAAAGATCATTGTCTTAGATGTGTCATTGACGCTTTGTCAATGCAGATATGCAAGGATCTGACAATACCATACCTCTTTCACCGCAATGGCTTCTGCCAAAACCAAGTGAGAGTAAGTCTGGAGTAGGAGTTGGGGTGAGTTGTGACCATTTTTACCATGATCCCATGATCTTTATTTTCTTGCAACTTGTTTTACAGTCACTTTATGCTTCTACACTATTGATTTGAATTTTTATGGGGATTTTTTCCTCACAGGAAAGCCATTTCAATGCAATTCCACCATTTGGAAATCGCTTGGAGAACATGAAGTTATCAGGAAATGGTGAGGAGATGCCTGATGCCCAGAAGAAAAAAGATGTTTTCCGTCCCTCCTCGCTTGATATGGAAATTGGTCGTCGTGATCGCTGGCGAGAAGAAGAAAGAGACCACAATTCCTCCTTGGTCCGCAAAGATCGTTGGAGGGATGGAGAGAAAGAGGTTGGTGACACCCGGCGGATGGATCGCTGGATGGACAATTCATCAGCCAGACATTATGAGCCACGCCGTGCTCCTTCTGAGCGCTGGACCGATTCTGTTAACAGAGAGACCAACTATGATCAGCGGCGGGAGAGCAAGTGGAATACACGCTGGGGTCCTGATGACAAGGAGACAAGTGCACGTGACAAGTGGATGGACTCTGGAAGAGATGGTGAATTGCCTCTTGAAAAAGGGTTGCCTCATCCTCCTAGTCATGGAAAGGATGAGAGGGAGGGTGATCATTACCGGCCTTGGAGATCTAACTCCTCTCAAAGTCGAGGAAGGGGAGAGCCCCCTCATCATCAGACTTTAATGTCAAATAAACAGGTTCCTACATTTTCTCATGGTCGTGGACGTGGGGAAAACACTCCAAGTTTCCATTCCCAATCTTGGGGAGCCACCGTGCTGCACAAGGGTGAAAGTGGGCCTTTAAAATATAGTAGGACAAAATTGCTTGATGTGTACAGGATGACTGACATGAAATTATTTAGCAAACTATTAGATGGGTTTGTCCAAGTGCCTTCTCTTACACAGGAAGAAGCCTTGGAGCCGCTGGCACTTTGTGCCCCTAATTCTGAGGAAATGGTAATTTTACATATATGAATTGTCTTGTGAAGGCTCTATCAACATTTGCTGTTAATTGGATTTATTTATTGCTTGAGTAGGCTGTTTTGAAAGGAATTGACAAAGGTGATGTCGTAAGTAGCGGTGCACCTCAGATATCTAAAGACAATTCTTTGGGACGGAACTTGGTAGATTTACAATCAAGACGAGCCAAACTTGGTACCAAACAAATCAAAGTTTGTTTTGTTTTGTCTTGTCTTGTCTTGTCTTGTTTTGTTTCTTTTGTTGTAGTATATTAGTGGACATTGCAAGCAGTGAATAATTTGTTTGGACTGGCTTGTCTAATCAGGCAGTAGAGAAGATGTTTCATTTCCTATTGACAATGCTAAAGATGAAAGTGTTGACAATTCAAAAGTTGGTTATGGAAATTACACAGAGGTATCTTCCCAGGAAAGGCAGACACAGCATCATGGATCCAATACAGAATTGGAAGCCATGCTTTCTCATAAGGTTATTCAGGATAACAAATTAAAAGCTGAAGGTAATTGACAGATAATTGTTACATATGAAGCTCATTATGTATATAATTTTCTTAAGATATGAAGTTGGTGTTTGAAATGCTTAATTGCTGTGCAGATGACCTTTTCCTCTGCATTTCATATTGCTAGATAAATGATTTCTTTCTAACTTATATTATTTTGGATAATTTGATATATTTACCTGCATGTGTCATGTCTACAGAGATAGATGTACCTCTTAGTGTGTGTGTGGCTGTGTGCCTGTTAGATTGTTACTAGCTTTAGTTTCATTCCTTAATTCTTAATTGAGAAATTTAAATGAGTTTTAGCGCTTTGGCTCTTATTGCAAATTTTGTGTGATTATTTTGTGATGAATCCTTTTCCTCTTAACTTTGACATGTAAGGAAGTTTTGTACACTTGATCTTTGTGCATTTTTATAATTATTTCCTTCTTTATCCGCAGTTATTAAAGAAGATACTGCTGCTCACAGAAGGGTTGATGAGGCACCCACCAGCAAGGAATCAGCTTTGCAGGGAAATAGTACTGAGCATCCTGGGACACCTTGGAGAGCCCAATCACTGGGAGAACAGTTGCATATGGCCATGCATGACTGGAGAGAGATTCCTAGTGATGGCAGGTCAAGGACCCCTGAGATGGGCTGGAATCAACCTCAGAAAGATCTGGCTAATCAGTGGGAGAGTAATTTGGTTAGCTCTCCCTATCTCAAAGATGAAGCAAAATGGCAAGCCAGTGAAGATCCAATGATTAAGAGGCAGCCATCTGTAGTTTTGGATAGGGAAAAAGAAGCCAAGAAGCTTTCTCAGCCCTCGCCAGAGAATCTAGTTCTTTACTATAAAGATCCTCAGGGTGAAATTCAAGGTCCTTTTTCTGGTAGTGATATTATTGGATGGTTTGAGGCTGGATATTTTGGGATAGACTTGCAAGTTCGGCTTGCAAGTGCATCAAAGGACTCACCATTTTCATTACTTGGCGATGTGATGCCTCATTTGCGGGCTAAGGCAAGACCGCCACCAGGGTTTAGTGCACCAAAACAAAATGAATTCACAGATACAGCAAGTAGATCTCACTTTAGTAGCTTTGGAAATGTTCATTCTGGATTAAGCGAGCTTGATCTGGTAAGAAATGAACCAAGGCAGAAACCTGTTTCGACAACAGAAGCTGAAAATAGATTTTTGGAGTCACTCATGTCTGGAAATATGAGCAATGCATCTCAAGGTTCATAGTCCACTCTATCGCCTTTCTTTCTTTTTTTATCTCCTCTTAATTTAAGAACAATTTACTATTTTTTCATATGATCTACAACTCAATTTACCCAGTTTTCCTCAAGATATGTCATCTTGTTGCAGTGTAAAGTGACATGGATGGTTATGTTTGATTTATAGGTTTGCAGGGATATATTGGAAACAGTTCTGCTGGTATTTCCCCATCAGGTGTTGATGGTGGAAATGATCTGTACCTCTTGGCAAAGAGAATGGCACTTGAACGTCAGAGGTCATTACCTAATCCTTATCCATATTGGCCTGCGAGGGATGCTGCAACTGTGGCTTCGAAGTCGGAAGTTCTCTCAGACTCTCCGATGCAACATGCAAAACTCTTATCTTCTTTAACTGACAATTCTCATCAACCCCCTCATTCTCAGAATGCTGACCTGATGTCCATCCTCCAAGGCTCTGCCTCTGGCATTAATAATGATGTTACTGGTTGGTCAAATTTCCCCGTCCAAGGTACCCTTGATTCTCATCAGGATACTGATTTGCATCATACTCAGAATTTTCCCCCACAAGCAACCTTTGGACAACAGCAGAGGCTTCAGCCACAGAGACCACCCTCCTTGACAAATATACTCAGCCAAGCAATAGATAGTTCATCTGGTCTTTTGACACCTGAAACTTTACTACCCCCCAGTTTATCTCAAGATCCGCAATTACTAAATATGTTGCAACAGCAGTATTTATTGCAGTTACATTCCCAGACTCCTCTTCCAACTCAGCAGATGTCAGTGTTAGATAAGTTTTTGTTGCTTAAACAACAGCAGAAACAGGAGGAGCAGCAACAGTTGCTGCGACAACAGCAGCTGCTTTCTCAGGTTCTGTCAGAGCATCACTCTCACCAACGTTTTGGAGAGCCACCATATGGACAGTTCCATTCTTCTGCAATAGCTACAGGAAACACATCTGTTGATTCTTCTCGGCTTCAGCCATTAAAAGAAATGCTGCAGATTGGTTCTCAGATACCTGTTTCAAATTATCAAGAAGAACACCCCCCTGGTTTGATGAATTTGCCTCCACAAGTTACCCAGGATCTCAGTTATAATGTTGATTCTGGAGTGTCCTCTTTCCAACTTCCACACCAGATGTTTGGGAATGTTAATAGTAAAAAAAATTGGGGTACTATTCTTACTGAACAGAATGATGAAATGCACCAGAAGGAACCTTTGCCAGTATCGTCACCAGTAGGGATTTCATCTTCATTGGAGTTGACGGATAAATATACGCAGGAGCATTCTGTTGTTCATGAACGTTTAGATGCTTCTCTTTCTGTGGAGCAGACATCAGATGACACTGGGAGAACTGAAGAAACTTCTCAGGTTGCAGTGCCGGAGGTTGCTGCCAATGCTGTACAACCAGAGTCTCCTGAAATCTCTGTTAGTAAACCCTTATCAGGAACTTTTGAGGATGAAATTACAAAGATAGATGGCACTCTTATTGAGCAGCAGATTGAAAAAGAAAGGTCCAGTGATGAGCCCTTAGTGCCTGCGGGGGCAGAAGTTAAAAAAGTTGAAGTTCGCGAGGCGAGAAAAGCTGCTGAGAAGAAATCCAGAAAGCAAAAATCTGCTAAGTCAAAGTCGACAGACCAAATAAAGGGAACATCAAAGAATTCCTCAGTGCAGCAAATAAAGCAACCAGAAAGTGAAATGCTAAATGTTGGTGACAACAAATTTGAGTCTCATAATGGAACAGGAGAAATTTTTCATGGCACAACTCCAGAAAAGATGACAGACAACAAAGATGGGATTTCTTCTGTGGAAATCAAGGATTCTCAACGAGTCAAAAGTTTGTTATCTTCACATTTCATTGTAGATGCTGAAATGACAAAAAATGGTGAATCTAAACCTGCTGGGTCTGTTCCAATTCACAATGCCCAGGTGAACTCAGGTCAACGAGCTTGGAAACCTGCTCCTGGTTTCAAACCGAAATCATTGTTGGAAATCCAACTGGAAGAACAGAGGAGGGCACAGACAGAAGTAGCAGTTTCTGAGATCACCACTTCTGTGAATTCCATGAATTTGTCAACTCCTTGGGCTGGGGTTGTGGCCAGTTCAGACCCAAAGATTTCCAGAGAAACTCTGAAAGATGCAAGTAACAATGAGTTAAATGTGGGGAAACCTGAAATTGCACCTAATTCAAAGAGCAAGAAAAGCCAGTTACATGATCTATTGGCAGAAGAAGTTTTGGCAAAGTCTAATGATAAGGAGATGGAAGTTCCCGAAAATCTGTCTAGCTTGCCTTCCCAGCAATCCACAATGACCAATATGGAATCTTTAGATGATGATAACTTCATTGAGGCTAAAGAAACTAAAAAGAGTCGCAAAAAGTCAGCTAAAGCTAAGGGTACTGGCACCAAGGCAGTAGTGCCCACAAACACTGATGTGCCTGTTAGTTCGAGTCCTATTGAGAAAGGAAAAAGTTCTCGTCTTGTGCAACAAGAGAAGGAAGTATTGCCTGCAATTCCTTCGGGCCCTTCTCTAGGAGATTTTGTTTTTTGGAAGGGAGAGTCGACAACTAATTCCCCGTCTCCAGCATGGTCGACTGACACCAAGAAGCTCCCTAAACCCACATCTTTAAGGGACATACTAATGGAGCAGGAGAAGAAGGTTTCTTCTGTTCAGCCTCAAAATCCAATGACAACCCCTCAGAAACCCCAGTCTACTCAGGGTACTCTTGGAAGTGGTCCTTCATGGTCACTTTCTGCTGCTTCTCCCTCTAAGGTTGCTTCTCCTATCCAGATCAATTCCAATGCTGCTATTCAGTCAAAATATAAAGGAGATGATGACCTTTTCTGGGGCCCACTTGATCAATCTAAGCAGGAGTCTAAGCAGTATGACCTTTATCTTCTTGTGTTGTATTTTGCATTTTACCTTAGTTTCAATGTATATTTTATCTTTTATTTTATTTTAGCGTACACTGGTTTTCTACATGCATCCTTTTGCATTCATGTACATGTACTTATAATCCCTTTTGGTACTCATTTTACTAGTACTTTCTCTAAACCAACAGTTTCACATTTGCCTATTTGTAGAAATTCTCTTTCACTAACTGAAGCTGGTGATATTGATAATTTCATTTTTTACTACGCGTCATCTTTCTGAGAGCGGGAATGCATAACTCGCAGATGGTTATTGTTTAACATGGCTAAGCCCATTGCTGATGGGGTTAGTCAGTGACCTGGTATAGTATAGATAATTTACTGAAAATGCTTGTAGCTGACCAAAATCAAGCTTTGGGGTTTTAGATCTAGTATATGTAGCTTCAATAGGAGCATGACTGCACTGATTAGAATCACATGTTTGCGGTCACTAGTTGAAAATCATGCTGCCTGCTTTGACAGTTCCTGTGGCTGCCACTCTTGAAGCTTCATTGTGTTAGCTTTTTATCAATTGCAGTTTCATTATGTTAGCTTTATCAATTGCCGTCAGTTGTGGTTTTCTGTCTTGGACTTTTATTCTGGCATGCTTATATGCGTTGTTTTAAGCATGCTAGTGGGAATTGACGAATGTCAGATTTGTTAGAGTCCAAGTGGACTAATTATGTGGTTTGCTTTTCTAGTGTGTTTTTGCGCATGTGCCTCTGTCAATGTGTGTGCGTGTTTGCCCAGTCATGTGTTTATGTAATCTCTTTCTAAGTGCTTGATTTACTTAAAGTTGTTTTCTGATTGGTTCTGTTACTTACAGCGCTGAAGAGGGAGAAGTAATACATTAGTGTTTTATTCTTCTTTACAGGTCTGACTTTCCTCATCTGGCGAATCAAGGCAGTTGGGGAACCAAAAACACCCCTGTAAAAGGAAGTACAAGTGGTTCATTAAGCCGACAAAAGTCCATGGGTAGCAGGCATGCTGAACATTCTCTTTCATCCTCACCTGCCTCTGCTCAATCATCTCTTAAAGGGAAAAAAGATACAATTAACAAACATTCAGGTAAATTCTCTATAAGATGGTCTTTTCTTGTGAAAAATATTGGCTAACTACATATTTTAACTCTTTTGCAGAGGCCATGGACTTCAGAGATTGGTGTGAAAGTGAGTGTGTTAGACTTATTGGGATAAAAGGTATTAGTCTTCTACTTTATGATTCCCCATACTCAGTAGCTCAATAAATGTTTTCACTCAGATATACCTTAATTAAAATGAATTAGAATCATAGGGTGATAATAAGAAATATGAAACTAAATGTGGCTCAAAGATGAAGCCATGCTATGTAAATATAGGAAAAGTACATTAATCTTGTGCAATCATTGTATATGTATATTTAAAATAACAAATTCAGTTTTTGCTTCTGAATCTTTGTATATGTATATTTTGTGTTCTTGATAGATACGAGTTTCTTGGAGTTCTGCTCGAAGCAATCGAGATCAGAGGCTGAGATGCTTCTGATAGAGAATCTCGGATCATTTGATCCCAATCACGAGTTCATTGACAAATTCCTCGACTATAAAGAGTTGTTACCAGCGGATGTACTCGAAATGGCCTTCCAGAGTCGGAATGATCGGACAGCTACAGCATACAGTGGCGGAGATGTGAATTTTGACAATGCAGGTGTTGGGGAGTCGGAACGTGATATTACAGTGGGATACGATGGATCCTCAAAAGGTGGTGGAAAGAAAAAAGGGAAGAAAGGGAAGAAGGTTAGCCCTTCGGTTTTGGGATTTAATGTTGTGAGCAACAGGATCATGATGGGTGAGATTCAAACGGCTGAAGATTAGGAGTTGTGAAAATACAATTTGGCTCAACTCCTATCTGTAAATGTTGTCTTAGGATTTTTGTCTTTGGCCTAATGACTTCTAATTTTGGGCAATTTTATCCAAATTGCTTAAGGAGGTTGAAATTCTATCTAATTTTTGCTAACTGAATCTTCAATTTCATTTCACAACTTATGGTTACTTGTGAATATTCAGTCTTGTCAACTTTTTATAGGATTCAGTTGAAATGAATATTAACGTAGGAAAATTTTAAATGCATGATGTTATGTTTTATGGATTTAATGATGATTTATTTGTGGTAAAAATAATGTTGGCTTTAATTAACTGCCTTCATATATCTGAATTTAACAACTAAAGATGAGTGCACTGACTCATAGATTTACGAATATAAACAAATGAGGTATTTGGATAAGCATTCTAATATCCTAACAAGGAACAATCTCGTCTATTTTGTGCAACTGCTTGCACCAAAAGTAAAGCATAACTTTCCACAATGACACTGCAAACCAGGGGAACCTCCTTTACTGCTAACATTATTGTTTATTTTTATTTTTTATATTATAATAATATATGAATTAACCATTATAATTCTATTTTATTTTATTTTCAAAAAATCTCTCAAAACATTGTTAATAACAAAAAAATTATATAATTTTCGCTCATGCACACTTCATCTGTTTCTCTGTCTCTCTCCCCTCTTAAAAGGAAGAAATATGAAGAGATCAAATTAAGAATAAAATTATATATAATTACAATATCTAGCATTACATAGCAATTTATCTTAAACTATTAATGTGAAAATGAACAAAACCATCCAAACAAATGATCAAAATAAATTCACGGACTATATAGTATAATTTTTAAGGTAATTTATAATATAATCTCTTAGATTTAATAAAATCTATATTTAATAAAAAATAATTTAATTCTTAGAGTTTTATTTAATTAATAAAATAATTATTCTGTTAAATTTCACTGTTAGACTATAATAATTTAGCCACTTTAATTTTAATAATTCATAATAATTTAGTTTATGTGATATTGTCAAAAATAAATTAATGACGTGACCAGAAGGAAATTGTGCTGTAATTGGCTAAACTGTAAGAAAAAGAACGTGAGGTAATAGGTGTCCACAACAGTTGTTCCGACGTAAGTCAATAAGTTGGAGAAAATGGTGAATGAAGAACTTAAAAATATTTGTCTGGGAGAATAGCATATCATTTTGCTCCTGTGTTATTTCATTTCTATATTGTAAAAATATATATATAGTATTTCTTGATAATTAGGTAATATGACTGGCTTGTTAGTGAAAGATTTTTACCGGTTAATTGGTCGGAAATCCTATGATCAAAAGTGTGAAGGAGATCTGTTAGATTATAACCGTTAACGGCTTTCTTATAGAGTCTTACTTTACAGTTATGAGGGTGAATTTTATCCGACCTGAGACTAACATGTTTCGAAGCGTTCAGATCTCTTTTTTTTTTTTGTTTCGGGCACTATATATGTTTTCTGGATTTTTTCTTGTTTTTGAGTAGAACCACATATATATTTCTTGATAAATTAAGATATCCTAAATAATTATTAATGATAACGGGAGGGAATAATAAATAAATTCTTCTTTATAAAAAGTTATAAATTATTTTCTTTCTTTGCTAATTATTATTTTAAACCCATTCCATTGCTTTTCCTCCCCCCAAAAAATACAACAATGGGTGAAAGTAAAATTTAATTGCAAATTAAAATATTAAAATATATGTAAATTTAATTATTAATTATAAAACTAGTTATAAAATTTAAATAAAATAAGATAATAAAATTAAACAACTTAATAAAATATAATTCAAAAAGATAATTAATATTAAAATTTAGGATATCTTAATTTATGATTTAATTAATTTGCTTTGATTAATAATTTAATTTTAATTATCAAAATTAAAGCAAATATTGCTAAAATAATTAACTCTCTTTCTAGTATCAAATAAATTAATTAAAAATTATCATTATTTTTAATATGATAATATTTTAATTAATTCTTCAAATACTCTAATTATTTTGTTGAGGGTCTACAAGTTAAAAGGTTCACTCCTCTCACTATTATTTTTAGGATAAAATAATTTAAATATTCAAAAAATACTTAAAGACATTAATCTCAAAAATTAAATAATAATTTTTAAAAAAATCCATAATCTAAACTATATCAAATTTCATAACAAAGGAATTTTAATCGTTCATATCAAGAATTCAAGAGCAAATTGAAAAATTATTTAAAAATATCATCCTAAAATAATTTTAAAAAATAAATCAAAAGAATAAAATAATAATAATAATAAAAAAAAAACTTTGGACAGTATAGATTCATCTCTAAATTTTCTTCTTTGACTTTCCAGCGATTAAAAGTTTTCAAAAAGTGAATAAAAGATCTAATTTTATGATAGTATTTATATTTTATTAAATTTCTATCCTATAGTTTTAGGGATAAACTTGAAAAAAAAATAAAGTTTTCTTGTAAAATTACGGGTCTGAACGTGCATTTAGGACTGAACTACATACGAATAAGATGAAAACATGAGTTGTCTAACCTGTATTTTTTGTTGCTTCTTTTGATTTTCTTCGTCTGAACTGCTTTATATTTTTGTTTGTTTCTATAAAAAATGCTCTAAATTTTTCTAAGGTCACCTTTATTGTTTACTTTGTACTTAAGTAAATTAACTCATCTCATCAACTTTAAAATCTAATTGACCCAACTTTAATATTTTGTATTTGGCTGAATAAAGTATTATTTCTACATCAAACATGATTAACCCGTTAAATAATTACTTAAACACTCCATACATTGGTTTCCTATGGAGAAACATCTCTTATTCACTATGAGAAAAGGTTCAAGAACTAAAGCAAAAAGAATATACATAAATCACCCAAGTAAGAAAACTAAATTATTATTTGAAAATGAGAAGAAAAAGAAAAGATTTCAACCAAATGACACGTTTTTAACCATAAGGCGTTTACGTGAAACCAAAGCCTATCTTCCAGTGTCACTTCTGCAGCAAGTACTGCATTATATCCATCCTAACTACTCCTTCAAAACCCCTTACTCCACCAATGTAGTTTGCACTTGCCATTTCAGGACCCCTGATACACAAGTGTCTGTACTGGGTAACCGTCCCAGTGGGCCTTGGTGGTCGCATCATCATTGAAATTGTAGGCAATGTTTTAGTCCATGTATTTCTTGACGCGGTGAACAGATGCCTGCTAGAATCCTGGTTTCTGGATGCCTGAATGCTCCCAGGGCCTGTCGCCTGCCTTTTCATGTTCACGTTTGAGTTAGCACCATTTGAGGGTTTCATTGGTGAGGGAGAACGGATCTGAGCAGAAGGTTTCATCCGGTCCAGCCATCGTAGAATCCAGTTACCAAGATTCCGGCCTACTTCTATGTCTCTCTTTTGTATATTCTGGTGAACCTTGAGTGCAGCATCAAAAACTGTGCGAGTTCGTCTGTGATTTTTGAAAAAAGTTAAGCTGAAGTTGCAGCAACACTAGTAGAGCAAAACTAGCTAGCATAAAGAAATAAGATACATAGCATACTGCCTCCTGAACACGCTCTTAGAAGGGATGGTTATGCTCATGATAGACAAGAAAAAATAAAGGCGTAGAGAGTCTGTACCATAGTATAAGATCAATAGTTAATAAGTTGTAATACCCCTGGCTTTAGGTCATGTAGAAAATTTCACAAACCTTGCACATCCAAAATGTCTTAACAGTTGCATTCAAGCAAGCAAAATCTCGATGATCACCAAACTGTTGAAACAGTTTCCAGAACATCCTTTAGAGTTTGATGGTAATTATTTACATTCTGTAATTATTACATTATAAATATAGTATTAAGCTCATATTACAATTTGCTAGCCGAATATTTGACAATCAACTTCTTGTTTGGGAGAAGATTACTAAGCTTGGGTACAGTAACCCTCCATCCTTGCTTTTGAGGAGGTATGCCCCATCCTTTAAAACCCTAACCCACTAGAATGGTGGGTTAAGAAGGTTTATTGGGCTTTCTCCTAATAAAAATTTATATTCTAGCAATAACATCCTTGTTTTTCTGTTTGAAAAGTAAAATAATCCATGATTATTTTCCTTGCTTCACCCTCATTTGCCACACCTTTCATTAACATTCCAATGTGCCAAACATGTAAAAGAACTAGAAAATATTCCAGGGCTTCTTTAGAAGCCTCAGGTAACATTGAAAGCTCTCCTCACCTTCGGCCATATAAATATATTTAGAACGACCAAATAGTTTTTTAGAGCTCAAATAATAACACATCCTGTGATTTTACAGTAAAGGAACCCAGAAAGGAACATATCCGCAGAAATTACTCCCTCAAATATCCCGTTTTTCATATTGTCAAGCATTTCAGGCATTATATAAACATAATTTGTTCAAATCTGAACTAAAATTATAAACATACTCTGTCCAAATCTGAATTATGATCCACCTCCATCACTCTCCTTGTAAAGCAAAAGTAATCAACAATGGTGCAAAAGAATACATGAGTAGCTAGAGACATAATGTTACGAACATAAACAGAAAATGAATGCTAAAGCACCCTAATAGGATGAGGGCATAATAAGGGTCTAATGATTTCATTTCAGGAACTATGAAATGGATCACAAAGCTTAAATATGTCCCAGTTGCATCCCTATGTCAAAATTTATCAAGTCAAAGTCAATCATTCAATTAAATAACACAGAATTTGACTTTTAAATAAAAAAAGACATATAGGGGAAAAGTCAACTAGGAAAAATGGGGGGGGGTGGGTGGGTGGAAGGCTGTGATAACTGTATGGTGAGTTAATGAACTGAGCAGTTAATATAAAGGGAAGGCAGTTGTAACTTCGAAATGACTGAGAAATAGCAGTATATTGAGGTAGAAGACTCGATTCCCGTCAGTCTAGATTTTATTAATAAATTCCACCTCTTTTTCCAGTTTCCTTCAATCTTATTCTCTCTTTGATTGGAGTTTCTATCTTTGATACCACTTGAAGCAGCAAAAAGGTTTAAGACAATTGGATTTCAACAATTGGGAATACAATAGGATTGATTCTGGTTAGAACAAAGAATGTATAATTAGTTTCCAGAAAACCTCTTGATTAAAAAAGAATACCAATTCCAAATGGTAACACTGAAAAACTTGATAATAGAAATGGGCACAATCTTGAACAGAAAGTGAAGTGTGTGAGTGCTTTGTTAGTAATGGAAAAATGAAAAATACAAACAGCAAATTGAAACGTTCAAATCATGGGAACCATGGTATGGTTCTTGCCTTTGAAAGTTTGAATATATTGGAATCTAGGAAACATTATTATTATTATTATTATTTTTTATTATTATTTTTTTTTTTTGGGGGGGGGGGGGTAACTAAAAATTATGGATATGCACAATTCATTCGGAAAACTGAAGCTTTTGATGCTAAGGTTCTGTTAGGGCAATAGCTCTACCAGGTTGAAATAAGGCAGAATAGAGAGAAATAGAGAAGAAGGAGAGAGAAGAATAGAGAATAAGAGACTTTTTGGATAGAGAAGAAGGTTTTAGAGGGTAGCAAGTAAGTTGTACGTGTATTGATGAATAAAATGGAATGTCCTTACATGTGTGCTGTGCTGAGATATATATTATTTCTCAGTAACTAATTTGACAGCTGTAAACTCATAGCTATAACAACCTCACTACTGGCTATAACAACCTATAACAGCCTATAATAGCTATAATATTCTCTGCTATACATTTAAATCCCTCTTATTTCTATATTTTTTTCCTAGAATACGTGACAATACCTCTTAGTTGAGAACTTTCTTGACCCTAAGAAAGGCAATGAGTAGGAAATTGAGTCTCAATGAAAGTCTTATCTTCCCGAGTTGCATCTTCAAGAGAAAGATTGACCCATTTAATTAATCCTTGGATCACATAATCAGTGCTTCTGAGAACAGTTCTAGTCCGTAACACCTTCTCCGAAGCCACTACGAAAGTATCATCCCGAAGGTTAGGCAGTACTGTAGAGATAATCGGCGACTCTCCCACCTTCTTTGTGAGCAAGTAGACATGAAAAACAGGGTGAATGGAAGATTCCGGGGGTTCCTCCAGTTTGTAGGCCACCTTTCCACTTTAGTTAGGATCTGATAGGGCCCATAATATTTAGCACACAATGTTTGACTGCTAAGGAAGTCTGTTTGTAGTGCTGAAGCTTTAAATAAACCCAATCACCCACAACAAATTCTCATTTAGTCCTTTTGGAGTCAACCTGTTGCTTCATTCTATGTTAAGCTAACTCTAAGTTTTCCTTTAAGAGTTGCCCAAGCTTCTGCCTATCATGGAGAAATTGATCTACATTGTCAACAATAATATCAATAGGTAGTTCCATAGGAAAACTGAAAGGAGGATAGCCATATAATGTTTGGAAAAGGGACATTTTAAGAGCACTGTGGAGAGTAGAGTTGTACCACCATTCAGCCATAGGAAGCCATTGAATCCAAGCCTGTGATTTCAAATAAACCATACATCGGAGGTAAGTTTCAAGGCACTGATTGACCCTTTCAGTTTGCCCATCAGATTGAGGATAATAGGTTGAACTAAAGGAAAGTTTAACACCTAAACTCTTAAACAATTCCTGCTAGAGCAAACTAGTAAAAATTTTGTCTTGATTAGAAACAATGACTTTAGGAAGACCATGGAACTTGTAGATATGATCCATGAACAAGTGAGCTACTGTGGTGGCTGAGAAAGGGTGAGTAAGAGGCAAGAAATGGGCTAATTTTGTTAATATTCAAACCACTACTAAGATGGTGTCCTTCCCTTTTGACTTAGGAAGGCCCTCCATGAAATTGGATATTTCTTGCGAAGCCTGAGTAGGAATTGGCAAAGGCAGCAGCAATCCTAGATAAACAGTGTTCATGTTTGCATCTTGCACAAGTATCACACTACTTAATCTACTCCATAATGTCCCTTAACATTCCAGGCCAGTAAAAGTACCGTTTAAGCTTTAAATAAGTGCCTTGCACTCCAGAATGTCCACCCACTGCTGAATTGTGATAAGCATCCAGTACTTGCTGTTTGGGATTGTAGTTGCGCCCACATACATTCTGTTTTTATAAAATAGGACTCCATTTTTCACTTGATAAGGAGTGGTGGTAGGAGAAGCAATTGAGAGTTGTTGAATTAATTCAGTAGCCTTAGTATCTGCTTCATCATTGTTCTCCAAATGCTACATCTAAGAGGGAATAATTATTGACTGCAAGTTGTATAATTGATGGCTATCTAAGGAAGAAGATCTCCTGGAAAGTGCATCAGCCACAATATTTTCTACCCCTTTTCGATATAATATCTTATAATCAAGTCTCAGTAGTTTAGAAATGCCCCTTTGTTGCAGGTTAGTATGCAATCTTTGTTCAAGAAGGTATTTAATGCTTTCATGGTCTGTTTTAATAAAAAAACTGTCCTTGCTTTAGATAGTGCCTCCATTTAGTCACTGCAAAAGTAATAGTCAACAACTTCTTTTCATAAACTGATAAAGCCTGATTCCAGGAACCAAAAGTTTTAGATATGTAGGCTATGGGGTGTCCCTGTTGTTGCAAAACAACTCTCATTCCCTAATTGCTTGCATCAGTTTCTACAATGAATGGCATAGAAAAATCTGGTAGGGATAATCAGTCATTCTCTGCTTGAGCCAATCAAATGCTAATTGAGCTTCTTCACACCATTTAAAAGCATCTTTCTTCAGAAGGTTGGTTAAGGGTCTGCCAATAATTCCATAATTTTTAAACTTCCGGTAGTACCCTGTGAGTCCCAAGAAGCTTCTGAGGTTTTTAAGAGACTGTGGTGCTGGCCAATGGACCATAACCTCAATTTTCACAAGAGCTGTACTCACCTCTTGTTCAGAAATGATATGCCCCAAATACTCAATCTGATTATGCCCAAAAAAACACTTAGATAACTTGGTAAACGGTTGCTTGTCTAGTAACACTTTAAACATGGCTTCTAAATGCTGAATATGCTCTGCCATGTTGTTACTATTGACCAAGTTATCATCAAAAAAGACCAACACAAAATTCCTGAGGAAGGGCTGGAATAAAAGGTTCATTAGAGCATGGAATGTGGAAGGGGCATTGGTCAAGCCAAAAGGCATAACTCTAAATTCAAAGGATGGTGCTCTGCATTGGTTCCGATGGCTAGACATCGGACTCCTAATCTCTCTTGGGAATTGTTCTCCACCAAGCTCTTGAATAGTTATGGTTCAAATCTCATGATGAGCCCTTATGAATGTTTGGCTGCTTTCAAACAGCTTGACTCTGTTGATGCTTATATTGATGATTTTGTTGTCCGAGTTGCATAAATCCCCAATTTTTCAAATCCTCACTCTATGGGATTTTTTCTCAATGACTTGAAGGAGATCCAAGTTCGGTTACTTAGCCATGAAATTACAGATAACTCTCACACCATGATCTTGGCTCATGAAATTGAGCGAGAGTTGTTTCATTTCCACACAAATACTGTATTTCTTCTACCTTTGATAAACCAGACCTTTCTCATGGGCTTGGCTCACAGACCAAAAGCGCTAAACAATCCAGCTCCGCTTACCCTTCTCTCACCAGACCTCTGGCTTACCCTCCCAAACCTTCTGACAAAGTTCCACACTTACCCACCACAACGTTCTCATCCTCTATCTCTTCCTTAGCTAAGCGCTCCACCCCTTCTGCTTCCTCTAAGTCTCACCCTGTTCATCATCTTTCCAATCAAGAATACCAAGATCTCCGAGCTCGTGGGCTGTGTTTTTATTGTAAACAACCCTACTCTCCTCTTTACCAATGCCCCAACAAATCCCATTGAATGTTTATTGGGGGCGAGGATGATGAAGATTCCCCCAATGTGGTTCGAGATATGGCTGAGACCCAAGAGAAATTTTTTCTCCTGATCATTCATCTGGATCTGTCGCTTATTTCGATGGGAGGCATTTCCCACCCTCGTACCGTGAAGTTATTAGGTCGTGTACTTGATACTGAGTTGATTGTAATGGTTGATAGTGGTGCTAGCCACTGTTTTGTCTCCGAGTCGCTGGTTCACCAGCTTTCCCTACCAGTACATCACACCCAACCTTTCTCTGTCTATCTAGGTGATGGCTGATGTTTATAGTCCTCCGGTGCATGTCTTAGCCTCACCATCAATTTGGAGTCTCTCAACATCTCTCCTGATTGTTATGTATTCCCTTTAGGTGGGATGAAATATCATTCTGGGCATCTCTTAGTCGGAAACTTTGAGTGGTGTCAGAATGAATTGGAGAAAATCAGACAATGCACTTCTCTCATAAGGGCAGCAAAATTACTCTCTCTAGCCAGCTAGCCCTAGTTTGCGTTCTGGCTTCCTTCCAATCTATTCAAAAAATGGATGATATAGAATCGGGGTTCTTATTATGGGATTGTTCATCGGTTGATACTTTGCCTGATTCTTCCAACTTGTCTCCCTCTGGATCAACAGCATCAACTAGACAGATTGATGGACCAATATTCGACTGTGTTCTCAAACAAAGTTGGCTTACCACCAGTGAGGCCATATGTCTATGCCATTCCCTTGCAGTCAGGTACAACTGCAATATCAGTCAAGCCTTACCGTTATGGATACCACCAGAAAGATGAAATTGAGCGGTTGGTCTCAGAAATGCTGTTTGCTGAGATTATACAGCCCAACTCTAGTCCTTTTTCTAGCCCAATTCTTTTTGTCCCCAAGAAGGATGGGAGTTAACCTTTCTGCATCGATTATCAGAGGCTTAATCAGGCTACAGTTCCCAATCGTTATCCCATTTCTATAATTCAAGAGTTACTGGATGAGCTCCATGGTGCTGTTTTCTTTTCCAAATTGGACCTTCATTCTAGTTACCACCAAATTCAAATCCAGGCATGAGGACATCCCAAAAACAACATTCAGAACACATTCTGGGCATTATGAGTTTCTAGTCATGCCTTTTCGACTAACCAATGCCTCGACTGCCTTCCAAGCTATGATGAATGAGGTTTTTTGTCCTTTCCTATGGTGTTTCGTCTTAGTCTTCTTTGACGACATTTTAGTGTATAGCAATAACTGGAATCAACACATCCAACATTTAGCTATTATTTTGCAGACCTTACAATCACAACAATTTAATGTAAAAAAAAAAGCTCATTTGCTAGGTGTTCTATGGAGTATTTGGGACACATCATCTCCAACAATGGTGTGGCCATGGACCCTAGAAAATATCTGCGGTGGTCCAATGGCCTATCTCCAAGACAGTTAAAGCTGTGAGATCATTCTTGGGATTGATAGGCTATTATCGTCAACTCATTCAAAATTATGGTAAGATTGCCTCTCTGCTTACCGCTCTTACTACCAAGGAATCTCAGTTGCAGTTTCAATGGAATCAATATGCCCAAATGGCTTTTGATCATCTAAAGCAAGCTATCATATCTGCACCCGTCTTAGTTATGCCAGATTTTACGAAGAGGTTTGAAGTCGAGTGTGATGCGTCCGGATGGAGTGGGTGCAGTGCTAATGCAACAAGGACAACCAATAGCCTATTTTAGTAAGGCTCTCTCTACCAAAACTACGTCTACTTCAGCGTATGACCGTGAACTAATGGCGCTTGCTCTTGCCATTGAGTATTGGCAACCATACCTTAGAAGTTTGTTGTACGAATCGACCAACGCAGCCTTCGCCATCTTCTTGAGCAACAGATTGTTACTCTGGCTCAGCAATGTTAGATTTCTAAACTGTTGGGCCACAGATTTGTGATTGAATATAAAGCTGGACACACCAATAGGGTTGTTGATTCACTTTCGCGTCAAGGTGACATTGAATTGAATGCTCTCTCTCACCCATGCTGGATTGATTTGGATGAATTACATGCTGTTGTTCATAATGATCTGGATTTGCAACCCATTCTTGCATCCCTCCAATAGGATCCACACTCACTTATTCTATAAGGAAGGTTGGTTATTCCAGAAAAGTCTTGATGGATACCTAAACTAATTGCAGGGTTTCATTGTACTCCTATGGAGGGAGACTCGGGGGCATACAGAACATATCGCAGGCTAGCTTCAAGTCTTTATTGGCACGGTACGATGAAGTCGATACAAAGTTTTGTGGCTTCTTGCTTAATTTGTCAACGAAATAAATAAGCTCTATCTCCAGTAGGCCTTTTACAACCCCTGCCTATTCCTAAGAGAATCTGGGAGGATATCTCTTTAGACTTTATCACTGGCTTGCCCAAATCACACAAAGTTGACTGCATTTTGGTAGTGATTAATAGACTTCCGAAATATGGGCATTTCCTTGCTCTGCGACATCCTTTCACTGCCAAATAAGTTGTTGAGCTATTTGTCAAAGAAATTGTGCGGCTTCATGACATTCCTCATTCCATGGTTAGTGATCGGGATCCTATCTTTATCAGCAATTTCTGGCAAAAGCTGTTTCGAATCATGGGGACGACGCTGAGTATGAGTTAGGCATACCATCCACAGACGGATGGTCAAACAGAAGTGCTAAATCTGAAGCAATATCTTCGTTGTTTTGCCTCAGAGCAACTTAAGTTGCGGGTTCATTGGCTACGTTGGGCTGAATTTTGGTATAACACGACCTTTCAAGGAGCAATTAAACTCACTCCTTTCCAGGCTGTGTATGGGAAGCCACCTCCCACCATTTTACAGCACTTGCCAGGAGAAACAAGGGTGGAAGAAGTGTCTCATGCTCTGCTGGATAGGGATGAAATAATCAGGCAACTGAAGTACAATCTGCATAAGGCGTAGGTTGCCATGACCCACCAAGCAAACAAGAAACGCCAAGATGTTCAGTTCGACGTAGGTGATAAGGTTTTCCTCAAACTCTGCCCTTACCTTCAGTTATCAATTAAATCTTGAGTCCATCCAAAGCTGGCAGCAAGGTTTTACGGATCTTTCCTTATCCCTGCTAAGATTGGTGCAGTCGCTTATACGCTCCTTTTACCACCAGAGGCAAAGGTTCATCCCATTTTTCATGTCTCACAACTTAAGAGGGTTACTAGTGATCATGCTGTGGTCACATCCTTACCTCCAGAATTAGTTGTTGATGAGCCTATTCCAATAGAGAATGAAACTATTCTCAACCGTCGTTCCATGGACCAAAACGGCATCTTGGTACCCCAAGTACTCATTAAATGGTGGTAATGATAAGCAAAATCAGGCCAAAGGGGTTGAGGGAACCACGCAGGGGAATAATGGAAAGACAAAACTTGCATGGAGGGTATATTCCAAAAGATTAAGGAAATCAGGGGAAAACCGTTTTGCCAGAGTAAAGGACAGGCGTGATGTTTCATGAGGGAGGGTATCTAGCAGTATATATAGAAGAATATGTAATATGACAAGGGCATACTGTATTTTTCTATTCTTATGAATTAGGCAGAGTATTTCTGTTGGGAGAATTTTTCTTAAGAATTCTCTATTCCTGCTTATTAACACTGAACTCTCAGTAAACAATAGCAATTTTCCATTTCCATTCCTTACACGATCATACTGTTACTCCATTACACAACGCTAACAGTTGTTACCGATAGTGAAGTAACATTGACGACCATTACTAATAATTGATTCTTTTATATCCTTTCTTTACTGCCCCTTTTCTCATTTTTATCAGCTTCCACGCATTCCAGTAGCTTCAAGAGCAATATTTTTAAGTTTTCCCTTTCCTTTCTCTCTTAAATCTCAACCTTTCCTATATATTTCTCATACAAGCTTAGATCCATAAACTATTACATTTTCTAGCTTATTTCTTCTAAAATGCAAGTTAAATTTTTTTTTTTAGTTTTTAGTTGTTGTTTTTCCTTTTTTTTTTTTGTGGATTAAAGTGTTAGTTTTGTGTTAAAATTTTGAGCTATTAATTTACCCAATTTATAAAGATTGTGTGGCTTTTCTTATTTTAAATTATTTCACAAAAATTACTTCTATTAAATTAATTATAAGATAACTTAAGTACAATTATATGCTTAAGTTTTATTTGGTATTTATTAGTGCTAATTGTAGTTTGATAGTTATAGATTTAATATTTGTATTATTTGTGTTAAATAGAAATTAATGTATAGAGTTGAGTTAAAAAAGTTGAATATTAAAGTTTTATAAAAAAAAATTATTGTTTTTGTTAAAATTAAAAGTTGAAAACAAAAATTCTATTTTGTTAAAATTAAAAGTTGAAAAAAAAAATTGTTTTGTTAAAATAAAAAGTTTTACTATATCATTTACTTATTTAGGACTTAAGAAGTTAGAATAGAACTGAATGCATAACTAATTTAGTTCCAACTTCCAAATTTTGATACTTAATGTCTTGTAATTTTGTGAATAATTATTAAATATAAACATTGAAAATGTCTCGTGGAAGAGATTCTTGTTCTACTAAAGGAGGTGAAACCAGGTAATGATTTCAGGTGAAAATTTGTGACACCAACCGAGAAAAAAAAAGAAATGACTTGTAATTTCTGTGGGAATAAAATTACACATGGGATGATAAGATTGAAGTTGCACATCCCAAACAAGGAGCAAGGAGCAAGGAGCAAGGAGAGAGTTCAATTGATTCATCTAATTATGGATATGGTTATAGTAAGTATGATCCAAATATTTTATGTAGGTGGTGACTGAAGCTACTTTTTCATCAAATTATGGGTTTTATGGAGGTGTGCCATGTCCAACCAAATATCCTCTTACATTTTTATATGATGCGGAAAGTCGGCATCATCGTACTCTCAACCAACTTATAGTAATCTTAATAATGTGGGTGGTTCCTTATTCAACTTTGATCCACAATAATACTATAAGTATCAACAACATCATCAAAGCTCAAAAAGTCAAAACCAAAATCATCAAGAACCAGCAAGACATTCTTTTTGGTGATAGTAAGATAGTAATTTTCTATATGATGTTTAATCATGGCAATTAAAGGCTAGTAATTTTCTATATGATGTTTAATCATGGTAATTAAAGGCTCAAGGCGCACCAAGGTGCCAAGGAGTCCTGGAGCCTAGGCACAAGGTGCAGGCGCGTGCCTAAACAACGCAAGGCGCAAAAATAAAAAAATTAAATTAATATAAATAATTTATCAAAATTCAAATAATATTAGATGATTATTTAAATTTATCTACTTTTATAATTACATAAGTCTGGTGATATGATAAAAATTTATAATAAATTATATTTATTTCATGATTTTTTAAATAATTTTAAACAATATGATAATTAATTCTATGTTAATCATATAAATTTAATTTATCCTCATAATCATAATAATAAGAAATTTTTAATTAAAAAAATTAAAATACTTAAAAGTTCTAATCTCATTAAATAAAAACAAATTATTTTTCAGTTTTAATATTAAAAGGAAAGAATGAAAAAGGGACATGCAGCTGTGCCGGCAACTAAGTACCAACCCAAAGAAAAATGGGGCAGCATGACAGTCAAGACCGAAGAAGAAGAAAGAGTTTGGTGAAGGAGGAGGAGGAGAAAAAGAAGAAGAAGAAGAAGAAGAAAAAGAATAACAACTTACCTGTAGATCTTCTGGAGGAAGCTGGAGAAGACAAGGCAAGTTATTTTTCTTCTTCTGCTTCTTCGTTTTTTTCTTTCTCTTTCTCCTTCACATTTGCTCTTTCTCCTTCACATTTGCTGGAGCGTGTAAATGAGTTTGATGCGCTTGGAACACTCTGCTATCCTTAGACAAAATGTGAACCATGGGTGTATACATATATATATATATATATATATATTCACTCTCTACATAAGTTAGCTTAGAGTTTTCATATTTACTATACATCCCCTTTCATTCTCTCTTCATTTATTGTGTCTTAAAGCCTCATTTACTCTCCTTACAGTTTTCTAAAGCAAGGGGTACACCCTGCTATCCTTCTTACCTTGGTTTATCTTGGAGACTACCCCAATTGCCCTCTCCTCAACCTGGACTGTCCTGTAAATAAGTCAGATCACCTGTCTAGTACACGTGGCAGCATCTAGTTGATTCCTAGATCCAGCAGGTATCACTAGGAAATAATAATAATAATAATAATTATAAACTTCCTAAATAATTAAAGCCTAAATTTCCTAAGTCTAACAATAAACAGAATGCCAAAATTGTATAGGATCCTTATCTTCCCATACTAGCTTATATATCTACCTACAACCTTGTTTATACTAGGTAGGAGATAAATCCTATATAAAGACTGAAAACTAATCCAAATAACAAATACTTTAATGTATAATAATCCTAAACAAAGAAGTAAAACAAAAATAAAAAGCTATAGTTAAAATGAAAATTAAGTAAAAATCCAGAACTGAATAGAAAACTAATATCCAAAACTTAAGGTGCTCTTGCATCACAGTGTGCTTGATGATGCCCATTTCTATTACTTAGAACATCTTTATTGAAAAAGAAAAGGATGCAGTAACAATTGCAACCTAAATGGTTAAAAAGGAGAAATAGGTAACACCTGTTTCTCAAATTTGATATTGGGAAGGAAGATGAACATGTTAATCTTAGGTACAGGATATGCGCATCCGGTTTCTGCAGTTCTATTAGTTAACAGGGAAACAAGGCCTCTATTTTATTACTGTTCTGTCGATAAAAAGATAATCAAAACTGTTGTGGATAGTTTAACTATGTCGCTATATTGTAGGTATAGTCTAATATAAAAATCATCCCTACTCTACAGATCGTATGCAACTAAATATGACTGGAACAATAATACCAATAGTCATTGCATATTCTGACCATGTAGCTGCATTAAAGGCTTTTAAAACTGCATTCTAGAATGTATAAAGTAAAAAAGAAAATGTAGGAGCCAAAAAAAAACTGGCACAATTTATCAAGTACATAGAAAAGACAGATAGGAGACAGTGACATGTATTGGCAGCTATTGCAATTGCATCACTGTCATGGTTCATTGCTTCACTAGAGGACCAAAAATACAACTTTAAAATAAAAATTAAAAAGGAAATCTAAATAAAATCACTTCAAGAATTAGAAACCAAAGTGCCAAAACTGAAGACAACATTTCCTAAGGAGTGGTAAAGCTAACTATATCAGTTTATGCTATGAAACATGCAATTCTGTAAAAATTAAAGAATCATAATTTTGAGAATACACAAACTTTCAGGAAAACTATTGTTCTTTCATAAGACATAAGCAATAAATTGGGTTGTGCTTGTAAATAGTAGCAGAAAATGGGAAGTGAGCTTAACAGAAATAAGATTGTAAGAGCCTCCAATGCATTATGGGATGAAATGATTTCACATGTTGAAATGTATATTCTATCACACTTTAAATTGCCCCCCAAAAGAAAATTTCCATTACCCAAAGAGCTTTTGGCTAATTGATACAGGAATCATCTACATTGCAAAGCTTCAAAATTTCCAACTGAGTCCGAACCCAATATATAATACCTCTTCAATCCTAATCACAACGAATATGGTCCACTACATATGGTTGTGAAATTTAACACAAGAAAATCAATAAGAAGAGAAGCACAAAGAACAAATACCCAAATTGAAAAAAAAAATCAACGATTAAAAATCTTGCTGGTGCTGCCTAAAAACAAATCAGCCGCAAAACAAGAAAATACCTGTGAAGAAATTGGCGGATCTTAGGACGTCTAGGAGATACAAGCCTACGTTGAATCCTCAAAGCGAGTCTATAAGTCCGTTTGAGACCCAAAAAGTATGCAGTTGCCAATGTGATCTCCCATAGCACCATTTCTCTCGTCTCTTCTTCTTCTTCCTCTCTGGGTACGGGCAGTTATTGATATAATTTTTCTCTGTCTTGAATTCAAAAACAAAGGGCAGTGATCTGTGTTTCGTAGGAGGAAAGTTAGCCGCCAGAGCTTCTAGCAGTTGTAAGGGCAAGTGACGCTTGTTTGTGCGTCAGTGTGCTCTTTCTCATTTTGCTTATAAAAAAATCTAAAAAAGGCTATTTATATTTTTTAATAAATTAAATTATACTTGAATCTCTAAATATACAGGTAAAGATTTATTTTTATATTTTTAAAATTAAATATTTATAATTTTTTATAATTTTTCATACAAATTAGATATCTAACTAAAAGTATAAAAATCTATTTATTATCTATTTTAAATAGATAAACTACATTTCAACATATTAAAATTTTACATAATTAATAAATCAATTTCTATATTTTTAAAATCATATACTTAAATTTCTCTATACTTATGTTCTCATTTATTACAATCGAAACATTTCGATCTTTTATTTTTTATTTAAAAAAATAAATTTAACTTTCCATTAACTTTATCTATAATACTTCATTTAACTAGTTTTTAATATTTTTTATTCTTCAATTTTCATTCATTAAAATATTTCAATACTTATAACTTTAAAATTTTTAAAAAATATTTATAATTTCAGCTATTTTTAAGTGGTATTGATTAATATTTAAGTATATTATAAAATTTTATAAAGAGTATTTTAGAGAGAATTGTACTTTCAGAAATTTAATTATCCACTAGTTTTGAGCTAATGTCTGTAATAGATGAAAAAATTATAATTTTAAGCGGATTAAAATAAGGAAATTTAAGAATTCAATTTTAAAAATATAAAGATTGATCCGTCAATTATGCTTAGGGATAATGTGTAATTAATATAATATAAAATTCTCCCTTTATATTTAAAAGGATTTAAGGGATCACGACAGTATTTTAGATATTTAAAATATTTATTTTATCTTTGATTGGTTGACAGAATTATAGACGAAAGATATCTTCCATCAATTTGAAAAAATCGATCCATTAATTACATTAAAATTTAAGAATTAAAATATAATTTACTCATTTTTAATAAGCTCACTTATTTTATCACATAAATTTTAGAATAAATTACACTTTAATTTTTAAATTTTTATATGATTAACGAATCGATCTCTTTATTTTTAAAATTAAATACTTAAATCCCTTTATAATCAATACGTTCAAATTGAATGTCTTTTCATCCATAACTTTACTAGTCAACATGTAAAAGAGATCATAAATATTTTAAATATCTAAAATACTCTTATAAATACTTAAATCCTTATTAATGAGTGAAATATTTTATATTGTATAAATTATATTTTAGTCTCTGAGTTTTAACATAACGAACGGATTAATTTTTATATTTTTAAAATCAAATTCTTAAAATCTTTTATATTTAGTCTATTCAAAACCATAATCAGTTCATATATTTTAGATACTAGTTTTGAATGGTTAAAATTCTGAAAGTATAATTTTCTTTCTAAAATACTTTTTATAAAAGTCTAGAACTTACTTAAAAGGCTAGGTGACAGCCACTTAAAAATAGTTAAAGTTGTAAGTTTTTTTTCTAAGTTTTTTTTTCCTAAGTTTTGAAGTTACTAAATACTAAAATATTTTAATGAATGAAAATTAAAAGATAAAAAACATTAAATATTAGCCGAATGTGATAATTTGAATAAAAGCTAATGGAACTCGAGTGTTCTTTCAAATGAAAAATGAAGAACCGAAGTGATTAATATGGAACCTTAACTGCTTAATATTTTTAATTTCAAAAGTCATAATAATGATATTTTCACGCTTTTAATAATAAGAAATAAATGAGAGGATCGAAGTTTAGATAAACTGATTATAAAAAGATTTAAGTGTTTGATTTTAAAAATACAGATATCAATTTATTAATTATACTAAGACTCGAGGACTAAAGTATAATTTACTCATTTAAAATGGTAATAAAAATATTTCTACACTTTAATGGCAAAAAAATAAATGAAAGAAACTCTAATTTGGATGGACTATTTACGGATGGATTTTAAATATTTGATTTTAAAAATATAAGGACCTATCTATTTATTGTGATAAAATTTTAGTACTAAAGTGTAATTTATCCTCAATTTTAAATTTTAATTTTAAGTTAACCAAAAAATTTAGCTTACTAATATGTTTTTAATAATAAAACATTATTTTCAGTAATTTTTTAATTTTATTTTAATTAAAATAATTTTTTTAATATTTAAAATTATAGAAAATAATATATTATTACTAAAAGTAATATTCAATTAGACATTACTTGCATTTCAATGTTAAATTTAAAAAATTATTTAATTAAACAAGTTAAATTAAGCTTATATAAATTTTAATAAAATGGGTAGAAGCTTATTTTTTTCTTAGAAATAGAAAACAACATTATTAATCAAGCATATTAGAAGTTAAATACATCCAGGTTGGCAATTTAGATAATCCCTCAAGCAAAATTGATTCTGATTTCAATAGTGGGGCATTTTTTGCAATAAGAGTAATCTAACTGATTGCATGAGAACATATATGATGGAAATTAGGCAAAAGAGCATGGATTTTAGTTTTTAGGTGTTAAATATATATATATATATATATATAAAGAAAGGGGATGGAAGAAAAGTGACATTTAATTTTTTTTTTATTTTTTTATTTTTAAAAAGATGTTTGGCAAATCTTGTGATCATATCAATTATGCTGTAAATTAGAAGCATGACAGAATTGATATTATTGATGGTAAGTGTATCTAAGTAAATACGAAAGATTTTAGGTTATAATCTCTCAATCTTTAATTTCCACAAAAAAAAAAAAATGAATATTAGAAGTATTATAAAATTGATATCACTAGCGCTAGACTGTATAAATTTTAAAAACAAATATTGTTGGCAGCCTTTCTACTCTCTTATTTATCTCCCCTCATTTCCTCTCAACCTCACCAATTCAAATTAATTTTTGTTGAAATATTTTTTATAGTTAAATTATTCTGTTTTTCATCCTTTCTCTCATTTTTTTTCTCATTATATTGTTAAATTATAAATTTTATTAGTTAATTCAAATGAAACCCTTTATTTATCAATTTATATAACTCTTTCACTACTATCTGCCTTTTTAATACAACATCAGATAAACTATCAAATGATTTATGGATAAGATTATAAATAAATATATGTGTTATATGAAAGATATACTCAATTTTACTATCATAATCACTAAACCGTTCAACATATTTCTTCTGCTTGAAATTCAGTTCCTTATAACTCAAGATATATCATAGATGCTTACGATTTGCAAAAATTTTATGTTTTACCATATAAAAACAATACCTCCTACTATTGTTATTTAAATTTATGTGTGAGGTAATTTAACTCATACTAATTCAACTCACACTTTTTGAACTATATAGAAGAATAAAACATTATCTTTTCGGTTTGCATAAACACACAATCAAGCCCTCAAAATATATTATTGGTCATTTCTACACAACATTTTCTATTTCGTTTCTAAGTTTATTGCCAATTTGTTACTGCTAAAATTTGTAATGCATTTGTAACATCCCTATTTGGACTTATAATAATTTGATCTCAAGATGCTACATTCTATGAAGTTTTTCTTATCCTTTTTAATTAATTAATATGATATTCATAGAAAAAATCTCTCCTGTAATATGGATATAAATCCATCTTTGAATAGTAATAACACTGCAATAAATTTCAACTTTAATCTTCTTGTTTTACGTAGATTGATTTTGCAAGAAATAATTCATAATAATTGATAGAAATGAATTTTTCATGAATTATTTTCATTCCAAATAATAAATTGATAAAAAAAAATCGAATGAAATTGAATTGAAATTTTATAAAAAATTTTATTCCAAACAAGGGTTCAATGTCTTAAACTTTTAGAGGACCATACTGTAGCTCTAAAATGTTATGTAATTATAGTGTGATACTCTTAATACTACAATCTTATACTATCTCAGTATTCTCACTAAACTCAATATGATTAGGTACTAATTAATATTTTAATATTCTAAGATATTCATAACTTTCAGTATGTGAAATTTAAAACTCTCAAACTATAAATCTTTTGTTGCCACATCAAATAAATTTCTTAAAATCTTTTAGGTAATTAAATAAAATTTAATTTTAAACTTAATACCTTCATGTGTGGTAAACTCATTAACATTTTCATTGATATTCCTTTCTTTCTCATAAATATTTTCCATAACTTAACTTTACAAATTACAATTTTAATATTTTACAACTTGTTAATTTCTTCATTTAATCCAAGAATTTCGTTTTCCAATACTTCATTCATAAGTTCAAATATATGTATTGTATGCTTTAATCACTTTAACTCCTTATTCACCATTTATCGTTTACTCTTTAATATCCCAAACTTATTTCATTCATATTTTAAAATCTCCACTTTATTCCCAATTTTCCATTTTAGTCCCTTAAACTTTCAATATCAAACATTATACTTATCATAAATTTATTTTAATTTAATACCTACACTTAACATTATACGCTAGGCCGACTGACCAGGTGTTAGCCTGCTTCACAAAAAGTTTCTAAGGCATTCGATGCCAGACCATAAGGCGGGTATACGCCAGATTGATCGACTAGGCGTTAGCCCCGCTTCATAAGAAGTTTTTAAGCCATTCGATGCTAAGCCACAAAGTGAGTATATGCTAGGCTGACCGATCAGGTTTTAGCCTCGCTTCACAATATATTTCTAAGACATTTCATGCTCGGTCTCAAGGCGGGAATACACTAGACTGACCGACCGGGTATTAACTCTCCTCCACAAGATGTTCTAAGGAGTTTTATGCTCGGCCTTAAGGCGGAAATACGCCAGGCCTAGCCATTCCATAAGATATTTCTAAGGCAATACATGCCCAAGCCACAAGGCAAAAATATGCTAGGCCGACCATAAGCTCGTCAAGGCTGAAAAAATGCATGGAAGCTCGTCAAGACTAGAAAGGCCAAGGATCTCTCGCAGGCTAGAGAATACTCGAAATCTCGTCAAGGTTAGAAAAATGCACAAAAGCCCGTCAGAGTTGGAAAAGGCTAAAGAGCTCTCAAGGGTTAAAGAACACTTGGAAGCTCGCAAGGGTTAAAGAACACCCAGAAGCTCGCTAAGATTAGAAAAGGCTCGAAAGCCTGTCAAGGCTGAAAAATGCCAAAGAGCTCATAAGAAAATGCCCGAAAGCTTGCCAGGGCTGAAAAATGCCCGGAAGATCCCCAAGGCTAGCAGGGGCTAGAGAAAGCCCGAAACTCATCAAGGATTTATTGTATCACTCGGACCACTTTTTGCTAGATAAGATCTTAGACTTGACTAGTCGGTAGGGCAAGTAAGAAGAAAGCAAGGACATTGTACGCTCAGCTCGGATAAAGGCTGACTTGGTTCGATGGACTAAACTAAGGTCGCACGATCAGTATGTTTTACACTCTAGGACCGTGACACATTTCGCAACTAACCACTAAGGAAGGTAAGTGACACGAGTATGAAAGGCCAACCTAAACAAGCCACGTGCCCCAGATCCTAAAGACAACTGTCACCTTTGAATCTAAAGAATTAAAAATCAGTGGAGGGACCTTTGATATTACACAACAATTGCCCAAAGTAGACAGTGAGTTGTCACCATAAGATAGGGCCACGTGAAAAGGATCTAATAAATCAATACGTAGTCTCACCCATAGAAAATAAGACCCAGACGCTTCAGGTCGGCCTCGGGTCAAGTTGGCCTCAAGTCAGTTTAGTTTGTCAGGATTCTCCCTCTCAGCTACAAGGCAAGGCTCTATAAGAAAGTTAACATTAACAGCTACAATCCAGCAAATCCCTTTTACGCCTACAATCACGGGATCCCTGACCAATTAGCCGGCAAGATCCTTTACTGATGAGCCAGCCACATCATTACCGGATTTCTAAGAAATACTATAATAGACAATTCTTACACAACTAAACTTGAATTCTAAGCAATTCCTTACATTCGTCATATTCTTCAGTTTACTGACTTGAGCGTCGGAGTGGCTGCCGTAGGCACCTACTACCTCATGTTCTCTTTCTTGCAAGATTGACCAATCACAATACAGCTCCATTCTAACCACATCATCAACTTGGTTTTAGCAACATCATTTGGTGATGTTGCTAAAACCAAATTGATGAGGTGGCCATAATGGAGCTGTACTAGAATTGGCTAAACCTGCAAGAAAGAGAATATGAGGTGGTGGGTGTCCACGACAACCACTCTGACGCTCAAGTTAGTAAGCTGAAGAGAAGGGAGAGAGAATTATAATGCTTAAAACTTAATAGTAGTTGTATAAGAATTGTGTACCTTTGCCTCTGTGATCATTCCCCTTTTATACTGTAAGAATGTGGGGATAAATATAATATTTCATGATAATCCAGCGATGATGTGGCTGGCTACTTGGTCGGCAATCCCGTGATTGCAGGTATAATGGGAATATACTGTATTGTACTTGCTAATGGTAACTTTAGGCCGAGGCTAGACTTGTCAAGGGGAGGGTGATCCTTGATGATAAATTGAGCGTTAAGGTATCCAAGCTTCCTTTCCTCGGGTGAGACCGCGTTATCCACTTATCAGATCCTTGCCACGTAGTCCTGTTTCGTGGTGACAACTCATAGCCTACTTTAGGCAACTCTTGTGTAGCATCAGAGGTCCCTCCGTTGGTCTTCAATTCTTTAAATTTGAAGGTGACAGTTGTTTTCATGTAGCCTTTTGAGATTGGTCTTCCCATGCCCGCGCCGTTTTGCTTACCTAGCCTTTCAATGATGGCTGCCCCATTTCTCGAGTTGCATTTAAAGCCTATCGTCAAAACCATCTTATAAGAATCCTTCTTCTTCCCTAAATATTATTTTCTCTCTAATCTATCATTTTTGCTCTCAGAAAGACTCGGTCGCTCCTTCTTTCCCGATTACATTCCCTTGCTTTCACGGTAATTTTTTTTAATGAATAGGAAGTCTTCCTCTTCTTCTCTTACTCTTTGTGAAAGCTTCGCCTCAAGCTCCTCTTTTGACGGCCCTATCCGTGCTCCAGCTCCTATCGTCCCACCGGGGGTGGCTCAAGAAGGCCAAGATAGCTTGATTGGTGACACCCTGTCCATCCTATCAGAGCGGGATGTAGATCGATTTCATGATAAATACCAAATTTCTTGAGAGACTTTTCGTGTTTTTGCTCTTTTCTTGGACGTTCGCATGAATAATCTGATTCCTGCAGAGGATGCTATCATAGTCTTTGAGGAGCAGCTGAAGGCGAGTCTTTCTTACCTTAGGGCACTTCCTTGACTAGAGATCAAGGTATTTTTCTTTCGAACTTTTTTAAGATTTCAAATTGCCTTACTTACCTTTTCAATTTACATAGATATGACTGGGTCAAGAAGCAAATTTGTTGAAGCGGTGCGTGCTGCTCTCAAAGGCAAGGCTGTCGCCGAAGCAACCAGTCCCCTTTCCAAGCATGCTCGCCGGGCAGAAGAAGCGATCATGCTTCCTCCTCCTCCTCCCTAACTTATAGTCGAGAAGTCGGCCCATTCACAGCCTAAGACTTCTATGATGGGTGCCTCTGTACCTGTCCTAGTTTTCAAGCTTTCTACTGCCGTCCCCACTCCTACTGAGCTCGTTCCTATGAATGTGGGGTTTGATTTCTCATAGCCTCCCAGCATCAGTGCTTGGCATTGGCTCTAACCCGAATGTCCTCTCTCTTTGAGGATCTGAACTTGGCTGTCCTGTTAACCAAGAATGCCTTAAGGCTCGGGGACCATCGGCATTTGAACGAGCTTGAGATGGATGAGCTTTTTGACAATATTATGCAATCTACTCTGGAGAGTGCCCTTTGTGCCTATATGGCCAAAGAGCATAATAAGATCCTGAGGTGAGAGTTTGGTAATCAAGAAATAGATAGAAATCTTCTAGCTGAGGAGTGCTCGAGGCTAAAGGCTCGGGTTGATGAGGTGGAAGGCACCATGAAGGAGACTCTAAAGTTAGTGGATAAGCTTTAGACTGAGCTGGGTGAGGCCAATGCTTCCAAACTGGCCCTGGAGAATCGGGCGAAGAGTGCCAATGACCGGGACTCTTCTACCAGGGCTCGACCTCAGCTTGACTCTTCTACCAGGGCTTGACCTCAGCCTGGGTGCTAGTGGCCCAACGGTCATTAAGAGATATTTATGCATGTGAGTTAATATTTTAGTTCATACATACACTAACCTTAATTATAATTAACTATTTCAATTATTATCCTACATTAGGTTTAGAGTTGAAAGTTCATTATATTCTCAATTATCATATGAAATCCTAATTTATTATAAAAATTAATATAATTAATTGTATATATTAAGGTTCATGTCTTAAACTACTCATAATTTAAGAGATTGCATAGGATTAATATATATTCCATAATATCAACATATGATATTAAAGATAAAATGAGCAATAATAATTCATGAAATATAATAACGTAATATTTATCATCATGAAATAATTAAAACATTGTTCATTCTAAAGTTATCCATAAAACTGAAAAAACAACTTATTCCTACAAGGATAACTATGATTTTAAAACTATGTATGCTCAACATACCTTAGTCCCGAAGTAGACGCCACAAAGGATATTTTTCTAGCATTGTTTCAACTTACGGTAAGCTCTAAGAAGTTTAGACCTATTATTAAATCTTAATAGTCCTATCAAATGACATATCGTCTTATTTGCAATCCATTTAGAATATTCATTAATGAATTTGATAACTAGTTGCTTATAGGATTTATCGATATTTTCTCAAGTGATATCAAAATTTTATTTTAGGTTGGGATTAGGCAACAAATTCCTTAAAGTCATATTTCTCTCTTTATAAGATATCACTGTTCCAAATAATTGTTTATATCCTGACATTCACATAGATAATAAAAAACACTAGATAATCTAACTCATCTGAATTGTCTGTAAGATCTATTTTTGAGACAATAAGTTGTCTAATCATCTTGTCTACCTAAACTTTCTGCTTAGCAGTAATGATCCTATAAGAAATACGAAAGACTTGCATCCTACGGGGAGCTCGCACTATTTTTTTTATACATATATAGAAAAAAAAGAAGTAAAGGTCAAAAAAATAAAAATAAATAAAAGATAATAACCAAAAAATATTTTTGGACATTTTAAAAAAAACTGATAAGCTTTTTTAATAAAAGTAATAATAAAATATTATTAAATAATTATAAAAAAAATGCTTAAATTCTTTTTTAAAAAGTCACTAATCTATTTTTTATTAATTTTGGGCCATGAGTTTTTTATTATACAAAAATTCTAAAAAAATGAACTTTTTAATATATAATAAAAAAATCTTCTGGGTGGCGCATGTTGGGCCCAACGTTGATGTAACGATCTGGAAACCGGACCGCTACCGGCGCTAGGATCCAGATCGACATAAGGTCGCTGGGACCCGTAGCAAGCCAAACATACATCCTGAATACCTGTCAAATCCCATACATGATCAAACATATCCATAAACATGAGAACTTTTTCTTTTCTTTTACCAAGCTCAACCTGTGCATGCACATAAACATAAACATAAACCACACACTGGAGTCTCATCACATGCTCCAATGGGGTATCTCATCAAACATCAAGCTTGGTTGAACATAAACATCATAAAACATAGATCATGTATATACATGGGATTATTCAAACATACTATGGTCAAGCACAATTCTAATCTTCAATATCAATATTACATAACATGACTGATCATAACCTTACATCATTTTACAAATCATCATGTCCACATCTAACTATTACAAATCACAAGACTTTACTCTTCTTGACTCCCTGAACTAGCCCGTACCTGCAAACCTGTGGGATATAGGGGAAAGGGGTGAGCTACTAGAGCCTAGTGAGCAGAATACTAAAACATTTAAAACATATGCCATCATGTAATGCATCATATCACAGACAAATCACATCAAGGGTGAACCTGTCACCAAATAGTCCCAGCATCATATCCGTGCCAGGCCGTAGAATGGGGTCCTGGTCTTCCTGTCATATCATAACATTACTTACCATTGCCCTAAGGCCTCATCTGGGCACCTGGTCTTCGCGTTCCATACCGTGCCAGGCCGTAGAATGGGGTCCTGGTCTTTCATACCGTGCCAGGCCATAGAATGGGGTCCTGGTCTTTCCTCAGGGACTAATTGGATCATACAGTATTCGCCCACATCCACAACAAAGAATGCAGTGCAACATATTCGTGGATTCTAATGCAACAACCTATTATATCACATGGCATTCGTGATGCATGAATCATGCTAAAACTTGCATTAATTTAAAACATAAGGTTTATTCTACTCACCTCAGGCTAACTCTGACAATGAACTGAAGCAGCTGACTCACTGCTGGGGTCCTCGGTTCCTTGGGTCCGAACCTACACAGGTGGACTCAAATAAGGGACCAAATATACTAGAACATGACTCTAAAAATATCCCCCAAAAAATCCCCTAAAACACCTCAAAACAAATCAAAGAATTCATGCAAAGGAGGGCTGAACAGGGCACTTTCGGCGGCAGGTTCGGCGGCTGAAAGTCCCTCCAGAGCCAAAAGTCATGCACCTTCGGCGGCACTTTCGGCGGCCGAAGGTTCTCTCCAGAGGCGAAACTCATGCATGTTCGGCGGCACCTTCGGCGGCCGAAAGTCCCCTCCAGAGACGAAAGTCCACTTTCGGGGGCAGGCTTCGGCAGTTGAAAGCTTGCCTCCACAGGCAGGTTCGGCAGCCGAAAATCCCATTTTCGGCCGCCGAACCTGAGTTTCTCCCAAAGTGACAGAAACTCGGCTCTTATGCACATTTGCCTCCCAAAACTTTCAAACATGCATACAACTCAACCAAAACATGCATAAACACATACATAAGGTCCTAGGGGCTTCAAACTATCCTAAACCCCAACTACAACACATCAGAAGCAACTCAGCAACCTACATTGTCCATAAACACAACTCAAAACCTAACAAAACTCAACTGACCTAAGCATGCATTTGTACCTCATGAATCAACTTGAAACTTGTTTAAAACATATACTGAGCTCAAGATCGGCTCTTACCTCTTAAAGATCGAGAGGAAAAACGATCCTAGCTCGGAGATGGGAGAGATCGAGTTCTTTGAACCTCCAAGTTCCAAAACTTGCTATTTGCTTAAAAATCTTCAAAATAAAGGTGAAAACTCATAAAAATCATGGAAGATTTGAAGGAAGAACTCAAGATCGGCATGAGAGCGGCGGAGACTCACTTTGGCCGAAAATGGGGAGAAAAAGCTCACTCGTTCGGACATGGGGACCCCTTTATAGGTGGCTGGCCAAGCCACTTTCGGGGGCCTAACGTGCCTCCGCAAGCATGCCATGTTCGGCGGCCGAACATAAGGTTCGGCGGCCGAACCTGGACTTCCCTCACTTATGCCTTCGGGGGCCTAAAGCACTCCCGAAGTGCATGCATGTTCGGCGGCCGAACTTGAGGTTCGGTGGCCGAACCCGAGTTTTCCTCCAATGCTATTTTCATGCAAAAACTCATTTTCTTTCTTGTTTAAAAACATAAAATGTATTAAAACATTTTACAAAAACATGGTTTTACCCTTCTAGAAGTCTCCGACACCCGAGATTCCACCGGACGGTAGGAATTCCGATACCGGAGTCTAGCCGGGTATTACATTCTCCCCCCTTAAGAACATTCGTCCCCGAATGTTCCTCAACTAGCACATGCAAGGCATATAACACATCATACACATAAAACACATGAAACACACAAGAAACTAACCTTAGAAAAGATAAGGGTATTGCTGGAGCATGGACTCCCGTGTCTCCCAGGTGCATTCTTCCATATTGTGGTGGTTCCAAAGGACTTTTGTAATACCCGGCTAAATCCGACATCGGAATTCCTACCGTCAGGTGGAATTCAGGGATGTCAGAGGTTCTAGAAGGGTAAGAGTGAAGGTTTTCTAAAAGGTTTTTAAGTGTGTCAAAGGTGTGATTCAGAAAAGAGTTAAGTCATGAGGAGAATTAGCCAAAGGAGTTTCTGTCATGTTCGGCCCCCGAATGGTAAGTTCGGCCGCCGAAAGTGCCCAATGTTCGGCCCCCGAAGGTTATGTTCGGCCCCCGAACGTTGCATGGGTTTGCATGCAGTTTCGGCAGCCGAAGCTGAGGTGGTCGGTTGGTTGTGCACACTCCTCAGTCCGTGGTTTGGCCAGGTGTTTCACCTCCAGATCATGACCAGAGGTTTGGCCACGTCTCCCTTGACTCATCTGCAGGCTTTTATCAGCTTAGGCAGAGGGTTGGTCGTGTGTTCAGTGAGTTTGAGTGTGTTTCAAAGGGTTTGAAAGTTGTTGAGAGAAAAGAGAGGTTTTGGTGGGTTGAAGCGTGTGAAGGGGATTTGTTGAGTTCAAAGTGTTCCTCTGCTAGTTTCAGGAGGTAAGAGAGGTCTGTATACTTGTTTTATGGTTTTCACAGCTTTTGACGAGGTTCAGGGTAGCGTTGCATGGTTAGGTTTTAGAGCTTAGTTTTGATGTTTTACTGGTGTAAGCTTGTATATATGTTCTCGTTGCTGTTTTGTTGGGGTTAATAGGTAGTTTTGGACCCTTTGGAGCATATACCAGAGTATATGCAAGTGGAGGAGTTGTGTATGCATGATTGAGTAGAGTTGGTGCTTGGCAGGAGATGGTTGTGCACGAAGCTGAGTTCTGGATGAACTCAGGTTCGGCCGCCGAAGGGAGGATTCGGCCGCCGAACCCCTTGTGAAGGTAGTTTCGGCTGCCTAAGGTTGCCTCCGAAAGAATGGACTTTCGGATCTGTCCTGCACATTCGGCCGCCGAAGATGCCGCCGAAGGTGTCCTGCCTAGCTTTTCCTTTGCATGTTTTAAGTGATTGTTCTATGAGCTTTTAGAGGGGTTTTGGGAAATGGTTTAAGAGTTAATAAGAGTATGTTTGACACCTCAATCGAGTCCTTTTGTGTAGGATCGGACCCGACAGTTCAGGGAGGTCGTCAGGTTTAGCAGTTGCAGAGTCAGTCAGGTTTCTGCCAGAGAAGCAGAGGTGAGTGGAACTAAACTAACTATTTTATTTTGAGAAATGACACGATTCTAGCATGCTCCATGCATCATACATTGCCATGTTATATTTTAGGTTGTGTTGCATTAGAATTCACGAATATGATGCATTGCATATGTTGTTATTCCTGTGGATGAATGTTGGATGATCCTTAGCCCTTGACAGAGAGCAGATACAGATTTATGGCATGAGAAAGCCATACCAGGTCGCCCCTGGATAGTCCAGGTCGCTCCTGGTACTATGAGTGAGACAGCTGGGCTGTCAGACAGCTGGGCTGTCAGATCAGAGTGAAGTGTAGACCAGGTGAGACCTCGTCTCCTTGGCACAGTTAGTCATGCTATGATATCAGAGAGATAAGTGGAAGACCAGGTGATGACATTGTCTCCTTGGCACGGTTGGTATGCTAACATAGTTGAGGGCTACTGGTGACAAGTTCATCTTTGAGCTGATATGATTGTGATGTGATGCATTTCATGCGAACATGTAATTAATGAATTGTTTTATTGTTCCTCCTCACTGGGCTCTAGAGCTCATCCCACTCCCTTAACCCCAGTTTTGCAGGTTCTGAGATGGCTAGGAGAAGTCAAAGTCAGCAAGAGTACAGAGGACAGTTATGCATGAATGTATGTTGTAATAGGATAGTGGACATGATGTAATTGAAAGATTAGTTGTGATGTAATAGAGAGAGATGTACTGTCATATACTGGATAGACTTATGCTTTCCCTAGTGTCACTGCTATAGTGTGCTGTATGATTCATCCCTTGTACACAATCCTGTTTTACGTTTCTTGATGAGAAATGTGTGAGTTAGGCTTAATGTATGGCTTCGATGAGATACCAGTGGGATGTGTTACAGATTGTGTTACTCCCTGGACCACAGCAGATAGTAGTCCCTGGTACAGGCCCTGAGGGCCATTTCAGATTGACATATCTGAGTAGCAGTGGTTAAGCCTACAGAGTTTTACAGGATTGTGAGTATTGTTTTGTATTATGAATGGGATTTATCAGGTACACAGAGAGTATAGTTGGCTGACTATGGGTCCCGGCGGCCTTAAGCCGATCTGGATCCTAGTGCCAGTGATGGTTCGGACCGTTACTGAGGGGTACCGGTTTCCGGGTTGTTACAGATTGGTATCAGAGCATAGGGCCTCTAGAGTACGATGTGCTGAGTCAGTATACTCAGGGATCAGAGATATCTCACATCGGAAAGAGGTTAAGATGTCAGAGTTTTAGATCTTTCGAGTACGGTGTGTTGAGCGAAGATGCTCAAGGATTAGATTCCCACATTGGAAAGAGGTGTAGTCTTGTATAGGAGGGAAAGCACAATAAGTTAAGATCATGTCCACTAGGATAGGATGTGGAGTCCTGTCTTGCATGATGATGTGAAATGCTATGATGAGTTGCATGTGCATTATGGATATGTTTGATATGTGCTAAGGATTCATGTGTTCTCACATGGATCAGTTGCTGATATTTTTGTGTGCTGTTGTGCTTTACAGAGGCAGGATGAGAGGAACTCGTCGATCTGGTAGATTGACTGGAGCTCCGCTGGAGGATGAGGACGTGGATGCTCACCTCCCCATTCTGCAAAGGGCAACATCAGATAGCTTAAGTAGAGAAGGTACATTAAGGGACCCTAGAAGGTCTGTTGATGAGAGTAGAAGGGGAGTTGTCCAGAGTGGTATGTCAGGGTTTATGAGAGAGGAGGATGACCAGAGTAGAGAGGGCGGCTTTGGTATGAGCGGGTTAGGAGGAGATATGGGTGAGTCCCAAGGAGGCACTCAGGCCTCGAGGTTTGTTCCACCTCAGTATCCACCCTACCAGTGGGGGGCAGAGTACCCGATGAGAGGTACCTCAGAGTTTCCTAGGTATAACCCATATCCCACCTTTATGCCCTATCCTCCCTTTTATCCGCCATATCCACCATCATATCCACAGTATACCATGTTTCCACCCTTCTTTTGTTACCCAAGGTCAGTACACCCTAACCTAGAGCATGTTGCACCTCCTCCAACATCAGTAGCCCCAGCTATCCAAACACCTAAGCTTAGTTCACCTGGCGAAAGTATGGTGCAGCTGACAGATTATTTACGGTTAGATGTTCCCCAATTTGAGACTGGGGATGACCCTGGTGAGTATCTTAGAATGGTCAAGATGATAACAGATGAGTTGGGCGCTAGTGAGAGTAGAGCCATTCAGATGGCAGGGAGCACATTGAATTGTGTGCAGGCAAGGGAATGGTTCACCCAGTTTGTGGACCCGAGGGTAGAAAGCTTATCCTGGGAACAGTTTCCTACAGAGTTTGCAGGATGGGCTTGTCCAAATAGGTCAAGGGAGTGTAAAGAGAGTGAATGTGAGCAGCCAGGGCAGACAGAAAAGATGAGAGTAGAAACCGACCCAGAGAACAGTGATCGTTTCCCTTTGGGTGAGGCTGCGGCAAAGAATAAAAAGAAAGTGAGAGGCCTAAAAGGGTCAAAGAAAAGAGAGTTCTGGACTAGGGTAAAGTTTGGCATGGGTATTCGCGAGGGGTCGAGTTCTGGTTGGGATAGTTCTAGATGTGCGACGTGTGGTAGGAGGCACAAAGGAGTCTGTCGGGCTGGGACAACAGCATGTTTCAGGTGCGGACAAGAGGGGCACATAGCACGTGAGTGTTCCACTGCGACTTTGAGACCACAGTCCCAACGGACAGCCTCAAACAGAGTGACTCAGCCAGGAGCTTTAGCTATGGCGCAGGGCAGAGGCAGAAGGAGCGGGATCACTCCTTCTTCCACAGGTTCCCCAGGTGAAGGTCCATCAGTGCCAGCACGGATCTTCGCTTTGACGCAGCAGGAGATTGACACATCGGACATGGCGGTGACAGGTACTTTTCACTTCCATATGTTTTGATGTTAGTGACTCTGATGTTTCGCTTTCCTTAGGGCCGTAGGGCCGTGAGAGCCGTCGAGAGTATGGGTTTGATAACTTCTGGGATTAGAATGTCCTCTTTGGGTCAAGAGACTCAAGTGTGATCCGTCAGTGGCAGAGTGAGTCTGCCAATAGAGTTGAGTGCGAGTTTTGAGTAGGTGCTTTCCAGCTGACCTTGTGGTTCTAGAGTGACTGGTTGATGTCATTCTAGGGGTGGATGGACTAGCTACTCATCGTACTGCCTTAGATAGTAGAGGCAGAGTAGTCAGGCTTTGAGACCAGGATGGATGGATCACAGGTAATGTGTGAGGGGACAAAGTAGAGATGCCTAGAAGTTTGCTATCAGCCCTAGAGGCTCTTACGCTGTTGAGGAGAGGGTATCAAAGGTTTCTTGCTTGTGTTAGCACACAGCGTGGTTAGTCAGATTAGAGGGGAACAGTTGTAGTGCCCACAGCCAGAGACAAGGTATCGACAGGACCCAGACAAGTCATTAGGTGTACCACCCGCTAAACAAAGAGAGTGAGAACGAAGAATGGTAAGGAGAGTGCGAGAGATAGGAAAAGCCAAATGAGTAATAGCGAGATAGTGAACCAGGAAAGATATTCGAGAGTGGTGTTCTGAGATGCTTTTTATCCAGGTATAGGGAGAGTGATCTCTCATCTCCGAGTGCAGCCCTCCAGTATAAGAAATAAGTCAAAGAATAGAGAAAGAAAAGAGTAAGACTCAGGGTACGTTCAGGAGGAGCTTTCAGTTTACTCTGGGATTCGGTGCTACATTGAGGCAGAGGAAAGGGTTAGCCTTTTCATTAGTACGTTCCCGAGAGAAGGTCCGTTACCTATAGTTCGGATCTTCACTCTGACTCAGTAGGAAACTATCACATCGATCACAGTGACGTCAGGGATGTTCACTTGTGGATGTTCGGATGTGTATGCTTTGTT
The DNA here is from genome assembly GCF_001659605.2 of Manihot esculenta. Classification (NCBI taxonomy): domain Eukaryota; kingdom Viridiplantae; phylum Streptophyta; class Magnoliopsida; order Malpighiales; family Euphorbiaceae; genus Manihot; species Manihot esculenta. The sequence continues at coordinate 31,341,917 of NC_035175.2, forward strand.
TTGACCCCGCGTGTTCCTATTTCCTTGTGACTTAGTGAGCTGTGACTCGAGTGGGTTGGATGCCTTCTAGGCTTTGTTTTCTCTGGGTTAGTGGACCCGAGTATGATCCATCTGAGGCAGAGTCAGTCAGTCAGAGCAGTTTAGCGGTTGGAGTGAGTAGAGACTATCCAGCTGACCTTATGGTTCTAGAGTTGACTAGTTGATGTCATTCTAGGGCGGATTGGCTACTTACTCATTGTACTACTTGTGTCTGTATCTGTATAGACAAGGTAAGAGAGTTCAGAGGCTAAGATGGATAAGAGATAGTCCTTGAAAGGAACAGAGTATAGGTGCCTAGAGGTTTGATGTCAGCCCAGTAGGCTCAACGGTACACAGGAAAGGGTATCAGAGGGTCTAGCTCTTGTGAGCGAGTGTAGGAGTCAGATCAGGGAATCAGCCTCAACGCCCATTGCTAGTGAGTTCTAGATGGTTGTCCCAGACGAGCTGTCAGGCTTTCCATCTGTCAGGGAGTCAGAAGTTGGAATAGGAGTGGTGTCTGGACGCGGAACCAGTTCTTTCCTTCTTTCCTTCTACCCTACAGCATGACACCTGCAAAGAGAGCATAGTCAGCATAGTATAGAGACGCTTGGTAGCGAAGGATTCTATCCGACTTAGTACCACACACCCTGGAATGTTCCAGTATTATTGTGCGAACCGAAGGATGAAACCTTGAACTTTTGTAACAACTGTGAGCAGTTGCACAAAAGTACTACCAGGACAGGTGTTTCCATGTAGAATGGATGCGCTATAGGACCAGCTAGTAGAAGCTAGTGGTTTTCCAGCAGAGAACTGAGAGGTAGGAACTATATGTCAAAAGTTAGAAAACTGACATCTTGATCATAGTGAAGAGTCTAAACCCGAGATAATAAGGGGTAAACCTGCTCAGCGACTCTGAGTATACCAGACAGTATCTACTGGGTGAGGCAACTGAGATGTGAGCTGCCCTCAGTCAGAAGTCGCTTATCAGTTGAGCCTATAGAAACAGCTAAGCTAGAGAGCTAGCGAGCGCTCTAGAGATAGTCCAGTGTAGGTCAACAGGGAGAGAAGAAGAAAGGCGGGCAAGGGTCAGAGTGCGCAGCAAAAGCGTATAATAGGTTAGAAAAACAGAGAAGCATGCCCAGTAGCTACTCAGTGTAGTAGTAGCTAGAGAACATGGCATGAAGGCCAAGATCAGGGCATGTCTATTCCCTTGTGTTGTGTCACAAGTAGAATGAGTGAACGAAGCATATCCTGCGAGTCATTGCTCCTCTGACCGGAGTGAGTACAAGGACACTAAGGGTAAAGATCTAGCGTAGTGAGAAAGCTAAGAAGAGCCAAAGAGAAAAAAAAAAAAAGTAGCAGTCCCTATAGAGTATGGACACAGCTGAAGCAGATACGAATCCACAGAGTCAGACAATATGGCTACCCCGGGAGTATGTACTCCAGCGGTATCTGTCTTAGAGGAAGGTGGTAGACTTTCCTTATTTATTTGTGTGTATATGTGTTTATTGTGTGAACATTCGAGGACGAATGTTCTTAAGTGGGGAAGATTGTAATACCCGGCTAAATCCGACATCGAAATTCCTACCGTCAGGTGGAATTCAGGGATGTCAGAGGTTCTAGAAGGGTAAGAGTGAAGGTTTTCTAAAAGGTTTTTAAGTGTGTCAAAGGTGTGATTCAGAAAAGAGTTAAGTCATGAGGAGAATTAGCCAAAGGAGTTTCTGTCATGTTCGGCCCCCGAATGGTAAGTTCGGCCGCCGAAAGTGCCCAATGTTCGGCCCCCGAAGGTTATGTTCGGCCCCCGAACGTTGCATGGGTTTGCATGCAGTTTCGGCAGCCGAAGCTGAGGTGGTCGGTTGGTTGTGCACACTCCTCAGTCCGTGGTTTGGCCAGGTGTTTCACCTCCAGATCATGACCAGAGGTTTGGCCACGTCTCCCTTGACTCATCTGCAGGCTTTTATCAGCTTAGGCAGAGGGTTGGTCGTGTGTTCAGTGAGTTTGAGTGTGTTTCAAAGGGTTTGAAAGTTGTTGAGAGAAAAGAGAGGTTTTGGTGGGTTGAAGCGTGTGAAGGGGATTTGTTGAGTTCAAAGTGTTCCTCTGCTAGTTTCAGGAGGTAAGAGAGGTCTGTATACTTGTTTTATGGTTTTCACAGCTTTTGACGAGGTTCAGGGTAGCGTTGCATGGTTAGGTTTTAGAGCTTAGTTTTGATGTTTTACTGGTGTAAGCTTGTATATATGTTCTCGTTGCTGTTTTGTTGGGGTTAATAGGTAGTTTTGGACCCTTTGGAGCATATACCAGAGTATATGCAAGTGGAGGAGTTGTGTATGCATGATTGAGTAGAGTTGGTGCTTGGCAGGAGATGGTTGTGCACGAAGCTGAGTTCTGGATGAACTCAGGTTCGGCCGCCGAAGGGAGGATTCGGCCGCCGAACCCCTTGTGAAGGTAGTTTCGGCTGCCTAAGGTTGCCTCCGAAAGAATGGACTTTCGGATCTGTCCTGCACATTCGGCCGCCGAAGATGCCGCCGAAGGTGTCCTGCCTAGCTTTTCCTTTGCATGTTTTAAGTGATTGTTCTATGAGCTTTTAGAGGGGTTTTGGGAAATGGTTTAAGAGTTAATAAGAGTATGTTTGACACCTCAATCGAGTCCTTTTGTGTAGGATCGGACCCGACAGTTCAGGGAGGTCGTCAGGTTTAGCAGTTGCAGAGTCAGTCAGGTTTCTGCCAGAGAAGCAGAGGTGAGTGGAACTAAACTAACTATTTTATTTTGAGAAATGACACGATTCTAGCATGCTCCATGCATCATACATTGCCATGTTATATTTTAGGTTGTGTTGCATTAGAATTCACGAATATGATGCATTGCATATGTTGTTATTCCTGTGGATGAATGTTGGATGATCCTTAGCCCTTGACAGAGAGCAGATACAGATTTATGGCATGAGAAAGCCATACCAGGTCGCCCCTGGATAGTCCAGGTCGCTCCTGGTACTATGAGTGAGACAGCTGGGCTGTCAGATCAGAGTGAAGTGTAGACCAGGTGAGACCTCGTCTCCTTGGCACAGTTAGTCATGCTATGATATCAGAGAGATAAGTGGAAGACCAGGTGATGACATTGTCTCCTTGGCACGGTTGGTATGCTAACATAGTTGAGGGCTACTGGTGACAAGTTCATCTTTGAGCTGATATGATTGTGATGTGATGCATTTCATGCGAACATGTAATTAATGAATTGTTTTATTGTTCCTCCTCACTGGGCTCTAGAGCTCATCCCACTCCCTTAACCCCAGTTTTGCAGGTTCTGAGATGGCTAGGAGAAGTCAAAGTCAGCAAGAGTACAGAGGACAGTTATGCATGAATGTATGTTGTAATAGGATAGTGGACATGATGTAATTGAAAGATTAGTTGTGATGTAATAGAGAGAGATGTACTGTCATATACTGGATAGACTTATGCTTTCCCTAGTGTCACTGCTATAGTGTGCTGTATGATTCATCCCTTGTACACAATCCTGTTTTACGTTTCTTGATGAGAAATGTGTGAGTTAGGCTTAATGTATGGCTTCGATGAGATACCAGTGGGATGTGTTACAGATTGTGTTACTCCCTGGACCACAGCAGATAGTAGTCCCTGGTACAGGCCCTGAGGGCCATTTCAGATTGACATATCTGAGTAGCAGTGGTTAAGCCTACAGAGTTTTACAGGATTGTGAGTATTGTTTTGTATTATGAATGGGATTTATCAGGTACACAGAGAGTATAGTTGGCTGACTACGGGTCCCGGCGGCCTTAAGCCGATCTGGATCCTAGTGCCAGTGATGGTTCGGACCGTTACTGAGGGGTACCGGTTTCCGGGTCGTTACAACTTTTACCATCGGGATTTCCTTGTTTCTCAGCTTCCTGATCTGGGTGTCAAGAATCCGCACTGGCTGTTCAACATAGATGAGATCTTCTTGGATCTCCACATCAGGCTCACTAAGAACCTTGCCCGGATCTGACACGAACTTTCTCAACATGGAAACATGGAAAACCGGATGGATTCTTTCCATTGAAGCAGGTAAATCCAGCTTGTACGACACATTCCCAATCTTCTGCAAGATTTCAAAGGGTCCGATGTATCGTGGGGCTAGTTTACCTTTCTTCCCAAAACGAACCACTCCTTTCATAAGAGACACCTTGAGCAATACCAGATCTCCCTCCTGAAATTCTACCTGTCTCCTGCGGATGTCTGCATAGCACTTCTGTCTGCTCACAGCAGTTCTGATCCTCTCTCTGATAATGGGTACCACCCTGCTGGTGATCTCAACAAGCTCAGGGCCTGCCAAGGCCTTTTCCCCCACTTCTTCTCAGCAAACAGGTGACCTGCACTTCCTCCCATATAAAGCTTCATATGGAGCCATCCCTATGCTAGCATGATAGCTGTTATTGTAGGCAAACTCCACCAAGGGTAGATGCTGCCTCCAAGAACCGCCAAAATCTAGCACACACATTATGAGCATATCTTCTATCGTCTGGATGGTCCTCTCTGACTGTCCGTCCGTCTGTGGATGGAAGGCAGTACTGAACTCTAACCTGGTACCCATAGCATTCTGCAGACTCCGCCAAAATCTAGAGGTGAACTGGGGCCTTCTATCAGACACTATCAAAACAGGAACCCCATGCATCCTTACCACTTCATCCACATACACCTGCGCTAACTTATCCACTGAGTAGTTGCTCCTGACAGGGATGAAGTGAGCAGATTTGGTCAGTCTGTCCACAATCACCCATATGGAGTCTAACCTGTTGGATGCTGCCGGTAACTCCACTACGAAGTCCATAGCTATATTCTCCCATTTCCACTCTGGAATAGGTAGTGGGTTAAGCATTCCAGCCGGCTTCTGATGTTCCAGCTTCACCCTCTGACATACTTCGCAGGCTGACACAAACTGTGCCACTTCTCTCTTCATAGCTGGCCACCAATACACTCTCTTCAGATCTTGATACATCTTGGTGGCTCCAGGGTGAACACTGTACTTGGCATTATGAGCTTCCCTCATAATGTCTCCCTTTAAACTGATGTCATCTGGTACACATAGTCTATTCTTATAGCGGAGGATCCCCTTGCTGTCGAATCTGAACTCTTCATTCTTGCCCGACTGAACCGTCCTGGCAATCTTTACTAACTCTGGGTCCTCATGTTGTTTTTGAGCCACCTGCTCCAGGAACACAGGTGTCACTCTCATCTGGGCTATCAAAGCACCTGTACCAGAAAACTCTAGCTATCGACCTTCCTCAATGAGCTTGTAAAACTCTTTCACCACCGGTCTCCTCTCAACCGTGATGTGGGATAAACTGCCTAGTGATTTCCAGCTTAGGGCGTCTGCCACCACATTCGCCTTACCCGGATGATACTGAATCTTGCAATCATAATCACTCAGCAGCTCCACCCATCTTCTCTATCTCAAGTTCAAATCTCTTTGACTCAGGATGTACTGCAGGCTTTTATGATCAGTGAAGATCTCACATTTTACCCCATAAAGGTAATGCCTCCACATCTTGAGTGCAAAGATTACGGCTGCCATTTCTAGGTCATGTGTAGGGTAATTCAACTCATGCTTCTTCAGCTGCCTAGAAGCATAAGCAATCACCCTTTCATTCTGCATTAGCACACAACCCAATCCCACTCGGGATGCATCACAGAACACTGTGAAATTTTCCTGACTGTTAGGCAAAGCTAACACCGGTGCTGACGTTAACCTCGTCTTAAGCTCTTCAAAACTCTCTTCGCACTGGTCGGTCCACACAAACTTCTGATTCTTCCTGGTTAATCTGGTCAAAGGAGCTGTAATTTTAGAGAAGTCCTAAATGAACTGTAATACCCGGCTAGAGTCCGGCATCAGAATTCCTGTTGTCCGGTGGAATCCAGGATGTCAGAAACCTCTAGAAGGGTAAGATTTATGTTTTTCTAAAGTAATATAGTATGTTTTAAAGTTAAAAAGAAATGAGCTTTTGAAAGAAAAGAACCAAGGCAGAAAAGCCAGGTTCGGCCGCCGAAGGTGATATTCGGCCGCCGAACATGCATGGCTTTCGGTTTCACGTGTGGCCGCCGAAGGTGGTCTGGCCAGCCACCTATAAAAGGCCCTCAGTCGGTTGAAAGGATAAGTATTGCCGTTTTTCTTTCACTGTCTGAGGTGAGACCCTGTCCTTTTTGAGTTTTCTTCATGTTTTCATTAACTCTTGCAAAGATTTGATTGATTTTTATGTTATTTTGAAGGTTTTGAGTTAGAAACTTGAATTTTGAAGTTTGGAGAGTTTGAAGGAGAGTTGCTCCAAAACTCCACGTTAGGATCGTTCATCTTCTTTGGTTTAAAGAGGTAAGTGAAGATCCTGAGCTTGTTTTCATGCTTTATGGAAGATTTTTGAGGTTTTGGGGGAGAGTTGCATGAATAGGGTTAAAAGAGAGTGTTTGATGATTTTGTGAGAAAAGTTTGTGTATGTGTTATGCTTTGCTGTTTGTTGGGGTTTTTAGGTAGTGTTTGACCCCTTTGAGCATATACTTGGGTGTATGCAAGTTGAGGAATTGAGGTGTTTCAGATTGGGAGAGTTTTGTGCATTTGGCGAGAGGCAGAGCACGTTTCTGCCTTGCTGATGAACTCAGGTTCGGCAGCTGAAGGTACATTCGGCCGCCGAACCCATGAGGAGGTGGCTTCGGCTGGCCAAGCTTGCCCCCGAGCTTTTGGACTTTCGGCTCTGGAGGGGAGTTTCGGCCGCCGAAGGTTAGAGACTTTCATCTCTAGAGTGCCTTTCAGCCCCCGAAACTTGCCCTCGAAAGGGTTCGGCTGCCGAAAGTTGAGATTCGGCCGCCGAAGGTGCATGAGTTTCGGTTCTGGAGAGGACTTTCGGCCGCCGAACCTGCCGCCGAAAGTGTTCTATCCAGCTTTCCTTTGCATACTTTTCAGGGATGTTTGAGTGAGTTTAAGGGGATTCTTGGGGAGTTTAATAGAGTTGTTCTTGAGTTAGTTTGGTCCCTCATTTGCGTTTATCTGTGCCTACACAGACCAGAGGAACCAGAGAGAGCAGCAGTGAGTACTGCTCCAGAGTCTACAGAGCCTGCAGAGTCAGTCCAGATAGCCAGAGGTGAGTGGAACTAAACTTCATTCTTTTAAGTGAGAAATGGAATGTTTTTAGCATATTTCATGCATCATGGTTATGCAGTAGGTTGATTGCATTAGAATCCACGAATATGTTGCATTGCATAGTTATTTGGTGATGTGGGTGAATGCTGAATGATCCAATAGTCACTCAGATAAGTCTAGGAGCCTTTGACTACGCCCTGGCAGGTATAGAAGTCCAGGAGCCTTTGACTACGCCCTGGTAGGTATAGTAAAGTCCAGGAGCCTTTGACTACGCCCTGGCAATGGTAAGTACAGGTGTTATATACACATATACATATATGAGACAGGAAATCCAGGTGCCTTTGACTACGCTCTGGTATGAGATACTGGGACTATTTGGTGACAAGTTTACCCTTGATGTGGATTGTCTGTGTTATGATGCATTCCATAAGATCATGTTTTAATGATATGTTTTACTGTTCTACTCACTGGGCTATAAAGCTCATCCCACTCCCTTAACCCCAGTCTTGCAAGTTCAGTGTACAGTGTACAGGGGAGATCAGCAGAGTACAGAAAGAGTAAAGAGATTTGTAATAGCTTAGAGTGGACATGTAATATTAAAGAGATGTACTAGTTGTGTATACAGTGAAAGGTGTGCTTGACTTAGTTATTTTGTATTGTAAATCTTTTGTTATGTACATGATCTGTATATGTATATGCTTTACAGAGTATCTGAAAAACCAGGCTTAACAGGTATGAGTTAACCCATCTAGAGCAAGCTCTAGTCAGGGGTACAGAGTACAGAGTACAGAGTACAGAGATAGTGCATGCACAGGTTAAGCCTTGGTTCAGAAAAGAGTTTTTATTTTCACAGAAAATGTATGATCATGTATGAGATTTACAGGTACACAGAGAGTATAGCAAGCTTGCTACGGGTTCTGGCGGCCTTAAGCCGACCTGAATCCTAGCGTCGGTGACGGTCCATTTTGGGGTCGTTACAGATTGGTATCAGAGCCCTAGGTTCAAATGATCGGACCTATAGAGAAAGTGTCGGGCTCATAGAGGCTAGAGGAAGTCAAGCACAATAGGAAATCATGTCCACTAGGATAGGAAGTTGCGTCCTATCTGTTTGATGCTATGAAATGCCATGATATGCATGTGCATGATTGAAATATATGTGAGTTAAATATATGCTGATATGCTATAGTATGTGCTGTGTTTTTTTTCAAAGTTAAAATGCGAGGAACTCATCGATCAGCTTGATTGACTGGAGTTCCACCAGATAGTGAGAGAATAGTTGCTCGTCCTCCTGCATTGCCAAGAGCAAGGTCTCAGAGATCTAGCAGGGAAGGTACGTCAATAGACCCTCGAAGGTCTGTAGACGAGAGCAGAAGAGGTACAGTTCGAGGAGGAAGATTAGATGAAGTGAGGGAGGCTATGGAGATTGACCAGTCTATGGATGAAAGTATGGGTATGGGTAGATCTGAAGAAGGTATGGGAGAATCCCAGGGAGGCGCTCAGGCCTCAGGTTTTGACTATCCAGCCTTTCCTCAGGACCCAGGGTATCCGATGGGAGGTATGTCGGAGTACTCTAGTTTTGTCCTATATCCTACTTATATGCCATATATGCCTTATCCGCATTATTACCCACCATATCCTATGTATCCACCTTCCCCTACCCATCCAAGTGCAGCTCACCCAAAGCTAAATGAACCAGTACCTCCACCACCACAACCAGAACCAGTAGCCCCTGTTGTTGAAGCACATCAGCCTAGTTCATCTGGGGGAGGTAAGGTGCAAATGACAGAGTACCTGAAATTGGATGCTCCTAAGTTTACTACAGGAGATGATCCCTTTGAGTACCTTAGAACTGTGAAGATGATAACTGATGAGTTGGGTGCAGATGATAGTAGAGCCATTGAGATGGCAGGATTTACACTCAAGTGTAAGAAAGCTTGGGAGTGGTTCAAGAGCTATGTGGAACCTAGGATGGACAGTATGTCATGGGGAGAGTTCGCCAATGAGTTTGCAGGGTGGGCTTTTCCTGATAGTTCGAGGGAAATAAAGGTAATAGAGTTTGAACATTTGAGACAGACAGACGAGATGAGTGTTGACGAGTTTATAGATAAGTTCCTGGATTTGCTTCAGTATGTGGGTCAAGCCTATGATATTGATCAAAAGAAGGCAAGGAGATATACTATGAGACTTCATCCCAGGTATTCTTCCTTGATTCTTCCAGCAGAAAAGGAGAGTTTCCACTCTATAATGGATGCCGCTAGGAAAATGGAGGCAAGTGCCAATATTCAGAGACAGTCAAAGGCACAGGCTTCGGGTTCTAAAGCCCCTAGTGCAGCACCTTCAGGCAGCAAGAGATGGGATAGAGCAAAAGGAACAAAGAGTAAGTTCTGGAATAAAGCCAAGTCTAGTCTGGGAATGGGTAGTGGCTTAAGCTCTGGCACAGCTAATCCAGTGTGTAGGAGATGTGGGAGACCACACAGGGAAGCTTGTCAGTTGGGATCTTCAGCCTGCTTTAGGTGTGGACAGGAAGGGCATTTTGCTCGGGATTGTCCTCAGGTGACTTTTGTGGCACCATCCCAGCAGATGAGTTCAGGCAGTGTCGTACAGCCAGCAGCTCCAGCCGTGCCTCAGAGTAGTAGCAGAGGTAGAGGGAGAGGGGCAGCCTCTACTTCAGCAGCAGGTTCCCGAGGTGGAAATCCGGTAGCCCCAGCACGGATTTTCACTGTGACTCAGGAGGAGGCTAACACGTCAAACACAGTAGTGTCAGGTAATCTCATCATTGAGTGTTCAGATGTGTATGCTTTGATGGACCCCGATGCTTCTCATTCCTTCATTGCTTCGAGAGCCATAGAGAGGTTGGGTTTGATCAGTTCTGAGTTAGAGTATCCTCTCTGGGTCAGTGGACCCAAATGTGATCCATCAGTGGCAGTGTCAGTCTGTCATTTCAGTCCAGTGTTCCTAGAGGGTAGATGCCTTCCAGCTAACCTTGTGGTTCTAGACTTGACAGATTTTGATGTCATTCTAGGGATGGATTGGCTATCTGCATATGGTGCTACCTTGGACTGTAGAGACAAGATAGTTAGTCTCAGAGACCAGGATGGGTCAGAGTGTGTCTTCAGAGGAGACAAGAGAGGTACACCCAGAGGTTTGATTTCAGCCCTTCAGGCTCATCGGTTGCTTAAGAGGGGTTGTCAGGGGTTTCTAGCTCAGGTGAGAGAGCTATACAGTCAGGTTAGGGAACCAGCCTCGATACCAATAGTCCGAGAGTTTCCAGATGTTTTTCCAGACGAACTTCCAGGACTACCGCCTGGTAGGGAGATAGAGTTTGAGATAGAATTGCTGCCTGGTACCAGACCTATCTCTATTCCTCCCTACAGGATGGCGCCAGCAGAGTTAAAGGAGTTGAAAGAACAGTTGCAGGATTTGGTAGATAAGGGTTTCATCCGCCCTAGTACCTCACCTTAGGATGCTCCAGTGCTCTTTGTCAGAAAGAAGGATGGATCCCTCAGACTTTGTATCAACTACAAACAGTTGAACAAGGTCACTACCAAGAATAGGTATCCTCTACCTAGGATTGATGATCTATTCGACCAGCTAGCTGGAGCGGGTTGTTTCTCTAAAATAGATCTGAGATCTGGGTATCATCAGTTGAGAGTCAGAGAGGCAGATGTGCCAAAGACAGCTTTCAGGACCAGATATGGGCATTATGAGTTCTTAGTGATGCCGTTCGGGTTGACTAACGCCCCTGCAACATTCATGGATCTCATGAACAGAGTTTTCAGCAAGTATCTGGATCACTTTGTTATTGTTTTTATCGATGACATCTTAGTGTATTCCAGAGATGCAGAGGAGCATGCCCAGCATCTGAGGAGAGTTCTGCAGACACTGAGAGAGCATGGGTTGTATGCCAAGTTCTCGAAGTGTGAGTTTTGGTTGAGGAGCATTTCCTTCTTGGGACATGTGGTATCAGCAGAAGGGATTGAGGTAGACCCCAAGAAGATAGAGGTTGTAGCTAACTGGCCCAGACCCACCACAGTGACTGAGATTAAAAGCTTTCTGGGACTGGCAGGCTACTACAGGAGGTTTGTTCAGGACTTCTCGAAGATAGCTGCTCCTATGACCAAACTGACTCGAAAGAACCAGAAGTTTATCTGGTCAGACCAGTGCGAAGAGAGCTTTGAGGAGCTCAAGAGGAGATTGACTTCAGCACCAGTGTTAGCTCTGCCTATTAGTAATGAGGATTTCACAGTGTTCTGTGATGCATCTCGAGTGGGATTGGGTTGTGTTTTGATGCAGAGTGATAGGGTAATTGCTTATGCTTCGAGACAGTTGAAGAAGCACGAATTGAATTACCCCACCCATGACCTAGAGATGGCAGCAGTTATTTTTGCATTCAAGATGTGGAGGCATTACCTCTATGGGGTTAAATGCGAGATCTTCACCGATCATAAGAGTTTACAGTACATCCTGAGTCAGAGAGAACTGAATTTGAGGCAGAGAAGATGGGTAGAATTGCTCAGTGATTATGATTGTAAGATCCAGTATCACCCGGGTAAGGCGAATGTTGTGGCAGACGCCCTAAGCCGGAAGTCACTAGGCAGTTTATCCCATATAGCAGCAGAGCGGAGACCAGTAGTGATGGAGCTTTACAAGCTCATCGAGGAGGGGTTACAGCTAGAATTGTCTGGTACAGGTGCGTTGATAGCACAGATGAGAGTGACACCTGTGTTTCTGAAGCAGATAGCTCAGAAACAGCATGAGGACCCTGAGTTGATGAAAATTGCCAGGACTGTTCAGTCAGGCAACAGTTGTAACGACCCGAAAATCGGACCGCTACCGGCGCTAGGATCCAGATCGGCTTAAGGCCGCCGGGACCCGTAGCAAGCCTGACATGCAACCTGTAAACCTGTTTAATCCCATACATGATCAACAATCATACATAAAATTTAGAACTTTTCTTTCATACATTCTATCATACGCCAACCTCAACCTGTGCATGCACTGAACATATACATAATCATAAACTTGACCCCTCTGTGGGATCTCATCAATGCCCCCAATGGGTGGCATAACAAGTGTTGAGTTGGCTAAACATGGACATCAATAACATTAAGATCATGATTCAAAAAGGGATTACATTATACTATGGTCAAGCACACTTCTAACCTCAATATCGTTACATTACATATCTATACATCATTATACAATCTGTCATGTCCACTTTCTAACTATTACATACATACGACTTCATTACTCTTCTCGACTTCTCTGTCTAACCCGAACCTGCAAACCTGGGGAATTTGGGAGAGGGGTTAGCTACTAGAGCCCAGTGAGCAGAATAGTAAAGCATTTAAAACACATGCTATCATGGAATGCATCACATCACAACTAATCATATCAAGGATGAACTTGTCACCATTTAGCCCTCTACATATTCCAATCATGCCAGGGGCGTAGTGCAGGCCACACCTGGTCTTTCTCTTATACATAACATAACATAACATAACACACATATTCCATGGTGCCGGGGGCGTAGTGCAGGCCACTTCCGGTCTTTCTCTTACATAGTGCCAGGGGCGTAGTGCAGGCCACATCTGGACTTCCATATCACATCATCATGTCATAACATATGAGGGCTAACGGATCATTCAACATTCATCCACATCAACATCATATTATGCAATGCAACATATTCGCGATTTCTAATGCAAACAACCTAAAATATCACATGGCATCCGTGATGCATGAACATGCTCAAAACTAATTTATTTATTTAAAAGCATAAGAGTTATTCCACTCACCTCTGGCTAGCTCTGACTCTGACTGAAGCAGCTGACTTACTGCTGAGGTCCTCGGTTCCTCGGGTCCAAACCTACACAGGTGGACTCAAATGAGGGACCAACATACTAGAACATAACTCTAAAAACATCCCCCAAAAACCCCCTAAAACATCTCAAAACATCCATGCAAAACATGCAAAGGAAGGCTGGACAGGGCACTTTCGGCGGCAGGTTCGGCGGCCGAAAGTCCCTCCAGAGCCGAAAGTTAGGCAGGTTCGGAGGCACCTTCGGCTGCCGAAACTCCCAGACAGAGACGAAACTCATGCATGTTTGGCGGCACTTTCGGCGGCCGAAACTCCCAGACAGAGACGAAAGTCTCCTTTTGGGGGCAAGCTTCGGCAGCCGAAGGCTGCCTCCACAAGAGGGTTCGGCGGCCGAAAGTTCCTTCGGCTGCCGAACCTGGTTTCTCCCAAAGGGCAGAAACTTGGTTCAAACATGCACAAATGCCTCAAAACTCAAACCAACATGCATTTAGCTCAACCAAAACATGCATACAAGCTCCTAGGGGTCTCAAACTACCTTAAACCCCAACTACAACACATCAAACACACATTACAAGCCACATTGTTCATGAACATACATTTATACCCATAAACATAACTATAACTGAAACATGCATTCTACCCCCATGAACTTCATAAATCTTGCTGAAAACATGATATAAGCTAGAGATCGACTCTTACCTCTTGAAGATCGAGAGTAGAGGCGACCAAACTTGGAGTTGGGAGAGATTTGAGTTCTTGAACCTCAAAGCTCCAAAACTTTGCTCAAAAGCTCAAATCTTCAAAACAAAGTTAAAACAAATGAAAAACTTGAAAGATCTAGAGGAAAAACATCAAAGATCGGTGAGGGACGGCGGAGAGCTCACCTTGGCCGAAAATGGGGAAAAGCTCGCCCGTTTTTGGCTAAGGGACCCTTTTATAGTGGCTGTCCAGGCCACGTTCGGGGGCCGAATGTGCCTCCGCATGCATGCCATGTTCGGCGGCCGAACTTGAGGTTCGGCGGCCGAACCTGGACTTCCCTCACTTATGCCTTCGGGGGCCTAAGGCTCACCCGAAACGCATGCATGTTCGGCGGCCGAACTTTGAGTTTCGGCGGCCGAACCTGAGCTTTCCTCCAAGGTTGTTCTTATGCAAAACTCATTCCCTTTTTACTTAAAATCATCAAAAGCATTAAAACATTTCATAAAAAACATGGTTTTACCCATCTAGAGGTCTCCGACATCCGAGATTCCACCGGACGGTAGGAATTCCGATACCGGAGTCTAGCCGGGTATTACAACAGTGCAGAGTTCAGATTTGACAGCAAAGGGATCCTTCGCTATGGGAGTCGACTTTGTGTACCAGATGTTAGCAGTCTGAAGGAAAACATTATGAGGAAAGCTCATAATGCAAGGTATAGTGTTCACCCGGGAGCCACCAAGATATATCAGGATCTGAAGAGGGTATATTGGTGGCCAGCCATAAAGAAAGAAGTGGCACAGTTCGTGACAGCCTGTGAGGTTTGTCAGAGGGTGAAACTAGAACATCAGAAGCCGGCTGGAATGCTTAATCCACTGCCGATTCCAGAGTGGAAATGGGAGAACATAGCTATGGATTTTGTAGTGGGCTTACCGGCAGCGTCCAACAGGATAGACTCCATATGGGTGATTGTGGACAGACTCACGAAATCTGCTCATTTCATTCCAGTTAGGAGTTACTATTCTGTGGATAAGTTAGCACAGGTATATCTGGATGAGATAGTGAGATTACATGGAGTCCCAGTGTCTATAGTTTCAGACAGAGGACCTCAGTTCACCTCCAGATTTTGGCGAAGTCTACAGAGTGCGATGGGCACGAGATTGGATTTTAGCACTGCTTTCCACCCACAGACTGATGGACAGTCAGAGAGGACCATCCAGACCATTGAGGATATGCTCAGAATGTGTGTGTTAGACTTTGGTGGTTCTTGGCGGCAGCATCTACCTCTGGTGGAGTTTGTCTACAATAACAGCCATCATGCTAGCATAGGGATGGCTCCTTATGAAGCATTGTATGGAGGAAGTGCAGATCACCTGTTTACTGGGAAGAGGTAGGAGAGAAGGCTCTTACAGGGCCAGAATTAGTAGAGATTACCAGTAAAGTGGTACCCATGATCAGAGAGAGAATCAGAATAGCTCAGAGCAGACAGAAAAACTATGTAGACGTACGCAGAAAGCAGATAGAGTTTCAGGAGGGTAGTATGGTATTGCTGAAGGTGTCTCCGATGAAAGGAGTGGTTCATTTCGGGAAGAAGGGTAAGTTAGCTCCACGGTACATTGGACCCTTTGAGATTTTACAGAGGATCGGAAATGTGTCGTATAAGCTGGATTTACCTACTTCTATGGAGAGAATTCACCCGGTATTTCATGTTTCTATGCTACGGCAGTTTGTGTCAGATCCGAGTCAGGTTCTGAGTGAGCCTGAAGTGGAGATTCTTGGGGATCTCACTTATATAGAGCAGCTAGTACGGATTCTTGACACACAGATCAGACAGCTAAGAAACAAGGAGATTCCGATGGTGAAAGTTCTGTGGAACCACCACAATTTAGAAGAGTGCACCTGGGAGACGCGGGAGTCTATGCTCCAGCAGTATCCATATCTGTTTTGAGGTTAGTTTCCTCCTTTTTATGTGTTTATTTTGTTTTAGGAACATCCAAGGACGAATGTTCTTAAGGGGGGGAGAATGTAATACCCGGCTAGAGTCCGGCATCAGAATTCCTGTTGTCCGGTGGAATCCAGGATGTCGAAATCCTCTAGAAGGGTAAGATTTATGTTTTTCTAAAGTAATATAGTATGTTTTAATGTTTTAAAGTTAAAAAGAAATGAGTTTTTGAAAGAAAAGAACCAAGGCAGAAAAGTCAGGTTCGGCCGCCGAAGGTGACATTCGGCCGCCGAACATGCATGGCTTTCGGTTTCACGTGTGGCCGCCGAAGGTGGTCTGGCCAACCACCTATAAAAGGCCCTCAGTCGGTTGAAAGGATAAGTATTGCCATTTTTCTTTCACTGTCTGAGGTGAGACCCTGTCCTTTTTGAGTTTTCTTCATGTTTTCATTAACTCTTGCAAAGATTTGATTGATTTTTATGTTATTTTGAACGTTTTGAGTTAGAAACTTGAATTTTGAAGTTTGGAGAGTTTGAAGGAGAGTTGCTCCAAAACTCCACGTTAGGATCGCTCATCTTCTTTGGTTTAAAGAGGTAAGTGAAGATCCTGAGCTTGTTTTCATGCTTTATGGAAGATTTTTGAGGTTTTGGGGGAGAGTTGCATGAATAGGGTTAAAAGAGAGTGTTTGATGATTTTGTGAGAAAAGTTTGTGTATGTGTTATGCTTTGCTGTTTGTTGGGGTTTTTAGGTAGTGTTTGACCCCTTTGAGCATATACTTGGGTGTATGCAAGTTGAGGAATTGAGGTGTTTCAGATTGGGAGAGTTTTGTGCATTTGGCGAGAGGCAGAGCACGTTTCTGCCTTGCTGATGAACTCAAGTTCGGCAGCCGAAGGTACATTCGGCCGCCGAACCCATGAGGAGGTGGCTTCGGCTGGCCAAGCTTGCCCCCGAGCTTTTGGACTTTCGGCTCTGGAGGGGAGTTTCGGCCGCCGAAGGTTAGAGACTTTCATCTTTGGAGTGCCTTTCAGCCCCCGAAACTTGCCCTCGAAAGGGTTCAGCTGCCGAAAGTTGAGATTTGGCCGCCGAAGGTGCATGAGTTTCGGTTCTGGAGAGGACTTTCGGCCGCCGAACCTGCCGCCGAAAGTGTTCTGTCCAGCTTTCCTTTGCATACTTTTCAGGGATGTTTGAGTGAGTTTAAGGGGATTCTTGGGGAGTTTAATAGAGTTGTTCTTGAGTTAGTTTGGTCCCTCATTTGCGTTTATCTGTGCCTACACAGACCAGAGGAACCAGAGAGAGCAACAGTGAGTACTGCTCCAGAGTCTACAGAGCCTGCAGAGTCAGTCCAGATAGCCAGAGGTGAGTGGAACTAAACTTCATTCTTTTAAGTGAGAAATGGAATGTTTTTAGCATATTTCATGCATCATGGTTATGCAGTAGGTTGATTGCATTAGAATCCACGAATATGTTGCATTGCATAGTTATTTGGTGATGTGGGTGAATGCTGAATGATCTAATAGTCACTGAGATAAGTCCAGGAGCCTTTGACTACACCCAGGCAGGTATAGAAGTCCAGGAGCCTTTGACTACGCCCTGGCAGGTATAGTAAAGTCCAGGAGCCTTTGACTACGCCCTGGCAATGGTAAGTACAGGTGTTATATACACATATACATATATGAGACAGAAAATCCAGGTGCCTTTGACTACGCCCTGGTATGAGATACTGGGACTATTTGGTGACAGGTTTACCCTTGATGTGGATTGTCTGTATTATGATGCATTCCATAAGATCATGTTTTAATGATATGTTTTACTGTTCTACTCACTGGGCTATACAGCTCATCCCACTCCCTTAACCCCAGTCTTGCAGGTTTAGAGTACAGTGTACAGGGGAGATCAGCAGAGTACAGAAAGAGTAAAGAGATTTGTAATAGCTTAGAGTGGACATGTAATATTAAAGAGATGTACTAGTTGTGTATACAGTGAAAGTTGTGCTTGACTTAGTTATTTTGTATTGTAAATCTTTTGTTATGTACATGATCTGTATATGTATATGTTTTACAGAGTATGTGAAAAATCAGGCTTAACAGGTATGAGTTAACCCATCTAGAGCAAGCTCTAGTCAGGGGTACAGAGTACAGAGTACAGAGATAGTGCATGCACAGGTTAAGCCTTGGTTCAGAAAAGAGTTTTTATTTTCACAGAAAATATATGATCATGTATGAGATTTACAGGTACACAGAGAGTATAGCAGGCTTGCTACGGGTTCTGGCGGCCTTAAGCCGACCTGAATCCTAGTGCCGGTGACGGTCCATTTTGGGGTCGTTACACGAACCTCCTGTAGTAACCTGCCAAACCCAAGAAACTCCTGATCTCTGCCACTGAAGTGAGTCTAGGCCAGTTAGCCACAGCTTCTACCTTCTTAGGGTCCACTTCAATCCCATTTTCTGACACAACGTGCCCCAAGAATGATATGCTCCTCAGACAGAACTCACATTTGGAGAACTTGGCATACAAGCCGTGTTCTCTCAAAGTCTGCAGAACTAACCTCAGATGATGGGCATGCTCCTCTGCATTCCTGGAATACACTAAGATATCATCTATGAAGACAATAACAAAGTGATCTAGGTACTGACTGAAAATCCTGTTCATGAGATCCATGAATGCTGCAGGGGCGTTGGTTAACCCAAACGGCATCACAAGGAACTCAAAATGCCCATATCTGGTCCTGAAGGCTGTCCTCGGTACATCCTCTTCCCTTATCCTCAGCTGATGGTACCCTAATCTCAGATCTATCTTGGAGAAACAACCTGCTCCTGCTAGCTGGTTGAATAGATCGTCGATCCTTAGCAACGGGTACTTATTCTTGGTAGTGACCTTGTTCAACTGCCTGTAGTCGATACAAAGTCTGAGGGATCCATCATTCTTTCTCACAAACAATACTGGAGCACCCCAAGGTGAGGTACTCGGTCGGATGAATCCTCTATCTACCAACTCTTGCAACTGCTCCTTAAGCTCCTTCAATTCTACTGGTGCCATCCTGTAAGGAGGGATAGAGATCGGTCTGGTTCCAGGCATCAATTCTATCTCGAACTCTATCTCCCTATCATGCGGTAAACCTGGCAGCTCGTCTGGGAAAACATCTAAGAACTCTCTGACCACTGGCACTGAGGCGGGCTCTCTGAAATGACTATCCAGCTCTCTCACAAGAGCTAGAAAACCCTGACAACCCCTCCTGAGTAGCCTACGGGCCTGAAGGGCTGATATCAAACCTCTAGGTGTACTCCCCCTGTCTCCTCTGAAGACAACCTCTGACCCATCCTGACATCTGAACCTGACTACCTTGTCTCTGCAATCCAAGGTAGCACCATGGGTAGATAACCAGCCCATCCCTAGAATGACGTCAAAATCTGTCAAATCTAGAACCACAAGGTCGGCGGACAGGCATCTTCCCTCCACAAAAACTGGACTATACTGGCAGACTGACTCTGCCACTGACGGGTCACACTTGGGTCCACTGACCCATAGGGGATACTCTAACCCAGAGACCATCAATCCCAACCTCTCGACGGCCCTCGGAGCAATGAAAGAATGAGATGCACCAGGGTCCAATAATGCATACACATCTGAACAACCAATGATGAGATTACTTGACACCACGGTGTTGGATGTGTTTGCCTCCTGCTGAGTCATGGTGAAGATCCGTGCCGGAGCTGATGGACCCTCACCCCTGAATCCCGCTGAAGAAGAGGCTGCCCCTCTCCCTCTGCCTCTGCCACTAGCCTGAGTTGCGGCTGGAGCTACTGGCTGTGCCACACTACCTGAAGTTGTCTGCTGAGACTGTGCCACAAAAGCTGCCCTAGGACACTCCCGTGCCATGTGTCCCTCCTGCCCACATCTGAAGCAGGCTGTCGTCCCAACAAGACATACTCCTTTGTGCGGCTTCCCACACTTCTTGCATACTGCATTATCTGCATCAGAGCTTGAGCCACTCCCTAATCCCAGACCTGACTTGATCTTGCTCCAGAACTTGTTCTTCTTAGACTTGGCTTTATCCCATCTCTTACTGCCTGAACTCAGAGAAGAAGGGTCTAACTTTCCCCCACCTGGGGTCTTGGAACCAGAAGGCTATGCCACTGACTGCTTGACTTTCCCTTCGATTATTGCACTAGCCTCCATCCTCCGAGCCATATCCACTATGGCATGGAAACTCTCCCTCTCTGCTGACTGAATCAAGGAGGAATACCTGGAATGAAGCTTCATGATATACCTCCTTGACTTTTTCTGATCTGTATCCAGATTCTGCCCAGCAAACGACAACAGCTCCAAGAATCTGTCTGTATACTCATCCACACTCATCTCATCCGTTTGCCTCAGCTGCTCAAACTCAATCATCTTCAATTCTCTTGAACTGTCAGGGAAAGCCCATCCTGCAAACTCATTTGCAAACTCATCCCATGATAGGCTATCCAACCTCGGGTTCACATAGTTCTTAAACCACTCTCGGGCCTTCTTGCATTTTAGTGTGAACCCAGCCATCTGAATGGCTCTACTGTCATCAGCTCCTATCTCATCTGTAATTGTCTTGACCCTCTCGAGGTACACAAACGGGTCATCACCAGTTTCAAACTGGGGAGCACCCAGCTTCATCTAATCGGTCATCTTGACCTTGCTCCCCCCAGATGAGCTAGGTTTAGGCATTTGGGTTTCTGGGACAGTAGGTGCTGCTGGTGGTGGAGGAGGTGCAGCATCCCCTGGGGTAGGGTTTGCTGTACCTGGATGGTAGGGTGGGGGTGGGTACATAGGGTACTGTGGGTAGAAAGGTGGGTATGGCATCTGAGAGTGATAAGGGTTAAAACTGGGGTAATCCGATGTACCTCCCATCGAATACCTAGGATTATGTGAAAAGGGTGGGTAGTAAGGTGGCTGAACAAATCCCGAGGCCTGAGTGCCTCCTTGGGACTCTCCCATTCCCTCTTCCGACATACTTACTCCGAGACTGCCATCCCTCCTCTGATCCACATCCATCTGATCCTCCACATCCTCTGACATATCCCCTTGCACTGTTCCTCTCACTGATCTGCTTCTACCCAGATCCAAAGACCTTCTAGGGTCTCTTACTGCTCTTTCTCTGCTGGACCTACTTGACATTGCCCTAGGCAATGCAGGAGGACGGGCATCAGTACCCTCGTCCTGGGGTGGTACTCCAGTCAATCGTGCAGATCGACGAGTTCCTCTCATCCTGTTTTCTGAAAAAGAAACAACACACATCATACAAGCATTAGCATCATATGGTTCATGTGGGAACACATGAACCCGCATCACATGCATCACATATCATAGCATAACATTAATGCATATGCATATAATCATGACATTTCACATCATCATTCAAGATAGGACTCTTTATCCTATCCTAGTGGACATGATCATCCTATTGTGCTTGACCTTCTATGACATCTATGAGCCCGACACACTATAGGTCCGATCATATGAACCTAGGGCTCTGATACCACTCTGTAACGACCCGGAAACCGGACTGCTACCAGGACCCGTAGCAAGCCAAACATACATCCTGAATACCTGTCAAATCCCATACATGATCAAACATATCCATAAACATGAGAACTTTTTCTTTTCTTTTACTAAGCTCAACCTGTGCATGCACATAAACATAAACATAAACCACACACTGGAGTCTCATCACATGCTCCAATGGGGTATCTCATCAAACATCAAGCTTGGTTGAACATAAACATCATAAAACATAGATCATGTATATACATGGGATTATTCAAACATACTACGGTCAAGCACAATTCTAATCCTCAATATCAATATTACATAACATGACTGATCATAACCTTACATCATTTTACAAATCATCATGTCCACATCTAACTATTACAAATCACAAGACTTTACTTTTCTTGACTCCCTGAACTAGCCCGTACCTGCAAACCTGGGGGATATAGGGGAAAGGGGTGAGCTACTAGAGCCTAGTGAGCAGAATACTAAAACATTTAAAACATATGCCATCATGTAATGCATCATATCACAGACAAATCACATCAAGGGTGAACCTGTCACCAAATAGTCCCAGCATCATATCCGTGCCAGGCCATAGAATGGGGTCCTGGTCTTCTTGTCATATCATAACATTACTTACCATTGCCCCAGGGCCTCATCTGGGCACCTGGTCTTCGCGTTCCATACCGTGCCAGGCCATAGAATGGGGTCTTGGTCTTTCATACCGTGCCAGGCCGTAGAATGGGGTCCTGGTCTTTTCTCAGGGACTAATTGGATCATACAGCATTCGCCCACATCCACAACAAAGAATGCAGTGCAACATATTCGTGGATTCTAATGCAACAACCTATTATATCACATGACATTCGTGATGCATGAATCATGCTAAAACTTGCATTAATTTAAAACATAAGGTTTATTCTACTCACCTCAGGCTAACTCTGACAATGAACTGAAGCAGCTGACTCACTGCTGGGGTCCTCGGTTCCTTGGGTCCGAACCTACATAGGTGGACTCAAATAAGGGACCAAACATACTAGAACATGACTCTAAAAATATCCCCCAAAAAATCCCCTAAAACACCTCAAAACAAATCAAAGAATTCATGCAAAGGAGGGCTGAACAGGGCACTTTCGACTGCAGGTTCAGCGGCCGAAAGTCCCTCCAGAGCCGAAAGTCATGCACCTTCGGCGGCACTTTCGGCGGCCAAAGGTTCTCTCCAGAGGCGAAACTCATGCATGTTCGACGGCACCTTCGGTGGCCGAAAGTCCCCTCCAGAGACGAAAGTTCACTTTCGGGGGCAGGCTTCGGCAGCCGAAAGCTTGCCTCCACAGGCAGGTTCGGCGGCCGAAAATCCCTTCTGCTGCCGAATTTGAGTTTCTCCCAAAGTGGCAGAAACTCGGCTCTTATGCACATTTGCCTCCCAAAACTTTCAATCATGCATACAACTCAACCAAAACATGCATAAACACATACATAAGCTCCTAGGGGCTTCAAACTATCCTAAACCCCAACTACAACACATCAGAAGCAACTCAGCAACCTACATTGTCCATAAACACAACTCAAAATCTAACAAAGCTCAATTGACCTAAGTATGCATTTCTACCCCATGAATCAACTTGAAACTTGTTTAAAATATATACTGAGCTCAAGATCGGCTCTTACCTCTTGAAGATCGAGAGAAAAAACGATCCTAGCTCGGAGATGGGAGAGATCGAGTTCCTTGAACCTCCAAGTTTCAAAACTTGCTATTTGCTTAAAAATATTCAAAACAAAGGTGAAAACTCATAAAAATCATGGAAGATTTGAAGGAAGAACTCAAGATCGGCATGAGAGCGGCAGAGACTCACCTTGGTCGAAAATGGGGAGAAAAAGCTCACCCGTTCGGACATAGGGACCCCTTTATAGGTGGCTGGCCAGGCCACTTTCGGGGGCCTAACGTGCCTCCATATGCATGCCATGTTCGGCGGCCGAACATAAGGTTCGGTGGCCGAACCTGGACTTCCCTCACTTATGCCTTCGGGGGCCTAAAGCACTCCCGAAGCGCATGCATGTTCGGCGGCCGAACTTGAGGTTCGGCGGCCGAACCCGAGTTTTCCTCCAATGCTATTTTCATGCAAAAACTCATTTTCTTTCTTGTTTAAAAACATAAAATGCATTAAAACATTTTATAAAAACATGGTTTTACCCTTCTAGAAGTCTCCGACACCCGAGATTCCACCGGACGGTAGGAATTCCGATACCGGAGTCTAGCCGGGTATTACAGTTGAGGCGCGGCCTAGCCTGCGTGTACACTTGGGTCTGTGGCCCAATGTGCCTATGGCCTAGAGCTGTGCGCCTGGGCTTGTACCTAGTGCACGTGCGGTTGACCTAACCTAGCCTGATCCATTGTCTCACAGGCTAAGGGTCTACACGCACCACCTTCGGATCATTTTTTGGTCTCTGTTTCTTTTTTTATTATGAGTTTTCAAGTGCATCGAACCCTTCTATGATGTCCAATTTTACTAAAAACTAGCCTATTTTAGAGTTTGGAGTTTATTAAACATCTACCACGATTGGAATAGAATGGATATGGGTCTCTACAAATTTCAGGATGGATACAATTTTGATCTAATTTTAATCAATAATATCTCATATATCTTTGATTGAAAAAAATATATATATGTTATATATCATTAGGAGGCTTGTTTCGCTTTCTTTCTTATTGTACCAATTTCACATACCAGAAAAATTTAGATTGCAAGATATAATCATTCAAAGATAGCTATCTAAACATGCTTCGGAATTGAAAATAAAAAAAAAATCCGCTAAGCATTTATAATCATGTGAAAATATGAATTTTAAATACAAATTACAAGAACATAAGCTCTGATATCAATTTGAAAAAAACAAGAATTTTTTAAGATTTGAAAGTAAAGAAAAACTCAAACTTCCATTTTTTTCGTAGCCCATTTATAATCATATGTTTTAAATGAACAATGCATATATTTTTACACTCTAAAAGTTACTTTAAATAGCAGTGTTTATCATCAAATCATAGTGTCATATTATAGAAATCATAGTGTCATGTCATAGAATAATAAGAAATAATAGTGTATTGCACTATTTACTATATTAAGAATCTTAATATAGATGCACATAAAGAAGTGAAATATGAAAGATATTTTTATGCATAAAATGACTATGGACCCTCTAACAAAGCCCAGTTTGAAAGACGTTTTACATAGATATATAAAGTTATTGAGTTTGTATATAATATAATATAATATAATATAATATAATATAATATAATATAATATAATATAATATAACATCATTGAGTTAATTTTATTCAAAATATTATTACAATAATATAATTCATACGTATTGTTTCATATTAGAGGATTTGATTATGAAAAGTATGTTAGACAGATAATAAATGTCTCCTTAAACAACATTGATTTTATCATCTGGTGTGATAATAAAACATAAGATAATTGTAAGTTTCTTTTTATCTATGAATAAAAACCTATAAAATAGAATGTGGTCTCAAAAGTATCGAAAAACTTACTATAAATCATTATATTAAATATATTAAATTTATGTGAATAAGTCACATTATTATTTGTCAATAAAAAAAAATTAAATGAGATCATATAAATAATTTAATAGATAAATGATTTAGAATATTATATACTTTTACTGCTCTAAATTTTATTATTCGAGACGTTATATTATTTTAATTGATATATAAGACTGAACCTCTCAAAATGTCACGCAGTCTATTTATTTAATATAAAAAGTAATCTACTTATGAAAGAATATAATTCACCCATGATTTTGGATTTGAAAAACTGTGAAAATATGATTCACCTATTATTGAGTCCGAAAAAAAAATTTTGAAATTACCTTATTTTTTTTAAAAAAAGAACACATTTAAAATTTAATTTAAAATAAACAAATTAAAAATTATATATATATATAAAAAAAAGAAAAAAGAAAATTTTAATTTTAAAATATATATACATATGATTCAACATGTAACTGCCAAATTATAGGTTGGTGTACAATTTTGTACCCACCGGCTCGTGACCTTTTAATAAAAAGATATATATATATATATATATATTTACCTCTCTTAACACAAAAGGAAGAAAGAAAGAGAATTCTAAAATGGCTTTTTGAGTTCAAATATTGAAACATTGTATTAAGAAAAATACCATATAAGAATTTCTTATATTCTATACGTATATATATTTAAAGAATTTATTGCATTCACATGGAATAAAAAGACTAGCAATCAATTAATACGTGGACATCAAGCTATCATTTTGATTCAAACTTAGTTCTATTTTTATAAAAAATTACTATAATTTCAGATAATTTTAGACTGAAATAAATGGATAGTTTATTTCATTTTTGTCCTAAAAAATTCTTGTGGAATTGTCATATAGCTCATCTGCAGGACATTTCCATTGAACAAATACGATAAAATCCCAATGATCTCATATGAAAGCACCATTTTCAAGAATGTATCAAGTTGATGACAATATGGAATTATGTTGTTTCCAGTTATAAGTAATTGGACAGCTGCATGCTTCCTCTTGTTTTGTACACTAATAAATGCACAAAGATTCGAGGGGAGTTAGTAATAAGTTCAGAAGAATCTATACAAAGCCTGTTATCGTCATCGGCTGTCCCGTTTCCCGTTCATCCCGCTATGTGTTCCGGCACAACACTGTGCATGTAGACATTCGATACTGCAGCAACAACTGGGTATCCAACATTTGGGGCATTTTGGTTGCAGGCAACATTTTACGCACCTTAATCCCCAACATTCCAAGCATTTGGATCTGCACAAACATTTGATGCACCTTGATCTGAAACACGCCGGGCATCTCGGTCGCCATAATTTAAATCTACAGCACTTGTTAGAAGCACAAGCATTAGACCTTGGTTTGAGCCGAAGATTGTGCCGAATCTTTTTCAGTCGGATTTCTGTGGTTATATTCTCCATTTCTTGAATAAACATGCAAAGATGGCGGATATAATCAGGGTACAGTTCCAAGTTACAATGGCCGCCACCTTTAATCCATAGAGGCTCGTATGGTTCCCTTGCCAATTTCCAAAGTCCATTGCCATGTAACCAGTTTACAACATCATCCTCTGTCCCCTGCAAGAAGACATTATGCAACTTCATTTTTCAACATTTTCTATGAAAGATCTTCCCTTTATTGCATTCAAATGTGACCAAACTTACACAAAGCATCAAATATTCGAGGCAGCCATAAGCTACACAAATGGGCTGGGCAGAAGTTCTAGGAAGTGGTAGGATGACAGGAATTAGTATACTCAGAGATTATTAGCTAGTAATAAATAGGAGTACGAACAACTGAGGCTAACCAAGCTCTGATTAGCTCATGCTTGGATTGTTATATTTCTGAGTTTTGATAATACAGCATGAGCTCCGCTCAACTCAAGCTCATGTCATTTCAATAAATCTTGTTATTGAGCTCAATTCAACCTCTGATATGCGACAAAGCTTTCGTGGAAGTGGATCATCATATAACTTGTGAGTTTGATGGTGGAGGTGGTCATACCTTATTTCTTTCTAAATCTCAACCTGAACAGTAATTCCTCAGCACCCATATATTATATTTTGGTGCATACCACACATAAGGCAGATTCAATTCCCATACCCAATATTAGATAACTCTAAGCTTTTCTATTTGATGAGTTCCAATTGGATAATTATTTTAATTTTTAATATTTATTAGCTTAATCATTAAAAACAATATATTAACTAGAAACTTCAGTTTCTTTGTTTAGTATGTAAATATAATATATATGCTTTCACCTGCATAGTTTAAATGCTTTAAGTTTTTTTTTTTTAAAAAAGTCCTATTAAACAAAAAAAATCTAAACGTTGATAACTTTTCTCATTTATATTCTAACCTTAAATTTTTTTAAGGTAAAGTCAATTCTTTCACAATTGTCTCAATTTTAGCCGTCTGCCTGAATCAACTTTGACAAAAAAATTTTTAGTTCACTTGTCATGTGACGTAGGCTTATTCTTTGAAATGCCTATTGAATAAAAAAATCAAAACGTTTACGTTAATTTATATTTATATCCAAAACTTTAAATTTTGGATAATAAAACTAAATTTTTTTCATTTTGTCTCAATTATAACAAAAAGAAAGAAATTGAATATGAAAAGCTATTACAAAATTAAAATATAGTCCTTGAAGTTTTATTTAACTAATAAAATAGTCCTTAAAATACATATTTTTATTTCAACAATATCCTTTTCTCTTAATCCCATTATTTACTTCTTATTCTCCTTTTTATATACATATTGTAGTTTAATAAAAATTTAAAATGTAAAATTATAGTATAAAATATATAATATTTTATTTTATTATTGATATAAAATACAGTTTTTTTATCGGATCAACTAATAAATTAATATATATCACAAGTATAATTATTATATATGTGAGATATTGGATATCTCAAATAAGAGACGTAGTTAACGTATCTAAGTTTTTATAAAAATCACAAAAGGAATGACTTTACATAGTAAAACATATATATTTAATATTATTAATGCAAAATATAATTTTTATATACTAAAACTACGTAGATAAATTATAATAGTTCATAATAGTTAGTATAAACCTTCAATAAAATATCTTAATATACAATATTTATATGTGATATTTTATGTAGTGAAAATTTATTTGTAATAAATGTTTATTTAATATTACATATGATAAATATAAAGTAAATTTACTTTTAATATAAAATTTAAATTAAATGACTGTTTATAATATAAAACTTTAGGGACTTTATTGTAATTTGGCATTCATTTTTTCAGATTGAATTTAGTTCTTTAATTATAATTGTGACAAATTGAAATTTTTTTATCAAAATTGATTAAGACAAATGGTTAAAATTGAAGCAAATATAAAAGAATTGGCTTTATTGTCCAAAATTTTAAAATTAGAATATAAATATGAAAAATAATAATCGTTTAAATTTTTTTGTCCAATAGGCTAAAAAAAAAAATATTTAACTCTCTCTATATATACTCAACACCTCACACAATTTACTATAGGCTTATTGGCAATAAAAAGTCAACGCCTCACAATTTAATATAGGCTTATTGGCAATAAAAAGTCAAACCTTTGAGTTGATCATTCTTTAAAACTTGACATAATAGTCCATATTTTAATAATTTCTTGCAATTTTATCCAATTTTAAAAATTCAATTTGTGGGAAGTGTGTATAATTTAACATGTTAACACCGCTGCCCTTTTTTATTCTAAGGATTTTTCTTTTTATTTTTTGTGAATTTACAAGAACTACATTCAATTAATTAGTATTAAAAAAAATAAAAAAGAAAGCCTACGTGGAGAATAATAACAAGGTGTTTATCTTAGGACAAACCAGCTTATAAGTTGTAAAAATAAGTCAAAACTTTTATGAAAATAAGTATTTATAAAAAATTTTATGAAAAATTTATATATATGCTCATAATGATTTAAATGTATTCTTATATCATAAATATACTATCAAATAATCTAAATTTATATCTCATGCAAAAATTAATTTGATTCTCATAAAAATAAAAGTTAAATTGCAAATTAATAACTATATTTTATTATAAGTGCATTTAATATATTGACAATGTCATAATATTAATGATATATTATCTTCAGAAAAATCATAACTAAAATAAATATGTCTACAACTTTTATATGAATAAACTAGCTAACTCAACACGTTGGCTTACAAGTTTGTAAACCAGTTGACTCATCAGCCTTACCAAGCTCCAGCTTTGCTCTTTTATCAAAGAGACCTAAAAATTAAGTTCGAGCTTTTCTTTAACAAGCCTCAAACAACTTATAAATAGTTGGATTCATTTACACTTCCAGTAATCGACAAGTTGTCATGAGAACCTATAGGATACCTTACTCTCTTCCCATGAAAGACTTTGGGATGAAAGAGAGCCAAGATATATATATATATATATATATAAATAAAAATCTTTAATCTGATGAAAATCTTTACTGATAAACAAAATCAACCTGTATATATCCCAATTATCTTTAAAAGGTTGGAAGTTTATGTTTTCTTTACAGCAGTTTTCTTTACTGTTTGAATATTGATGTAATTTGACTTAACAATTTAATTCAACTTCCACCATTATTTACCTTATATATCATTCAGCCAAATGATTATCATATATTCTTTTGTGGGGAAAAGAGCAACTGAAAACAATTTAAATTTATGAAATCTCATTTATTTGAGAAAGATTTATGCGAATTTTACAAACTATATAACGTAAAATTCATTTATAATCTCATAAGGTTTGTGCAAGTAAATATCATGGATAACGTTTCAAAATAAAATTAAAAGAATTAGAGAAAATTGAACAAAGGGTGGAACATTTTCATCGATCCTTCAAGACAAATCACACATAACAATCTTTATCATGCAGTCATTAGCATCACTCGATCATTGTGTTTTCTTTGATAAATAGCAAACATGCATATGAAGAAGGAAAAGCAAAGCAAGCTACCCAAATATCCAAAAAGCAAAAGTAAAAGAAAAGGAGAATCAAAACTTACATGTATCACTAGCACAGGACACTTCACCTTTCGAATTTTGTTTATGTTCTGCATGTACAAGACAAGTATGAATTTTTGAAATGACAGCGAATATAGCATAACTTATGCATAATGCTTATTAGTAAACTATTACTCCATTATGGTCTAACAATAGCGAGATTTAGAATATTCTTGTGTACACTACACCTTTGCTCATGTATATGTGGGACTGAGATTCATCTCCCATGATCTGTGGGAGGACCCACACACAAATGAATGCAATGGGTGCTACAATTTAGTATACCATAACTGAATAGGTTCCCCTAAAATTCAGATTCAACTCAGTACATCGGTATCCGAATGGGCAAATTAATATTGTTCTTCTGATTAACTTATGGCAAAGGCAACTCTAGTATCATCAACCAGGACAACCCACTTACCTTGTATATGTCAAAGCAGAATGTGAATTTTACATGGCAGAGGACGCGAAGACCAGAAAGAATAGCACTATGCAAAACTACACCTCTCAGCCTTGGCAATTTAGCTGCCAGGTGCAACGTTGGACCACTACCAACTGACTGCCCATACAAAATTATGTCTTCCTGACTAACTCCATATTCTGTCTGAAGACACCTGTAAACTGCTTCTATGTCTGCATAGGTATCAGATTCACTTGGCTGGATATCAAAATCACAAAACACAGTTAAGCTTTTGAGGAATCAATATTAGAAGGTCATAAGCTTATTTAATTTAGACTAATAATGTCAGCACCCAAAAGTAAAAGATTGCAACCAGTACTGTTTAAAGCGATTATTCTCCATTGGTTAATAAAGTTAAAAAAAAAAAATCATAGCAACTAGATGATAATGAACACAGCCAAAGGTATGGCCCTTCCCCTCCCTCTCCCCTTCTCTTTATATCCTTCCCTTCCACAACACCTCTCTACCACCTCTTCCCCTTTCATGAACATCTATGATTCTTCCCTCTAATCATCCAAATATAAAGTGGTATTTCCTGGCTCAGTCTGCCTGCAGCTAACCACTCACAGGACCCTTCATTGGACCCTAAAAAGGAGGGTCAGATGGAACCAGGAGCTATCCATGTGTGTGTGTTTTCAATCTTTTCCAATATTCATTTGTACTAAAGGCTGATCGCGTTATGCTTGATCTGCTCATTGATAATCCTCCTAAGACTTGCCTTCTGTCTTCAAAGTACATATTAGCATTATGGAAAATATAAAATTTGTTCACTCCAAAGGAGAGAGAGCAACTTGTGAGGAAATTTGTATTTGTTTGGATACCTAATGTGGAAAATGTTGCAGCGGTAACTCAGATGTCTAATATTTCATGTCTAAAGATGTGTGTTGTGATAGATCTCCTGTTCCCAAGAATAAGAATCCCAATTGAGATTGGAAACCGGGATTCTATCAAGGATAGGGCTATTCGTTATGCAAGGGATCGTAGTTGTAAATAAATTATTCATAGGATTTCTAGCCTCCCATTATCATGACATCCGTTATTTAAAGGAAAAAGAAGAATCACGTGCAGCAGTTGTAACAGCTTTTTATGTAACGTTTAACAGCTGTTCTTTATGGTTAAGTACATCCTTTTTTTCTTTTATCCAAATGCTGGCAACAACTCTTCCTCGTGCTTTGTTTCTGGTTTGGGTAGTTATAAGCTGTTATACTTCACTTTCTCTCCCAATTTTCCCTCTAAAACATTCTACCTATCTACAAATATTTCAATTCTTATCTCTTGAGCTAAGATCTTCAACTATGAGCTTAAACCATAAACTACCTTTCTAGTTCCACACGTCCATAATTTGCAAAATCTGGGAAATTGACTTTTTCTTTTTTTTTTTTTTTTTTGGCTTATTTATTGGAAAATTAATGTTTGATTGCAACGCTTTTTGTTAAGTTTGTAGCATGAAGCATTAGTTTGCCTGATCTACAAATTGTTGTTTCTTTTTCTAATTTTGAACTGTTTTCAGAATTAGTCTAGTAAAAATTAAGTAATTAGGAAAAAACATAACAAAAACTTTTAGACTTGATTGCAATTTTGTAGAGAGCTCTGTCCAATATGTGCAAGTCTTGTACAGGGAGAACAAAATTCATAATGCAGATTGCCAGACAAAACTGGTTGTTAGGAATTAATTTGCTCTCATATTTTCTTCTTTGTTTTCTATTTGGATGCAGTAGTTTTACTTTTGTGATGTATTTTCTTCTGCAAGGCCATTATTTTAGTTGCTTCTGAGATTTGACTGTGCTGTTTTTTTGCTAAGCCAAGTCAGGACCAGTTCATAGATCAGCAGAACCTATTACACCATGGTTTTATTCCGATGGTTTTGAGTTTTATTCTCTTGCTGTAATGAGCTTGTCTTGTAAGAAGCAATATCTAGAAAAGTTTGCAGAATTTGATCAGTTATTTTGTTTAGAGGCTTGTGCTGCTTCTGCATTTCTGCTGTACATAAGGATAGGGTCTCCAATGTTGCTGGCTCTAAGCTTTCCCTCTTTGTTGCATATGGTTTGGTCAGAAGGTATGTTTTGCTTTGTTCTTTTGACCAGTTTTGTATTTCTTCCGCTATCACTGGCTGTAAAGTGTAAGTCCATTTAGAGTTTTTTGGATTTGGCCATTTGGGATTACTGTAACTTTGTTCAGGTGTAATTTATCATTATTAATGCTTTATTATTTAATTTATCAAAAAATAATAATAAAGCGATGCGGTGATAAAACTGAAACAACAAATTGATATCATTTCAGTACTACTACTGGTGGTGAAAATGAGGAAGGAAGCTATTGAACTGAACATACACCATAAGTCAATATATGTATGTGGATAGTCCCTTTTTGAATGAAAATATACGCAGGATATATAGAGAGAGAGAAGCGAGGAGTAAAGAAAGCTCTCATCTCATAATCTGCAGTATAGAGGAATGAATAAACAATATGATGCTTCAACCCTTATCTTTCTCCAATGGTTGCATTAGGGTGGTGAGAGGAAATGGTTGAGATAAATATGGTTAACATCCATATGAAGACAAAGTCTAATGCATAGAAAGAGCGAGAGCAGAGAGAGGGGAAGTGTGATTTTAACAGTAGACAATAATGGCATAGGGAGATAAGAACAGTTAACAGATCTGAAGATGAAAGACATCTCAGCTCAAAAGTGAGTATACATACCAACTGCTTCACTTAGGGGTGGAAAAGCCAATGCTTAAATGAACTGATATTGTCAATAGAAATTAGAGTCTTGAAAGGAAGTAAGACCAAAGAAAAAAAAAAGGAAAGAAAGAAGGCTTACAGGCATAGTGGCACCAAAACATAGATATGAACTTGACAAAACGCCATTGGCCGCTATTTAAATTCTTTTATCATTTAAGCTCTCTGTCGGCTAAATAATGTTAGCAGAAACTAAATCTGTTAGTTTTGCTCAAGATATGACAGAAATCAGTTCAAAGCATACAAGCAGAAGCCAAGAATGAACAAGCCCTAATATGACTGGGAGATTAGTAGAATTCCAGCTGAAAGTTTTCTATAGAAAGTAACGTAGTAATATTGTTAGAAGTTCTGCTTTTTCTTAATTTGTGCGTTTTTAACGCATCGTTTAGATTATTTTGTGGGTTAGCAATTTTTGAAACCTCTAAACTCCTTTCTTTTGATAATTCACAGTTAGAAAGATGAGAATTCTGCAGGTTTAATTGAATCCAACAGTGTATTGCAGTTTCTTTCATAGGTGCAATCCTAAGAGCTAGTATCTTAGGAGGCACAGCAAAAAAGCAAAGCCTTGGTAACCCAAATCTAGTTTTGTAACCCTAATCATATTCCTAATTTGGTTCAAATAGATTATTTATTGAGAAGTGAAGTTTTCAAGAAATAACTTACTTCCAAAAAAAGCACTCTAACTTTTGAAGAAGTCAAGAAAAAATGGCAGACCAAACAAACAAAATGGTACTTCATGGAAACTTGAAGTTAACCAAACAAACAAAATGGTACTTCATGGAAACTTGAAGTTAACCAAACAAGGCCAAAAAAGCTAGCTAATCAAACATGATGTGCATCAAATGGTTGACTTCAATTTTGCTGCAAACAAGTTAACTAAAGCGTATAGGTTCAAATTGAACAAATGAAAGCTTACCTTACCAGTGGAAGCTCCATACCCAGAATAATCATATCTGCGTCACAGCAATCAGATGGCAAATATCAAAATAGGACCCAAGTAAGAAATCATACCTTACACTTAAAAGGACTGAAAAAACAGAGAGAATTAGAGAAAAGTTGTACAAAAATACATAATAAATCTGAGAAACCGATGATTCTCAGAGTTGTATGAAAGAAATAGTGAGTGAAAGAAAGAAAAGGTATTTTGATAAAGTGATCTGCATCATAGAAAGACTCATATGAAATGACAGATCAAGAAAATACCAAAACCAACAAAAGTTAAAAGCATCGAAAATTTAACAGGGCTCAAAAGGCACAAAAGTCTCAGAGAAAAAATTTGAGTAATTTTTCCAATGTTATCCAAATAAATCCATTACTTTCATGTGAGTAATTGTAAAAAAAAAAAATTAAAGGTAATAAATAAAAAAGACAAAAAAAAATGGATGTTGCATATTTAACCAGCTTTCTTTACTATTACTTTTTTAAAAAAAATAAAACAAATAAAAACCATTACCATTACCATTGCTAATGAAAACTGAAGCTTAATCACCCATTAATAATCAGAATAAAATCACAGATCTAACCCCCCCCCCCAAAAAAAAAAAAAAAAAAACAAAGCCATAAAAAATAGTAGAAAATGTGAAGTGAGACTAGCCATTAAAAAAATTTTTTAAAAAAATTTAAAAAAAAAAATGAAAGTGAAAAATGAAAGACTAACCCCATGATATTAACTCTAAGATTAATCTTGAGCTGAACAAAGAGGTCATAGAGCTGGCCAAGGTCAGCAGCATTTCCATGGGAGTAGAGAAGAGTGAGTCTTGCATATGGGTTTCTGAGATAAAAAGCAACAATCTTGTTGCCTCTTTTTGTATCAATCAATAGTACATCAAATGAAGTATCATCAGCAAGAGGAAGTGGCATTGAAGAAGAAGAAGAGACCACAGTGAGCGTGCCATCATCTCTCTTCTTGATCTGATAAGTAGGAGGAGATGGAGGAAAGAAAGCAAATTTTGCAGCTAACTGAGAGAACATGCACCCCATTCACCCTCCAAAAAAGATTCTGAAGATAACCCACAAAAGTCATTGAAAAAAATGAACTAACTTTAGTTCATTTGTAAAGTAACAAGTAAGAGGCATGTGGGTATGTTTATAAGTAAAATGGAAAGCCAACTTCTTTTTGTTTTTTCTTCTTTTTTTTTCTTTTGGATGTATTCTGGGCTAGTCTAGAGAGAGAAGAAGGTAGCAATTGAAGAGAGGCTTTTGGGAGATTTGGGGTTGTGTTTGTGGTAGCTAAATTTGTGTTAGGATAGTGTAAGTTCTGTGGGATTAAATTTCAAAGTTGAGCAGGGAAAGAGAGAAGAAGACATTTTCGCAGGTGGTGATGAGGTAATAGGTTTAAGTGAAAGCAGAGAGGTTTGCAGTTTGCAGGTAGTGGAATAGTTACTAGTTAGTGACTCACTTGGGAGTCTGGGGAACTGGAGGACAGAGAGAGAGAATCCTTTTGAGTGTTAAGGGTAGAGAGAGATGGAGAGAATCCTTTTTGAGTGTTGAAGGTAGAGAGAGAGAGGGAGAGGGTTAACTTGAAAACTGAGTTTTCAATAGATGTTGAGTGCAGTGCATGACTTCATTGTCTGTCAGTTGTACAGATGGAGTCAATATATATAATATATACATACACTTCAAACAAAACCCTCTCCCTGCTAAATGACATTTTTCTGCTGTCTTTCCAATTTTAATTTTCTTTCCTTTTCTTCTCTTTTAATGAAATTGTTATAAAATTAACTATTTTAAAATTATTTAATTAAAAGTTTCTATATCTTTTAAATTTTAACTCTTTAATTTTTTTAAAAAAATCAATAAAACAATCTTTATAATTTTAATATTTATATTATTTATTTTTTTAATAAAAATAAAATAAATTGCTTAATAATTTATTTAATAAAATGACTAAACATTTTATAAAATGTAAAAATATTTTAACTTAATAATTATAAAATAAAGATAAATTAATGATTTTTTTAAATATTAATATTTAATAGTCATTTTTATTTTTTGTAATTTAATAATTTAACTTTTCAAATTGTATTGTTAATTTCTGTATATTACTATTTTTATTTAATTTTTAGAGAAGTTAATATAAATAAAATATTTTATTTCTGTATTTTAATATTTATATATAAAAATTAAATTGTAATGGGATATCATAAAATTTGTTTTTTAAAATTAATTCATTTTAAAATTGAATAATAATATACAAGAACTTCCTTATGATTATTTTAACTTCAATAAATTAATTTTTTATTATTATAATTATTTTGAATGGCTCTTCCTTTTTGAAATGGAGTAATGGAATTGACTATAGAGGGTTGTGCAGTTTTTGTTTTTAGTGCAAAGCTGGTCTTGATTTGTTGGCTTGGTTTATAAGATGCCATTGATTGCTCTTTCTTTTTCTTAATTGACATTTGGAATTTAGACATAATCATTTTAAAACTACTCATTATTCCTCATCAACTCATGCAAATCCCCCCCCCCCCCCATTCATTTATGTCAATAAATAAAATCTACCTAAATCATTTTAAATTATCATTTATTTCACTTAATTAAATAAAAATAATAACACATATTTTAGAAAACTGTAAGAATAGTTATTATATTCAATAAGATACCATAATAAAATACATTTAGTAGTAGAGCAATGGGTCATTTATCACAAAGTACAACCTGCCATGGCCTACTGCAAATATATATTTCAGACATAGGTAAGGTACTTGTCTTAGCTAATAGGTTGTTTGGATTGATAAAAAACATAAGTGTGAAAAGAAAATAAATAAAAGGAAAATAAAAATATTTTTCTCCCTAATTTATTTGAAAAGAAGGAAAATACGAGAGATAGGAAAAATAAGTATTATGTGGACCCACAGGCAAATTTCTCTCCAAAATAACAGAAAGAGAATAGTAATTTAATGAAATTACATTTTTATCCTTTTATTTTAATTATAAATAAAAGGAAAAAAACATATTTTACCATTAGAAAAGTTATTTTTCTCCTTTAATTTCTTTTCAAACAATGAAAAAAATATATTTTTCCATACTTTTATTTTTCACTTTTTATTTTCTTTTCCTCTAAAAAAATGTTTTCCAAACATAATTAAGTGTTATTGTTACTATAGCTGTTATTATAATTATTAGAAATATTGATAAAATATATATATATATATATACTCATAATTAAACATTTCAATTGAAATATTCTATATTAATTATCTAAATTTATTTATATCCTATAAATTAAGTTGGATGGTTAATTGTAATTTTATTGATATAACATAACAATTATCCAAAATAAGTTATGAGCTATCATTGTAAGACAAGCCACATGATAAGGATTTGATAAACTGATATGCAGTCCCACTTGTAGAAAGAAAGACCCAGACACTGTAGCATTCGATTCTTCCTCCAGACTCGCTCTCCCCTGAAGAGGTCGAGTCTTGACGTAAAATTACTATTAGCAGGCACAATCCAACATATTCCCATCACGCCTGTAATCATTAATTAGTTGGAGTGATTTTTCATCAATTGGCCAACACCAGCCGAATTTTCAAAAAATGCTATAATTAACTTTATTTTCTTACAACATAAAAGCTAATGATCGTAGAGAGAAAGACACCAATTATCTCACTTTATTTTTCTTGCAGGTTGACCAATCGTAGTTTAGTTCATTTTCGGCCACATCATTTAGTTCCATTGTCGAAAATCCATTGAATTCTCTCTGTTCATTTAGATTAAAACTAGTATCTTATCCCATTTCTCTTAAAAGAAAATTTTCTTTTCCTCTCTCGAAATGGCTAGTAATTCACGAGTTGCTGCTAAGGCTGCTACCAATGAGAGCGCTATCATTTCTTCCACTCCTGGCAACAGACAAAACACGCTCTCTATGGTCAACGAAGCAGATCTCAATAATATAGACAATGAGAAAATGCTCCAATACATCAAAAGGTTGTATGCTACTCTCAAGCAATACAAAACTCGGGAGGAGGCATCATTCATGGCCCTCAGGGGAAGGGAAGAAGCGTCTGTTGATACCCCAAGGACTTGGACAGAGGCGATTCACACGCGATCTAAAGGGAAGGCCAAGTTCGAAGAAGAAGACTCATTAGATGATGCTTCGAAAGATGTCAACTGGAAGCTGGTACTGGTTATTCAAAGATACCAGAAGGAGCAGAAGAAGGACTATAACTTGGACGATGCTTCGCCCCTATCAGAAGAGATCTTAGCATAATTTTTTCCAACCAAATTCAAGCTGCCAAGCTTGGGCAAACATGATGGAACAGAAGATTCTATAAGTCACCTGTTGATTTTTAGGATGACCATGCAATTTCAGGATGTCAATGACTTCGTGCTATGCCGAGTGTTTCCGTAAACACTCATAGGTTTGGCTAAAAAATGGTGCCAAGTTTTGAGTCTAGGTTTAATTTAAAACTTTACGCAATTCGTTGTGCTATTTAAATCCATGTTTATTACCTGTATACCTCGTAAAAAACTCTCCTCTGACCTGCAAAAATCCATCAAGGAGAGGGCGAGTCTTTAAGGAGCTTTATCTCATGGTTTAACGCAGAAGCAATACAGGTGGAGGAATTAAATAAGAAATAGCATGTGAAACATTGGAGAAAGGGACACACAACGTTAAGTTCATGAATTCCCTAATTAAGAACCCAGCCGCCACCTACCAGTAGCCAATGAACAAAGCACAAAAGTACATTAGACTGGATGACAAAGTCCAAGCATTGAGAGAGGACAAAAGGACGAGTCAAAAGCAAAATCAAAAGCCAGAGAGGCGAGAATATGAAGGAGACCACTGAAGTTACCCAACCTCCCAAAGTAGGGATGACCAAAGTAAGTATAAGAATTATACTTGACTCGCGGTTGTCGAAGCCGGTCAAAAATAACCTTTCTGGTTATCAACAATTTACAACTGCAGATAGTGGTGAAAGGATCGAATCCACAGGGAATTGAGAACTCATCTATTTCCCTTATCAAGACCAATAAAATAAACTGAAACAAAAATAAACTGAAAAAGAAATAAACTGAAAACGAGATAAACTGAAAACGAGATAAAACTGAAACGAGATAAAACTGAAAGAGAAATAAACGGAAAGCAAAATAAACTGAAACGAGATATAACGAGATAAAACTGAAAGAGAAATAAACGGAAAGCAAAATAAATTAAAACGAGATAAAACTGAAAACGAGATAAACTGAAAGCGGAATAAAAATAAATTGCAGTAAAAGTAAAATGGGGGGTTTGAGATTGATTTGATTAATAAACTACTGAAAGCAATTAAAATAAGCGAATAATAAAATAAAAGAGAAATAAATAATAAGAAAGCTCTAGTTGAAGAATTGGATCCACTTCAGTTGTTGGGATTGATCATTGACACTTAGTTTCTTTTGATTGATTCAATAGATTAGTTATGGAGATGGAAGACGCTTCTCACCACCATGTCTCTCCTTATGATTAAACCAATTAGGGAACGTCTTCTAATTAATTACTAATTAACAAATTGCCAAGGAACGTCCTTGGACCTTAGACATCAAATAATTATTAATTGCATAAAGAAAGAGAGAGATCCAATCCTAACTACTCAAACGCATGAGATGTTGCTAGATCATACAATTTCCTTGGTTTTACACTAAGTGTTCTTATGTTTGAATAACTCAAGCAATTACGGACTTAAATCATCCAAACTAACATATTATTGCTTTGCAATCAAGAATCAACGTAGATCTAAAGAACAAAGCAATTGTAACGACCCGAAAATCGGACCGCTACCGGCGCTAGGATCCGGGTCGACTTAAGGCCGCCGGGACCCGTAGCAAGCCTGACATAAAACCTGTGAACCTGTATAATCCCATACATGATCATCAACATACATAAAAATTTAAGCTTTTCTTCACACATACTGTCATCAACTAACTCAACCTGTGCATACTCTGAACATATACATAACGTAGTCCCTCTGTGGGATCTCATCAAGCCTCAAAGGGCTATACAACATATGGTGAGTTGGTTTACATAAACATCATAACATAAGATCATGTACATACAAAAGGGATTAACAATATACTATGGTCAAGCACAACTCTATCCTCAATAACCTCATTACATAACATACTGAATATTTTTACATTTCATCATAGTACAGTTGTCATGTCCACAATCTAACTATTACATACATATTGTTGGACCTAAATGTCCTAATCCTTGTTTTGATGATTAATAAACAATTGGTGTGCTACTAATTATCTTCAAAGGTGTTTGTATTGAGCTTGCAGGTTCCCTATTGAAATAAATGAAATTGCTTCAATCACAAAAGTGAAAAGTGCCAATTATGGAAGCATACCACAAGAAAGGGATAAGAAACTATTTTTGTTTGTGCCTTGTTAAATTCTATTCATTGTGAATTTCAAGTAATTGATTGTGATGGCTCAAGGGTTCTTTCATTTCTAAAAGTTCTTTTAGATATGGCCACTTTTTAAAAGTACTTGACTTTCAGGGACCAAAATGAAATTTTCCAAAAGAAGTGATTTTGAAATTATTTTTCATCAAAATGAAAGATCTAAAAATATAGGTTGCAAAAGTTCAAACGGTTTGAAAAAAGGATTTTTACAGCCTAAGTTATGATTTTTCAAAGATTTAAAGAATTATTTTTTGTCCCCCTAAAGTCATCTTTCGGCTTCCGAAAGTCAGGGACAGAAACGAAAGTCCCCTATGTTCGGCCGCCGAACATTGACTTTCGGCCGCCGAAGGTGGGTTTTCAACCAGCCCCCTAAGTGTAACCTTCGGCTTCCGAAAGTGAGGGACAGAAACGAAAGTCCCCTATGTTCGGCCGCCGAACATTGACTTTCGGCCGCCGAAGGTGGGTTTTCAACCAGCCCCCTAAGTGTAACCTTCGGCTTCCGAAAGTGAGGGACAGAGACGAAAGTCCCACACCTTCGGCCGCCGAACATTTAACCTTCGGCCGCCGAAAGTGTGTTTTGGGTCTGCCTCCGAAGCCTAAAGTTTGGCTTCCGAAAGTGAGGAACAGAAACGAAAGTCCACCATGTTCGGCCGCCGAACATTGAGTTTAGGCCGCCGAAAGTTCAGTTTTAAAGGAATAGTTTCTTCGCCCCAAATGGTTCGGCCGCCGAACTCTAAGCTTAGGCCGCCGAACCTGAGTTTTTTCTGGGCACGGTATAACGGTTATTTCTGAACATAAACGGCTCTATTTGCATTTAATGCACCCCCAACGGCCATATTTATGAATGAACTATAAATACAACTTGTTTTTGTTGTTGTGAGGTTACAACAACCATCTAAGAAAATATTTATTGAGATTACAGCATTTTTCATTCTCTCTCTCTCTCAAAACCTTGAGCCAAAGCATTGATTTCTTGAAAGCTTGTCTTGAGTTGTAATTGATTGGCTTTACTGAGTGAGTAAAGGTTGATTGAGAGATTCTGTTGTTGTGAGTGTGGCATTGAGCAAAGAATTGCTCTTGAGTGGAAAAAGAGATTTGTAAAGAGCAAAGGCTTGCTCTAAGATTGTAAGGGTTTTGATCTTCACCCAAAGAAGATTTGATAGTGGAGTTGAACTCTCAAGTGGAGCTTGAGGAGAGGACGTAAGCTTGGATAGCTGAACCTCTATAAATCTTTGTGTTGATTTTTCTCTTCCCTATTCTCTTCTAATTTCTTGTCTTTGCCATTAAATTTTTTATAAACCCAATTCACCCCCCCCCTCTTGGGTTGCCTCAAGGGACAACAAGTGGTATCAGAGCTAAGTCTCCCTTTCTTGAAGATATAATTATCTTGGAGTAAAGATCAAATGGCAACCCTCAATTCTCAAGAAGGTCAATCGGTTGTGAGACCACCTTTCTTTGATGGAAATGACTTTCTATATTGGAAAAATAGAATGTATTATTTCCTTAAATCGGAAGGAGTTGATTTGTGGGACATTGTAGAGAATGGGCCTTTCTTTCCCACAAGATTCATTGATGGAAACCAAGAGCAAAAACCTAAGAGTGAATGGAGTGAGCTAGAGAAGAGAAGGGTAGCCCTCAATGACAAAGCCATTCACATCTTGTTTTGTGCTCTTAGTAGAAGTGAGTACAACAAAGTATGCATGAAGTCCACCGCCAAGGAAATTTGGGATGCTTTGGTTGTCACTCATGAAGGTACAAATCAAGTCAAGGAAAACAAGATGGAATCCCTCATCTATCAATATGAGTTGTTCAAGATGAAATCCGATGAAACTATTAGTCAAATGTATGATAGGTTCATTAAGATCATTGGAGGGATGAAATCTCTTGGGAAGACATTCACAAATGAAGAGTTGGTGAAGAAAATCCTAAGATGTCTACCTAAAGAATGGCTACCAAAGGTAACTTCCTTAAAGGATGCCAAAGACTTGACCAAAGTGCAATTGGATGAACTCTTGGGGAATCTCATTGACTATGAGATGACTCTAAAGAGAGAGCAAGTGGAGGAACCTAGCAAAATGAAAAAGAACATTGCTCTAAGGGTAGCCTCCGAAGATACTAGTGAGGAAGAAGAAGAAATAAGTGAGGAAGAATTGGCCTTGGTAACTAGGAGAATAAGGAAGTTGCTTCTCCAAAATAAAAGGTTCATCCCAAGGAAGAATTTTAGAAAGGAAAAGGGTGAATCAAGCAAAAAGGAAGTAGTCATTTGCTATGAATGTAATAAGCCGGGTCACTACAAAGTGGATTGTCCCAAGTTGAAAAAGCCTATCAAGAAGTTCAAGAAGAAGGCCTTCAAAGCAACATGGGATGAGTCAAGTGATTCCGAAGAAGAGGAGGTTGGTGATGAAATTGCCAATATGTGCTTCATGGCTCTAGAGGAAAGCTCCGATGAGGTAACTACTCTTGATGACTTTACTTTAAATGATGATGATGTTGAGTTTTCATATGATGAACTTGTAGGTGCTTTAAAATTGATGAATGATGAGCTTGAAAAGAGTCATAGAAAAAATAAAATTTTGAAATGTGAGTTAGCTAGCTTTAAAAAGGAAAGTGAGAACTCACCTAAGGAACCTTTACCCTCAAATGATTCTTTACAAAAATCCTTAGATGAGCTCTCACTAGAAAATAAAAATTTGAAAAATGAAATCCTTGAGTTGAAAAATTCTCTTTCAAAATTTTTAAAAGGGAAGGACAAACTTGATGAGATTTTAGACTCTCAAAGGTCTCCTAGCATCAAGTATGGCCTTGGCTATGACAAATCAACTCAAGCAAATTTTTCTAAAACCGTTTTTGTTAAAGCTACCAACTCACATGAACCTAAGGTTTCTAGCTCAAATGGAAATGTGCCTAAAGTTTCTAGTAGCAATATGTCTATGAGGAATGCACCTACAAGGAATGCACATGTACACCAATCCACTAGTTACAACACTCATATAAGACACACACCTAGGCAATTTGCATATAAGAG
The DNA here is from genome assembly GCF_001659605.2 of Manihot esculenta. Taxonomy (NCBI): domain Eukaryota; kingdom Viridiplantae; phylum Streptophyta; class Magnoliopsida; order Malpighiales; family Euphorbiaceae; genus Manihot; species Manihot esculenta. The sequence goes on from NC_035175.2 coordinate 31,385,268, forward strand.
AAATGATCATTATAGAACACACACTTCTAGTTCACAAAATCACCACTCTAATCATATCTCTTGCTCACATGCTTTTAATAAGCAAAGGAGAAATGGCCACATGAGAACTCAAACACACTCACTCACCTATGGACCTAGAGTAAGAAGGTTCAATGGTCATTGTCACTATTGTGGCAAGTTTGGTCACACCAACTATAAATGCTCTATTAGAAAATTGCATCTTGGATATGGTAGCATATGGAAATTGGATAGTGGAATGACTAACCCCCAAGGACCCAAGTACATTTGGGTACCTAAAAGTGTTTGAATTCTTTCTTTTAGGTGTGCTTGAAATCCTCAAAAATTGAAAGCAAATGGTATCTAGATAGTGGATGTTCAAGACACATGACCGGAAACTCAAATCACTTCATCTCTCTTGAAAAGAAAGATGGAAGTGGACAAGTAACCTTTGGAGACAATGGAAAAGGTAAAATTGTTGGTATAGGTAAAGTCGGTAAGGAAAACTCTCCTATTCTTGATAAAGTTCTATTAGTTGATGGTTTGAAGCATAATTTGTTAAGTGTGAGTCAATTATGTGATAAAGGTTGTAGAGTTATCTTTGAGCCAAAATCATGTTTTGTGTCTAGAATGTCGGATAACAAAATATTGTTTGTTGGTGAAAGAGTTGAGAATATTTATCTTATTGACTTACAAGCTATGACTAACCAAGATATGAAGTGCTTTGTGTCTATTAGTGATAACTCTTGGATTTGGCATAGAAGGCTTTCTCATGCTAGCATGGATCTCCTCAAAAATTTGAGCAAAGATGAGCTAGTTGATGGTCTTCCAAAGATCAAATATGAAAAGGACAAAGTATGTGATGCATGTCAAATGGGTAAGCAAGTTAAGAGTTCATTTAAAGCTATTAATAAGGTAATCTCTTCTAGACCTTTGCAACTCTTGCATATGGATTTATTTGGTCCAACTAGAGTAGCTAGTCTTGGTGGCATGCATTATGGGTTTGTTATAGTTGATGACTACTCTAGGTATACTTGGGTTGTGTTCCTTGCTCATAAGGATGATTGTTTTGATGCTTTTAAAAGTTTTACAAAGAAAGTTCAAAATGAAAAGGGTTTTCAAATTTCTTCTATAAGGAGTGATCATGGTAGAGAATTTGAAAATGAAAAATTTGAAACTTTTTGCAATAAGTTAGGGATCACTCATAATTTTTCATCTCCTAGGACTCCCCAACAAAATGGTGTTGTTGAAAGAAAAAATAGAACTCTTTTAGATATGGGGAGGACTATGTTAAGAGAATATAATTTACCTACTTATTTTTGGGCGGAAGCCATAAATACGGCTTGTTATGTTTCAAATAGAGTTTTAATTAGACCTCTCTTAAATAAGACTCCTTATGAGCTTTGGAATGGAAGGAAACCTAGAGTTAGTTATTTTAGAGTTTTTGGTTGTAAATGCTTCATATTAAACAATAAGGATAATCTAGGCAAATTTGACTCCAAAACCGATGAAGGTATCTTCTTGGGATACTCTATCTCTAGTAAATCATATAGAGTATTCAATAAAAGAACCTTGATAGTTGAAGAGTCAATGCATGTTGTTTTTGATGAATCTAATCCCTTTGCTCCTAGAAAGGAGGTCTCTTGTGATGATGATCTTGTAGGTAACCTTGATGAGTTGACCTTTGAAGATCCTCAACCTCATGGAGATCAAAGTCAACCCAAGGAGGACTCAATAGAGGCAAAGGAAGATGAAGTTGGACTTCAAGAGCAACAAATGCAAATTACACAAAGTCAAGGAGTCCAACATGACTTGCCAAGGGATTGGGCCTACAAGAAAGATCATCCCAAGGATCAAATAATTGGTGATACATCACAAGGGGTAACTACTAGATCTTCTATTAGACATGTATGTAATAATATTGCATTCATATCTCATATAGAACCTAAGTCTATAGATGAGGCTATTAGTGATGAGAGTTGGGTTCTTGCTATGCAAGAAGAACTCAACCAATTTGAAAGAAACAAGGTTTGGACCTTAGTGTCTAGACCAAAACATCACCCCACTATAGGCACCAAATGGGTGTTTAGGAATAAGCTTGATGAAGATGGCAATATCATTAGAAACAAAGCTAGGTTGGTAGCTAAAGGCTATAACCAAGAGGAGGGCATAGACTATGATGAAACTTTTGCCCCCGTAGCTAGATTAGAAGCCATTAGAATCTTGCTTGCATATGCATCATACATGAATTTTAATCTCTTTCAAATGGATGTGAAAAGTGCCTTTTTAAATGGTTTTATTGAGGAGGAGGTTTATGTTGAGCAACCTCCGGGGTTTGAAAATCATGAATTTCCAAATCATGTTTTTAAATTGTCCAAAGCTTTATATGGTTTAAAACAAGCTCCTAGAGCTTGGTATGAAAGACTAAGTAATTTTCTTTTGCAAAATGGTTTTTCAAAAGGCAAAGTGGATACAACTCTTTTTGTCAAAAATCATGGAAATGACATCCTTGTAGTGCAAATATATGTTGATGATATTATATTTGGTGCTACTAATGTGTGTTTGTGTGAAGAGTTTTCTAAAGTTATGAAAAGTGAGTTTGAGATGAGCATGATGGGAGAACTCAAATTCTTCCTTGGGCTTCAAATCAAACAAGCTAAGGATGGCATCTTCATCAACCAAGCCAAATACACAAAGGAGCTAATCAAAAGGTTTGGAATGGAGAATAGCAAGCCAAGTAGAACTCCAATGAGCACAAGCACCAAGCTTGACAAGGATGAAAAGGGTAAGCCTATTGATGAAAAGCTCTATAGAGGTATGATCGGAAGCCTTTTATATCTCACCGCATCTAGACCGGATATCATGTTTTCCGTATGTTTATGTGCACGTTTTCAATCATGTCCTAAAGAGTCTCATTTGCATGCCGTTAAACGCATTCTTAGATATTTACATGGCACATTGCATTTGGGGTTATGGTATCCTAGAAGTTCATCCTTTACTTTATGTTCCTACTCGGATGCCGACTTTGCCGGAAGCATTCTTGATAGGAAGAGTACCTCGGGTACTTGTCAACTTCTAGGACAATCTCTTGTTTCTTGGTGTAGCAAGAAACAAAATTCGGTTGCATTATCAACCGCCGAAGCCGAATATGTGGCGGCGGGTCTTTGTTGTAGTCAAATCCTTTGGATTAAACAACAATTAAGAGATTTTGAAGTATCTCTTGATCACATTCCTATTAAATGTGATAATACAAGTGCAATCAATCTAACCAAGAACCCCATTCAACATTCTAGAACTAAGCATATTGACATTAGACATCATTTCATTCGTGATCATGTGTTAAATGGTGATGTTGTTCTTGAGTTTGTGGATACAAACAACCAACTAGCTGATATTTTCACTAAACCTTTAAATGAAGAAAGATTTAACTTCATTAAAAGGGAATTGGGAATGCTAGATGGTGGTTGTTGAGTGTATACTTTTTTGTGTACATCTTTTTGAAAGCATGTCTAAATTGTGTGGTATAGTTTTATTTTTTATTTTTTTAAAAAGGGGAGGGGAAGCCCAAAAAATTCCAGGTTCGGAGGCACTTTCGGCCCCCTAACCTTCAATTTCAAGGGCAATATGAAAAGCGGGAATTTGTTTTGTCTTTTTCTTTTTTTCTCTCTTTCGGCCGCCTAACATTTTATTCGGCCGCCGAACATTCTCAAGTTTCGGCAGCCGAAGATTAAGTTCGGCCCCCTAAACCTGCCCAGTTTCGGCCGCCGAAGCTTAGTTCGGCCGCCGAAACTGCGCGTCCCTTAAAAACCCCCGCGACAGCTCATCATCTTCCTCGCGCGCCCTTCTCTCTCCCCGACGCTCTCTCTCTCTCTCCCCGAAGTCCTCTTCGTCTCCCTCTCCCAAATCGCTCGTTTCTGAGCCATTTTTCTCCAAAAACTTCCTTTTTCCTTCTTTTCCTTCACTCAAACGCCTCAAAACACCTCATTTTCTTCTCAAGGAACCCATTTCGCGCTTTTCTCTTTTGGATATGTGTTTTTCTTTTTTTTTTTTTTTGTTGCTTGTTTTTGGTTTATTTTCTGTTGATTTTATATTGTTTTTAGCTCCTAATATGACTAGGTTTGTGTTTCTGATTTTTTATGTGATGATATGGGTATATGTAAAACTGCCTGTAATTTTTTTTTTCCTTTTTTTTTTTTTTGTTGCTGTCTTTATATCTACATTGATAGCTGGGTTGTTGATATTCTTATGAAAACTGCCTGTTATATTTTTTTTTACTTGTTGCTCTTTGTTAGCTGGGTTATCTGTTGCCATGAGTATATGTAAACTCTGCTGGCTAATTTTCTGTTGCTCTGTATATGCTGTCAGATGAATTATTTTACTGTTAGCTGGGTATCAATATGCTGTTAGCTGGATTATTTTACTGATTAGCTGGATTCATATATAAAAACTGTTAATATTTTTAGTTCTGAATATGGATGTGGTGCAATAACAGTTATATGACTAGTTTGTGTTACTGTGCTTTATGGATTGAGTTTTGTGATAATGAATTGCTTATGGGTTGGTATTTTATTTTCTGTTTGTTTCTTTCATTGCCTCTTTAGCTGCTGTGTTTTAGAATGGGTAGAAAATCCACAGCCCGTAGGCACCCATATTTTAGAGGTCAATCCAGTAGAGCTCCTAGGTCTCCCTCCCCAGACCATCCTGCCTCACCACCCTTTGAGTTCCCTGTAGTTAGAGAGCAGGATCCAGCTTTTGAGCCTTTTTCTCTCAGGTTTGTTCATCCTGGGAGAACAATCCATGATAATAGTGTTCAGCTTTTTCACACTCAGGGTTTCCTACAGCCCTTCATTGTTCAGGGATGGGACCACCTTCTTATCACTCCAGCAGACACCCATCCTAGAATTGTTAGGGAGTTCTATGCTAACCTACACACCTTTACCCGTCACACTCCCCCTCACCTAGTTAGTTTTGTAAATGGTCAGAGAGTTTACCTCACTCCTGACATCATTGCTCGTCATCTAGGTATCCCCAACTCTGGGGCTGTTGTCTCTACCACTCATAAGTGGATCACTGGTGAGGTCTCTTCCCTTCACCAGACTAGGGTCATTTCAGGAGACGTAGATCGTGAGGAGCCCTCTAGGCTTAAGGCCTGTGACCTCAACACTCTCCCCAAAGTTGTTCACCACATAGTCACCTATGAGATTCTCCCTAGATCGGGTCATAGGACTGCACTCTCCTACTCTGACATGTTTGTAGTGTCTTGTCTGCTAGAGGGTCGACCCCTTAACCTGCCACATATTATGATTCACTCTATAGCAGACTCCCTTAGGCTGAGTCGAGGCTGTCTCCCCTTTGGTCGTCATCTTACTCTTCTTCTCCGAGCCCTAGGTGTTGACCCAGGTACCGAGTCGGCCTTACCTCTGTCTAGTGAGTACACCCCCTATACTGAGGCTACCCTCCACCACATGGGTTTGACTAGGAGAGGCAATGAATTTTATAATTCTAGGAGAGATTTTGCAGCTCGCAGAGCAGCACATGCAGCAGCACAGGCACATGATGGTTCTGATGAGGAGTCAGATGATGCTTCTCCTGCTGATCTTGAGACAGAGCGAGCTCCCAGAGGCGATACTAGTACCGGGCGGTCCACCGAGCAGGGTACATCTTCTCGGACTGCATCTGATCTGTATGATGCCATGGGTCGTCTGGAGTTGCAGGTTGCTCAGATGTCTGATCGCCAGACTCAGATATCTGATCGCCAGACTCAGATGGAGCAGCAGTTAGCACGACTTACAGACCAGCAGCAGACCATGATCGAGCAGCAGAGTCAGATTTTACACTTCCTTCAGCAGTCATCTGGAGTGCCACCTCCTCAGCCTCCTCAGTGATATATTTTTTTTGTTGTTTATGTAGTTGCTTTTGTTCTTTCCCTTTTGATATTGTGATATTTTTTTTGTTTTTGATGATGTCAAAAGGGGGAGAATGGATGGTATTTTTTATGATTTTATGGATATTGGCTATATTTGGTTATTACCTTGATTTTTTGTTTGACTCTTTTGGATTAAATATTTTTTCTCTCTCTTGGATTGTGAATATTGTGTGCATTCATTTGAGATGCATTCCTTGTTAGCACTCATTCATTCATATAGGATCCATTGCATCTCATTGCATTGAGTCAAAACCTCCCTTATGTGCCTTCTCTCATTTTAAATATGGCATAAATTATTTTTGACAGGGGGAGCACATTAAGGGGGAGAAATTTTTGAAAAATACACACACTACACTTATGATTATTATCCTAATGTTTACCAATTGTTTGTCATCATCAAAAAGGGGGAGATTGTTGGACCTAAATGTCCTAATCCTTGTTTTGATGATTAATAAACAATTGGTGTGCTACTAATTATCTTCAAAGGTGTTTGTATTGAGCTTGCAGGTTCCCTATTGAAATAAATGAAATTGCTTCAATCACAAAAGTGAAAAGTGCCAATTATGGAAGCATACCACAAGAAAGGGATAAGAAACTATTTTTGTTTGTGCCTTGTTAAATTCTATTCATTGTGAATTTCAAGTAATTGATTGTGATGGCTCAAGGGTTCTTTCATTTCTAAAAGTTCTTTTAGATATGGCCACTTTTTAAAAGTACTTGACTTTCAGGGACCAAAATGAAATTTTCCAAAAGAAGTGATTTTGAAATTATTTTTCATCAAAATGAAAGATCTAAAAATATAGGTTGCAAAAGTTCAAACGGTTTGAAAAAAGGATTTTTACAGCCTAAGTTATGATTTTTCAAAGATTTAAAGAATTATTTTTTGTCCCCCTAAAGTCATCTTTCGGCTTCCGAAAGTCAGGGACAGAAACGAAAGTCCCCTATGTTCGGCCGCCGAACATTGACTTTCGGCCGCCGAAGGTGGGTTTTCAACCAGCCCCCTAAGTGTAACCTTCGGCTTCCGAAAGTGAGGGACAGAAACGAAAGTCCCCTATGTTCGGCCGCCGAACATTGACTTTCGGCCGCCGAAGGTGGGTTTTCAACCAGCCCCCTAAGTGTAACCTTCGGCTTCCGAAAGTGAGGGACAGAGACGAAAGTCCCACACCTTCGGCCGCCGAACATTTAACCTTCGGCCGCCGAAAGTGTGTTTTGGGTCTGCCTCCGAAACCTAAAGTTTGGCTTCCGAAAGTGAGGAACAGAAACGAAAGTCCACCATGTTCGGCCGCCGAACATTGAGTTTAGGCCGCCGAAAGTTCAGTTTTAAAGGAATAGTTTCTTCGTCCCAAATGGTTCGGCCGCCGAACTCTAAGCTTAGGCCGCCGAACCTGAGTTTTTTCTGGGCACGGTATAACGGTTATTTCTGAACATAAACGGCTCTATTTGCATTTAATGCACCCCCAACGGCCATATTTATGAATGAACTATAAATACAACTTGTTTTTGTTGTTGTGAGGTTACAACAACCATCTAAGAAAATATTTATTGAGATTACAGCATTTTTCATTCTCTCTCTCTCTCAAAACCTTGAGCCAAAGCATTGATTTCTTGAAAGCTTGTCTTGAGTTGTAATTGATTGGCTTTACTGAGTGAGTAAAGGTTGATTGAGAGATTCTGTTGTTGTGAGTGTGGCATTGAGCAAAGAATTGCTCTTGAGTGGAAAAAGAGAATTGTAAAGAGCAAAGGCTTGCTCTAAGATTGTAAGGGTTTTGATCTTCACCCAAAGAAGATTTGATAGTGGAGTTGAACTCTCAAGTGGAGCTTGAGGAGAGGACGTAAGCTTGGATAGCTGAACCTCTATAAATCTTTGTGTTGATTTTTCTCTTCCCTATTCTCTTCTAATTTCTTGTCTTTGCCATTAAATTTTTTATAAACCCAATTCACCCCCCCCTCTTGGGTTGCCTCAAGGGACAACACATATGACTTTCTTTTTCTCTTCTTGCCTTCTCTATCTATCCCGTACCTGCAAACCTGGGGTTTAGGGGAGAGGGGTGAGCTAGATGCCCAGTGAGTAGAACTATGAAAAGAATATTTAAAACATGCCATCATGAAATGGATCACTGCACAAACATTTCACATCATGGACGGACTGACCCAAAAATCCCTCAGCTCCATGCCCGGCCCTATTATGGGCACCACAGGACTTCGTATTGCCCGGCCCTATTATGGGCACCACAGGACTTCGTAGATCGGAGCTATTGCCCGGCCCTATTATGGACACCACAGGACTTCGTACAAAGGGCTAGTGAGTCGTGCAATGTCCATCCCCCATCAACATCAAATAATAATGCAATGCAACATAATTCGTGATTCTAATGCAACCAACCTATAATATAATCATGATGCATGAAGCATGATAAAAACATTTAATTTAAAAGGTTAAGTATAGTCCCACTCACCTCTGGCTGACTCTGACAAACTCTGTAGCAGCTGGCTCACTGCTGGGGTCCTTGGTTCCTCGGGTCCGAACCTACACAGGTGGACTCCAATGAGGGACCAAACATATATAAACATGACTCTAATATAACCCCCAAAAACCCCCTAAAAACATCATGAAAACATCACAGAAAATATGCATGAAATGGCTGAACAGGGCACTTTCGGCGGCACCTTCGGCGGCCGAAAGTCCTGGACAGAGACGAAACTCAGCTAGGTTCGGCGGCACCTTCGGCGGCCGAAAGTGCCAGACAGAGACGAAAGTCTCTTTTCGGGGGCAACTTCGGCAGCCGAAAGGCCTGCCTCCCCAGCCATGTTCGGCGGCCGAAAGTACCTTCGGCTGCCGAACCTGGTTTCTGCCAAAGGGCAGAAACTTGGCTCCCTTTGCACATTTCGTCTCCAAACCTTCCAAACATGCATATTTTTCAACCAAAGCATGCATACAAGTTCCTAGGGGCCTCAAACAAGTAAATACCCCATCTACAACACTTCACAAACACACAATCAAGCTACATTGTTCATCAAACATCAAAAACCCATAGGTTCAACACATACCCTAACATGCATTCTACCCCTTAAAACTTCATAAAACTTGTTTAAATCATACATTGAGCTTAGGATCGGCTCTTACCTCTTGAAGGCCGTGGGTTGAGGAGATCTAAACTTGGAGATGGGAGAAGTTCCAACTTTTGGTCTCCAAGCTCCAAAACTCGTTCTAAGCTCAAAGATCTTCAAAACCAAAGTTATAAACTAGTAAAGATCATGGAAAAAGGAAGGAAAAACTCAAGATAGGAAAAGGATGGCAGAATGCTCACCTTGGCCGAAATGGGGAGAAAAAGCTCGCCCATTTTCGGCTAAGGGACCCTTTTATAGGTGGCTGGCCAGACCATGTTCGGGGGCCGAATGTGCCTCCGCATCCATGCAATGTTTGGCGGCCGAACTTGACTTTCGGCGGCCGAAACTGGACTTCCCTAACTCATGCTTTCGGGGGCCTAACGTGCCTCCAAAACGCATGCATGTTCGGCGGCCGAACTTGGCTTTCGGCGGCCGAACCTGGGTTTTCCTCCTATGACTTTTCATGCAAAAACTCATTAAATTTCATACTTAAAATCATTAAAAACCTGAAAACATTTTATAAAAACATGATTCTACCCTTCTAGAGATCTCCGACATCCGAGATTCCACCGGACGGTAGGAATTCCGATACCAGAGTCTAGCCGGGTATTACATTCTCCCCCCCTTAAGAACATTCGTCCCCGAATGTTCCTCAACTAGCACATGCACATAATCATCACCACATACATAAAACACATAGAGACCAATCTTAAAAGAGATGAGGATATTGCCGGAGCATAGACTCCCGTGTCTCCCAAGTACACTCCTCAATATTGTGGTGGTTCCAAAGGACTTTCACCATCGGGATTTCCTTGTTCCTTAGCTTTCTGATCTGGGTGTCTAGGATCCGTACTGGCTGCTCAACATAGGTGAGATCCTCTTGGATCTCCACATCAGGTTCACTAAGAACCTTGCCCGGATCTGACACGAATTTTCTCAACATAGAAACATGGAAAACCGGATGGATTCTCTCCATTGAAGCAGGTAAATCCAGCTTGTACGATACATTCCCAATCTTTTGCAAGACTTCAAAGGGTCCGATGTACCGCGGAGCCAGCTTACCTTTCTTCTCGAACCGAACCACTCCTTTCATTGGAGACACCTTAAGCAATACCAGATCCCCCTCCTGAAACTCTACTAGTCTTCTGCGGATGTCTGCATAACTCTTCTGTCTGCTTGCAGCTGTCTTGATTCTTTCTCTGATTAAGGGTACCACCCTGCTGGTGATCTCTACTAGTTCAGGCCCTGCCAAGGCCTTTTCTCCAACTTCCTCCCAGCAAACAGGTGACCTACACTTCCTCCCATATAAAGCTTCATATGGAGCCATCCCGATGCTAGCATGATGGCTGTTATTGTAGGCGAACTCCACCAAAGGTAGATGCTGCCTCCAAGAACCGCCAAAGTCCAGCACACACATTCTCAGCATATCTTCTATGGTCTGGATGGTCCTCTCTGACTGTCCGTCTGTCTGTGGATGGAAGGCAGTGCTGAAATCCAACCTAGTACCCATAGCATCCTGCAGACTCCGCCAAAACTTGGAGGTGAACTGGGGTCCTCTATCTGACACAATAGAAACAGGAACCCCATGCAGTCTGACTATCTCATCAACGTACACCTGCGCCAACTTGTCCACAGAATAGCCACTCCTGACAGGGATGAAGTGAGCAGATTTGGTGAGTCTGTATATGGAGTCCAATCTGTTGGACGTCGCCGGTAACCCCACTACGAAGTCCATAGCTATATTCTCCCATTTCCACTCTGGAATAGGTAGCGGGTTAAGCATTCCAGCCGGCTTCTGATGTTCCAGCTTCACCCTCTGACATACTTCGCAGGCTGACACAAACTGTGCCACTTCTCTCTTCATAGCTGGCCACCAATAAACTTTCTTCAGATCCTGATACATTTTGGTGGCTCCGGGGTGAATGCTGTATCTTGCATTATGAGCCTCTCTCATAATGTCTCCTTTTAGCCCAATATCATCTGGTACACATAAACGACTCCCATAGCGGAGGATCCCCTTATTGTCGAATCTGAACTCACTGTCCTTGCCTGACTGAACAGTCCTGGCAATCTTCACTAACTCTGGGTCCTCATGCTGTTTCTGAGCCACTTGCTCCAGAAACACAGGTGTCACTTTCATCTGAGCAACTAAGGCGCCTGTACCAGATAACTCCAACTGTAGACCTTCCTCAATGAGCTTGTAAAGCTCCTTCACCACTGGTCTCCTCTCTGCCGTGATGTGGGATAGACTGCCTAGTGACTTCCAGCTTAGGGCGTCTGCCACGACATTCGCCTTACCCGGATGATACTGAATCTTACAATCATAGTCACTCAGCAGTTCTACCCATCTCCTCTGTCTCAAATTCAAATCTCTTTGACTCAGGATGTACTGCAGGCTTTTATGATCGGTGAAGATCTCACATTTTACCCCATAGAGGTAGTGCCTCCACATCTTGAGTGCAAAGATTACTGCTGCCATCTCAAGGTCATGTGTGGGGTAATTCAACTCATGCTTCTTTAGCTGCTTAGAAGCATAAGCAATCACCCTCTCATTCTGCATAAGCACACAACCCAGTCCCACACGGGACGCATCACAAAAGACTGTAAAGTCCTCTCCACTAGATGGCAGGGCTAAAACTGGTGCTGAAGTCAACCTCTTCTTAAGCTCTTCAAAACTTTCCTCGCACTGGTCGGTCCACAGAAACTTCTGATTCTTCCTGGTTAGTTTGGTCAGAGGAGCTGCTATCTTCGAGAAGTCCTGAACGAACCTCCTGTAGTAACCTGCCAAACCCAAGAAACTCATGATCTCTGTCACTGAAGTGGGTCTAGGCCAGTTAGCCACAGTTTCTGTCTTCTTGGAGTCTACCTCTATTCCATTCTCTGACACTACATGCTCCAAGAATGAAATGCTCCTCAGCCAGAACTCACACTTAGAGAACTTGGCATACAAGCCATGTTCCCTCAAGGTCTGTAGAACCAACCTCAGATGATGGGCATGCTCCTCTGCATTCCTGGAATACACTAAGATATCATCTATGAAGACAATAACAAAGTGATCCAGGTACTGGCTAAACACTCTGTTCATGAGATCCATGAATGCTGCAGGGGCGTTAGTTAACCCGAACGGCATCACAAGGAACTCAAAATGCCCATATCTGGTCCTGAAAGCTGTCTTTGGTACGTCCTCTTCCCTGATCCTCAACTGATGGTACCCCGATCTCAGATCTATTTTGGAGAAACAACCCGCTCCTGCTAGCTGGTCGAATAGATCGTCGATCCTTGGCAATGGGTACTTGTTCTTAGTAGTGACTTTGTTCAACTGTCTGTAGTCGATACAAAGCCTAAGGGATCCATCCTTCTTTCTCACAAACAAAACCGGAGCACCCCAGGGTGAGGTACTCGGTCGGATGAAGCCCTTGTCTACCAGCTCCTGCAACTGCTCCTTCAACTCTTTCAATTCTGCTGGCGCCATCCTGTAGGGAGGGATAGAGATCGGTCGGGTTCCAGGCATTAGTTCTATCTCGAACTCTATCTCCCTAGCAGGTGGTAAACCTGGCAGTTCGTCTGGGAACACATCTGCGAACTCTCTCACCACTGGCACTGAGGCGGGATCTCTAACCTGACCACTAAGCTCTCTCACATGAGCCAAATACCCCTGACATCCCTTCCTAAGCAACCTACGAGCCTGAAGAGCTGAGACCATACCTCTAGGTGTACCCCTCCTGTCTCCCCTGAAGACAACCTCTGATCCATCCTGACCTCTGAACCTGACTACCTTGTCCCTGCAGTCCAAGGTAGCACCATGGGTAGATAACCAGTCCATCCCTAGAATGACATCAAAATCTGTCAAATCTAGAACCACTAGGTCGGCGGACATGCATCTCCCCTCAACAAAAACTGGACTACACTGACAGACTGACTCTGCCACTGATGGATCACACTTGGGTCCACTGACCCAGAAAGGACACTCTAACCCAGAAGTCATCAGACCTAACCTCCCCACGGCTCTCGGAGCTATAAAAGAATGAGATGCACTAGGGTCCATCAATGCATAAACATCCGAACAACCTATGACGAGATTACCTGCCACCACGGTGTTGGATGCGTCTGCCTCCTGCTGTGTCATTGTGAAGATCCGTGCTGGGGCTGACGGACCTTCACCTCTGAAACCCGCTGAAGAAGAGGCTGCCCCTCTCCCTCTGCCTCTGCCACTGGCCTGAGTCATGGCTGGAGCTGCTGGCTGCGCTACACTGCCTGAAGCTGTCTGCTGGGACTGAGCCATCGGGACTGCTCTTGGACAATCTCGAGCCATATGCCCCTCCTGACCACATCTGAAACAGGCGTTCGTCCCAAACCGACATGCTCCCCTGTGTGGCTTACCACACCTCGCACAAACTGCATTATCCGCACCAGAGCTTGAGCCACTCCCAAATCCCAGACTAGACTTGACCTTGTTCCAGAACTTATTCTTCTTACCCTTGGGCTTACCCCATCTCTTACTGCCTGAAGCTGCTGCACTCAAGGTAGAGGGATCTAACCTTCCCCCACCCGGAGTTTTAGAACCGGAAGACTGTGCCACTGACTGCTTAACTGTCCCCTGAACGATGGCACTAGCCTCCATTCTCCTAGCCATGTCTACTATGGCATGAAAACTCTCTCTATCTGCTGACTGTACCAAGGAGGAATACCTGGGATGGAGCTTCATGATATACCTCCTCGACTTCTTCTGGTCTGTGCTAAGGTCCTGCCCAGCAAATGGCAGCAACTCCATAAACCTGTCAGTATATTCGTCCACACTCATGTCATCAGTTTGCCTCAACTGCTCGAATTCTATCATCTTCAATTCCCTTGAACTATCAGGGAAAGCCCATCCTGCAAATTCATTAGCAAACTCCTCCCAAGTCATGCTGTCCACTCTCGGGTTCACATAATTTTTGAACCACTCCCGTGCCTTCTTGCACTTGAGCGTGAACCCGGCCATTTGAATGGCTCTATTGTCATCAGCCCCAATCTCATCTGTAATTGCCTTGACCCGCTCCAAGTACACGAACGGATCATTACCGGTTTCGAACTGGGGAGCACCCAGCTTCATATAGTCTGTCATCTTGACCTTGCTCCCACTGGCCGAGCTAGATCTAGGAGGTTGAGTAACTGGGGCTGCTGGTTCTGCAGGTGGTGGAGATGGTGCAATATTTTCTGAGGTAGGGTTTTCTGGATTTGGACAGCAGGGCGGAGGTGGATACATTGGGTACTGAGAGTACGGTGGGTAGTATGGTGGGTAGTATGGTGGGTATGGCATCTGTGTGGGATAAGGGGTGAAACTAGGGTAATCCGATGTACCTCCCATCGAATACCCGGGATGTTGTGAGAAATGTGGGTAGTGAGGTGGCTGTACAAATCCCGAGGCCTGAGTGCCTCCTTGGGACTCTCCCATTCCTTCTTCTGCCATATTGACTCCCAAACTGCCATCCCTCCTCTGTTCTACGTCCATATCATCCCCCATATCCTCTGACGCTCCTCCCTGAACTGTTCCTCTGACAGATCTGCTCCTACCCAGATCCAGAGACCTTCTAGGGTCTCTTGCTACTCTGTCTCTGTTGGACCTGCTAGACATTGCCCTAGGCAATGCTGGAGGACGGGCGCTCATGCCCTCATCTTCAGGTGGTACTCCAGTCAATCTTGCTGATCGACGAGTTCCTCTCATCCTGTTTTCTGAAAAACAGTACACAGCACATAACAAGCAAACATTAGCATCATATGGTTCATGTGGGCACACATGAACCCGCATCACACACGAACCCGCATCACACACATCACATATCATAGCATATCATTAATGCACATGCATATTATCATGGCATTTCACATCATCATGCAAGACAGGACTCCACATCCTATCCTAGTGGACATGATCTTTTCCTATTGTGCTTGACCTTCTATAACATCTATGAGCCCGACACTCTAGGTCCGACCATATGAACCTAGGGCTCTGATACCATTCTGTAACGACCCGAAAATCGGACCGCTACCGGCGCTAGGATCCGGGTCGACTTAAGGCCGCCGGGACCCGTAGCAAGCCTGACATAAAACCTGTGAACCTGTATAATCCCATACATGATCATCAACATACATAAAAATTTAAGCTTTTCTTCACACATACTGTCATCAACTAACTCAACCTGTGCATACTCTGAACATATACATAACGTAGTCCCTCTGTGGGATCTCATCAAGCCTCAAAGGGCTATACAACATATGGTGAGTTGGTTTACATAAACATCATAACATAAGATCATGTACATACAAAAGGGATTAACAATATACTATGGTCAAGCACAACTCTATCCTCAATAACCTCATTACATAACATACTGAATATTTTTACATTTCATCATAGTACAGTTGTCATGTCCACAATCTAACTATTACATACATATGACTTTCTTTTTCTCTTCTTGCCTTCTCTATCTATCTCGTACCTGCAAACCTGGGGTTTAGGGGAGAGGGGTGAGCTAGATGCCCAGTGAGTAGAACTATGAAAAGAATATTTAAAACATGCCATCATGAAATGGATCACTGCACAAACATTTCACATCATGGACGGACTGACCCAAAAATCCCTCAGCTCCATGCCCGGCCCTATTATGGGCACCACAGGACTTCGTATTGCCCGGCCCTATTATGGGCACCACAGGACTTCGTAGATCGGAGCTATTGCCCGGCCCTATTATGGACACCACAGGACTTCGTACAAAGGGCTAGTGAGTCGTGCAATGTCCATCCCCCATCAACATCAAATAATAATGCAATGCAACATAATTCGTGATTCTAATGCAACCAACCTATAATATAATCATGATGCATGAAGCATGATAAAAACATTTAATTTAAAAGGTTAAGTATAGTCCCACTCACCTCTGGCTGACTCTGACAAACTCTGTAGCAGCTGGCTCACTGCTGGGGTCCTTGGTTCCTCGGGTCCGAACCTACACAGGTGGACTCCAATGAGGGACCAAACATATATAAACATGACTCTAATATAACCCCCAAAAACCCCCTAAAAACATCATGAAAACATCACAGAAAATATGCATGAAATGGCTGAACAGGGCACTTTCGGCGGCACCTTCGGCGGCCGAAAGTCCTGGACAGAGACGAAACTCAGCTAGGTTCGGCGGCACCTTCGGCGGCCGAAAGTGCCAGACAGAGACGAAAGTCTCTTTTCGGGGGCAACTTCGGCAGCCGAAAGGCCTGCCTCCCCAGCCATGTTCGGCGGCCGAAAGTACCTTCGGCTGCCGAACCTGGTTTCTGCCAAAGGGCAGAAACTTGGCTCCCTTTGCACATTTCGTCTCCAAACCTTCCAAACATGCATATTTTTCAACCAAAGCATGCATACAAGTTCCTAGGGGCCTCAAACAAGTAAATACCCCATCTACAACACTTCACAAACACACAATCAAGCTACATTGTTCATCAAACATCAAAAACCCATAGGTTCAACACATACCCTAACATGCATTCTACCCCTTAAAACTTCATAAAACTTGTTTAAATCATACATTGAGCTTAGGATCGGCTCTTACCTCTTGAAGGCCGTGGGTTGAGGAGATCTAAACTTGGAGATGGGAGAAGTTCCAACTTTTGGTCTCCAAGCTCCAAAACTCGTTCTAAGCTCAAAGATCTTCAAAACCAAAGTTATAAACTAGTAAAGATCATGGAAAAAGGAAGGAAAAACTCAAGATAGGGAAAGGATGGCGGAATGCTCACCTTGGCCGTAATGGGGAGAAAAAGCTCGCCCATTTTCGGCTAAGGGACCCTTTTATAGGTGGCTGGCCAGACCACGTTCGGGGGCCGAATGTGCCTCCGCATCCATGCAATGTTCGGCGGCCGAACTTGACTTTCGGCGGCCGAAACTGGACTTCCCTAACTCATGCTTTCGGGGGCCTAACGTGCCTCCAAAACGCATGCATGTTCGGCGGCCGAACTTGGCTTTCGGCGGCCGAACCTGGGTTTTCCTCCTATGACTTTTCATGGAAAAACTCATTAAATTTCATACTTAAAATCATTAAAAACCTGAAAACATTTTATAAAAACATGATTCTACCCTTCTAGAGATCTCCGACATCCGAGATTCCACCGGACGGTAGGAATTCCGATACCAGAGTCTAGCCGGGTATTACAGCAATATTGAAATCAATCATGAAATTGCATGAATATTGAACAACCAAAAGTTTAACAATGTTTAATCAAGTCTCCCAATCCATAAAACAACTAAAGTATCACCTAATCTTCAACTAGAATAAAAGATTTCAGCCTCTCATGGCTGAAACAAAATTAAAAATAAAAGAAAAGAAGAAAGGTAGAAGAAGAGATGTGAATTTCTGTAACGACCCGAAAATCGGACCGCTACCGGCGCTAGGATCCAGATCGGCTTAAGGCCGCCGGGACCCGTAGCAAGCCTGACATATAACCTGTAACCTGTTTAATCCCATACATGATCAACAACATACATAAAAATTTAAAACTTTTCTTTATCATACATACTATCATCAACTAACTCAACCTGTGCATACTCTGATCATATACATAACTTAGTCCCTCTGTGGGATCTCATCAAGCCTCAAAGGCAAAACAACATGTGTTGAGTTAGTTTACATAAACATCATATCATAAGATCATGTACATACAAAGGGATTAACAACATACTATGGTCAAGCACAATTCTATCCTCAATAACATCATTACATAGTCTGACTATGATCTCTTACATTACATCATTTTACAATTTGTCATGTCCACTTCTATCTATTACAAAGATACAGCTTTACTCTTTCTGACTTCTTCTATCTAGCCCGTACCTGCAAATCTGGGGTTAGGGGAGAGGGGTGAGCTATGAAGCCCAGTGAGCAGAATAGTGAAAACATAATATTTTAAAACATGCCTTTCATGAAATGCAACATAGCACAAACATATCACATCAAGGATGAATTTGTCACCCATAGCCCTCTACACATAAATCTCATACCATGAAAGATCAACAATGCTCTGTGCCAGGGGCGATGAGGCCACACCTGGGCTTCTCTTACTCTGTGCCAGGGGCGATTAGGCCTCACCTGGTCTATCTACTCTGTGCCAGGGGCGATTAGGCCACACCTGGGCTTTTCTTCTCATATCACTTTATGCATGTCATATCATTTCATTACATCTCATATCATAGCATATTTGAGGGCTAAAGGATCATCCAACCTCCATCCGCATCATCATTATCAGATTATGCAATGCAACATCTTCGTGGATTCTAATGCAAACAACCTATTATATAACATGGCATATATGATGCATGAACATGCTCAAAAGTTATATTTCATTTATTCAAAAACTTAGGGTTTATTCCACTCACCTCTGGCTAGCTCTGACGACTCTGTAGCAGCTGGCTCACTGCTGGGGTCCTCGGTTCCTCGGGTCCGAACCTACACAGGTGGACTCCAATGAGGGACCAAACATACTTAAACGTAACTCTCAACTACTCCCCAAAAACCCCCTAAAACATCCTGAAAACATCACATAAAATATGCATGAAATGGTTGAACAGGGCACTTTCGGCGGCAGGTTCGGCGGCCGAAAGTCCCAGACAGAGACGAAAGTTAGGCAGGTTCGGCGGCACCTTCGGCGGCCGAAAGTCTCAGACAGAGACGAAAGTCTCTTTTCGGGGGCACCTTCGACGGCCGAATGCTGCCTCCACAAGGGAGGTTCGGCGGCCGAAACTCCCTTTGGCTGCCGAACCTGGTTTCTGCCAAACGGGCAGAAACTTGGTTCACATGAACCTCCTGCCTCCCAAAACCATAAATCATGCATATACTTGTTCTAACACATGCATACTCATCACACATCACACCTAGGGGTCTCAAACTAGCATATACCCAACTACAACACTTCAAACACACAAAAATCAACATACATTGCTCAAAACCTAACATTTATCCAAAAACTCATTCAACCCTATACATGCCATTCTACCCCATGAATCTTTACAAAACTTATTTAAAACATAAAAAGAGTTCGAGATCGACCCTTACCTCTTGAAGATCGAGGGAGAGAC
The DNA here is from genome assembly GCF_001659605.2 of Manihot esculenta. Classification (NCBI taxonomy): domain Eukaryota; kingdom Viridiplantae; phylum Streptophyta; class Magnoliopsida; order Malpighiales; family Euphorbiaceae; genus Manihot; species Manihot esculenta. Next base: position 31,404,398 of record NC_035175.2, read on the forward strand.
GACCAAAAACTCGGGGGTAGGAGAGATTGGGTTCTTGAACCACCAAGCTCCAAAAACTTTGTTCAAAAGCTCAAATCTTCAAAACGAAGTTAAAACAAGTGAAAATCTTGAAAGATCTGGTGGAAGAACATCAAAGATTGATGAGGGACAGCGGAGAGCTTACCTTGGCCGAAATGGGGAGAAAAAAGCTCGCCCGTTTTCGGCTAAGGGACCCTTTTATAGTGGCTGGCCAGGCCACGTTCGGGGGCCGAACGTGCCTTCGCATCCATGCAATGTTCGGCGGCCGAACATAAGGTTCGGCGGCCGAACCTGCACTTCCCTCACTTCATGCTTTCGGGGGCCTAACGTGCCTCCAAAATGCATGCATGTTCGGCGGCCGAACTTGACTTTCGGCGAACCTGGGTTTTCCTCCAAAGACTTTTCATGCAAAACTCATATAAAATTATACTTAAAACATTAAAATACATGAAGACATTTTATAAAACATGATTTTACCCTTCTAGAAGTTTCCGACATCCGAGATTCCACCGGACGGTAGGAATTCCGATACCGGAGTCTAGCCGGGTATTACAATTTCGTAGGTGCCTCCCAAGGGGCTTAAAGGACCTATAGAGGCTCCTTATGTGGCTTTTTATAGTTGAAAAGTGTTGCCCTAGGTCATACTTACTGTCCAAGAGGTATTTGCTGCCCAAGCTGTGTCTGAAAAGAAAAGAATCGCATTTTTCGGCTCCAGAAGGAAGGCTGCGCGCGAATGCTTCGCGGAAGGAAGTTGGTGCTCGCGGTTTGGTCTCAAAAAGGGAAGGAGGCGTAGATTGTGCTTCCTAATTAAGTTTAGATCCTGACCTCGCTTCCTAATTAGTGTAGAGGCTGCCCAAGGTACTGCCCATGCTCAACTTGCTGCCCAAGTTGTTACAGAAAAGGAAGGTGGCGTGCATATGGCTCTCAGAAGAGGAAACCACGTAGATTGTTTCTGAATAGGAAGAATGCACGAATTTTGATCTTCAAAGGGGAAGATGTGCTGTCCATACATTCCTTTTTAGGTGGAGCCTCTTTTGAAATTCGAATTTCAGATTAGGAATCTAGACCGCATGTGAGGCAAGCGCATCTTGATGAATCTGGTCTACATAAAGGGCAAGTGCATCTTCTTGAGATCTCTTTTTCTGAATAGGCAGATTTGACTACTGAGGTGTCTGCACATCCTTAAATAAGGAAAGAAATCATATCTTTTAAATGAGGAAAGAGAGATTTGCGATTTGAATTTCAAACGATCTGCTGACTGCACTTTCCATATCTGTAACTTTCCTTATTTGGCTTCACATTCTGAAATAGGAAAGAAGGATCTGCAATTTGAATTTCAATTAATCTGTCGATTGCGTTTTCCTTTTCTGACACTTTCCTTATCAGAAAACTTTCCTTTTTTGGCACTTTCCATATTTGAAAACTTTCCTTATTTGGAACTTTCCATAATTGGCACTTTTTGGCAGTTTTAAGAGCATTTTCTCTGGATTGTCTCTTTGCACCTAATATCTACAAAACATGATTAAAACCACAAAATTAAGCAGAAAAGATGTAAATAAACTTCAATAACATCATGATAAAATAGACTAAAATATGCTCTATCAATACTCCATTGAATGACTCACGAAAATGTATTCTAATGTGGATCAGAAAGAACAACAAGGAGGTCATGTGGACTCCCAAGCTCAATCCAGAGAGATCCAAAAGACGAGACAGGACCAAGTACTGCCGCTTTCACGAAGACTATGGAGATATAATGGAGGAGTGCTGATAACTGAAAGATGAGATTAAGATGTTAATAAGGGACACCACTCTTTGAAAGTTTGCCAGAAAGAATAGAGAAGAGAGGAGGCCCTAACCCGAGGTAATAACTCTTGAAAATACCCTTGATAGTGAACCTGTAGGGATTATACATGTAATTATAGGAGGACCCAGCAATGGCAAGAGGAAGAATAAATGCATCGCAGAGGATGTCCTATTAGTTGAGTAGGAACCATGGGCCAAATAAGAAGTAAGGTTCGAACCTGTAGACAAGGCGATAGGATCTTTTCAAAATGACTCACTAGTCATCAACATCCATCTAAACAGGTATAAGGTGAGGCGAGTCTTGATGGATACAGGTAGTTCCGTTAATCTCCTCACCTTAAATTTCTTTAATAAATCAGGATTGGATAAAAATAACCTTGTTAAAGTCTCCTATTCATTAGTGGGATTAGGAGATAAGACCGTGGCAGTAATGGGCACCATCAACCTCCTCTTTGTGCTGGGTGATGAGAAATATAATCAAGAACTGTATGCGGAGTTTGCAATGGTAGATATCCCGCTTGCGCATAATGTGATACTCGGTCGTCCAATTCTAAATTGTCACAGTATAGTTATTGTAACGACCCAAAAACCGGACCGCTAACGGCACTAGGATCCAAATCGACTTAAGGTCGCCGGGACCCGTAGCAAGTCTACTATACATCCTGTACATCTGATAAAATCCCATACATGATCGTACAGTTTCATAAAAACTTTAAACTTTTCATCTACCAAGCTTGACCTGTGCATGCATCATAACTATAAACATAAAAACCCTTACTGGAGCCCTCATCAAATGCTCCAGTTAGGTCAACATTACATATGTCAAGCCTGGTTCAACATATATCATCATTAAAACATTTCATATAGATCATGTACAAAAAGGGATTATAACTACTATTAGGGCCAAGCACAATACTAAACCATGAAACATTTATTTACATTACATTACATTATGCCATTTTACATTACATGTCCATTATTAATCTATTATACTTAATACAACCTTCAACCTTGACGATTTCTCGGTCTATCCTGAACCTGCAAACCTGGGGGGTTAGGGGAAAGGGGTGAGCTACTAAAGCCCAGTGAGCAGAATAGTAAAAACAGTTTAATAATCACATGCTTTTATGAAATTCATCACATCACAAACAATTCACATTAAGGATGAACTTGTCACTAGTAACCCTCTATATATCCAATGCCCGGTCCACAACGGGGCTCCTCAGGACTTTTGCTTAACATAACATAACATGTCCAACTGTGCCAGGGGCGAATGCAGGCCACACCTGGTCTTCTCTTACATATATCATAGCATAACATGTCCAACTATGCCAGGGGCGAAAGTAGGCCACACCTGGTCTTCTCTGACATATTGCCAGGGGCGTAGTTCAGGCCAAACCTGGTCTTCTCTTACATATCATACCATAACATATCATGTCGAGGGCTAATGGGTCATCCAACATCCATCCACATCAACATCATATTATGCAATGCGTCATATTCATGAATTCTAATGCAATACAACCTATTACATACATGGCATTCATGATGCATGAACATGCTTAAAAGTTTAATTGCTTGAAGTAAAAGAGTTGTGTTCTAATCACATCTGGTTGACGCTTTACTGACCCTGAAGCAGCTATCTCACTGCTGGACTCCTCGGTTCCTCAGGTCTGATTCTACACAGGTGGACTCAAATGAGGGACCAAACATAGTCTAACATAACTCTAAACATCTCCCCAAAAACCCCCTAAAACATCATAAACATGCATGGAAAAACAGGCAAAGGAAGGTTGGGCAGGGGGACTTTCGGCGGCAGGTTCGGCGGCCGAAGGTCCCTACAGATCCGAAAGTCAGGCACTTTCGGGGGCAAGGTTCGGCGGTCGAAGGTCCTTCCAGAGCCGAAAGTCACAACCTTCAGGGGCAGGTTCGGAGGCCGAAGCTCCCCTCCAGAGCCGAAAGTCCAACTTTCGGGGGCGAGCTTAGGCGACCTAAACTGCCTCCACATGCAGGTTCGGCGGCTGAACCTGGCTTTGGCAGCCGAACCTGGGCTCTTCTGGGTGGCAGAACTCGATCTTGCCATCCCACATCTAGCCTCCCAAAACCCTCCAAACACATACTCAACTCTCAAAAGCATGCATAAACACATATTCAAGCACATAGGGGCATAAAACTAGCCTATACCCCAACAACATCACATTTAGCATAAAACTAACATAAACCCTAATTTTTTAGATCTACTCTAAAACATGCATCATATACCCTTAACCCCTTTTAAAACTTACTTAAAATATATAAAAAGATGATGATCTACACTTACCTCTTAAAGATCAAAGGTAGGCGTGACCCAACTTGGATGTAATACCCGGCTAGACTCCGGTATCGGAATTCCTACCGTCCGGTGGAATCTCGGATGTCGGAGGCCTCTAGTAGGGTAAAACCATGTTTTTATAAAATGTTTTAATGTGTTTTATGTTTTAAGCATGAAAGAAAATGAGTTTTTGCATGAAAATAGCATTGGAGGAAAACTCAGGTTCGGCCGCCGAACCTCAAGTTCGGCCGCCGAACATGCATGCGTTGCGGGTGTGCTTTCGGCCCCCGAAAGCATAAGTGAGAGAAGTCCAGGTTCGGCCACCGAACCTCAAGTTCGGTCGCCGAACATGGCATGCATGCGGAGGCACATTCGGCCCCCGAACGTGGTCTGGCCAGCCACTATAAAAGGGTCCCTTAGCCGAAAACGGGCGAGCTTTTCCCCATTTTCGGCCAAGGTGAGCTCTCCGCCGTCCCTCACCCATTTTTGATGTTCTTCCTCTAAATCTTTCAAGATTTTCACTTGTTTTAACTTGGTTTTGAAGATTTAAGCTTTTGAGCAAAGTTTTGGAGCTTGGAGGTTCAAGAACCAAATCTCTCCCAACTCCGAGTTTTTGGTCGTCTCTCTCGATCTTCAAGAGGTAAGAGTCGATCTTAAGCTCATTTTATGTTTTGAATAATTTTTATGCAAGATCTATGGGTTAGAATGCATGTTTAGGTTATGGTTATGTTTATGGGTATAAATGTGTGTTCTTGAATAATGTGGATGCTTGATGTGTTGTAGATGGGGTTTATGATGGTTTGAGACCCCTAGGAACATGTATGCTTGTGTTTGTGTGTTGTAGAATAGGTTTGATGCATGTTTGGAAGGTTTAGAGGCAAAATGTGCAAAGGGAGCCAAGTTTCTGCCCTTTGGCAGAAACCAGGTTCGGCAGCCGAAGGATTTTCGGCCGCCGAACATGGCTGGGGAGGCAGCCTTTCGGCTGCCGAAGCTTGCCCCCGAAAGGAGATTTTCGTCTCTGTCTGGCAGTTTCGGCCGCCGAAAGTGCCGCCGAACATGCATGAGTTTCGTCTCTGTCTGGGAGTTTTGGCCGCCGAAGGTGCCGCCGAACCTGCCTGACTTTCGGCTCTGGAGGGACTTTCGGCTGCCGAACCTGCCGCCGAAAGTGCCCTGTCCAGGCCTCTTTTGCATGTTTTTCTATGATTGTTTCATGATGTTTTAGGGAGTTTTTGGGGAGTAGTTTATAGTTATGTTCAGGTATGTTTGGTCCCTCATTTGAGTCCACCTGTGTAGGTTCGGACCCGAGGAACCGAGGACCCCAGCAGTGAGTTCAGCTGCTTCGGTGTTGTCAGAGTCAGCCAGATGTGAGTGGAACCAAACTTAATCTTTTAAATTGAGAAGTTAAATGTTTTATCATGTTTCATGCATCATGACTATGCAATAGGATGATTGCATTAGTTTTCACGAATATGCCGCATTGCATCGATTGTTGTTGATGTGGGTGAATATTGGATGACCCAATTAGTCCATGACAGGAAGACCAGGACCCCATTCTACGGCCTGGCACAGAGTAAGGAAAGACCAGGACCCCATTCTACGGCCTGGCACGGTTATGGGACTCGAAGACCAGGAGCCCAGAGGAGGCCCTAGGACAATGGTAAGTGATGTATGTTATGACAGGAAGACCAGGACCCCATGCTACGGCCTGGCACAGAGTTAGCTTGGACTAATTGGTGACAAGTTCACCCAACCCTTATGTGAATTGTCTGTGTTATGATGCATTTCATTAAAGCATAGTGTTAATATGTTTTATAGTTCTACTCACTGGGCTTTTAGCTCACCCCTCTCCCTTTACCCCCAGGCTTGCAGGTACAGGATAGAGCAGGAGTCCGGATAGAGTAATGAAGTTTTGATTATGTAATAGATAGAATGTGGACATGACAAATCGTAGAACGATGTAATGTAAAAGTACAGTATAGTTATGTAATGATGTTTATGGACATTAGAGGTGTGCTTGACCATAGAATGTTGTTATCCCTTTTTATACATGATCTTAGAGATTTTTATGATGTTTATGTAAACCAACTCAACATATGTTATGTCACCCATTGGGGGCACTGATGAGATCCCACAGAGGGATCAATGTTTATGTTTTATGTTTTATACAGTGCATGCACAGGTTGAGTTTGGTGTATGAATGGAAAGAAAAGTTTTAAATTTTTATGTATGTTGTTGATCATGTATGGGATTATACAGGTTTACAGGTTATATGTCAGGCTTGCTACGGGTCCCGGCGGCCTTAAGCCGATCTGGATCCTAGCGCCGGTAGCGGTTTGATTTTCGGATCGTTACATTGGAGATGAGGAGAAACGAGCTTCAAAGGTCTCCAAGCTCCAAAACTTTGATCTTAGCTTAAAATCTTCAAAAATAAAGATAAAACTCATAAAAATCTTGAAGGATTTGAAGAAAACAACCAAAACAACCATGGAAGGGCAAAAACTCACCTATGCCCGAAAATGGAAAGAAAAACTCGCCCATTTTCGGATAGGGGGCCTTTTATAGGTGGCTGGCCAGACCACCTTCGGGGGCCAAAAGAGCTTTCGCAAGCTCCCCATGTTCGGCGGCCGAACCTGAGGTTCAGCGGCCGAACTTGGGTTTCTCCTCCATGGCTTTTTTTTTCAAAACTTGATTTTCTTTCTTCATTAAAACCACAAAACATGTGAAAATATTTTGTGAAAACCCTATTTTACCCTTCTAGAAGGCTCCGACATCCGTGAATTCTGGATTCCAACGGAGATTCCGCCGGAAAGTAGTTTTCACAAAATGTTTTCACATGTTTTGTGGTTTTAATGAAGAAAGAAAATCAAGTTTTGAAAAAAAAAAAGCCATGGAGGAGAAACCCAAGTTCGGCCGCTGAACCTCAGGTTCGGCGGCCGAACCTGAGGTTCAGCGGCCGAACTTGGGTTTCTCCTCCATGGCTTTTTTTTTTTCAAAACTTGATTTTCTTTCTTCATTAAAACCACAAAACATGTGAAAACATTTTGTGAAAATCCTATTTTACTCTTCTAGAAGGCTCCGACATCCGTGAATTCTGGATTCCAACGGAGATTCCGCCGGAAAGTAGAAATTCTGATGCCGGGGTCTAGCCGGGTATTACATTTAATATGGGTGCCATGTGTCTTAAGTTACCAACTCCTGGAGGGTTAGCTGTAGTCCGAGACAACCAAAAGTTGACCCAAGAATGTTACAAACACTCCTCCATAAAAGCCTCGAGAAATCGATGATGCCCATCGACTTACTAGAGAAGCATGATTTCCACATCAAACCAGAACCAACAGACCTAGTAGAAGAGGTCCAATTAGATAAGGATCAAAAGATATGATTTGGTACTGTGTTAACTAGTGAAATAAAGAATCGTTTAATATAATTACTAAAATATAGAGTGACCACTTTCGCTTAGTCTCCAGAAGATGTAACAGAAGTAGACTTGACTCTTATCACCCATAAGCTGTCTATCGAAAAAATAATAAAATCGGTGCAACAAAAGAAAGGAAAGTTTGCACCGGAGAGGCAATATGTGATTGAAGAGGAGGTTAATAAGTTGTTAAGTGTAGGATTAACAAAGTAGGTGTAATATCCTACATGGCTTACTAATGAGTACTGGTAAAGAAGGCTAACAGAAAATGAAAGATGTGCATGGATTTTACTAACTTGAACGAAGCATGTCCAAGGGATCATTACTCACTCCCATCTATCGACATGTTAGTAGACTCGACCTTGGATCATGCAATAGTTTCCTTTCTTAATGCCATTTCAAGATACCACCAGATCATGATGGACATCGAAGATGCAGAAAATACTTCGTTCATTACCGATATAGGAGTTTTCTACTACAAAGTATGCTGTTTGGACTAAACAACACAGGGGTGACTTACTAAAGGCTAGTGTCGAGCATCTTCAAAGATATGGTAGGGTCAATAGTCGAGGCGTACATGGATGACATGATGGTAAAGAGCCGATCCATAGAAGATCATTTAGATGATATCTGAAAAGTTTTTGATATACTGGATAAGGTAGGTATGAAACTAATCCCTGAAAAATGCATCTTCGGAGTAAAAGTTGAGAAGTTTTTGGGGTATATAGCCTTAGAAAGAGGCATAGAAGCAAATCTTGAAAAAATTAGTGCCATCTAAAATATTGAGGCACCTAAAACCATTAATGAAATACAAGAGTTGAATAAGCGAACCACAACTCTTGGCCTTTTTATATCATTCTTGGCCAAAAGGTGCCTCCCGTTCTTTAAAACTTTAAAAGGCAAAAATAAGTTTGTTTGGGGGGGAAGAGTGCGTAGAAGCATTTGAAAGTTTAAAAACCTTTTTATCGTCTCCTCCTTTTCTAACCTCACCCATTGAAGGCAAGGTTTTATTTTTATACTTGTCTGTGACACAGAAAATAGTAAGCTCGATACTCATTTGTCAGAACAAAGGGGAGCAAATACCAGTCTATTATGCTAACCAAGTCTTAAAAGGGGCAGAACTGAATTATCCTCATCTCGAAAATTTAGCGTTGGCAATCCTAATGTCGGCCACAAAGTTATGTCCATACTTCAAGTCACACACCATAGAAGTCAAAATAGACTATCCTTTGCGAAAGGTTTTACATAGGCTGGAGCTTTTAGGGTGGCTATCCATTTGGGCAGTAATATTGTCAGTCTTTGGTGTTAGGTATGTTCCAAGAAAGGCCATAAAAGCTCAGGCAGTAGCTGATTTTATTGTAGAAATGACTCCATCATTAGAGCCTTCAGAATTTCCTAAATCAACCATCGAGGAGTGAAGGGCTGGGCGGATGGAGCTTGCGAAGCTGGCGATTCTGGAATTGGGATCCTCTTGCAAAGTCAAACTGGGATAAAGTTTCGCTATGTGACAAAACTCGATTTCAACGCTACCAACAACGTAGCCAAGTACAAGACTGTAACAATGGCCCTAAAGATCATCAAGAAAATAGGTATGCCTAAATCTATTATTTTTAGTAAATCATAGTTGGTTGTTAATCAGTGATAGGGACAGTTCAAAATTCGAGAATCTAACCTTGCCAAATATGAGGAAAAGATTCACTCCTTAATGGAGAGGATCAAAGACAAGAAAGGTAGCTACAAACTTCACCAGGTGGCTAGAGGTGATAAAGAAGAGGCTGATTTTCTGGCCAAAACAGCGGTGGCAGGAGAACAACACTTAACTCAACCATTTCAATTTAAAGAGCTACACACTTCTACAACTAACGAGGAAGAGTCTTTTCCCATAGAGGAAGGAGAATCTTGGATGACACCTGTATACAAGTTTTCGACATAGAATGATCTGTCGGCCAATGAATTGACGGCTAAATAGGTAATAAGAAAATCTTCTAAATATGAACTAATTGATGGTTGATTGTACAAGAGATCCTCAACTCAACCATGGTTGTGTTGTGTAACAAAAGAAGAAGGCTAGGAAATCCCAAAAGACATTCATAAAGGTGAGTGTGGGAGCTATGAAGGAGCTCGGACAATCACTCAAAAAGTATTTAGACAAGGATACTACTGGCCAATGATAATGCAGGAAGTGAAGCAGCTTGTCTGAAAGTATCAAAGATGTCAAGTACATGTGAACATTCTAAGGACCCTAGGAGAGATGCAATTGGTAATTGGAAGCCTCTAGCCTTTCTTTCAATGGGACTAGATATCCTTGGCCCATTCCCAAAGGCAGCCTGGTGAAGGAAATTCATAATTATGGCATTGGATCATTTCAATAAGTGGGCTGTGGCTGAAGTAGCTCAGTCCATTACCACCCAACAAGCGATCTCTTTCATCAACAAGAACATCTTCACTCGGTTTGGAATTCCAAAGATACTAATCACTGACAATAGAACTCAGTTTGTGAGTTCTAAGTTTAAGGATTTATGTAAGAAATAGAAAATTGACTTAAGGTTCAGTTCAGCCTATCATCCACAGACTAATGGAATGACCGAGGTTACAAATAGGACTATCCTATAAGGGTAAAGAAAAGACTTGATAAAACCAAGGGTAATTGGCCTGTGGAATTGCCCCACATACTTTGGGCATACAGAACAACCCGGGAACAATCACAAGAGAAACGCCTTTCTCTCTTGTGTGCGGAGTAGAGGAAGTGATCCCTGTAGAAATCCAAGTAAGCAGTTTCAGGACACAACACCTAGAGATTTCAGGAAATTATGAAAAAATGCAATTCAATCTGGATCAAGCTGAATTTTTATGAGAAAAGGCTACGATCAAAATGGCAATTTATAGGAACAAAATGTCCAAAATGTTCAATAGTAAAGTCAAGTCACGTGCTTTTAATGTGAGGGACTTAGTTCTTAAAAAAATAGATGTAACAAGGGGCAATACTGAGTTTGGTAAGTTGGCAAAAACTGGAAAGGACTATTTAAGGTCTCAAAGGTTATACATGTAGGGTCTTATAAGTTGGACAAGTTAGATGGCCAAGTCATTCCCCACTTCTGGAATATTTATAATCTGAGAAAATTTTACCAATAATAGTTAACGAGGTATTTTTTCATGTGTTGTGTTCTTCAGTGACAAGAAATGTTGGGATTGCCTTCTTCAAAAAAGATTAAAGAGTATTCATTAAAGGCCACAAGATGAGTTCTGCCAGGCCACCTAATCCGGGTATTAGTCCCACTAAACAAGGCATCTCATGCCAAGCCACAAGGCAGGTTTCGCCAGGCCACCTAATCTGGATGTTAGTCCTAGGCCACTATCTCCTGAAGTTCGGCCTCTAATTCAATAATTCTATTAGAGGCGGCCTGGTTCTCCTCAACCTGAGACTGCAACTCCTGAACTTGGCACTGAAGTATGGCCACTTGATCCTCGATGCTCTTCACTTTATTCTTAAGTGCAAGCTTGGAAGCATTAGCCTCATTCAGGTCTACCTGGAGCTTGTCCACCAACTCTATAGTTTCTTTCATGGTGCCATCCAATTCATCAACCCGAGCCTTCAGCCTCAAGCACCTCTCCCAAAGGAGATTTTTATTTGTCTCTTGCACACCAAACTCATGCTTTAGAGCCTTATTACGCTCATTGGCCATGTATGCACAAAGAGCACTCTCCATCGCAAAGTGGATAATGTTGTCGTAGAGATCGTCGATTTCAACAACATTTAGGCGATGAAAATTCCTAGGCCTCAGAGCGTTCTTAGCAATAAGGACAGATAGGCATGGCTCTTCAAGAAGGGAGGTAGTTTGAGTCAGAGCTAGCGACTAGATGCTAGATGCTCGGGGGCCATGCTCCATCAACACTAGCCTCTTAAACAGGGACTGCGACAAGAGTATCCCGAGAAGAAGACTCAAGCCAAGAGGGGGTTGTTTCCTCCGTAGTAGGTGGAGGGGGTGGAGGAGGAAGCATGATTATCTCCTCTATTAGCGAGCCCATTTAGGAGGTGGACTGGATGCTCTGGCAATAGCTTTGCCCTTGCGAGTAGCATGACACACCTCGACGAACTTGTTCCTTAATCCAGCCATATCTGTATAGAGCAAAAATTGAGTAAGTGAGGAAGTTTGAAGTACAAAAGAAGTCGAAAAGAAAAATACCATGCTCGCTAGTTAGGGAGGTACTTTCCCAAAGGCTAGGAAGGTTGGGTGAGTGAGGACCCTAAGACTAGCTCGCCTGGATATGGCTCTGCCAAGATAAAATGGCATTCCTCACCGCCTTGATGATATCTATTTTCTGGGATATGGTTATCGTTTGGAGGAAGTCCAAAGCCTATTCCTCACTCCTTCGTGGCTAGACCCATCATTTCTCAACTCCACCCATATATTTCAGTTTGTTCGGAGGGGACCAAAACCCCTGGACACCTAATGAAGGAGAATGAAAAAATTATTCTTCTAGCATTTCAAAGATGAGGGGATCTGGTTGAAAAGCTTCTGACATTTTCTCCCACTAAAAGTACCAGAATTCTTCATTTTTTTAGGTACCTAGCTGGTACAGCTGGGAGAACAGTTGTTTAAATAAAGTATATACTACAGAGATAACTAGAGATTAACATTAGATATAGAGCGTATTGTCATAGTTGGTTGTCTTTAGTCTATGAGTTTGTAGGCAGTTATATTTTGGTATATACATATTATATAGAGTTTGTTGTAAAGATTATGTGAATTAAAGTTATGTAAACATGCATGCATGCAAGAAAGGCTAAACATATATATATGATGATGAACCTGCGAAAGTAAGGAATATTGATATTATGAAATGCTTAAATATCTTGAGTTAAAAAAAACTGTAGGGAGGGAAATAATGAAGTATAGTTCTGAATGAATTAATTAAAATAGAAACCTAATCTATACTATATATATATATATATATATATATATATATATATATAAATTGAAAAGAGGGAGGGAAATAATGAGATTTCCGATTATGTTCTTAGTGGTATGATATTATTATAATAAAATATTTAAAGTTAATTAGTTGTTAAAATTAAATTAATTTAAATTTTATTAATTAAATTAATGATAGAGTTTATATAAATATCAAATTCTTAATTATTTTTTTCTGTTGAAGTTCTTGTAATTATTTTCATTATAATTCAAAAACTTTTTTTTAAATGGACTATAAATGTTTCTAAACACTCTAAAAAAAATCATTTTTCTTTTTAATTAAATGGGTTTGTAAAAGGTATTAAAAGATTTATAATAATATTAATAAAAGATAATGTGTTTTAATATACCAAGAAAAAGTAAAATGTTTTAATGTATTTGGAATTAAAATTTTATAATATATTCCATTTGAAAATCAAATAAAAATTATTTAAGAAAATATTAATTTATTGACTTTTTATTAATAATAAATTCATATAGTTTTCTACTATTTTTTTATTTTACATATAATTTATACTATATATTTAAAGTGAAAGAAAAATAAATAATAAGATTGTTAAAAATACTCATACATTTACTATAAATTATCTTTATTATAGCTGATTAAAAAAATAAATTTATTATTATTTAATATTTTAATTTAATTAATTTCTTATTTAAATATAATTATAAAATATGATAAAGTTTATCCATTGTAATTTTTATAAATTAAATATTAGATTATATCAATTTTATCTGAAGTTCAAATTAACTCTATCATTATTCTTGTGTAGATCCGTCTTAATTTTTATACTATTGTTGTATATAAATGCTCTTATAATTTATAATTGATCAATATAACAACTATTTTATATGGTATATTTGATCTGGGATGAGTATTTTAGATTACGATATAAATTAATTAGAAGAATTTATACCAAGTGATATGTAACGGTCAACCGCCTGCTTATGAAAGCCGTCCCACATTGGGAGATTATAGAAAAACATCTGGAAATTATAGAAAATCGAAATTATATATAATAGCTAGCATGAAACTACTAAATAATTTGGGTTAATCATTTTGGATTAAGTGAAAAGTGGGTCCAAAAATTATTTGGACTAGTTTGGGCTGGACTGTTTCAATTGGATACCAGAGCCACTCTGGGTCAGACAAATTGTGCGGAGCTAGTGGGCCTGCGAGGAAAGGACTACTCGTGAGAGACGAGGTGAAGCCGCCCGAGGTACTAGCGAACCACAATACCCGAGGGTCCAGTCCTAGTTAGCAATTGTATCTGATTCAGTTGCGACGAGGATGTCGTAAATTTAGCAGAACCAAATGTAACGGTCAGCTGCCTGCTTGCGGAAGTCGTCCCATATCGGGAGATTATAGAAAATCAAAATTGTATATAATAGCTAGCACGAAACTACTAAATAACTTGGATTAACCATTTTGGGCTAAGTGGAAAGTTAGTCTAAAAGTTATTTGGGACAGTTTGGGCCGAACTGTTTCAAAAGGGAAGTAAAATGAGTTTTTTAGAAGCAATAAATAATACTTTCAAGAACAATGAACATGAGAAAGTAGTCCTCACCAACAAAAAGAGTTTTAGCATGAAGAAAAGGGTTATGTGTCATTACAAAAACCAAGAAAGATGCTTCCTTCTAAATCATCTTCATATATATATATATATAAAACAAAGCAATGAAGATCCAAAACTCTCACCACCTAAAATCTAAAGATTTGACTTCTTACCCTTCAATAGAACTTAATCTCTCCCCTATTAATAGAAGCCATGGATATAAAAGAGGAGTTGTAATAGTTCAAAATCCGTCACTAATATTTTCAATGACATATTTTCGACAAACCATGATCTATCGCTTAAAGTCTTTTCGACGAATTTCCTATACCGTCGAAAATATTAGCAACAGATTTTTGACGAACCAATACGTCAAAAAATATAGTGACACATATTATCTGTTGCTAATTCTGTCAGAAAAATAATTAAATGCTTTTAACTACAATTTCATTGAAGATTTATAGGTAAATATAGAAACGGCTTTCACAAATCCGTTGAAAAATTATTGTCTATAAAATTGACATATTTACGACAATGTCACAAATTAATATAATTAACAAAAATATTTTTTGTTTTTATTTTGATATGCTCCATATTATCTTAATAATTTACAATTAAGAAAACTGTTTACTTTAAATTAAATTTCATTTATAAAATTAATCATCCATATTTATCATACACATATAAAAATATTTAATAATGTACATAAAATTCAAAGTTATTAAAAAATTCATAGCTAATAATATCTAAAAAAATAATAGTACATAAACAATACAATCAATTTTCTGGAGTATCTAATGGAGAAGTAGAGTTTGAAGTCTAAATTGATAGGATGTGGTGAAGTTTTATTTGATTCCTCAATGTGATTTTGATATCCTTGTTTACCTCCTTTCACATTTGTTCTCACATCTCTTCTAGTAGCTCTTCTCTCATTTTGACCTTATTTTTCTTCTATTGCTTCTATGAGTGGTTCTAAGAATAGTCATATAATTTGTAATAAAATAATAGCTAGTAATTTGGTTTAAAAAATAAAAAAAAAGGAGAGTATATATGTACTAATAATTAATATACCAAAAAGATTTATCTCCCATTCTTTTATTGCATTTCACTAAATAGATTTAAAATCTGAATCCAAGCATGTCCATGGAAACAAACATGTAACTACTATAATTTATTATAACTCCCCACACGAATTATATTCGAATCTAATTATAACTTAAAAAAAACGTAAAATTCCCCTATTCATTTAAAATTACACTTATTTAAATGTTAGTTAATTAATTTTTATATTATATTTTCAATACAAAGTTAAAGTGAAACTGATGAACTGAAGACACCAAAACCTTTTCTAAGTGACTGACACTGCAAGTTTCATTTTGTGCCAAAAGCAATTTAAAAATAACACTACCACTCCATAACATTGACATATTATCTAGATGAGCATATTGAGTAGCCAACCCTAGTGGTGACTCCTTTTGCATGCAAAAGAGTATTTCAGCATGAATAAAATAAATTTAGAAAGAACATGAATAAAAAAAAGTAAATTCAAAAAGAAGAAAAAATAGCAAACAATGTAAAATCACAAGCTAAACACATATTTGAGCATTTGCTCAAAATCAAAGCAAATATATTTCAAAACAATTATTGCCTAAAAGCTCCAATGATCTAAAGGTGGAACACTAACAACCTCAAGGGCGATATTCAACTTCATGTTGGCCTCTAAAAATGATTTAAAATCAGTTGTTCCATGTCTCACAATTCATCATGAAAGCTGCAAGTTCAATAAAGTTCAAAGAAATTCCACACATAATTACAAATCTACAACATATTGACTGAAAGAATACACTACCACTGCATAGTATGTAAAAATACAAAAATCCATTCTTTACCAAAGAAACTATGTCGAATCACTAAAATTCTTAGAGAAAAAAATCACCAAAATTGATTTTATTTTGGATAAGCCTTAACTTTTCAATTAAATACAATCTGTATTATTTAAAATACAACATTTGAATAGAACCTTTAATATATCCTCAAATATCTTTAGTCATTACAAATAAAGAGCTAAATAAATGATGCACAATTGCATAATTAGTCTGAAGTACTCAACATATCTAAAGCTCAATTAGGTAAGATATTATTATAAATATTAAGCGAAGTAAAATTTTTATTGTTGTATATAATTATAATAGCTATCCAGGTCCAGTAGAATTTGCAAGACCCATACTGCATTTTGGCGCTCCATGACCTCTGAAACTTCAAAGAACATATTAAATGAGTAACTAACAATTAGAAAATTAAACGTGTTTAAGATAGTATCTTGAAGAGAAATAAAACACTTTTAAAAATCTACATTCATGTCTTTTCATACATATAATAAGATATTTCTATGAAATCACTTATTTTTGTTGTGTAAAATTATATTATATGTTCATTCCACAGTATGGGCTACAAAATGGAGCTCATACTTATTGAAAACTGATTCAAACTTATTCAAAGTCTATTTTCTATTTTGTTGGGTTCTTATTTTTATTTTACGTTTTGGAAATAATGTCATCATAGGAAGCAAGCATGCACAAGTCATTGTGCATGATTTTCTGTTTTGCACGTTCTCA
Source organism: Manihot esculenta (assembly GCF_001659605.2). Taxonomy (NCBI): domain Eukaryota; kingdom Viridiplantae; phylum Streptophyta; class Magnoliopsida; order Malpighiales; family Euphorbiaceae; genus Manihot; species Manihot esculenta. The sequence continues at coordinate 31,421,089 of NC_035175.2, forward strand.
TGCACGTTTTTTGTTTCCTTGCAAATTTGAGTTTGTTATTTAAGATTTCCTTGTACTTGCCTGTATAAAAAGGGCACTTTGCATTCAATAAAAGTGTTGCAGCTGAAACACAAGTCTTTCTCAGTTACAATTATGCAATCGTATATTCTTTTGATTCAACAAAGTGGTATCAGAGCTAGGTTCCTTCTTAGCTGGGCATTTAGGAGTTTTGTGAGAGTTAGTAATGGCAGCAAACACGTTCTCTTCTTCTCAGCCTCTCATTCCTATTTTCAATGGAGAAAAATATCAGTTTTGGAGTACCAAAATGCGAACGCACTTTAAGTCACAAGAGTTATAGGAGCTGGTTGAGGAAGGCTTCAATGACACAGATGATGCAGCTAGACTCAAGGAGAACAACACGAAGGACTCGAAGGCTTTGTTAATTATACAACATGCAGTGGTGCATGAGGATATCTTTCCTCAGATTATGAATGTGACTACTGCAAAAGAGGCATGGTTGATGCTGCAAAAGGAATTCAAAGGTGTAATACCCGGCTAGACTCCGGTATCGGAATTCCTACCGTCCGGTGGAATCTCAGATGTCTGAACCCTCTAGAAGGGTAAAATCATGTTTTTATAAAATATTTTCATGTATTTTATGGTTTTTATGAAGAAAGAAATTGAGTAAAAGTTTTATAGAAAAGAAAGAAAGAGAATGAAGGAAGGGCCCAAAAGAAAGAAAGAGAATGAAGGAAGGGCCCAGGTTCGGCCGCCGAACCTCATGTTCGGCCGCCGAATATGGAATGCATGCGGAGGCACGTTAGGCCCCCGAAAGTGGCCTGGCCAACCACCTATAAAGGGGTCCCCTGTCCGAAATGGGCGAGTTTTCTCTCCCCATTTACGGCCAAGGTGAGTCTCCGTCCTCCCTTGTCGATCTTGTGTTCTTCCTTCAAGTCTCTCATGTTTTTATGAGTTATATAACTTGGTTTTGAAGATTTTTAGAGCTAAGATCAAGATTTGAAGCTTGGAGACCCTGGAGCTTTCTTCCTCCATTTCTCCAAGTTTAGGTCGCCTCCCCTCTCGATCTTCAAGAGGTAAGGGTAGATCTTTAGCTTATTCCATGTTTTAAACAAGTTTTATGAGGGGTTATGGGGTAGAAATCCATGTTTAGGTTAGTTGATTGTTGTTAGGGTTAATGTTGAGTTTATGGATAATGTATGTTGTATGTGTATATGCTTTGTGTTGATTGTTGGGGTTTAGGGTAGTTTGAGACCTCTATATGCTTGTTTGCTTGTGTATGCATGTTGTAGAATAGCTAAATTGTAATACCCGGCTAGAGTCCGGCATCGGAATTCTACTTTCCGGTGGAGTTCAAGATGTCGGAAGTCTCTAGAAGGGTTAGATTTATGTTTTTCTTAAATGTTTTGCTATGTTCATGAAGTTTTAAACATAAGGAAATGAGTTTTTGAGTGAAATGAACCAAGGCAGAAAAGCCAGGTTCGGCCGCCGAAGTTGAGGTTCGGCCGCCGAACATGCATGGCTTTCGGTTTCACGATAGGCCGCCGAAGGTGGTCTGGCCAGCCACCTATAAATGGCCCTCAGTCGGTTGAAGCGGTAAGAACACCGTTTCTTTTGTCTTCTGAGGTGAGATCCTGCCCTTTGTGAGTCTTCTTTCATGTTTTCATGAAATCATGCAAAGATTTGATTAGTTTTTATGATCTTTTGAAGGTTTTAAGCTAAAAACTCAAAGTTTGTGAAGTTTGGAGAGTTTGAAGGAAAGTTGCTCCAAAACTCCACGTGAGGATCCTTCAGCTACTTGTTTTCACAAGGTAAGTGAAGATCCTGAGCTTGTTTTTATGTTTTCTGAAGGTTTTATGGGGTTTATGGAGAGAGTTGCATGAATAGGTTACAAAGAGAGGTTTTGATGATTTTGTGCATAGAGCTTGTTTCTGTGTTGTTTTTGTTGTGTGTTTGGGGTTTTAAGGTAGTTTCTGACCCCTTTGAGCATATACATGAGTGTATGCAAGTTGAGGAAGTGTGGTGTGAAGTTGGAAAGGAGTTTGGTGCATTTGGCGAGAGGCAGGGCAAGTTTCTGCCCTGCTGATGAACTCAGGTTCGGCAGCCGAAGGTACATTCGGCCGCCGAACCCCTGAAGAGGTGTGAGGAGGTGGCTTCGGCTGCCTAAGCTTGCCCCCGAGCTTTTAGACTTTCGGCTCTGGAGGGAAGTTCGGCCGCCGAAGGTGCCGCCGAAGGTTAGAGACTTTCGTCTCTGGAGTGCCTTTTGGCCTCCGAAACTTGCCCCCGAAAGGGTTCGGTAGCCGAAAGTGGAAGTTCGGCCGCCGAAGGTGCTTGAGTTTCGTCTCTGGAGAGGACTTTCGGCCGCCGAACCTGCCGCCGAAAGTGTTCTGTCCAGCTTTCTTTTGCATGCTTTGCATGGATGTTAGAGTGAGTTTAAGGGGATTCTTGGGGAGTTTAATAGAGTTGGTCATAAGCTAGTTTGGTCCCTCATTTCAGTCTATCTGTATAGGCACAGACCAGAGGAACCAGAGAGAGCAGCAGTGAGTTCTGCTCCAGAGTTTTCAGAGCCTGCAGAGTCAGTCCAGTTAGCCAGAGGTGAGTGGAACTAAACTTAATTTTTTTACTTGCACAATGAAATGTTTTAGCATAGCTCATGCATCATGATTATGCCATAGGTTGAGTGCATTAGTATCCACGAATATGTTGCATTGCATTGTTATTTGGTGATGTGAGTAAATGCTGAATGATCCAATAGTCTCAGACAGGAAGTCCAGGAGCCTTTGACTACGCCCTGGCAGGTATAGAGAAGTCCAGGAGCCTTTGACTACGCCCTGGCATGTATAGCAAAGTCCAGGAGCCTTTGACTACGCCCTGGCAATGGTAAGTACAGAGGTGTTATATACACATATATCTATATGACAGGAAGACCAGGTGCTCGATTCTACGCCCTGGCACAGAGTTACTGGGACTATGTGGTGACAGGTTTACTCTTGATGTAGCTTGTCTGTGATATGGTGCATTCCATGAGATCATATTTTACTGAGATGTTTTACTGTTCTACTCATTGGGCTATAGAGCTCATCCCACTCCCTTAACCCCAGTTTTGCAGGTTCAGTATACAGTGTACAGGGACAGTCCAGCAGAGTACAGACAGAGTAAAGAGATTTGTAATAGCTTAGAGTGAACATGTAATATTAAAGAGATGTAATAGTTGTGTATAAAGTTAGAAATGTGCTTGACTTAGTGATGTATGTTTTGTACATGATCTGTATATGTATATATGTTTTGCTGTATGTGAAAAACCAGACTTAACAGGTATGAGTTAACCCATCTAGAGCAAGCTCTAGTCAGGGGTACAGAGTACAGATGTACAGAGTACAGAGTACAGAGTACAGAATACAGAGATAGTGCATGCACAGGTTAAGCCTTGGTTCAGAGCAAAGAGTTTTTATTTTCACAGAAAATGTATGATCATGTATGAGTTTTACAGGTACACAGAGAGTATAGCAGGCTTGCTACGGGTTCTGGCAGCCTTAAGCCGACCTGAATCCTAGCGCCGGTGACGGTCCATTTTGGGGTCGTTACAACATGTTTGAAAGTTTTGGGAGGCAAAATGTGTATGAGGAGGCTGAGTTCTGCCACTTTGGAAGAACTCAGGTTCGGCAGCCGAAGGCACTTTCGGCCGCCGAACCTGCCTGTGGTGGCATGTTTTGGCTGCCGAACCCTGCCCCCGAAAGTTGGACTTTCGGCTCTGGATGGGAGTTTCAGCCGCCGAACCTGCCGCCAAACATGCATGAGTTTCGGATCTGGAAGGCACTTTCGGTCACCGAAGGTGCCGCTGAAGGTGCATGACTTTCGACTCTGGAGGGACTTTCGGCCGCCGAACCTGCCGCCGAAAGTGCCCCGTTCAGCCTTCCTTTGCATGTTTTCTATGATTGTTTTAAGGTGTTTTAGGGGGTTTTTGGGGAGATGTTTAGAGTCAAGTTCATGTATGTTTGGTCCCTCATTTGAGTCCACCTGTGTAGGTTCGGACCCGAGGAACCGGGGACCCCAGTAGTGAGATAGCTACTTCAGAGTCTTTTCAGAGCTTGCCTGAGGTGAGTAGAATGACTCTTTATGTTGCAAAGTAAATAAAGAAATTTTGAGCATGTTCATGCATCACGAATGCCATGAGATATATTAGGTTGTTTGCATTAGAATTCACGAATATGTTGCATTGCATAATATAATGTTGATGTTGATGAACATTGGATGATCCATTAAGCCCTCGTATGGAATGATATGATATGATGATGATACGGTATGAAAGTCCAGGAAGACCCATTCTACGTCCCTGGCACATTGGAATGTTATGATATGTTATGTAAGGGAAAGACCAGAGACCCATTCTATGTCCTGGCACTATTGGATATGTAGAGGGCTATTGGTGAAAAGTTCATCCTTAAGGTGATTTGTTTGTGATGTGATGCATTTCATGAAAGCATGAATTTTAATGTAATGTTTTACTATTCTGCTCACTGGGCTCTAGTAGCTCACCCTTTTCCCTTAACCCCCAGGTTTGCAGGTGCGGGCTAGACCAGGAAGTCACCAGGAATAGAAGTTTATGTATGTAATAGATTAGTTGTGGACATGAATGACAATGTAATGTAAAGTATTGTGTAATGATGTATATTGAGGTTTAGTATTGTGCTTGACCCTAGTATGTATAGTTAATCCCTTTGCACATGATCTATGAAATGTTTTTATGATGTTTTATGTAAACCAAGCTTAGTATATGTTATGTTATCCCATTGGAGCATTTGATGAGGGCTCCAGTGTGGGGTTTATGTTCATAAGTATGAGTATGCACAGGTTAAGCTTGGTGAATGAAAGAAAAAGTTTAAAGTTTTTATGTATATGTATGATCATGTATGAGATTTAACAGGTATACATGATGTATGTTAGGCTTGCTACGGGTCCCCGCGACCTTAAGTGGATCTGGATCCTAGCGCCGGTAGCGGTCCGATTTTCGGGTCGTTACAGATTGGTATCAGAGCCCTAGGTTTCATATGGTCGGACCTAGAGAGTGTTGGGCTCATAGATGTTATAGAAGGGCAAGCACAATAGGAAAATCATGTCCACTAGGATAGGATGTAGAGTCCTGTCTTGAATAATGATGTGAAATGCTATGATTTTATGCATGTGCATTGATGATATGCTATGTATATGATGTATGTGATGCGGGTTCATGTGTTTCCACATGAACCATTTGATGCTAATGTTTTATGTGATGTGTGCTGTTTTTCAGTAAGCAAGATGAGAGGAACTCGTCGATCTGCACGATTGACTGGAGTCCCACCGGAAAGTGAGGGCACAGATGCCCGCCCCCCTGCTTTGCCTAGGGCAATGTCCTGCAGGTCTAGTAGGGAGAGAGTGTCAAGGGACCCTAGAAGGTCTTTTGATATGAGCAGAAGAGGAACAGTTCAGGGAGGAGTGTCAGATGATGTGGGGGATGACATGGATGTGGATCAGAGGAGGGATGCCAGTCTTGGTGTGAGCATGTCTGAAGAGGGCATGGGAGAGTCTCAAGGAGGCACTCAGGCCTCGGGGTTTGTTCAACCACCCCAATACCCAACCTTTTCACAGAATCCCGGGTATTCGATGGGAGGTACATCGGATTACCCCAGTTTTAACCCTTATCCTTCTTACATGCCATACCCACCTTTCTACCCACCATACCCACAGTACCCTATGTACCCACCCCCATCCTTCTATCCAGGTACAACAAACCCTAATCCAGGGGATGTTCCACCTCCTCCACCACCAGTGGAACCTGTAGCTCCTGAAGTCCAAGCACCTAAACCTAGCTCATCTGGAGGGAGCAAGGTCAAGATGACTGACTACTTGAAGTTGGATGCTCCTAAGTACGAAACAGGTGATGATCCGTTTGAGTACCTCAGGACGGTCAAGATGATAACATATGAGTTAGGGGCAGATGACAGTAGAGCCATTCAGATGGCTAGGTTCACACTGAAGTGCAAGAAGGCCCGAGAGTGGTTTAAAAACTATGTGAACCCGAGGATGGACAGTCTATCATGGGAAGAGTTTGCTAATGAGTTTACAGGATGGGCTTTCCCTGATAGCTCAAGGGAGTTGAAGATGATTGAGTTTGAGCAGCTAAGGCAGACGGAGGAGATGAGTGTAGATGAGTACACAGATAAGTTCTTGGAGCTGTTGCTGTTTGCAGGGCAAACTTTTGACACAGACCAGAAGAAGGCTAGGAGGTATATTATGAGGCTTCATTCTAGGTATTCCTCCTTGATCCAATCAGCAGAGAGGGAGAGTTTCCATGCTATAGTGGATATGGCCCGGAGGATGGAGGCTAGTGCAATAATCGAAGGAAAAGTTAAACAGTCAGTGGCACAGTCTTCGGGTTCCAAGACCCCAGGTGGGGGAAAGTTAGACCCTTCTTCTTTGAGTACAACAGCTTTAGGCAGTAAAAGGTGGGCTAATACCACTAAGAAGCCAAAGAAGAACAAGTTCTGGAACCGTCTGAAATAAGGTTTGGGATTAGGAGGTGGCTCGAGCTCAGGTCCAGATCGTGCAGTATGTTTGAAGTGTGGGAAGCCGCACAAGGGAGTATGTCGGTATGGGACGACCGCCTGCTTCAGATGTGGGCAGGAGGGACACATGACACGGGAGTGTCCTAGAGCAGCTTATATAGCACAGTCCCAGCAGACAGCTTCTGGTAGTGTGGCTCAGCCAGTAGCTCCAGCCGCGATTCAGGCCAGTGGCAAAGGCAGAGGGAGAGGGGCAGCCTATTCTTCAGCGGGTTTTAGGGGTGAAGGTCCATCAGCTCCAGCGCGGATCTTCACTATGACATAGCAGGAGGCGAACACATCCAACACCGTGGTGTAAGGTAATCTCATCATTGGTTGATCAGATGTGTATGCTTTAATGGACCCCGGTGCATCTCATTCTTTTATTGCTTCGAGAGCTATTGAGAGGTTGGGTCTGATAATCTCTGGGTTAGAGTGTCCCCTCTGGGTCAGTGGGCCCAAGTGTGATCCATCAGTGGCAGAGTCAGTTTGCCGGTTTAGTCCAGTGTTTGTTGAGAGTAGATGCCTTCCAGCCAATCTTGTGGTTCTAGACTTGACAGATTTTGACGTCATTCTGGGGATGGATTGGCTATCTGCTCATGGTGCTACCTTGGACTGTAGAGACAAGGTAGTCAGATTCAGAGATCAGGATGGGTCAGAGGTTGTCTTCAGAGGAGACAGGAGGGGTGCGCCTAGAGGTTTGATATCAGCCCTACAGGCTCGTAGGTTGCTCAGGAGGGGTTGTCAGGGTTTTCTAGCTCATGTGAGAGAGCTGGATAGTCATGTTAGAGAGCTCGCCTCAGTGCCCGTGGTCAGGGAGTTTTTAGATGTTTTCCCAGACGAGCTGCCAGGTTTACCACCTGCTAGGGAGATAGAGTTTGAAATCGAATTGATGCCGGGAACCATACTGATCTCTATCCCTCCCTACAGGATGGCACCAGCTGAGTTGAAGGAGCTAAAAGAACAATTGCAAGAGCTGGTAGATAAGGGCTTCATCCGACCGAGTACCTCACCTTGTGGTGCTCCAGTACTGTTTGTGAAAAAGAAGGATGGATCCCTTAGACTTTGTATCGACTACAGGCAGTTGAACAAAGTCACTACCAAGAATAAGTACCCGTTGCCCAGGATCGACGATCTATTCGACCAGCTAGCAGGAGCAGGTTGTTTCTCCAAGATAGATCTGAGATCCGGGTACCATCAGCTGAGAATAAGAGAAGAAGATGTGCCAAAGACGGCGTTCAGGACCAGATATGGACACTATGAGTTCCTTGTGATCCCGTTCGGGTTAACCAATCCCCCTGCAGCATTCATGGACCTCATGAACAGAGTTTTCAGTCAGTATCTGGATCACTTTGTTATTGTCTTCATAGATGATATCCTAGTGTATTCCAGAAATGCAGAGGAGCATGCCCATCATTTGAGGTTGGTTTTGCAGACCTTGAGAGAACTCGGCTTGTATGCCAAGTTCTCCAAGTGTGAGTTCTGGTTGAGGAGCATTTCATTCTTGGAGCATGTTGTATTAGAAAATGGAATAGAAGTGGACCCCAAGAAGGTGGAAGCTGTAGCTAACTGGCCTAGACCCACTACAGTGACAGAGATCAAGAGCTTCTTAAGCTTGGCAGGTTACTACAGGAGGTTCGTTCAGGACTTCTCTAAGATTGCAACTCCTATGACCGGATTGACCAGAAAGAATCAGAAGTTTATGTGGACTGACCAGTGTGAAGAGAGTTTTGAAGAGCTAAAGAAGAGGTTAACGTTAGCACTGGTATTAGCTCTGCCCAACAGTAATGAGGATTTCACAGTGTATTGTGATGCGTCCCGTGTGGGACTGGGTTGTGTGTTGATGCAGAATGAAAGGGTGATTGCTTATGCTTCTAGGCAGCTGAAGAAGCATGAGTTGAATTATCCTACACATGACCTAGAGATGGCAGCTGTAATCTTTGCACTAAAGATGTGGAGGCATTACCTTTATGGGGTTAAATGTGAGATCTTCACAGATCATAAAAGCCTGCAGTACATCCTGAGCCAGAGAGAGTTGAACTTGAGGCAGAGAAGATGGGTAGAACTGCTTGTGACTATGATTGCAAGATTCAGTACCATCCGGGTAAGGCGAATGTTGTGGCAGACGCCTTAAGCCGGAAATCACTTGGCAGTCTATCCCATATCACAGCAGAAAGGAGACCGGTGGTGAAAGAGTTTCATAAGCTCATTAACGAAGGTCTACAGTTAGAGTTGTTTGGTACAGGTGCTTTTGTAATACCTGGCTAGATTCAGGCATCGAAATTCCTACCGTCCGGTGGAATCTCGAATGTCGGAGCCTTCTAGAAGGGTAAAACAAAGGTTTTCTAAAATGTTTTTACATGTTTTGAGGGATTTGAGCAAGAGAAAATTGAGTTTTCAAAGAAAAGACCAAGGAGGCATGTGCCAGGTTCGGCCGCTGAAAGTGAAAGTTCGGCCGCCGAACATGGGATAGTTTAGGGGACACGTTAGGCTTCCGAAAGTGGCTTTCTTTCAGCCGTCGAACCCCATGTTCGGCCGCCGAACGTGGTGAGGTTTTGGAAGCAGGTTTGGCTGCCGGAAATGGTTGACCAGGCCACCTATAAAAGGCCTCTTGTCCGAAAAATGGGGGAGTTTTCTCTCCATTCTTGGGCATAGGCGAGTTCATGCTCTCCTTTGGTTGTTTTTATGATGTTTCTTCAAATCTCTTAAGGTTTTCATGAGTTTTTTCCTTGTTTTAAAGAGTTTTGAGCTTGGAGCAAGGTTTTAGAGCTTGGAGACTTTTGGAGCTTGGATTCTCCATATCTCTAAGTTTGGATCGCCTCTCCTCTCGTTCTTCAAGAGGTAAGTATAGATCCTTAGTTTTTATGATGTTTTAAATGAGTTTTATGAAGGAAAAAGGGTTAGGAATGCATGAGTTGCATGGTTGTGCATGAGAGGGTTTATGTACCCTTTATGCCTATGTATGCTTTATGTGTTGTTTATTGGAGTTTAAGCTTGTTTTAAGCTCCTTTATGCATGGTTAAGGGCATATGCATCTTTTGGAGAGGTTGGATGCAAGTTTTGGGTGTTTGGAAGGTTTGGGAGGCTTGTATGCATAAGAGGCTGAGTTCTGGATGAACTCAGGTTCGGCCGCCGAAGGTGGTTTCGGCCGCCGAACCTGCCTGTGGATGCATGGTGTGGCCGCCTAACCTTGCCCCCGAAAGTTGAGTTTCGGATCTGGAGCAGACTTTCGGCCGTTGAAGGTGCCGCTGAAAGTGCCTGACTTTCGGATCTGGAGAGGGTGTTCGGCCGTCGAAGGTGCCGCCAAAGGTGCCCTGTCTAGCCTTCCTTTGCTCGTTTTTCCATACATGTTTATGATGTTTTAGGGGATTTTTGGGGGAATGTTGAGAGTTATGTTCAAGTGGTTTGGTACCTCATTTGAGTCCTCCATTGTAGGATTGGACCCGAGGAACCGAGGAGGCCCACAAAGTTAGCCCAGCAGTTGCTAGAGGTGAGTGGAACTGAACTGTGTTTTTAAATAAATGAATGTTTTAGCATGTTCCATGCATCACGAATGCCATGTTTATAGTAGGGTGTATTGCATTAGTGTTCACGAAGATGACGCATTGCATTGGTTATTGTACATGTGGATGGACAACAGGACGACTCATTAGCCCTCTAGTTTTATTGCATGTAACAGAAGTCCTGAGGAGCCCCTTGAGGGCCGGGCACAGAGCTATGTATGTTACAGAAGTCCTGAGGAGCTCCTTCGAGGGCCGAGCACAGAGTAGAGGGAGTTTTGAGTCAGTCCATCCTTTATGTGATTTACTTGTGATGTGATGCATTCCATGATGGCATATGTTTTACTGTTTTTATAGTTCTGCTCACTGGGCTTTATAGCTCACCCCATTCCCTTAACCCCATGTTTTCAGGGCTAGAGAAGTCAGAGTCAGCAAGAGTAGAGTTTGGCTATGGTTATGGCTATGTACTAGAAGTGTAGTGGACATGATGTAAAGTAAGGTTATGTAATGTAAAGTCATGTATTGTGTATAGAGTTATAGTATTATGCTTGGCCCTAGTGTATGGATAATCCCTTTGTACATGGATCTTTTATATGTTTTATGATGAACCAGGCTTAACAGATGATATGTTAACCCAACTGGAGCATTTGATGGGGGCTCCTGTAACGACTCGAAAATCGGACCGCTACCGGCGCTAGGATCCAGATCGGCTTAAGGCCGCCGGGACCCGTAGCAAGCCTGACATCTAACCTGTAACCTGTATAATCCCATACATGCTCAACAACATACATAAAAATTAAAACTTTTCTTTCCATTTATACACCAAGCTCAACCTGTGCATGCACTATACATAACATTGATCCCTCTGTGGGATCTCATCAGTGCCCCCAATGGGTGACATAACATATGTTGAGTTGGTTTACATAAACATCATAAAAGTCTCTAAGATCATGTAATAAAAGGGATAGCAACCATCTATGGTCAAGCACACCTCTAACATCCATATACATCATTTCATTACATAACCATACTGATTAAGTCATTTCATTACAATTTGATCATGTCCATTGCTAGCTATTACATAAACATGACTTCTTTACTCTATCCGGACTCCTGCGCTATACTGTACCTGCAAGCCTGGGGGTAAAGGGAGAGGGGTGAGCTAAAAGCCCAGTGAGTAGAACTATGAAACATATTAACACTATGCTCTATGAAATGCATCATAACACAGACAATTCACATAAGGGTTGGGTGAACTTGTCACCAATTAGTCCAAGCTAACTCTGTGCCAGGCCGTAGCATGGGGTCCTGGTCTTCCTGTCATAACATACATTACTTACCATTTTCCCAGGGCCTCCTCTGGGCTCCTGGTCTTCCTGTCATAACATACATTACTTACCATTTTCCCAGGGCCTCCTCTGGGCTCTTGGTCTTCGAGTCCCATAACCGTGCCAGGCCGTAGAATGGGGTCCTGGTCTTTCCTTACTCTGTGCCAGGCCGTAGAATGGGGTTCTGGTCTTCCTATCATGGACTAATTGGGTCATCCAATATTCACCCACATCAACAACAATTGATGCAATGCGGCATATTCGTGAAAACTAATGCAATCATCCTATTGCGTAATCATGATGCATGAAACATGATAAAACATTTAATTTCTCAATTTAAAATATTAAGTTTAGTTCCACTCACCTCTGGCTGACTCTGACAACACCGAAGCAGCTGGACTCACTGCTGGGGTCCTCGGTTCCTCGGGTCCGAACCTACACAGGTGGACTCAAATGAGGGACCAAACATACCTGAACATAACTATAAACTACTCCCCAAAAACCCCCTAAAACATCATGGAACAACCATAGAAAAACATGCAAAGGAGGCCTGGACAGGGCACTTTTGGCGGCAGGTTTGGCGGCCGAAAGTCCCTCAAGAGCCGAAAGTCAGGCAGGTTCGGCGGCACCTTCGGCGGTCGAAACTCCCAGACAGAGACAAAACTCATGCATGTTCGGGGGCACTTTCGGCGGCCGAAACTCCCAGACAGAGACGAAAGTCTCCTTTCGGGGGCAAGCTTCGGCAACCGAAAGGCTGCCTCCCCAGCCATGTTCGGCGGCCGAAAGTCCTTCGGCTGCCGAACCTGGTTTCTGCCAAAGGGCAGAAACTTGGCTCCTTTTGCACATTTCGCCTCCAAACCTTCCAAACATGCATCAAACCTATTCTACAACACACAAACACAAGCATACATGTTCCTAGGGGCCTCAAAACAACATAAACCCCATCTACAACACATCAAGCATCCACATTGCTCATGAACATACATTTATACCAAAAAACATAACCATAACCTAAACATGCATTCTAACCCATAGATCTACTTAAAACTTACTTAAAACATGCAATGAGCTTAAGATCGGCTCTTACCTCTTGAAGATAGAGAGAGAGACGACCTAAACTCAAAGTTGGGAGAGATTGGGTCCTTGAACCTCCAAGCTCCAAAACTTTGCTCAAAAGCTCAAATCTTCAAAACAAAGTTAAAACAAATGAAAATCTTGAAAGATCTAGAGGAAAAACATCAAAGATTGGTGAGGGACGGCGGAGAGCTCACCTTGGCCGAAAATGGGGAAAAAGCTCGCCCGTTTTCGGCTAAGGGACCCTTTTATAGTGGCCGGCCAGACCACGTTCGGGGGCCGAATGTGCCTCCGCATGCATGCCATGTTCGGCGGCCGAACTTGAGGTTCGGCGGCCGAACCTGGACTTCCCTCACTTATGCTTTCGGGGGCCTAAAGCACACCCGCAACGCATGCATGTTCGGCGGCCGAACTTGAGGTTCGGCGGCCGAACCTGGGTTTTCCTCCTTGGTTGTTTTCATGCAAAAACTCATCTTCTTTCATGCTTAAAACATAAAACACATTAAAACATTTTATGAAAACATGGTTTTACCCTTCTAGAGGCTTTCGACATCCGAGATTCCACCGGACGGTAGGAATTTCGATACCGGAGTCTAGCCGGGTATTACAGCTCCAGTAAGGGGTTTTTATGTTTACAGTTTCAGAGTGGTACCAGAGCAGGTATCGCTTACAGAGTGGTTACAGAGCATGCTGAGGTTAAGCTTGGTATATAGAGAAAAGTTTTAAAGTTTTTATGAAAATGTTTGATCATATATGGGATTATACCAGATGTACAGAGGGCATAGCAGGCTTGCTACGGCTCCCGGTGACCTTAAGTCGATCTGGATCCTAGCGCCGGTAGCGGTCCGATTTTCGGGTCGTTACAGATTGGTATCAGAGCCCTAGGTTCATATGATCGGACCTATAGAGTAGCACTAGGTTCATATGGTTGGACCTATAGTGTTTTGGGCTCATAGAGGTTATAAAAGGGCAAGCACAATAGGAAAGATCATGTCCACTCGGATAGGATGTGGAGTCCTGTCATGTATGATGATGTGTAATGCCATGATTTTTTTGCATGTGCATTGATGATGATGTTGTGGATGGATATTGGATGATCCTTTAGCCCTCAGTATGACATGTTATGCTATGTTATGTTATGAGATGGAAAGTCCAGGTGTGGCTTAATGGCCCCTGGCACAGAGTAAGAGAAGACCAGGTGTGATTATATCACCCCTGGCACAGAGTATGATATGGATATGTAGAGGGCTCTTGGTGACAAGTTCATCTCAGAGTTGGGAATGGTTCCCAGCATTGCAAAACCTATGGACCTTTATTGTGATAATAACGGTGTCATAGCACAGGCAAAGGAGCCAAGATCTCATCAGAGATCTAAACATATACTCAGGTGATATCACCTTATTCGAGAGATCATTGATAGAGGAGATACCAAAATATGCAAAGTAGACACAAATGACAATATTGCAGATCCACTGACCAAGACACTTTCACAGGTCAAGCATGATCAACACACTAGGTCTATGGGTATTAGATACTTATATGATTAGGCCTAATGCAAGTGGGAGATTGTTAGTGTATATGCCCTAGGCCATTATCTTGGACCTTTTTGTATGTCGTTTTGGTTATTAATAAAATAGGTTTTTATCATTATTATTTGTTTGCATGTTACATAATAATGATTATCATCCCTGGTTACTTATTATTATGTTGATAATAATAAAATATAACTGGTATGATTATTGATTGATAATCATGAGATGATTATGTATATGTTGATATAATTCAATAATTATAGATACTTGTTAGAGAACAAAGTATTGGATCGACCCGCATTGAGATCACTACATGGGTCATTGTCATAAGTGAATCTCAAAGTAGTTATGTCTTAATCCTTTGACTTGAGATTGTCATAGTTTCCAACATAAGGACTATTATGTTTTGACATAACCAAACGTTGTCTTTAATCGGACAATCATAAAGGTTATAATTGAGCATGATAGAAATTATGTAGAGGATAATGAACAATCAAGATAGGATTTGTCCCTCTCTTTGAGAGATATATCTTCTGGGCCCCTCGATAAGTGAGACTGAGAAATACATGGCCATGCTCAAATGAATTAATAGTGTGATCAATATCATTTGAATTTATCAGTCTACTTAGAGATCGAGAAATCATAAGTTTGAACATTATAAGTTTGACATTGACCATGACTTATGTTCAAACTAGATATCGTGTGACAAATGGATTAATTCATGTTCTATTTATTAGGCTTTATCGGACTATTGATCCTCATATTAGTTGGGTAGTCATAATGTCTTGCTAGAGGCCACTTATGACTTATGAGCCTTGTGGGACTGGGCCTATTGCCAATTAATGTGAGCCTATTGAGTCACACACAAAAGAACGTTGTTGATGTGCTATGTCATATTAATGGGTTAAAAGCCCAAAGCCCATTAATATAATTAATAATAATAAAGTGTTATTATTATTAATATTTAATAATAATAAAATGTTATTATTATTATTAATATTAATTATTAATATAATTAATAATAATAAGTGTTATTATTATTAATATTAATTATTAATATAATTAATAATAATAAAGTGTTATTATTATTAATCATTTATTATTATGAGATAATAATATTTAAAAGATTTGCAGTCTATCTATAAGTGTTACAAATAAAGAACTCTATCACATAAAGATATTTGAGTATCTGCGAGATTGTGATAGTGGGTTCTGAATACAATTCTTTTGGGAAAAGAGTAGTACAACTCTTTTAGGAAAAGAGTTGTGGGAAAACAAAAAGATTAAAACATATAAATACTCTTTCTACGAAGAGAGTGTTGACGACAGTTTTTAGAAAATTCAGTCTAACCGCTGCAGATTGTGGAGCACATAATCTATCCATCCTTGAGAGAGCTAGCACTCTAGAAGGATAGAAGACGTTTGTGTGGATACCATAGAGGGTGTTCGTTTGAAAAGGCAGCACCATCAGTCCGGCATTGTATCTTCTTGATGAGATTAACAGGTTAGTCTCATATCCTTCTTATGATTTAAACGAAGCACTCGAATTCTGGGAAAGGAAATCAACAGAGATTTTATTTTTCCGCTGCGCAACTGGGTTGCAATAATCTCGGAATTTCCCAAAAAGTATGATATGGATATGTAGAGGGCTCTTGGTGACAAGTTCATCCTTGATATGCTATGTAACTGATAGGGTTCATGTGTTTCCACATGGACCATATGATGCTATGTTTATATGATATGCTATGTTTGCTGTGGGTTCATGTGTAACCGCATGGGCCATGTGATGCTATGGTTTCTGTGTGTGTGCTCTTTTTCTAGTAGGCAGGATGCGAGGTACTCGTTGATCTACGGGATTGATAGGAGTTCCTCTTGAGAGGAAAGGTATAGATACTTTTCCCCCTGTTTTGCTAAGAGCGCAGTAGTGTAGCATCAGCAGAGAGGGTACATCAAGGGACCCTAGGAGGTCTTTTGATGCAGTCAGAGGAAGACTGGATCCTAGAAGGATGTCAGTTGATGTGAGAGTATAGCAGAAATGGATGTTCAGAGAAGAGTTAGTAGCTAGAGGTTAGTGTGCCAGAGAATGGCATAAGAGAGTTGCTAGGAGGTGCTCTGGCCTCGAGTTTCACAACCTCGGGTACAGGGAGAGTTGATCTCTCATCTCTGAGTGCAACCCTCCACAAGAGGTGTAAAGTGGGGCAGAGCCAGGAGGAAGAAGTAAGAGTAAGCTTAAGAGAGGTTACAGTCTGGTCTGGGATTAGGTGGTGGTTCGAGCTCTGGTCCAGATAGTTCTGGATACACGAGGTGTGGAGACCGCACAAGGGAGTCTGTCGATATGGGACTACGGCATGTTAGATGCGAGCAGGAGGGGCACATGGCATGTGAATGTCCTACTGTGCCCTGGTTGGCATAGTCCCAGCGGATGACTTCAGGCAGTGTGGCTCAGCCAGTAGCTCCAGCCATGTTTCAGAGCAGTGGTTGAGGCAGAAGAAGAGGGTTTGCCTTTTCTTCGGTAGGTTCCCGCAGAGAAGTTCCGTCAGCTTTGGCTCGGATCTTCACCCTGACTTTAGCAGGAGGCTAACACATCGAACACGGTGACGTCAGGTACGTTCACTTGTGGATGTTCGGATGTGTATGCCGTTATTTTAGACCCTGATGTTTCTCTTTCCCTGTTGCTTTGAGAGCCGTAGAGAGGTTGGGTTGATAGCTTCTAGGCTTAGAGTGTCCTCTTTGGGTTAGTAAGACCCAAGTGTGATCCATCAGTGGCAGAGTCAGTCTGCCAGTATAGTTCAGAGTATGTTGTGAGTAGATGCCTTTCAGCTGACCTAGTGGTTCTAGATTTGACTGTTTGATGTCATTCTAGGGATGGATTGGCTAGCTACTCATGGTGCTACCTGAATCTGCAGAGACAAGGTAGTCAGGTTCAGAGATCAGGATGGATCAGAGGTAGTCCTTGGAGGGGACAGAGTATGACTGCCTAGAGGTTTGATGTTAGCCCTACAGGCTCGTAGTTTGCTCAGGAAAGGTTGTCAGAGGGTTTCTAGCTCTTGTTGGAGAGTTTCGCAGTCAGGTCAGGGAATCAGCCTCAGTGCCCGTGGCTAGAGGGTTCTTAGATGTTTTTCCCAGGTGAACTGTCAGGTTTACCACCTGTCAAAGAGATAGAGTTTGGAATAGGAGTGGTGTCTGGACTCAAAATCATTTCTATTCTTCCCTACAGGATGACACCTACAGAGTTGAGGTAGTAGTAAGAGTAGTAGCGAGACTTTGTGGACAAGGGTTTTATCCGACCTAGTACCTCACCCTGGAGTGTTCCAGTGTTGTTGTGGGCAAAGAAGGATGGATCCTTTAGACTTTGTAGCGACTGTAAGCAATTGAACAAGGTCACTACCAAGGACAGGTATTCCCACTCAGGATTGATGATCTATTGGATCAGCTAGCAGGAGCTGGTTGTTTCCCTAGATAGATCTGAAATCCGGGTACTACCTGTTGAGAGTTAGAGCTAGTATAGTGTACCAGTGAGAAGAGAGAAGAGTTTTTTCAGAGTGCGCAGCGGAAGCTTGTTAAGGTTCAGGCGGAGGTTAAGGTGTTGCTGGAGGTGTCTCCTTCGAAAGGGTGATTCGTTATGGGAAAAAGGGTAAACTAGCTTTAAGATACATCGGACCCTTCGAAATCCTATAGAGGATTGGGGATGTATCCTACCAGTTAGATTTACCTGCTTCATAGAGGAGATCCATCCGGTTTTCCATGTTTTCCTTTTTGAGAGTTAGTGTCAGATCCGAGTGAGGTTCTTTATGAACCAGAGGTGAGGATCTCAGGGGATCTCACCTATGTTGAGTAGCTAGAGCGGATCATAGACACACAGAGTAGAGGAAACAAGGAAACTCCGATGGTGGAGGTCTCTTAGAATCACCTTAGTATGTATAGTGTGCTTGGGAGACCAAGAGTTTCTACTCCAGTAGTATTGTGCTTCTTTTATGTTTGAGGTTATATGTTTATGTATATGTTATGCTTTGCTATGCATGTCCTAGTTGAGGAACATTCGGGGACGAATGTTCTTAAGAGGGGGAGATTGTAATACCCGACTAGATTCAGGCATCAGAATTCCTATCGTCCGGTAGAATCTCGGATGTCGGAGCCTTCTAGAAGGGTAAAACAAAGGTTTTCTAAAATGTTTTTACATGTTTTGAGGGATTTGAGCAAGAGAAAATTGAGTTTTGAAAGAAAAAGCCAAGGAGGCATGTGCCAGGTTCGGCCACCGAAAGTGAAATTTCGGCCGCCGAACATGGGATAGTTTAGGGGGAACGTTAGGCTTCCGAAAGTGGCTTTCTTTCGGCCGCCGAACCCCATGTTCGGCTGCCGAACGTGGTGAGGTTTTGGAAGCAGGTTTGCCGAACGTGGTGAGGTTTTGGAAGCAGGTTTGGCCGCCGGAAATGGTTGACCAGGCCACCTATAAAAGGCCCCTTGTCCGGAAAATGGGGGAGTTTTCTCTCCATTCTTGGGCATAAGTGAGTTCATGCTCTCCTTTGGTTGTTTTTATGATGTTTCTTCAAATCTCTCAAGGTTTTCATGAGTTTTATACTTGTTTTGAATAGTTTTGAGCTTGGAGCAAGGTTTTGGAGCTTGGAGACTTTTGGAGATTGGATTCTCCATATCTCTAAGTTTGGATCGCCTCTCCTCTCGTTCTTCAAGAGGCAAGTGTAGATCCTTAGTTTTTATGATGTTTTAAATGAGTTTTATGAAGGAAAAAGGGTTAGGAATGCATGAGTTGCATGGTTGTGCATGAGAGGGTTTATGTACCCTTTATGCCTATGTATGCTTTATGTGTTGTTTGTTGGAGTTTAAGCTTGTTTTAAGCTCCTTTATGAATGGTTAAGGGCATATGCATGTTTTGGAGAGGTTGGATGCAAGTTTTGGGTGTTTGGAAGGTTTGAGAGGCTTGTATGCATAAGAGGCTGAGTTCTGGATGAACTCAGGTTCGGCCGCCGAACCTGCCTGTGGATGCATGGTGTGGCCGCCTAACCTTGCCCCCGAAAGTTGAGTTTCGGATCTGGAGCAGACTTTCGGCCGCTGAAGGTGCCGCCGAAAGTGCCTGACTTTCGGATCTGGAGAGGGTGTTCAAACGCCGAAGGTGCCGTGTCCAGCCTTCCTTTGCCCGTTTTTCCATGCATATTTATGATGTTTTAGGGGGTTTTTGGGGAAATGTTGAGAGTTATGTTCGAGTGGTTTGGTACCTCATTTGAGTCCTCCATTGTAGGATTGGACTCGAGGAACCGAGGAGGCCCACAGAGTTAGCTCAGCAGTTGCTAGAGGTGAGTGGAACTGAACTGTGTTTTTAAATAAATGAATGTTTTAGCATATTCCATGCATCACAAATGCCATGTTTATAGTAGGGTGTATTGCATTAGTGTTCACGAAGATGACGCATTGCATTGGTTATTGTACATATGGATGGACAACAGGACGACTCATTAGCCCTCTAGTTTTATTGCATGTAACAGAAGTCCTGAGGAGCCCCTTGAGGGCCGGGCACAGAGCTATGTATGTCACAGAAGTCCTGAGGAGCTCCTTCGAGGGCTGAGCACAGAGTAGAGGGAGTTTTGAGTCAGTCCACCCTTTATGTGATTTACTTGTGATGTGATGCATTCCATGATGGCATATGTTTTACTGTTTTTATAGTTCTGCTCACTGGGCTTTATAGCTCACCCCATTCCCTTAACCCCATGTTTTCAGGGCCAGAGAAGTCAGAGTCAGTAAGAGTAGAGTTTGGCTATGGTTATGGCTATGTACTAGAAGTGTAGTGGACATGATGTAAAGTAAGGTTATGTAATGTAAAGTCATGTATTGTGTATAGAGTTATAGTATTGTGCTTGGCCTTAGTGTATGGATAATCCCTTTGTACATGGATCTTTTATATGTTTTATGATGAACCAGGCTTAACAGATGATATGTTAACCCAACTGGAGCATTTGATGAGGGCTCTAGTAAGGGGTTTTTATGTTGACAGTTTCAGAGTGGTACCAGAGCAGGTATCGCTTACAGAGTGGTTACAAAGCATGCTGAGGTTAAGCTTGGTATATAGAGAAAAGTTTTAAAGTTTTAATGAAAATGTTTGATCATGTATGGGATTATACCAGATGTACAGAGGGCATAGCAGGCTTGCTATGGGTCCCGGCGACCTTAAGTCGATCTGGATCCTAGCGCCGGTAGCGGTCCGATTTTCGGGTCGTTACAGATTGGTATCAGAGCCCTAGGTTCATATGATCGGACCTATAGAATAGCACTAGGTTCATATGGTTGGACCTATAGTGTTTTGGGCTCATAGAGGTTATAGAAGGGCAAGCACAATAGGAAAGATCATGTCCACTCGGATAGGATGTTGAGTCCTGTCTTGTATGATGATGTGTAATGCCATGATTTTTTTGCATGTGCATTGATGATGATGTTGTGGATGGATATTGGATGATCCTTTAGCCCTCAGTATGACATGTTATGCTATGTTATGTTATGAGATGGAAAGTTCAGGTGTGGCTTAATCGCCCCTGGCACAGAGTAAGAGAAGACCATGTGTGATTGTATCGCCCCTGGCACAGAGTATGATATGGATATGTAGAGGGCTCTTGGTAACAAGTTCATCCTTGATATGCTATGTATGTGATAGGGTTCATGTGTTTCCACATGGACCATATGATGCTATATTTATATGATATGCTATGTTTGCTGTGGGTTCATGTGTAACCGCATGGGCCATGTGATGCTATGGTTTCTGTGTGTGTGCTCTTTTTCTAGCAGGCAGGATGCGAGGTACTCGTTGATCTACGGGATTGACAGGAGTTCCTCTTGAGAGGAAAGGTATAGATACTTTTCCCCCTGTTTTGCTAAGAGCGCAGAAGTGTAGCATCAGCAGAGAGGGTACATCAAGGGACCCTAGGAGGTCTTTTGATGCAGTCAGAGGAAGACTGGATCCTAGAAGGATGTCAGCTGATGTGAGAGTATAGCAGAAATGGATGTTCAGAGAAGAGTTAGTAGCTAGAGGTTAGTGTGCCAGAGAAGGGCATAAGAGAGTTGCTAGGAGGTGCTCTGGCCTCGGGTTTCACAACCTCAGGTACAGGGAGAGTTGATCTCTCATCTCTGAGTGCAACCCCCCATAAGAGGTGTAAAGTGGGGCAGAGCCAGGAGGAAGAAGTAAGAGTAAGCTTAGGAGAGGTTACAGTCCAGTCTGGGATTAGGTGGTGGTTCGAGCTCTGGTCCAGATAGTTCTGGATACACGAGGTGTGGATACCGCACAAGGGAGTCTGTCGATATGGGACTACGGCATGTTAGATGCGAGCAGGAGGGGCACATGGCATGTGAATGTCCTACTGTGCCCTGGTTGGCATAGTCCCAGCGGATGACTTCAGGCAGTGTGGCTCAGCCAGTAGCTCCAGCCATGTTTTAGGGCAGTGGTTGAGGTAGAAGAAGAGGGTTTGCCTTTTCTTTGGTAGGTTCCCGCAGAGAAGTTCCGTCAGCTTTGGCTCGGATCTTCACCCTGACTTTAGCAGGAGGCTAACACATCGAACATGGTGACGTCAGGTACGTTCACTTGTAGATGTTCGGTTGTGTATGCCGTTCTTTTGGACCCTGATATGCTCAGAATGTGTGTGCTAGATTTTGGCGGTTCTTAGAGGCAGCATCTATCTTTGGTGGAGTTTGCCTACAATAACAGCTATCATGCTAGCATAGGGATGGCTCCATATGAAGCTTTGTATGGAAGGAAGTGTAGGTCACCTGTCTGCTGGGAGAAAGTTGGAGAAAGGGCCTTGGCAGGGTCTGAACTAGTAGAGATCACCAGCAGAGTAGTACCAATTATCAGAGAAAGGATCAAGACTGCTGTGAGCAGGCAAAAGAGTTATGCAGATATCCGTAGAAGACAAGTAGATTTTCAGGAAGGAGATTTGGTATTGCTCTAGGTGTCTCCTATGAAAGGGGTGATTCGTTTTGGGAAGAAAGGTAAGCTAGCTCCACGATACATCGGACCTTTTGAAATTTTGCAAAGGATCGGGAATGTATCGTACAAGTTGGACTTACCTGCTTCAATGGAAAGAATCCATCCAGTTTTCCATGTTTCCATGTTACGGAAGTTCGTGTCAAATCCGGGCAAGGTTCTTAGTGAGCCTGATGTGGAGATCCTAGAAGATCTCACCTATGTTGAGCAGCCAGTATGGATTCTAGACACACAGATCAGAAAGTTGAGGATCAAGGAAATTCCGATGGTGAAAGTCCTTTGGAATCACCACAACATCGAGGAGTATATCTGGGAGACACGAGAGTCCATGCTCCAGCAATATCCTCATCTCTTCTAAGGTGAGTGTTATGTGTTTTGTATGTATGTTTATGTTTTATGCTATGTTATGCTTGTTTGGTGAACATTCGGGGACAAATGTTCTTAAGGGGGGAGAATGTAATACCCGGCTAGACTCCAGTATCGGAATTCCTACCGTCCGGTGGAATCTCGGATGTCGGAACCCTCTAAAAGGGTAAAATCATGTTTTTATAAAATGTTTTCATATATTTTATGGTTTTTATGAAGAAAGAAATTGAGTAAAAGTTTTATAGAAAAGAAAGAAAGAGAATGAAGGAAGGGCCCAAGTTCGGCCGCCAAACCTCATGTTCGGCCGCCGAACATGGGATGCATGCGGAGGCATGTTAGGCCCCCGAAAGTGGCTTGGCCAGCCACCTATAAAGGGGTCCCCAGTCCGAAATGGGCCAGTTTTCTCTCCCCATTTCCGACCAAGGTGAGTCTCCGTCCTCCCTCGTCGATCTTGTGTTCTTCCTTCAAGTCTCTCATGTTTTTATGAGTTATTTAACTTGGTTTTGAAGATTTTTGGAGCTAAGATCAAGATTTGAAGCTTGGAGACCCCGGAGCTTTCTTCCTCCATTTCTCCAAGTTTAGGTCGCCTCCCCTCTCGATCTTCAAGAGGTAAGGGTAGATCTTTAGCTTATCCCATGTTTTAAACAAGTTTTATGAGGGGTTATGGGGTAGAAATGCATGTTTAGGTTAGTTGATTGTTGTTAGGGTTAATGTTGAGTTTATGGATAATGTATGTTGTATGTGTATATGCTTTGTGTTGATTGTTGGGGTTTAGGGTAGTTTGAGACCTATATATGCTTGTTTGCTTGTGTATGCATGTTGTAGAATAGCTAAATGCATGTTTGAAAGTTTTGGGAGGCAAAATGTGCATGAGGAGTCTGAGTTCTGCCATTTTGGAAGAACTCAGGTTCGGCTGCCGAAGGCACTTTCGGCCGTAAACTTGCCTGTGGTGGCATGTTTTGGCTGCCGAACCCTGCCCCTGAAAGTTGGACTTTCGGCTCTGGATGAGAGTTTCGGCCGCCGAACCTGCCGCCGAATATGCATGAGTTTCGGATCTGGAAGGCACTTTCGGTCGCCGAAGGTACCGCCGAAGGTGCATGACTTTCGGCTCTGGAGGGACTTTCGGCCGCCGAACCTGCCGCCGAAAGTGCCCTGTTCAGCCTTCCTTTGCATATTTTCTATGATTGTTTTAAGGTGTTTTAGGGAATTTTTGGGGAGATGTTTAGAGTCAAGTTCATGTATGTTTGGTCCCTCATTTGAGTCCACCTGTGTAGGTTCGGACCCGAGGAACCGGGGACCCCAGCAGTGAGATAGCTGCTTCAGAGTCTTTTCAGAACTAGCCTGAGGTGTAATACCCGGCTAGACTCCGGTATCGGAATTCCTACCGTCCGGTGGAATCTCGGATGTCGGAAACCTCTAGGAGGGTAAAACCATGTTTTCATAAAATGTTTTAATGTATTTTATGGTTTTAAGCAAGAAAAGAAATTAAGTTTTGAATGAAAATAGCCTTGAGAGAAAGACTCAGGTTCGGCCGCCGAACCACAAGTTCGGCTACCGAACATGCATGCATTTCGGGAGTGCTTTAGGCCCCCGAAGGCATAAGTGAGGGAAGTCCAGGTTCGACTGCCGAACCTTAAGTTCGACCGCCGAACATGGCATGCATGCGGAGGTACGTTAGGCCCCCGAAAGTGGCCTGGCCAGCCACCTATAAAGGGGTCCCTATGTCCGAACGGGTGAGCTTTTCTCCCCGTTTTCGGCCAAGGTGAGTTCTCCGCCGTCCCTCATCGATTTTGAGCTTCTTCCTTCGAATCTTCATGATTTTCTTATGAGTTTTCACTTGGTTTGAAGATATTTGAGCAAAAGAGCAAGTTTTGAAGCTTGGAGACCAAAGAGGTGATTTCTCCCCATCTCCAAGCTAGGATCGTCTTTCCTCTCGATCTTCAAGAGGTAAGCTTAGATCCAACCTTCCTTGTATGATTTAAACAAGTTTTATGAAGATCTATGGGGTAGAAATGCATGTTTAGGTTATTGTTGAGTTTATGGATTTATGTTATGCTTATGAGCAATGTGGGTTGTTTGATGTGTTTTGGTTGGGGTTTAAGTTAGCTTGAGACCCCTATGTGCTTGTTGGCTTGAGTTTGCATGTTGTAGACTAGGTAAATGCATTATGGAATGGATTGGGAGACATTTGTGCATGAAAGAGGCTGAGTTCTGCCCTTTGGAAGAACTCAGGTTCGGTAGCCGAAGGGACTTTCAGCCGCCAAACCTGCTTGTGGAGGCCAACTTTTGGCTGCCGAACCCTGCCCCCGAAAGTGGACTTTTGGGTCTGGAAGGGAGTTTCGGCCGCCGAAGGTGCCGCCGAACATGCATGAGTTTCGTCTCTGGAGGGAACCTTCGGCCGCCGAAAGTGCCGCCGAAGGTGCATGACTTTCAGCTCTAGAGGGACTTTCGGCCGTCGAACCTGCCGCCGAAAGTGCCCTATTTAGCCTTCCTTTGCATGATTTATGTGATTATTTTATGGTGTTTTAGGGGGTTTTTGGAGAGTATTTTAGAGTCATGTTCATGGATGTTTGATCCCTCATTTGAGTCCACCTGTGTAGGTTCGGACCCGAGGAACCGGGGACCTTAGCAGTGAGATAGCTGCTTCAGAGTCATTAGAGCTTCAGCCAGAGGTGAATGGAATAACTCATTACGTTTCAAAGCAAATAAATAAATTTTAAGCATGATACATGCATCACGTATGCCATAAGATATACTAGGTTGTTTGCATTAGAATTCACGAATATGTTGCATTGCATAACTTGATGATGATGTGGATGGATGTTGAATGATCCTTTAGTCCTCGTATGATATGATATGATGATGATACGGTATGGAAGACCAGTGAGGCCCATTCTACGCCCCTGGCACTATGTTAAGAGAAAGACCAGTGAGGCCCATTCTATGCCCCTGGCACTATGGAATGTTATGCTATGTTATGTTATGGTAAGAGAAAGACTAGTGAGGCCCATTCTACGCCTCTGGCACGATTGGACTATGTAGAGGACTATTGGTGACAAGTCCATCCTTGATGTGATTTGTTTGTGATGTGTTGCATTTCATGAAAGTATGAAATTTAAATTGAATGTTTATTTATTCTGCTCACTGGGCTTTATAGCTCACCCCTCTCTCTTAACCCCCAGGTTTGCAGGTACAGGGTAGACCAGGAGGTCAGCAGGAGTAGAGTCATGTTTTATGTAATAGATAGATGTGGACATGAATTTGATGTAATGTAAAAGTATAGTATAGAAATATAATGTAATGATGCTTATGGAAGTTTAGAGTTGTGCTTGACCATAGTATGTTGTTAATCCCTTGTTAGTACATGATCTTAAATGTTTAATGATGATTACTGTAAACCAAGCTTAATGTATGTTATGTTACCCCATTGGAGTATTTGTGGAGGACTCCAGTGAGAGGTTTTATGTTATGATTTGTGCATGCACAGGTTAGGCTTGGTGAAGGAATGAATGAATGAATAAATGAGAAAGTTTTAAATTTTTATGTAATTGTCGATCATGTATGGGATTAAACAGGTATACAGGATGTATGTTAGGCTTGCTACGGGTCCCGGCGGCTTTAAGCCGATCTGGATCCTAGCGCCGATAGCGATCCGATTTTCGGGTCGTTACAAATTGGTATCAGATCCCTAGGTTCATATGGTCGGACCTAGAGAGTGTCGGGCTCATAGAGGTTATACAAGGTCAAGCACAATAGGAAGATCATGTCCACTAGAATAGGATGTAGAGTCCTATCTTGAATGATAATGTGAAATGCCATGATATTATGCATGTGCATTAATGATATGCTATGTATGTGATGCGGGTTCATGTGTTTTCACATGAACCATTTGATGCTAATGTTGTGCTATGTGTGCTGTTTTTCAGTAAACAGGATGAGAGGAACTTGTCGATCTGCACGATTGACTGGAGTACCACCGGAGGATGAGGGCATGAGTGCCCGTCCCCCTGCATTGCCAAGGGCAATGTCTAGCAGGGAAAGAGCAGTGAGAGACCCTAGAAGGTCTTTGGATCTGGGTAGAAGCAGATCAGTGAGGGGAACAGTGCAGGGAGGAATGTCAGAGGATGTGGGGGATGATATGGATGTGGATCAGAGGAGGGATGGCAATCTTGGAGTGAGTATGTCGGAGGAGGGTATGGGAGAGTCCCAAGGAGGCACTCAGGCCTCGGGATTTGTTCAGCCACCCCAGTACCCACCCTTTTCTCAGAATCCCGGGTATTCGATGGGAGGTACATCAGATTACCCCAGCTTTAGCCCTTACCACTCACACATGCCATACCCACCTTTCTACCCACCATACCCATAGTACCCTATGTACCCACCCCCATCTTTCTACCCAGGTACAGCAAACCCTACCCCAAGGGATGTTGCACCTCCTCCACCACCAGCAGCACCTACTATCCCAGAAACTCAAGTACCTAAACCTACCTCATCTGGAGGGAGCAAGGTCAAGATGACTGATTACATGAAGCTGGGTGCTCCCCAATATGAAACCGGTGATGACCTGTTTTTGTATCTTGAGAGGGTCAGAACGATTACAGATGAGATAGGAGCTGATGACAGTAGAGCCATTCAAATGGCTGGGTTCACACTAAAATGCAAGAAGGCCCGAGAATGGTTTAAAAACTATGTGAACCCGAGGTTGGACAGCCTATCATGGGAGGATTTTGCAAATGAGTTTGCAGGATGGGCTTTCCCTAACAGTTCAAGGGAGTTGAAGATGATTGAATTTGAGCAGTTGAGGCAGACGGATGAAATGAGTGTGGATGAGTATATAGACAGATTCTTAGAGCTGTTGTCGTTTGCTGGGCAGAATCTGGATATAGATCAGAAGAAGTCAAGGAGGTATATCATGAGGCTCCATTCCAGGTATTCCTCCTTGATTCAGTCAGCAGAGAGGGAGAGTTTCCATGCCATAGTGGATATGGCTCGGAGGATGGAGGCTAGTGCAATAATCGAGGGAAAAGTTAAACAGTCAGTGGCACAACCTTCTGGTTCCAAGACCCCTGGTGGGGGCAAGTTAGACCCTTCTTCTCTGAGTTCAGCTAGTAAGAGGTGGAGCAGTACCACTAAGAAGTCAAAGAAGAACAAGTTCTGGAGCAAGATCAAGTCAGGTCTGGGATTGGGAAGTGGCTCGAGTTCAGGTGCAGATAATGCAGTATGTAGGAAGTGTGGGAAGCTGCACAAGGGTGTATGTCTGGTTGGGACAACAACCTGGTTCAGATGTGGGCAGGAGGGACAAATGGCTCGGGAGTGTCCTAGAGCAGCTTTTATGGCGCAGTCTCAGCAGACAGCCTCTGGTAGTATGGCTCAACCAGTGGCTCCAGCCGCGACTCAAGCCAGTTGCAGAGGCAGAGGGAGAGGGACAGCCTCTTCTTCAGCGGGTTTCAGAGGTGAAGGTCCATCAGCCCCAGCACGGATCTTCACAATGACACAGCAGGAGGCAAATGCATCGAACACCGTGGTGGCAGGTAATCTCATCATTGGTTGCTCAGATGTTTATGCCTTAATGGACCCTGGTGCATCTCATTCTTTCATTGCTCTGAGGGCCGTCGAGAGGTTGGGATTGATGGTCTCTGGGTTAGAGCGTCCCCTATGGGTCAGTGGACCCAAGTGTGACCCGTCAGTGGCAGAGTCAGTTTGCCAGTGTAGTCCAGTTTTTGTAGAGGGAAGATGCCTTTCTGCCGACCTTGTGGTTCTAGATTTGACAGATTTTGACGTCATTCTAGGGATGGATTGGCTATCTACCCATGGTGCTACCTTGGACTGCAGAGACAAGGTAGTCAAGTTCAGATGTCAGGATGGATCAGAGGTTGTCTTCCGAGGAGACAGGGGGAGTACACCTAGAGGTTTGATATCAGCCCTTCAGGCTCGTAGGTTGCTCAGGAGGGGTTGTCAGGGTTTTCTGGCTCATGTGAGAGAGCTGGATAGTCATGATAGAGAGCCCGCCTCAGTGCCCATGGTCAGTGAGTTTTTAGACGTTTTCCTAGACGAGCTGCCAGGTTTACTACCTGCTAGGGAGATAGAGTTTGAAATTGAGTTGATGCCTGGAACCAGACCGATCTCTATCCCTCCTACAGGATGGCACCAGCAGAATTGAAGGAGTTTAAGGAGCAGTTGCAAGAGTTGGTAGATAGAGGCTTCATCCAACCGAGTACCTCACCTTGGGGTGCTCCAGTGTTGTTTGTGAAAAAGAAGGATGGATCCCTCAGACTTTGTATCGACTACAGGCAGTTGAACAAGGTCACTACCAAGAATAAGTACCCTTTGCCAAGGATCGACGATCTATTCGACCAGCTAGCAAGAGCAGGTTGTTTCTCCAAAATAGATCTGAGATCTGGGTACCATCAGCTGAGAATAAGAGAAGAGGATGTGCCGAAGACGGCGTTCAGGACCAGATATGGGCACTATGAGTCCTTGTGATGCCGTTCGGGTTAACCAATGCCTCTGCAGCATTCATGGATCTCATGAACAGAGTATTTAGCCAGTACCTGGATCACTTTGTTATTGTCTTCATAGATGATATCTTAGTGTATTCCAGGAATGCAGAGGAGCATGCCCATCATCTGAGGGTAGTTCTGCAAACCTTGAGGGAACACGGCTTGTATGCCAAGTTCTCCAAGTGTGAGTTCTGGTTGAGGAGCATCTCATTCTTGGGACACGTTGTGTCAGAAAATGGAATCGAGGTAGACCCCAAGAAAGTGGAAGCTGTAGCTAACTGGCCTAGACCCACTACAGTGACTGAGATCAAAAGCTTATTGGGTTTGGCAGGTTACTATAGGAGGTTCGTCCAGGACTTCTCTAAGATTGCAGCTCCTATGACCAGACTGACTAAGAAGAACCAGAGGTTTGTGTGGACCGACCAGTGTGAAGAAA
Source organism: Manihot esculenta (assembly GCF_001659605.2). Lineage (NCBI taxonomy): Eukaryota > Viridiplantae > Streptophyta > Magnoliopsida > Malpighiales > Euphorbiaceae > Manihot > Manihot esculenta. Next base: position 31,450,381 of record NC_035175.2, read on the forward strand.
GCTTTGAGGAGCTCAAGAAGAGGTTAACTTCAGCACCGGTGTTAGCTCTGCCAACTAGTAATGAAGACTTCTCAGTGTATTGTGATGCGTCCCGTGTGGGACTGGGTTGTGTGCTAATGCAGAATGAAAGGGTGATTGCTTATGCTTCTAGGCAGCTGAAAGAAGCACGAGTTGAATTACCCTACACATGACCTAGAGATGGCAGCTGTAATCTTTGCACTCAAGATGTGGAGACACTATCTTTATGGGGTAAAATGTGAGATCTTCACAGATCATAAAAGCTTGCAGTACATCCTGAGTCAGAGAGAGCTGAATTTGAGGCAGAGAAGATGGGTAGAACTGCTCAGTGACTATGATTGCAAGATCCAGTACCATCCGGGTAAGGCGAATGTTGTGGTAGACGCCTTAAGCCGAAAATCACTTGGCAGTTTGTCCCATATTTCAGCAGAGAGGAGGCCAGTAGTGAGGGAGTTCTTCGAGCTCATCAATGAAGGTCTACAGTTGGAGTTGTCTGGTACAGGTGCTTTGATAGCCCAGATGAGAGTGGCACCCGTGTTTCTGGAGCAGGTGGCTCAGAAACAGCACGAGGACCCAGAGTTAGTAAAGATTGCCAGGACTGTTCAGTCAGACAAAAATGATGAGTTCAGATTTGACAGCAAAGGGATCCTCCGCTATGGGAATAGATTATGTGTACCAGATGACGTAGGTCTGAAGGGAGACATTATGAGGGAGGCTCATAATGCCAGATACAGTGTTCACCCTGGAGCCACCAAAGTGTATCAAAATCTCAAGAGAGTGTATTGGTGGCCAGCTATGAAAAGAGAAGTGGCACAGTTTGTGTCAGCCTGCGAAGTATGTTAGAGGGTGAAGCTGGAACATCAGAAGCCAGCTGGAATGCTTAACCCACTACCTATTCCAGAGTGGAAATGAGAGAATATTGCTATGGACTTCGTAGTGGGGTTACCGGCATCGTCCAACAGATTAGACTCCATATGGGTGATTGTGGATAAATTGACCAAATCTGCTCATTTCATTCCTGTCAGGAGTAACTACTCTGCGGACAAGTTGGCGCAGGTGTATGTTGATGAGGTTGTCAGGTTGCATGGGGTTCCTGTTTCAATAGTGTCTGATAGAGGGCCCCAGTTCACCTCTAGGTTTTGGCGGAGTCTGCAGAACGCTATGGGTACCAGGTTGGATTTTAGCACTGCTTTCCATCCACAGACGGATGGACAATCAGAGAGGACCATCCAGACAATAGAGGATATGCTCAGAATGTGTGTGTTGGATTTTGGCGGTTCTTGGAGGCAGCATCTACCTCTGGTGGAGTTTGCCTACAATAACAATCATCATGCTAGCATAGGGATGGCTCCATATGAAGATTTGTATGGAAGGAAGTGCAGGTCACCTGTTTGCTGGGAAGAAGTTGGGGAAAGGGCCTTGGCAGGGCCTGAGCTTGTAGAGCTCACTAGCAGAGTGGTGCCCATAATCAGAGAAAGGATCAAGACTGCTGCAAGCAGGCAAAAGAGTTATACAGATGTCCGCAGAAGGCAAATAGAGTTTCAGGAGGGGGATTTGGTATTGCTCAAGGTGTCTCCAATGAAAGAGGTGATTCGGTTTGGGAAGAAAGGTAAGCTAGCTCCACGATACATCGGACCCTTTGAGATCTTGCAAAAGATCGGGAATGTATCGTATAAGTTGGACTTACCTGCTTCTATGGAGAGAATCCATCCGGTTTTCCATGTTTCCATCTTAAGAAAGTTCGTGTCAGATCCGAGCAAGGTTCTTAGTGAGCTTGATATGGAGATCCAAGAAGATTTCACCTATGTTGAGCAGCCAGTGCGGATCATAGACACCCAGATTAGAAAGTTGAGAAACAAGAAAATCCCGATGGTGAAAATCCTTTGGAATCACCACAACATCAAAGAGTGTACCTGGGAGACACGGGAGTCCATGCTCCAGCAATATCCTCATCTTTTTTAAAGTAAGTGTTATGTGTTTTATGTGAATGTTCATGTTTTATGCTATGCATGTGTTGTTTGGTGAACATTCGGGGACGAATGTTCTTAAGGGGGGGAGAATGTAATACCCGGCTAGACTCCGGTATCGGAATTCCTACCGTCCGGTGGAATCTCGGATGTCAGAAACCTCTAGAAGGGTAAAACCATGTTTTCATAAAATATTTTAATGTATTTTATGGTTTTAAGCAAGAAAAGAAATTAAGTTTTGAATGAAAATAGCCTTGAGAGGAAGACTCAGGTTCGGCCACCGAACCTCAAGTTCGACTGCCGAACATGCATGCATTTCGGGAGTACTTTACGCCCCCAAAGGCATAAGTGAGGGAAGTCCAGGTTCGGCCGCCGAACATGGCATGCATGCGGAGGCACGTTAGGCCCCCGAAAATGGCTTGGCCAGCCACCTAAAAAGGGGTCCCCATGTCCGAACGGGTGAGCTTTTCTCCCCGTTTTCGGCCAAGGTGAGTTCTCCGCCATCCCTCATCTATTTTGAGCTTCTTCCTTCGAATCTTCATGATTTTCTTATGAGTTTTCACTTGGTTTGAAGATATTTGAGCAAAAGAGCAAGTTTTGAAGCTTGGAGACCAAAGAGGTGATTTCTCCCCATCTCCAAGCTAGGATCGTCTTTCCTCTTGATCTTCAAGAGGTAAGCTTAGATCCAACCTTCCTTGTATGTTTTAAACAAGTTTTATGAAGATCTATGGGGTAGAAATGCATGTTTAGATTATTGTTGAGTTTATGGGTTTATGTTATGCTTATGAGCAATGTGGGTTGTTTGATGTGTTTTGGTTGGGGTTTAAGTTAGCTTGAGACCCCTATGTGCTTGTTGGCTTGAGTTTGCATGTTGTAGACTAGGTAAATGCATGATGGAATGGATTGGGAGACATTTGTGCATGAAAGAGGCTGAGTTCTGCCCTTTGGAAGAATTCAGGTTCGGCAGCCGAAGGGACTTTCGGCCGCCGAACCTGCCTGTGAAGGCCAACTTTTGGCTGCCGAACCCTACCCCCGAAAGTGGACTTTCGGCTCTGGAAGGGAGTTTCGGCCGCCGAAGGTGCCGCCGAACATGCATGAGTTTCGTCTCTAAAGGGAACCTTCGGCCGCCGAAGGTGCATGACTTTCGGCTCTGGAGGGACTTTCGGCCGCCGAACCTGCCGCCGAAAGTGCCCTGTTTAGCCTTCCTTTGCATGATTTATGTGATTGTTTTATGGTGTTTTAGGGGGTTTTTGGGGAGTATTTTAGAGTTATGTTCATGGATGTTTGGTCCCTCATTTGAGTCCACCTGTGTAGGTTCGGACCCGAGGAACCGGGGACCTCAGCAGTGAGATAGCTGCTTCATAGTCATTAGAGCTTCAGCCAGAGGTGAGTGGAATAACTCATTACGTTTCAAAGCAAATAAATAAATTTTAAGCATGATACATGCATCACATATGCCATGAGATATACTAGGTTGTTTGCATTAGAATTCACGAATATGTTGCATTGCATAACTTGATGATGATGTGGATGGATCCTTTAGTCCTCGTATGATATGATATGATGATGATACGGTATGGAAGACCAGTGAGGCCCATTCTACGCCCCTGGCACTATGTTAAGAGAAAGACCAGTGAGGCCCATTCTACGCCCCTGGCACTATGGAATGTTATGCTATGTTATGTTATGGTAAGAGAAAGACTAGTGAGGCCCATTCTACGCCCCTGGCACGATTGGACTATGTAGAGGACTATTGGTGACAAGTCCATCCTTGATGTGATTTGTTTGTGATGTGTTGCATTTCATGAAAGCATGAAATTTAAATTGAATGTTTATTTATTCTGCTCACTGGGCTTTATAGCTCACCCCTCTCCTTTAAACCCCAGGTTTGCAGGTACAGGGTAGACCAGGAGGTCAGCAGGAGTAGAGTCATGTTTTATGTAATAGATAGATGTGGACATGAATTTGATGTAATATAAAAGTATGGTATAGAAATGTAATGTAATGATGCTTATGGAAGTTTAGAGTTGTGCTTGACCATAGTATGTTGTTAATCCCTTGTTAGTATATGATCTTAAATGTTTAATGATGATTACTGTAAACCAAGCTTAATGTATGTTATGTTACCCCATTGGAGTATTTGTTGAGGACTCCAGTGAGAGGTTTTATGTTATGATTTGTGCATGCACAGGTTAGGCTTGGTGAAGGAATGAATGAATGAATGAATAAATGAGAAAGTTTTAAATTTTTATGTAATTGTCGATCATATATGGGATTAAACAGGTATACAGGATGTATGTTAGGCTTGCTACGGGTCCCGGCGGCTTTAAGCCGATCTGGATCCTAGCGCCGGTAGCGGTCTGATTTTCGGGTCGTTACATGATGTGAGTAGAATGACTCTTTATGTTGCAAAGTAAATAAAGAAATTTTGAGCATGTGCATGCATCACGAATGCCATGAGATATATTAGGTTATTTGCATTAGAATTCACGAATATGTTGCATTGCATAATATGATGTTGATGTGGATGAACATTGGATGATCCATTATGCCCTCGTATGGAATGATATGATATGATGATGATACGGTATGGAAGTCTAGGAAGACCCATTCTACGTCCCTGGCACATTGGAATGTTATGATATGTTATGTAAGGGAAAGACCAGAGACCTATTCTACGTCCTGGCACTATTGGATATGTAGAGGGCTATTGGTGACAAGTTCATCCTTAAGGTGATTTGTTTGTGATGTGATGCATTTCATGAAAGCATGAATTTTAATATAATGTTTTACTATTCTGCTCACTGGGCTCTAGTAGCTCACCCCTTTCCCTTAACCCCCAGGTTTGTAGGTGCGGGCTAGACCAGGAAGTCACCAGGAATAGAAGTTTATGTATGTAATAGATTAGTTGTGGACATGAACGACAATGTAATGTAATGTAATGTAATGTAAAGTATTGTGTAATGATATATATTGAGGTTTAGTATTGTGCTTGACCCTAGTATGTATAGTTAATCCCTTTGCACATGATCTATGAAATGTTTTTATGATGTTTTACGTAAACCAAGCTTAGTATATGTTATGTTATCCCATTGGAGCATTTGATGAGGGCTCCAGTGTGGGGTTTGTGTTCATAAGTATGAGTATGCACAGGTTAAGCTTGGTGAATGAAAGAAAAAGTTCAAAGTTTTTATGTATATGTATGATCATGTATGGGATTTAACAGGTATACAGGATGTATGTTAGGCTTGCTATGGGTCCCGACGACCTTAAATCGATCTGAATCCTAGCGCCGGTAGCGGTCCGGTTTCCGAGTTGTTACAAAAGGGGACAAGAAGGTGATCACAGTGAGGCTGCAGAAATTAAGATGTGAGTTTGAGATGGAAATGATGAACAATGGAGAAACAGTGCAAGGCTATCTTTCCCGAATTTTTACAATTGTGAGTCAGATCTGTATATATGGGGAAAATTGCAGTGATCAGATAGTTGTTGCAAAGGTCTTGAGAAGTTTAACTCCAAGGTATGATCATTTTGTTGCAGCAATTGAGGAGTCAAAAGATTTGTCTGTTTTTAATTTTGATGAGTTAATGGGATTGTTGCAAGCCCATGAAACTAGATTACACTGGACGATGGAGACGACTGAGGAAAAAGCTTTTCATGTCAAAGAAGAGGCTTCAAGTCAATAGGAGAACTTAAATGTTCATGGAGGCAGTGAACAATATCAGAATAGAGGAAGAGGACGAGGAGGTTATCAGGGCAAAGGTGCAAGAGGGCGTAATGTGCAGTGCTATTATTGCAAGCGCTTTGGTCATGTAAAAGCAAATTGTTGGAAAAGAGCTAAGCAGGCCAATTATACTGAAGAAGAGGAGAATGACGAGGAGCTCAAGCTTTTCATGACCAAAGAGGAAGGTATGAAATTAACTGAAGATGTGTGATTTCTTAACAGTGGTTGCTCGAATCATATGACAGGGATGCAATCCTTCTTTAAAAAGCTAGATGAATCCTACAAGTTAAAAGTGAGGCTCGGAGATGGTAAGCAAGTGCAAGTGGAAGGAAAAGGAGTGGTTACGATCAATAGCTATGGTCAAACCAGGTTTCTTCATAATGTTTTCTTTGTTCCTAATCTAACTCAGAACTTGTTGATGTTGGGTAGTTAATGTGAAGTGGGTATTCCATTTTGTTTGAAAACCTGTCATGTGTGATTAAAGACCAGAAGACTAATCAAGTGGAGGTGGAAGTGCAAATAACTCAAAACAAGCTGTTTCCTCTTAAGATGTCGAGCCTTGAAAAGCATGCCATGATTGTCAAAGAAAAGGATGAATCTACGATATGGCATCTGAGGTATGGTCATCTGAACATGAAGGCCCTAAAATTGTTGTAGGAAAAGGAACTAGTTCATGGCCTTCCTTGCATTAAGGAGATCGATTTGTGTGAAGAGTGTATTTATGGGAAGCAAACCAAGAGGCCATTCCTTATAGGTGAGGCTTAGAAAGCTCCAACCAATTTGGAACTTATTCATGCTGACATTTGCGATCCCATGAAGATTGAGTCTTTAGGGGGCAGCCGTTATTTTTTTCTTTTGACAGATGATCATACACGAATGAGCTAGGTGTACTTCTTGAAGTTCAAATCTGAAGCTCTTGAAGCTTTCAAGAAATTTAAAGCATTGGCAGAAAAGCAAAGTGGGAACTATATTAAGGTCTTATGGACAGATCAAGGAGGGGAATTCACGTCACAAGCCTTCAGCCATTTCTATGAAGAACATGGCATTCAGAGGGAACTCACAACTCCATATACTCCAGAGCATAATGGAGTAGCTGAGCGCAAGAATAGAACGGTAGTGGAGATGGCCATGAGCATGCTACAAGAAAGAGGATTGCCAACCCAGTTCTGGAGTGAAGCTATTGCAACAGCTGTGTACTTGCTGAATTTGTCACCAACTAGGGCAGTTTATAACCGAATACCATATGAGCTATGGACAAGAAGAAGACCTTCAATAAGTCACTTGACAGTATTCAGTTGTATTGCTTATGTTCATATTGACACTCATATGCGCAGCAAGCTCTAGGAGAAGTCCACAAAATGCAGTTTTAATGGGATACTGTTCAGGGTCCAAAGCGTACAGGATGTACAATCTATTGAACGAAAAGATAATAGTTAGTCGAAATGTGGTGTTTGATGAAAACAATAGATGGGCGTGGCATGAAGATGCTAATGGGGCTGTTCAGTTCGAAATTCCATTTAATGGTGAAGAGGAACTGGCAGAAGATTAGCAACCCACTTCATCGAGTAGTCAAATGGCAAGTAGCAGCGGCATTGTCTCACCATCGAGTGAACTAGAAGATATATTATCAGATGACACTCCTCTAAGGAAGGTTCACTCACTAAATGATATATATGCCACTACTTATGCCATGTTCATTGTAGATCCCACAACATTTAAGGAAGCTAACGAGAAGGAAGAATGGAGAGCAACTATGCGTGAGGAGCTTGCCTCAATTCAAAAGAATGGGACGTGGGATCTAGTCGAGCTCTCAAGAGACAAGACACCCATTGGTGTCAAATGGGTATTCAAGACAAAATACCATGCGGATGGTAGTATTCAAAAGTATAAGGCGAGGCTGGTAGTGAAAGGATACTCACAACGGCAGGGGATTGACTATGAAGACACCTTCTCTCCAGTTGCAAGGTTTGAAACAATACGGATCTTACTCTCGGTAGTTGCTCAACTACAATGGTTGGTATATCAATTTGATATTAAGTCTGCATTCTTGAATGGAGAGATAGAAGAGGAGGTATATGTATCGCAACCGAAACGATTTATTGTTCAAGGAAGGGAGAATCAGGTTTACAGATTGCGGAAGGCTTTATACGGATTGAAACAGGCACCTCGTGCATGGTACAGTAGGATAGATGCATACTTCCTAAAAAACGGTTTTCACCAGAGCAAAAACGAGGCCACACTATATATAAAGAAGTAAGGTAACAATCTGTTTCTCGTGTGCTTATATGTAGATGATATGGTTTATATGGGTTCTTCGTTAGAATTGATACATGAATTCCAGTTGAATATGAAGAAAAGTTTCGAGATGTCAGATTTAGGGAAGCTGCACTACTTTCTTAGAATGGAAATAAAACAAGCAGAAGATGGGATTTTCATATCCTAGAGAAAGTATGCAACAGATTTATTAAAGAAATTCAACATGCTGAATTGCAAGACAGCTCCTACGCCAATGAATCTGAATGATAAATTCCAGAATGATGATGGGACTCAATCAGCTGATGGGCACTATTTCAGAAGTCTTGTTGGAGGTCTAATTTATCTTACTCATTCAAGACCAAATATTATTTTTGTTGTTGGTATTGTGTCCAGGTTTATGCACTCCCCCTTCGAGGCATCATCTAGGTGCTGCAAAAAGAATCTTGAGATATGTAGCTAGAATGGTTATGTATGGAATATAAATCAGCTGATGGGCACTATTTCAGAAGTCTTGTTGGAGGTCTAATTTATCTTACTCATTCGAGACCAAATATTGTTTTTGTTGTTGGTATTGTGTCCAGGTTTATGCACTCCCCCTTCGAGGCATCATCTAGGTGCTGCAAAAAGAATCTTGAGATATGTAGCTAGAACGGTTACGTATGGAATATAGTATGCAAAAACTCCATAGTACAAGTTATTTGGCTTTACTGATAGTGATTGGGCCGAATGTTTAGAAGACACGAAGAGTACAACTGGCTATGTGTTTAGCTTGGGTTCAGGGGCTGTTACGTGGAGTTCAAAGAAGCAGGCAACAATTGCACTATCAACATCTGAGGCAGAATATATGGCGGCAACAGCTTCTGCATGCCAAGCAGTGTGGCTAAGGAAAATCTTGGCAGATGTTGAATAAAAATAAGGAGCATCAATAATCTTATGTGACAACAAATCTGTCATAGCAATTTCCAAGAACCCAGTTCATTATGGGCAAACAAAACACATCGATATCAAGGCTCATTTTATTTGGGATTTGGTGATAGATGGTGTGGTTTCGCTGGACTATTGCAGTACAGAAGATCAGGTAGTAGACATCTTAATAAAGTCCCTTCCGAAGGCCAAGCATGAGAATCTCAGGATGAAGTTGGGTGTGTGTGAGTTCGAATCAAGGGAGGATGTTGAAAACTGATTCAAACTTATTCAAAGTCTGGTTCCTATTTTGTTCGGTTCCTGTTTTTGTTTTACGTTCTGGAAATAATGTCATCGTGGGAAGCAAGCATGCACACGTCATTGTACATGATTTTCTGTTTTGAACGTTGTCATGCACGTTTTTTGTTTCCTTGCAAATTTGAGTTTGTTATTTAAGATTTCCTTATACTTGCCTGTATAAAAAGGGCACTTAGCATTCGATAAAAGTGTTGCAGCTGAAACACAAGCCTTTCTCAGTTACAATTATACAATCGTATATTCTTTTGATTCAACAATACTGAACTAATAATGAAGTGAAATAATGAAAATAATTCTTATTACCTTTTTCTCGGTCTTTCACACTAACTTAAGGGAAAAAAGAGACGTACAAACACCATTATCTCAAAAGTAGAGGACTGGATAAGCTCAACCTTGCAAGAGAGCATCTCAATTGTGCGATATTCTTCTACTGGGTCACTTGCAAATCCATTATAGGAGATGTTTCAAAATTTAGCAGTTGAAGCTTTAGCAAAAAGCACATGTATGTGTTGGCATCAATAGATTCAAAAAGCATAAAAAGAGTAGTGACTTTATAATATATTTCTTTAATAATAATAATGAAGCAAATGTGATAACTGAATCCTATGGTGAACCTTTCATCTCTTAGCAAGTTTGTATAGACTAATTGGAGTTTTCACAACTCAACGCTAAGGTTAACTCACTATGCTCATCCTATATTTTTCATAGTCATTAGAGTTTCTACATTAGTATATCTAGATCATTGTGTTCCATGTTTATTTGAGAAACTGATGTAAAAACCTTGGATATTGTAGCAGCAGGCTGTCATATTAACTATTGATATTACAAACACACACAATCTCTTACCACAACAATTGAAAACAATAATAGCCATGATGTGCATGAAGCTTCAAAGCTAGAAATTCAACTTCTCCCAGCATTTAGCATTAATTGTATATAAATTGATCCTAACAAGAAAAAGGAGAACTACCAAAAAGAAGATGATGAAGAAGAAACATTATATTACAAATTGAACTCTTGCTGCCCAATGCTGGTCATCGGGGACAAGCAAGGGCGATTGCTGGTCGAGCAGGGAAGGGCTGGTCACATAGGTGGCGGGCGATTGCTGGTCGCACGGGTCACTAGTCATGCCTGGTCATGTCGGAGGTGGTCTCGCACCTTATTGCCCGACACTGGTCGTGTCGGAGGTGGTCTCACACCTTGCTGCCCAACGCTGGTCATCGCTCATCCTGCCTCACTAGTTTAGGCATGCGCCGGTGGTCAAACTAGAGGAGGATTGTGGATTTGGCAAAACAAAGTGCTTCTAAGGAAAGAGTGTGAGGGTGGCGGGTGGAATTAATAATATCCTTTAGGGTTTTATTGTTTTCAAAGAGTATTTTTAAGTCATTTCCAACATATTAGTGACAGAATAACTTCATCGCTAATTTTCAATTTACTCCATCACTAATCTGTTGAAAATCTATTAGGAAGAGTGTTAATATGATTTCTGTAGCTAATCCATCGTAATTTTTTTTTACTTTTCGACAGATTATAAATTTGTCGCAAATGCCATGTTTTTTGTAGTGTAGGCCTTCATATATAAGCTTCCCCCTCAAGTCGTTGCTTCCTTAACCTCCTTTTCTAACTCCTGTACTTTGCTAGTAGCAGCTCGAGCCTCTATTGCCAGAGCCTCCAACATCTACACTTGTGTCTTCAGCTCCTTAGCTTTTTTCTCAATAGCATTAGCATGTCTTCTAAGCTCAGCCGTTTTAGAATTGGCGTAGTCGAGATCAGCTTGTAGCTTATTCATAGACTCCAAAGTCTTCTTCATCGTCCCCTCAATCTCCTTAACCCGAGCTTTGAGTACTCGGTTCTCTTCCAAAAACATATTCCTTTCTGTCTCCAAACTCCTAAAGTTCTTCCTTAAAGCCCTGTCCCGTTCTTGGCTAGATAGCATGATAAATAGACTCCATTATCGTATGAATAACATTGTTGTACAATTTATTATTGGGAATTTTATGAGCTTAATATCATATTGGTGTAACAAAAAAACAAAATAATTTTAAGCCATAAGAACAAACAAGAGTCGATGCATGCAACAATAGCATTAAAGGTGCAAAAGTTACTTTTGTTGAATTGTTTATAAGACTAGATCAAAACGAAACGAATAAAAATTACCTTTTTGATCTCCTCTCCAACAGCAAAACGTGACCAAGGGACTGCCCAATAGTGACTGCCCAATAGTGACTCCCCTCTACGATTTCACACACTGAAATTCTCGGCAAAAGGAAGTGTGCAAGCACCTTGAATGTTTGCCTCTTTCTTTCGGTTTGGTGAATTCAACTTAGGTAGAGGATTGGAGATCTGATCTCTTTCAATCCTTGAAGTGTTTAGTGCCAAAAAAATTTTAAGAGCAAGTAGACGAAAAATATCTTTTTTTTCTCTTAAGAGGTTCGGCCAAAGAGAAGAGGTAGAAGAAGTTTTTTAAGTTTCTCTCTTTTACTCACTTATGTAGCCGCCTCCCTTGAATTCCCAATTAGGCTTTTTATTTTATCTTTTATAGTCACTCAAATTCGGCCTCATGAGAAGAAAATCTGGAGAGAAAGTTTGATTTAATTTGAATTCAAATCCAATTACATATTGGCATTTAATTCAAAATAAATTTTCTTAAAACAAACCATAATCCTATTAGGATTCTATCTCTCTTTTAACTAATTAATTAAATATTTTAATTAACTAATTTTATAAGACCTTAAGCCACATTAAGTGGGTCTAGGAATATGTGCTGAAATTCACATGAGCTCATTGATAATATTTTAAACAAAACACTTATTAATAGCTCGATAAGAAAATTACCAAAGTATCATTTGTCCAAATTTCATCATGTGCGATCCTGTAGGACTATTCAATATTAGTAATGGATTTTTAAGGTCCATAAATTATAATTAATCTCTAGCAAGACATTATAATTATCCAAATTGAATAGTTATAAATTTGCTCAGAAAATCACCCTACTAGTGAACTAGTACAATCTTTTACCATAAGATATCATGATTTGCATAAAGCATGGAATGAGTTATCCTTACTCATTGCTAAATCATTTTCCTTGACCTATTAGTAATACTGAATCAATCAAATTAATGATAACTCTTATCATACAACTTAGTTGTAGCCACACTCTTCTCAGTTTCACTAGTCAAATGGCTGATGATATTTTCTCTTTCTTCGAGAGAGGCAATCCCTTCACTTCTCTCATGTTGCTTAGTATGAATCGTGGCATACCCAATCATATTCGTACTTGCCAACCTATTTACAGGCATGTAAGGTGTAAGTCAAAGCATACAAGGACTCATCTAAGCATCCATAGAGATTTTCAGTCTAAGGACTTCTTGTACAAGTATCACTAGAGAGACACTTATGACTTTTAACCATGTAGTATTCTCATAAGTGGATCATTTCCAAATACAACATTCCTAACTTGTATTTATATTCTCTGATTGATATCCAATATCCTATGACCCGTAAAATATGATCATCTGACAGAGACCATACTAGCCTTGGTTCAATGTCACTCCCATGATAATGACTGACTAGAGAAGTTTAGAATGTTGTTCTTTAAAGTTCCAAGATTTTACTACCAAGTGCCTCACACTTGATTATTTAAACAGACCAAACATTCAAGGATGTTTTATTAATTTAATATGCACAGTAATAAACAAAGTGATAAAACAAACGCCTCATCTTTATTTATTGTAGATAAAATGTCTTTACAATGTATATGGGACTAGGGCTTACACTAACATTTATTAGTTTTGAGCTCTCCGGTCGCTTATGATCACCCTGAAAGCATCGCATTTTTTGCGATCAGAAGGCATAGACGAGGTTCATCTAGAATGATTCTACTTGGGTGAGGGCAAAGGCAATATTTTGGATGCTCCTCAACCATTGGGAGCTCATTCTTATTTGTTTTCCTCGGCTACGATTTATGAGGAGGTGAGGCGGAGGATGAATGTTCCTTGGAATAGTGTTTGAGGCTGTTGGAGGAGAAACAACTTGTACAGTTAGAGTTAGAGGAGCCTACGTCACTAATGTTACGCCTAGGACCCATAAGCGATACAGACGCTTGGCCAGCGGAGCATTGTCTTCCGTAGCAGGTGCTTTGCCCTTCTTGGAAGGATTCTCCTTCTGGCAGCATGAGCAGTCTTGACCCACTTACCCTTACTAGCCATATTTGTATTAAAAAAAAAGGAGCAAGTACTGCAAATCAATAGTTAAGATTTTTTAGTATGTGCCCTGGTCTTAGGAGGTAATTTCTTGGCCAAGATAAGGGACCCTCATCCCTAGCCCTCTTATCATGCTGTTGATTCTGCCAAGAAAGGATTGCATTCCTTATGGCTATGTTGATATCCATCTTCTTCCCTGCAACCATCTTTAGAAGGATGGTTATAGCTTCATTCTCATCCAGGGTGGGACTTTTCTCCTTTTTTTGTAATTCCACAAAAAAGTTCCATCTAGCTCTCAGTCGCCCGAATCCACTGGACTTCAATGTTTGATTAGGAAAAACTTATTCTTCACCTCTTTAAGGAAGAGGGGAGACGGTCTAATAGAGTTTACTAAAGAACTAGTACTCTTCATTCATCTAGGTATCCAACTGATACAACTGTGAAAAGATCTCTACACTCAGGTTGATATTAAGGTTGGTGCAGGAGAACTTAAAAGCAACTAAGATTCACCAGCTGTTGGGATGAAGTTGAGCCACAGAAAACTTGTGAAAAGCCAAAATCTCGGCAATAAAGGGATCAATAGGGAATTATAGTCCTGTCCTTAGTTGTTCCTCATATACCATAAGAGTATCGTCTTCTACGGGGCCATATACTCGAGCCTTAGGTCCAGAGGATAAGACCTCAAATAAATCACTAGGGATCTTGTAAAAGTTGTACAAGTGGGCTAAATTCCATATATGAGATCATGGATGGGATATTATGAATCAACAAAGTTTCACCCTTAGAAGGATTGGCCCTCAATAGCATAATTGAGGCAGGAACATGAATGGAGCTATTTATAGAGATAGAATGGGAATTTGAGGAATTCAAAGAAGAAGGATAATGTGCAAAACAACTGTTCATGGTGTGAACAAACACTTCGGAAGTGAAGGAAGAGGATGCTTGATTTATTATCAAAGGAAAAAAAAAAGCATAAATAAGCCAGAAAAATTACCTAAAAACAAAGATGAAGAAGGCAGTGGGAATTGATTGGCAGTGAGAACTAGGAGTGTAAACGAACCAAGTCGAGTCGAGTTTTGAAGAGCTCAAACTTGGTTCGTTAAAATTTTTTCGAGCTCGAGCCGAATTCAAGCTTTACTCATTTCAAACTCGAGCCAAGTATTAAGAAGTTCAAGCTTGGCTTGTTTAGCAAACAAGCTTAGACGAGTCGAGCTTTTATCGAGTTTAGTCTCGAATAGTTCACAAGTAGTTCAGTTTATTTACATGTATAATAAGTTTTAGTTTAAAACTAAAATAATTTTAATTAAATAAGTATATCTACAAAATAGATCGTAAACTTATAAATATGAGCTTTTAAATCTTAATGATCCAAATATATGCAAGTTTAAGAGTGTAACTAAACTATATAGAGCTGAATTTTAGAAAATTTAGATTTGGCTCATGAAAGTATATGTAGGGTTTGAGTTTATTTCTCTTATGATAATAATTTCAGCTTACTTAACGAGACTGTTTACTAGCCTATTCGCGAGCCTGCTCATGAACTCAGAAACGAGCCAAGCTCACAAGTCTTAACGAGCGGAATACTATAGAGCTCAAGTTTGGCTCGTTTACCAAACGAGCCTAAAAATTAAGCTCAAGCCTGACTCATTTAAAAATCGAGTCAAGCTTTTATCGAACCGAACCTCAAGTAGCTCACAGAACGGTTTGGTTCATTTACACCCTTAGTGAGAACTAAAGTTCAAAGGCAAAAAGGAAGCAAAAATAGAGAAAAATGAAAGAAATGGGTATTTGAAGGAGGTAATTAGGAGTTATGTTTAGTGCATTTTCAAAACTCGAAGCATTGTAGGTAAGGGAAGCAACATACTCTAACTATAGGTTGCCACATGTTCGTTCGAATAAAACCCAACTGGCCATTGGTACCTTCGAATCCACACATGGTGACTTATGATATGACTCAATACTCACCCAAAGGCTTTTACCTATTGACCATCCTTCATTGGTTCCCAATGGTGATGTGTGCATGACTTATCCATTTGTCTATGATGACTAGGTTAAAGGGCACTTGATTGCACAAGTCTTACTTCCTCAAATGCCCGGCACCTAGACCTCCAACACTCACCCTTATCAAGCAAAACTTAGTTATCCTTATATAGCCATAGACAACTATTACAACCACATGATCTCCATAATTCCTACAAATGCGGGATTCCATATCCACTAGTTAGCAACCCTAGATTCTAAAGAAAACAACTAACTTATCTTATCTTCTTATAGTATAAAAATAATCAAAATACAGAGTTCAAGATGCACAACTCTAAACTTTCAAATTACTTCTTGTTTACTATTACACTCGCCTATTTATATTAAATACTGACTTGAATGTCAGAATGGTTACTTACAAGGTACCAGCCACCTCACACTTTCTCTTTCGGAGATTGCTAGCTCATAAAGGACGAGATTCAGGCGATATCAATATTATTAAAAATGATGTAAAACAATTTCATAACCTAAAATTTTTTTAAATATTATTAAAAAATGATATAGAAGTTTTTTATTTAATATTTATTAAATAAAGTTAAACTATGTTAAATTTAATTTAAAATTCATTATCAAATTTTTTTAATTATTGAAAATGAGAAATAATATCATTGAGGATAAAAGACTAACAATAAAGACATTCAATAAAATAAATATTTAGTTTAGGGCATTTGTTTATTCTTTTTCATCCGTCCTAATTATAAGCGATTGCCAGTTTTTTTTAGATAGTGATTAATGGTTAACTTTTTAATGTTCTTTTTTTTTACCTATTTAATATATTGAAAAGATAGAATTTAATTTATTAGTGAATTAATATGAGTAGATTATACATTAGTAAAGATAATATAAAATTTATTGTTTTTAACTATATTATTTATATTTTCTCAATTTATATGGAAAACCAAATAGGCTCAATAAATATTAATTTGACTATTAAATAAATGAAATATGACTTTAAAATCTATTATAATTAATGTTTTTGATTTTTGACCAAATGGGGAAATTTAGCATAAAAATTTTATGTTTGGCTTAAATTGAAAATTTTAGACTAATTAAGAAAAAAATTTAAAATATTTTTCAATAAATATATAAGTGAAATGGGGCATTTGGGATGTAGTTGTCTCAATTTCTGAGGGGTAAAATTAAAATATAAAAAATGTAAGTAAAAATTAGTGGGGCACAATTAGAAGTCATAAAAAACTAGTTGTCAAAACTCCTTAAGACGAGAGTTTAAAGTGAGTGGGGGTTTGAGTTTTGAAGATGATTCTAGTAGAGAGAAGAATGTGGTGGACGGTGTTTCTTGCAAAGGTGAGGTTGACAAAAGCTTGTTGGCCTTATTGTATTCTATGATGCTGTGGTCCCATCTTTTTCAACTTTCTTTTCCTGTGCAAAAATCCCAACCCTATTGGAAACTGGAACTTCTCACTTAAAAACCACAGTATACCTCTCTCACATTCTTCCATTGTAAAAACAGAAAAGAAAGGAGTTTGGGCTAATTTATTTTGTAATTAATGTTTACTACCTAACCATGATATTTTTGTAATTAATATTTATTACCTAACTTTTACATACTATATCATATAAAATAGGAATATTTAACTCTAAAGTTTATAAAATTATGATTATTAAAATTATATACATAAATTTTGACATTTACATAAAAATCACAGTTATAGAGATTAAAAAAATTGTTGGAATCATTAATGTGATGAGTATGTTAGTTTTACCAAGCTCTTGTTGCAAGTAATGCTTCAATTTCTGTGCTATAAGTTGTCTTGAGGCCTAAAATCTTCTACTAATTGCACCATTGAGAGGTGCCTGAAGTTTTTCTTTACATGCTGATTAAAGGTTACAACATTTGATCAGTGATATCAAGGCTGCCCTCATCATATGGTTGAATGATTAAAAATACCCCAACATATATTGAAAGAAAATTACAAGAAAAAACAAAGTCAACATAAGTTTTTTGAGTATAAATACAACCCTCTTAAAACAGGGTATGACACAAATTTAACTCTTCATGCCATTGCCATTCCGAGTTCATCATTGTTACAGGCAGACCCAATAAGAAATTTAGGAAGATAATGAAGATGGACAGATCCTACAACTGTAAAAGATCAGCTTTCATAAATTTCAAAAACTACAAGCTATGCAAAATAACTCCTATTGCTAATTGGTTAGGGTAAGCTCCTGAAAAGTGGCTTTAAATAGGGTAGTTAGGTCCTAGTGACCACTCTGTGCAACCTCTGCTTGTCCAGTCTTTTGTGCATCATTGTTCAAATGTTGGTCATTCCTGACAGTTCTAAAATCTTCATGCCCAGTAAATTCCCCAAGTTTCTCCTGAAATAATAAACCCCCAGAAATGTATCAAAGTGGCATTTTTATAAAAAGTATGACCTTTGCTAGTTCTAAACATTTATGTTTCATAACAGAATTAAAATGCATATATTCCTCATGTGTTGGTGTTCATGTTGTCTGAGAAGACTGGCTTAGCTGTGGTGTGTTCAGTGCCATTCATGAAGATGAACATCTTAGCCAAACCACCTATGGTGCTATGGTTCACAGTTGGTTTTTTCTTCCTCCTCAACTGTAGTGCAAATAAAAGTGAAAGACACCTTTATTGCATATTATTCCTAATTAAATTTTCCCCAATTTAATTTCTTGCATAGTTCTGCCCCCACCACTGGATCAGCTCTCTCCCAATAAAATTCTGCAGGGTGTGTGCTCAGAGCGACGAAAAAAAAAAAAAAATCATGAATTGATCACTGAGCATTACAACATCTGCTATCAAATTATTCATTGCATGTCCAGTGAGGAGGAAAACCAAACAAAAAAAGGTATCAATATTAAACAGATCAAACCAGGAAGAGAACATCACCTTAAGAGATGCATTTTCTGCAAGAAGTTGCTCATAATCGCTCTTGATCCGGTTTACTTCTGATCTCAAATTGGCATTTTCTTCTTTTAGGGCTTCAGCACGCTGGGCCAACTCATCACATTCAGCCTGACTCAAAAGTCAGCACACAATCCAATTAATTCAAATAGAGGCATATACCTGGGATACAACTGTAAAGCATTGGATTATGAAGAACACTTCATTACCTGTTTACGCAGCCTAGAACGGCGAGCAGATTCTCTGTTTGACTGTTTTCTCCTCTGTCTCTTTAGCTCTCTTTCATCCTATCAGTAAATAAATAAAAATATGTAAAAACATAAGAGACTATATGATCATTATAATTGAATACAACCTCTTTCCTCTGTGATAGGCAACTAAGCAGGGAGTGTAGACTAAAGAGTAGAGCCTTGAGGTTGAGGGAGATGCAACATGAAGAAAGGTGTGAGATGGGACCACGTGCAGTGCTCATGGCAGTAGGTGCAACGTACAGAGACGCTGATTGAGACTGCAACAGGTCCCAAATGAAGCTGCAAGGTCTTGAGAGGGAGATGAAGAGAAGATGGTCAAGGAGTAGGAGGTGAAGCAGAACAGCAGACCTAGAATGAGGGAGAAGTGAGATTGAGGAGAACTAAGGAAGGCCGGGGTTGTGTATGCCCACATGAAAGTCAAAATGATGAGAGCAAACATATGTAGCCTTTATAGATAGGGATGCAGAACAACATAGAACACTAATAAAACTTCAGTTAGATTTAGTTAATTCAGTTTTTTCACTGAATTAACCAAATAGGAAAAGTTTTTTTTTAAAAAAAAAAAAGATTACTGAAATCAAACCAATATATTAGAAATCCAAATTAGAACAGTTTAGTTACGTTTTTTTCGGTTGAACCAAAATCTACTCTCACCTTATTGCAAGCACAAACATACCGCACATCTTTACCATTCTCATAATACATATTATTATAGTGTGGCAGATGAAATTTCAAATGTAAACAGAAATTTGTGAAGTTGAAGCTGCAACGGAAAGATTATTTTATCTTTTTTTCACCAAATCTCTCTTCACTTATCAGGTTTCTAAACCATAAAATCTTATTAGTTCATTTTCAGTGGAAAATGCAACTATGTCTGACACAATACCCTTTTAGTTTAATGCATCCTTAAAAACAGCATACAGAGCCTAGAAACCATAGAAACACTAAAATTCTGCAGATGGCAAAATCTGAATTGTTTCATGAGGGAATTCTTTCAACTATCAATTAATATGATAGAACTTGAAATCTAGATACAAAAAGATGACAAAACCAATCTTGCAGGGAGTTGGAAGTTGGAATCTTAAAACACTGAGTGGACTATCAGCAATTCAGAGTATGACCAAGAAGCAAATTAAGAACAGTATTTAAGTGGACCAGTGCATGAAAAGCAGTTGCAAAGATTAATTAATCCCTGCCACAAGTATTAATTCTCATGCACCAGAAGAGCTTCAGAAACCCTAATCTACCAAAGCATATTTCTTTTTCCTTTTTTTTTTAAAAAAAACATTAAAGATATCATCCACAATAGTTGTTACCGACTTACTGTTATCAGCACAATGCACAACGCTGGTCTGTTGAGTATAAGATTCTCAATAGTTTGTGTAAAAGAATGACGAGAAAAAGAAATTCCAACAGTTTGAAACATCAATTCATGGACAAAGATTAACCTGTAACCAAATCTGCGATTGAACAGTATCTCGAGATCCAGTAGAAACAATTCCTCCAGCTACTGGAGTATTTGGAACCTTCCCATGAATTCCAGGGATAGCAGATGAAGCTGGAGGTCCCCAGTAGTCCATTCCAATATTTAAGTTGGTTGTGGGACCAGGTAGAGCTCCTGGGGCACCTGTAGCAGGTATCGGCACAACAGGCATACTCTGGTTCATGATTGTATGAGGCATACTCTGCCCTACATTCTGAGGACCATGCACAGAACCACCATTCTGAGATGCATCAGCTGTAATATAGATAATATAGAAATTCTTCATTAAAAAACACATAATTGCCAACATAATGACTAATGATATAGCAAAATTATTATAATTGAACCTTCTGCAGAATCTTGCCTTCCCCCTGACTTCATTTGTGAGTCCTACAAAGGTCAAGGAAATCAGAATACTTGAAAATCCTATTACAACAAGGAAACAAATAAAGAAATTGTATTCTTCCAGCCTCCAAAAAAAAAAAAAAAGAAGACATTCTCCTATAAGTAAATGAACCACAAAATTCTATAGTACAAGCAAATATGTGATTTCAAAAAATGCCTACATCTGGAAAACCTTCAAGAGCTCATCCTATGGAGCAACAACACAGGCTTGAAAAATCACACGTCCTCTGCCCCAGTTTGTCTCTCTCAAGGGGAGAGTATAATTAATAAGAATAAAGAAAACAACTCAGAGGATAGGGTATCTCCTTAACTATTATAAGCAACAATCAAGAAAACAAATAATTAATAGATAAGTGATGCGAAACCCATAATCGACTTAGACAAAGAACGAGGTAAAGATATCTTCCATAAGATTGCTCTACAACGTCTTTAATCAACCCTATTCAACCAATGTGATTAGAAACGAAGATAATCAAGTGATTCCAGCTAGAGAACGCCACAAGATATTCTTAATAAGTTAACTAAGACTTAAATGAGGAAATCCATATTAAAAAATCACAAAATTAAACTTTAATAAGTTGCTAAACAATAGAGAGGAACTAAAGTTCTAAGAATAAATTTTCATTATGGAGAAAAATATCAAATCTTTACTTCTTAACTTCTTTTTCAGCCCTAAATACAAAATAAAAGCTATTTATAACAAAATATATCCTAATCTTAGTTGAAATACGAAATCAAAATAAAACAAAATAAATCCTAATTGAAGAAAAATATAAGGTAATTTTATTTAAATAAGGAAAACCATATCTAATTCTACTAATTTGACTCCTATTTTATATAGGATTATAAAAAATACCAAAAAAACACACTAAAATATCTCATTTATGAGTTTATTATTCTTAAAGTGAATTTATAATGGCTGAAATTAAATCTACAAATTTTAAATAAATAAGCCCAGTCTTCCAAACGTGATATTCAGCATAAATAATTCGACTTCTCCTTAATTCCTCATGATTTCTTGTTTACTCATTTGAATACTCAAAGCATATCACAACGTTTTTACGCTACACTTTAAGTTGTTGAAAGTATTGCCCCCTTTATGCATGCATCAAGAAGGGCCCACCAAAAGATATTAGGCAGTATGAAAGACACTCCTTTAAAATCCCAAGGGATCTCTCATTTGAATAAAAGAATTTAAGGGAAATAAAAAAGCCACATTGACAAATGTTTCAACAGTCTTATCTATAAAACAATGAAATAACCGGATCTCCCTATGGCCAGACAGTAGGACTTCCATCCAGTCCTAAACCTATCCATCACCCTATATTTAGCATGAGATATGAAAAATCCCTCACGTAATCTCGAACAGAGCCTGTTTGTTGTGGCTCTCCTAGCTTGTCATGAAAGGAGAAAGAGAAGTTGAAAAGCCTATTTTCAAATATACACGGAGAACAAAGATTTAATTAGAAATAAGACCTCTTTTTCCCCCTAACAGCTAATATTATCATTATCCCTTTAGGCTTTTTAATGCTCAGTAGTGCAATAGGTATCCACTGTCTTGGCAACAAATGAAGTCTTGCAAAGTTGCTAATAAACTTAAGACCTAATGGCAGCATTAAAAAAATGGTCTTTTAAAACTAAAAATATTTGTGTAGCCAATATAAAGATGTCTTTTCCAAGAAATTCTCGATGCAATGGAATCCTCTTCACATAACAATTTATTATCAAGGACCCATTTCTGAAAGATCCAGGATATGTCATTTTCATATGCCCAGAAATTTCAGTTATTCATAAAATATGTTTCTAGACCATCTTGTACAAAATTAATTTTTCAGAAAGAGAATGCTTTTGACAACTTGAAGAATGGGAAAAACATGTTTCGTAATTAAACATAAGAACATAATCCAAGGAAACGTAATTGCTTACCAATGACCAGACCCATAAGGTAGATGAAATTAGACAAGCCACATCCAGGACAAATAAAATTCAAATTAAGTTGGGCATAGATTAATTTCACTCTTGTAATCTTGATATACTGACACAAACTAATGCTTAAATCTTTACACTATAACACTTCTAACCATGCCTTCTTATATATATACTTTCAGACTAGTTCACAGGAAGCCTCAGTTCCAAGTACATTTGGTGATGGTATCGTTTACCTTCCCTTTAGATAAGAAGAGATGTACTGACACATTAAGCCATTATATATTGCACTAGTTATGAAAATTTAACAGGAAAATAACAAGGCCAAAAACTACCAGAATGAAATTACTTGTGTAGTGTGATTTTCAGGCCAATCATTTGAAGGATAATAACTACATGCCTTAAAATTTATTTGCTAGACAAAAAAGATACATACACATTACAGACTGACAATACTGAGAATATGTAACACATGATCATATATTCCTCAATCAGAAAATAAAATGACAGGAAAAATGAAATGAAATCAACATGGACTCCAACCTGATTTCCATGTTCATAATTCATAAAGGTGCTATTAGTGATAATAGTGCCTTGCAAGTGCTTGAGGACTATGAAACTACACTATTTCAATGAAATTTACAAAGGCATGCAGACAAGCAAAAATTTCTTCTGGCAAAATGAAGGAACTACTCTGAGTGATAAAGTGAATGAACCAGAAAATCCACATTTGAAGTGGCTGATGTAAATACAAGAGAGCTGAAGTAAAAAGAAAAATAAAAATTAATAATAATAATGTCGGCTGCAGCACTTACGTTCTGTGAATTGGCATCACTTCCTTCACTTGTGCCTTCACTTGCACTCTCAGCACTACATATCAAGAGTAATTCCAACATCAATTGATGTACTCGATAATAACAATAAGTCAATGCAGCCAATAGACACAAGAAAAAGGGACCACCTAACCCCATTAACATTTCTAATAATCAGAAATTTCAGTATTCAGAAAAATAAGAAGAAAATAAATACAAATCTGTAAGCCTGAGCAATACAGGATTCTCCATTCCCTTGAACTATAAATACTACTTCTATATTATCTTCAAGAATAAGATCGTAGGATGAAAATATATTCTTCTAGTTTCTATAAACAACTTTCACAAATTAATTTAATTAAAAACAGCAAAAAATGTTTAATCTGGTCAGGAAGCTACAGATGGGCAACGAAAGGTCCTTGCTTCTATAAGTGAATTTTCCTTACATTACATCCGAAACAATATATTCTAGCTGGTTGCAAACTGGCAATCGACTCCTCCCCATGTTATATACAGTTTTATCCTAACATCGAATAAAAGGTGCATAAAAAGTAGCTTGGAAGTTGGAACAAACATAAATGCAATGGTACCAGTAAATAGGCATAAATCCACAAGCCACCAACAAATATTACAATAATTGAACACCACATGTTCCATTCATCCACATGTCTGACAAGGTCACCTTTTAGAATAAGCTCCATTAGCAGACGCTCCTGATGTTTTACCAATCTCATTATTCTTCCCTGTAATCATGTTTAAACTGCCCAAACTCCCTTTGGACCTTTTAATTGGCAATTTTTCCTTCACATCAGATGGCTTCCCATCTGCTTCTGTGCTACCCGGTGTATATCCCTATGACAAACTTAGTATGAGTTCATTTCTATGTAAGCATAAGGTCGAATACATCCTATAGGCAAAATAATTTTGGCACAGGAAACTCACAGATGCCTCATTGATACCATTCGGCGAAGGCATTGCAAAAGGACTAAAAGGATAAGATCCCTATATAAATAAAAAGGTTCACTTTTAGATGAATCCAAAAAATGAAAACGAAAAAATGTAAAGAGTTAAGCAAATAATACCGGAGGAATGGATGGATGAGCATATAAACCACCATGGGGATACATGGCAACATATGGATGTGGTGGGGTACCATAAGGAGGCATAATATGCTGTTATTAAAAAAAATTTCATTAGAACTGCACCAATTTCAAATAAGGTAAAATTACATAAGCTGAGCAGGAAAAAAAAAAAGAAACCTAATGCAAATGAGAAGATTTTA
Organism: Manihot esculenta; assembly: GCF_001659605.2. NCBI lineage: Eukaryota > Viridiplantae > Streptophyta > Magnoliopsida > Malpighiales > Euphorbiaceae > Manihot > Manihot esculenta. The sequence continues at coordinate 31,474,858 of NC_035175.2, forward strand.
AGCATAATTGCAGAATGTTAGGTAAGATCAGCATAAAAATTATCAAAACCATCAAAAAGTTAGATGAGACAAATACTCTTGCAATTCAAAAACAACTTACTAAATTTGTTGGCTGAAGACATGTAGTACGTTAGCTAACTGATTGATTTCAATTAATGGCCATGTTATTTCAAGCCTATGAATATGTAGATCAAAACAATGGAAAAGCTAACAATTGAGTAAATGTGCATTAAACAATCAATGTGGAGTTGCACAAGCCTAGAAACAGCCCCGTCTGAATTAGGCAGTATGCTCCAATATCAATGAAATTCCACAAACTTACTTTAAAATAATATCATGAAAAAAGATGGTTTATATTTTGAAGCAAAACTAATATAAAAGCATACAATATATTAACTCGCAACAAGTTATAAAAGGACTATCTCAATGATCTTATTTCTAAACTTGCATCGTCTTAATAAAAAATTGAAAACAAAAAATGTTCACCTATATCAGGCAAAATATCATGCTCAAGGTCAATACATAAAAACACAAACAAATTAGTTGAGCTCCACTCTAATGAGAGGCAACTGCCAAAACTCTAGGTAACTCATTCCATCTCCAGAATAAGATAGTTAAGGGATTCATTACTTCAATCTCTCTACTAACTGCTCACTGCCTCCTTTCTTGAGGAAAAAAAAAATCAATCTTTAACATAAATCATCACAACCAAATGTAGCCAGTTTATGCTGTCATGTGCATTTGTGTCAATAATAACTGATTCATAAACCTTAAATATAAAAAGGAATCTACGAGTACCTGAACCCCCCACATATATGGGTGAGCTTGGGGACTTGATGCCAAGAACCCATGTGGAGGTATAGGAGAATATGCCTGTTGAAGAAACAACAAATTTGATAATCCCAATACTAAAAGATCAAAAATGTTCCTTTTCTCTCAGTTTTTTTTTCCTTAATTAGAAAACAAATTTGTCTAGTGTACCTGAAATCCCGTCCATTCAGGATTTACAGTGCCAGCGCTGGTGGTTGAAGTCTGCTCCTGAAGAACACAGGACTAAACTGGTTCACTTTGGGCAGGTAAAAGTGTTTAATCTAAAACAAGGAATAATGACTTCAATAAACACAAAAGTAGACCTGCGCAGTGGTACCAGACAGGGCCTTTGCCTCTTTCTCCTTTGCTGGTTTATCCATGTCACTGCTGCCCATAGTTATACAACCTTTCAATAATTCGTCAAACCATCCTACAGTACAACCACCATTATCACAATAGGGACTTCTTACCCGATATGCACAAGTAATCTACGCAAACTAGACCCCGCATAGAACTTGCTAAGACAAACAATCGTTAATACCAAAATTTGCAGCAAACATTTGCAACCCATGAAAAAGAAGAATCTAATAAATTCAATAGTTCCCGAGAAAACAAGCAAAACTGCATAAGCGCTTATGCATAGACAATAGTACTATTTGCTGAGTACAATAATTCGACAACTTCAAATTAATAACTCAAGATACCAACTATAGATTTCATAAAGGAAGTTACGGTCATGCATCTAGAAAAAAAAGTTTTACCTGCAGACTTGAAAGCATATCACTTAATCGAAAACAAACAAAATAAAAGCTCAATTCGATTAATGAAATATAACCCTAAATGTATAACAATTAAAATTAGCATGCAAATGAACAACTAAAACTCACAAATTCAACCAAATTCAATATTAAAAAAAAAAAAAACAATTCTATTACCAGTTGCTAAAACCTTAAAAGACCAAAGTCGAATATTGATCCACTGAATGAGTATGAAATCTAAGAAATTGATAAACCAAAAAGGCAACGGAATACAGAGGCCAATTAAGAAAAGCTTAGGCGGCAATAATGGAGGAAAAGAATAATTTGAGCAGTTACAAAGGAAAAAAAAATCAAAATAAAAAATAAGGTAAGAATTTGGGAGTGATCAGAAATTAGGGTTTGTTGGGATTACGGGTGAGTTATTGGTGTAGACGTTGGAGGTTCACGGTTCACATTCTTGGGTCGTCATACGGTAGTCGCTGATGCAGAGGAAAGAAAATCCTTTCCGCTGGGCGAGTGTTTTCCACACTTATGATGATCGCGTGGTGGCCATTTGTCAGGAATTACAGTGATTGGGGTGGGTTGAAATTTCCTTCTTTCGGTCTAAGATAATAGTTTATTAATGGAAAGAGAATGGAAGGCCCAATACGATGCAAAGGGTCCAAAGAGAGACATGTAGCAATTAAGCCCAAACCATGGTCAAAAAATATGGGCACCAAAGAAATTCTAACAACCTGAACTAGATCCGATCCGATCCGATCCGAGTTAAAACTGAACCAGCCGAAGGAAAATGAGCCATTGATCAAAGTTGCAACTAGCTGGAGAGACGCACTGTTTTGTTCTCAAAGTAGTGAGGCCATGGATGATAACAACATAACCATGCATGAGAAGGTTTATCAACACAAGCATCCTAGGACTCATCGAATATTTAAGGAGCAACCACGGAAGTCAAATTAAAAGAATAAAACATAGTATAAATTAAATTAACTTAAAAAAAAGTATTGTTAACATCTCCAAAATAAATTAACCCTATTTTTCAATAGAAAACCTTTAAAAAAAGTCTAATGAAAAAGCCGCTTAGCAGAGTTTTAACTTTTCAAGTGGTTTCAAAGAGCCGGAACAATCAAAAGACGATATTACATTAATTAATTAATTAAATAATTAAAAAATATTATTTTAATAAAATAATAACACTTTTTTCCTATTTTATAATTTTATATTATCTTATAAATGTTAAATAAAAGTAATAAATGCTACTCATGTCTAAATAATAAGTGATCTAACCTAAAACACTGAGACAATTCTACCTTAGTCTTTGATTGGTTGAATGAAATCAAAGAGAATGTAAAGAGAAGTAAGTGCAAGAGGGCAGAGAAATCTATTAGACAATTAGAAAATATTATGTATGAAACATATTAGTTTATTTTGATTTTATTAATATACTGTTAATAGGTTAAATGTTTATTAATTATTATAAATTTATTGTCAATAAGATTTTATATATATATATATATATATATATATACTTAAATCAAATAGCAGTTTAAATTATATAAAATTAAAAATGGAATTTATTTCATTTTATTTTATATAAAATTCAATTAAATTTTACAAAATTCTGGTTCATAGAATTGAACAAAATATTGTGTTAAAAAATTATCCTTTTAATTTTAATTTTAATTTTTTAGGGAGAAAATTTTTTAATATTAATTATTAGGATAAATATTATAACTTTTTCAATTCTTTGAAAAAAAATATATTATAAATTATCCAATTCACTTATCAATCACGTGACGATATATAATGACATACTCTTTTGTTTTAAAGAAAATGTTTTTAGAACATTTCGTTTATTTTTTTTTTTTTGTTATTTAGACTACTTAAAAGGTTAAAAGAAAATTAAATCACTTTTTACACTATTTTTAGTGGAATTTTTAGGAGTTAGAGTAAGGGGTTTTTAGGTAATAATCATTTTTGTGAGAAATTTTCAATGGTTATATGTAGGAGAGAATGTTTTTTTAATGAAAAGGTAAACTTTTTATCTCTATTTTTCAATCCCTAAATTGGGGGTGTTGGAGGAAGTTTTGATATTCCACTTTTCATTGTTTTCTTTGTTTTATAAAACATTTTTTTTTCCCTCTGTTCAAACTATTAAGCATTGAGAGGAAGAGAAGAAAATGGAGAGACAGACTAGGTCAAGACTTTAGGTTTAGATATTAGGCTTAACTTAAGAAACATATATAGAAGCAGCCAAATATATTCAATTTGGTTTATTTTAAGATTTTATGGTATAATAATTGAATCAAATAGAAAAATCAAATATTTTGAAAAGACAAAGAGACCACTTTTGGCCCATGTGAAAATTTAAAGAAACCATTTAATCCTTGATCAATTTTCTAGGGCCATATAGACTTTAGATTCCTGATTTCTTTATTAAGCGTATATGCATATTTAAAATAGTGAAAGTTAATGATAAAAATTATATGCACTCCAAGACTTAGCCTGGTGGAAAGTGCATCCTAATACACTTTGAATTAAATTTTAGCGTGGTAGAGAGATGTTTGATATCATGAAATTTGAGGAGAATATAATTTATCTGTATGAAACTATGTGAGCAATTAAATATATTCAGATTGTTCATTCTGATTGGGAAAGATTATAGCTCTCTAAACATTTTTTTGTACTTTTCATGAAATTCTCTTCAATTTACATATTATTTATATTTTTTTATTTTTTTTGAATTAATTATAGATTTTTGTTACAGAGGTAATTTGAAACTTTTAATTAGCTATAGTGCGATATCTGAAATTTCAAGAATATATAATTTGGTCTCCTAATTATTAAATTAAGTGATTCTTGAGTGTAAAATCAAGTTTGGAAAGTGTATTAAAACTTTTATGTTTTGAGTTTTTACATTCCTACCTCTAATATAGTGCCATATTGTAAAAAAAATTGGTGCGCAGATTCAACTTATATTGTGACAAACCTATTATGATGGCAATATCTCAAAAAAATACAAGTTCTTTTTGTGTTTTTCTTTTTCTTCCTGATGTAACATAACAATCGCCCAAAGTAAGTTATGAATTGTTACCAAAAGATAAGATCACATGGCAAGAGTCAAATAAACCGATACGCGATTCCACCCATGGAAAGAAAGACTCAGACACCATAGCACTCGGTTTTTCATTAAAATTTGCTCTCTCCTAAATAGGTCGAGTCTTCACATAAAGTTACCGTTAGTGGGGACAACCAAGCAGATCCTTATCAATTAACCTATAATCATAGGATCTCCTATCAATTGACTGGTACCAACTGGATTTTCAGGAGATGCGATAATTAACTCCATGTTCTTACAGTATAAAAGCTAATGATCGCAGAGATCAAGGTACACAATTTTTACACAAATACTGATTAAGTTCAAAGTATTACATTACACTCGCCCTTATCTTCAATTTACTGACTTGAGCATCAGAGTGGCTGTCATAGGCGCCAATCACCTCACTTTCTCTTTCTTGCAGATTAGCCAATCATGGCACAGCTTCCTTTCAACCACATCATTTGGTTTCATTGTCAGGAAATCCATTGAATTATCTTAATTTGGATTAAAATCGGTCTCTTATTCCGTTTTTCTTAAAATGAAATCTTTCTTTTCTTCTTTTCTCGAAATACCTGATAATTCACGAGCTGTTGTTAAGGTTGCTACTAATGAGGGCGTTATCATTTCCTTCGCTCCTTGCAGATCTCAACAATCTGAACGATGAGAAAATGCTCCAATATATTAAAAGACTGCAGGTCACTCTCGAGCAATATAAGGCTTGGGAGGAGGCCTCATTTATGACTCTCAGGGTAAGGGAGGACGCTTCTATTGATACCCTAAGGACTCGGACAGAAGCGATCTAATTGTAGACCAAAGGGAAGGCCAAAGTGTAGGATGAAGAGTCATTGGATGAGGCTCCGAAGAACGTCAACTAGAAGTTGGTTCGGGCCGTGCATAGGTACCAGAAAGAGCAAGAGGAGGACTATGGCCTGGACAATGCCTCACCCCTAACGGAAGAGATCAAATAGAAACTTTCCCAACCAAGTTTAAGCTGCCAAGCTTGGAAAAATATGATAGAACAGCAGATTTTAGAAGTCACTTGGCGATCTTTAGGACAAACATGTAGCTTCAAGATGTCAATGACTTCGTGTTGTGTCGAGTGTTTCCATTAACACTCATATGTTTGGCTAAAAAATAGTATCAACATCTGAGCGTAGGTTTAATTAAGAACTTTACACAATAACGTTATTTAAATCCAGGTTTATTACTTGTATACCTCCTAAAAATCTCTCCTCTGACTTATGAAAGACCGACCAAGGAGAGGACAAGTCTTTAAGAAGCTTTATCTCACGGTTTAATGCAGAAGCAATACAGGTGGAGGAATTAAATCATGAGATAGCATGTGAAGTATTAAAGAAAGGAACATGCAACATCAAGTTCATGGATTCCTTAATCAAGAACCTAGCTACTACATACCAACAGCTAATGGACAAAGCCCAGAAGTACATCAGGCTGGATGACGAAGTCCAAGCATTGAGAGAGTATAAAAGGACAAGCCAAAAGCAAAGCCAAAAGCCAAAGAGGCGAGGATATGAAGGAGACCATAAAAGTTATCCAATCTCCTAAAGAAGGGATGATCAAAGTAAGTATAAGAATTATACTCCATTGAATGACTCATGAACACGTATTCTAATATGAATCAGGAAAAATGACAAGGAGGTCAGGTGGCCTCAACCTTGAGAGAGTTGAAAGGCGATAGGGGACCAAGTACTGCCACTTTCACGAAGACCATATATATACAATAGAGGAGTGTTGTCAACTGAAAGACAAGATCAAGATGTTAATAAGGGATGACACACTTTGAAAGTTTACCAAAAAGAGTAGGGAAGAGAGAATACCTGAACCCAAGGCAATAACTCACGAAACTACCCGTGGCAGTGAACCTGTAGGGGTTATTCATGCAATTGCAAGAGGACCTAGCGATAGTAATGGAAAAAATAAATGAGCAAAAGATGTCCTGAATGTTCAACAATAGAGTAAGGTCACGTACCTTTTATGTAGGAGACTTAGTCCTTAAAAGAATATATGTAACAGGAGGTAATTTCGAAACTGGTAAGTTGGGTGAAAACTGAAAATGACCATTTAGGGTCTCGAAGGTTATTCGTCCAGGGTCTTATAAACTGGCCAAGTTAGATGGCCGAGTCATTCCCCACTCCTAGAATATTTATAATTTGAGAAAATTTTATCAATAACAGTTAACAATGTATTTTTTTCATGTGTTGTGTTATTCAGTAGAAAGGAACGATGGGGTTGCCTTCTTCAAAAAGATTAAAGAGCATTCAAGGCCGCAAGGTTCGCCAGACCATAATCTGGGTGTTAGTCCCGCTAAACAAGGAATCTTATGCCATGCCATAAAACGGATTCCGCTAGGCCATAATCCAGGTGTTAATATTGCTAAACAAGACATCTTATGGCAGGTGATAAGGCGGGTTCTGCCAGGTCACAGTCCGAGTGTTAGTCCCGCTTCACAAAAAGCTTCTAAGGCATTTTATGCCACGGCACGAGTATTCGCCAGACTCATAATCTGGGTGTTAGTCCTGCTACTTAAGGCATTTTATGCCAAAGCCACAAAGCGGGTTTTCGCCAGGCCATATGACCGGGTGATTAGTCCAGTTAATAAAGGCAAGTTTCTATCGAAAAGCGCTACAAGACAGATATCTGTCAGGCGAGTCTTCAGGTGTTAGTCCTAAAAGACAAAGGTAAATTTTTTGCCGAAAATCACCATAAGGTGGGTAACCACTATGCAAGTCTTCGGGCATTAGTTCCAAAAGACAAAGGCAACTTTCTGCCGAAAATTTCCATAGAGCGAGTAACCGATAGGCAAGTCTTCGAGCATTAGTCTGAAAAGACAAAGGCAAATTTCTGCTGAAAAGTGCCACAAAGTGGATAACCGCTAGGTGAGTCTTTGAGCGTAAGTCCCAAAAGACAATGGCAAGTTTTTTTTATCGAAAAGTGCCATAAGGAGGGTAACCATTAGTCGAGTCTTCGAGCGTTATTCCCAAAAGATGGAGGTGAGTTTCTGCCAAAAATCGCCACAAGGTGAGTATTCTCTAGGTCACATGACCAGGTGTTTTTCCCACTTATAATTTTCTAAGGCATTTTATGCCCAAGCCACAAGGCGGATATTTGCCAAGCCACATGTTTGGATGTTAATCTCATTCTATAAATTTTCTAAGTTATTTATGACCACTAGTCAGGCTAGTGACCAAGTGTTATGGTCGGGTGTTAACCCCTTAACAATCTTTTAAAGAGATCATTTAAGTCTTGTTTGATGATGGTTGGATGAGGGTTAAGAAGGAGTACAGAGCATATAAACAGTGAAACTAATGACAAGATATGAGAGAAAATATTTTGTTCATAGAAGATTACATAGGAGGAGGGATATCTTCAGGTTCCTCCTTCCGAGTCTCTATTACATCAGTATTTTCTACATCTATTACATTTTCTACAGAGACTTGGCCTGTGTCTTCAATCGCCTTCTCCCCGTGCTCGTCCTCATCTCCTTTTTCCTCTGAAAAGATGTCGTTTATCCAGGTAAAGTCTTTCGAAGGGAACCATTTCACCAACTCCTTCTTGATCGAGTCTTAGCCTTTGATGAACATCTCCCCTCCCCGAGCCACTGTCTCCTGAAGCTCGATCTTTATTCAGCAATTCTATTGGAGGCAGCTCGATTCTCCTCAACTTGAGACTGCAACTCCTGGACTTGGCATTAAAGCATGGCCGCTTGATCCTCAACTGCTTTTGCTCGATTCTCAAGGGCTGACTTTGAAGTATTTTTCTGATCTAATTCCGCTTGGAGCTTGTCCATCGACTCTAGTGTCTCCTTCATCATACCCTTCACGTCCTTGATCCGAGCCTTTAGCTTTGAGCATTCCTCTTGCAAGAGACCTTTGTCTGTTTCCTGGGCATCGAACTTTTGCCTCAGAGCCTTTTTACGCTCCTTGGCCATGTAAGCACAAATGACACTCTCTATTATGGAGTGAATAATGTTGTCATAAAGATCGTCTGTCTCGACAGCACTTAGGTGATGACGATCTTTAGGCTACAGGGCATTCTTAGCTATCAAGAGAGACAACCGGGGCTCCTCGAGAAGAGAGGTTGTCCGAGTTAGTACCAGCACCAGGTGCTGGTTGCCCCAAGGCCACGTGACTTCCGCTTCAGCCTCTCCGTGTGAATTCCAGCTTAGGCAGGAACTGCTTTAAGTTTGCCCCTCTTAGAAGACTCGGGTTGAGTGGGGGCTAGCTCCTCGGCTACAAGCGGAGGAGGAAGCATGATGACCTCTTCGGCATGGAGAGCTCGCTTAGGTGATGGTCCAGTCATACCAACAATAGCTTTACCCTTTCGGGCAACATGTGCCGCTTCAGTAAACTTGTTCCTTGATATGGTCGTATCTGCATAAAATAAAAAGTAAGTAAGGCAATCAGTTTCAAAAATAAAGGGGTTGGAAAGAAAAATACCCTACATGCTAGCATGTGACATGCTTTTTCGAATGATCAGAAGGTTGGGTGGATGAGTAGCCCGAGCCTAGTCAGCATGGGTATGGCTTTGCCAGGACAGAATGGCATTCCTCATCGCCATGGTAATATCAATTCTCTGTGTCGAGGCCATCCTCTGGAGGAAGTCGAAAGGCTCCTCATCCCATCGTGGTCGAACCCCATCCTTTCAAAGCTCCACGAATACGCTCCAATCAGTTAGGAGCCGCCCAAAACCCCCAAATACCCAGTGACATAGGATGAAATTTTTTTTCTAATGTTTGAGAGGAGAGGGTATCCAGTAAAAAAGGGTTTGACATTTTCTCTCGCTAAAGTACTAGAATTCTTCATTCCTTTGGGTACCTAGCTAGTACAGCTGGAAAAATAGCGCCACACTCGACTTAATGTTGTTGTTGAAACAGAAGAAGTGTAAAGCCACAAAAATCCTCCAATTGTTGGGATGAACTTGGATGACTGCCAGCTTATGAAAATGGAGGACTTCAACAAAGAACAAGTCTATCAAAAATCGAAGACCCGCCTTCAGTTGCTCTTCATAGACGATTATTGTGTCCTCAATAGGAATTCAGCCATTCACACGAGCATGCAGTGTGGGAGCATAGACTTGAAAGGTCTCTAGTGAGATTTGATAGTGATGATAAATGTGGTCTACATCTTTCTTGATTAGTATAGAAGGGATATCATTTACTAGGATGCTTTCACTTTCACGAACTGCCTTAAGTGAAACAATAAGGGCAGGAGTGCGAATGGGGCCACCGGAAGAGGAGTTTGAGGCTGGGCTTCCTCCAAAAGCAAAAGAAGAAGTGTTCCTATTCATTGCTATGAAATTGAAAGTGAATAGGAATTACCTTAAGTGTGTGAACGAAGAAGTGTATAGTCGAATCTTTTCTAAAGCATAGAAGTCGGTTGTGAGCAATAGTGGTATCTAGAGGAGAAGTATGGTATTTATATGATGGTTTCGATGGCAGGTTTTGAATGCGGCTTAAAGGACAAGACAATCATCATTTATAATCAGGGACAGGCAGATCAATGTAAGTATGGAAAGCCAATTTAGATATGCCATGTGCCTAAGATCATGAAGACAACTATCACCTTCGCATCTGAAGAATCGAAGACCAGCGAGAAGACCTCTGATGTAACATGATAATAGCCCAAAGTAAGTCATGAGATGTCACCAAAAGATAGGGCCATATGACAAGGGTCTGATAAACCGATACACGGTCCCACCCATGGAAAAAAGACTCAGACACCGTAGCACCTGGTTTTTCATTAAGACTCGCCCTCTCCTGAATAGGTCGAGTTTTCACATAAAGTTACCGTTAGCAGGGACAATCCAGCAGATCCCTATCAATTAGCCTATAATCACAGGATCCTCTATCAATTAGCCGGTACCAACTAGATTTTTAGGTGATGCGATAATTAACTCTATCTTTTTACAATATAAAAACTAATGATCACAGAGACTACGGTATGCAATTCTTACACAACTACTGATTAATTTCAAACTATAACATTACACTCGCCCTTATCTTGAATTTACTGACTTGAGTGTCAGAGTGGCTGCCATAAAATTGGTGCCGTTGCGGGGATTTGATTTAAACTAACGTATTTTCCCTTTATGACCAGGGCTGGCCGTAAAGAAACTCTTCTTTACGATCCGGAGATAGAACGCACTACCAAGAGCTTGAGAAAGCAAGCAAACTTGAGGAACCAAGCCTCCAAACCATCTTTATCAGCAACAGCAACGAATCTGGTGTCTACCATTTGATCTGCCGCTAAGCCATCTGATAGAACTGCTACTGCCCCTGTTGCAGAATTTATTGCACCAGTTGCTACACCTACTGCCGCACCTGCTACTGCTGCACTTGAACCAGAAACCATGGCCGAACCACCTGTTGCATATGGAGAATTTGAAGTTGAAGCTGAAAACATGCCCATCCAGGCACCACAGCCACGGGAGAGAACACTCCGCGAGCTAGCTGTACCAGTAGGAGATTAGGCACCATTATGCATTGCCTATCCCCCATTAACAACACCTTTTGAATTAAAGACAGGCTTGATCCATCTTCTTCCCAAATTTAGAGGCCTAGAAAATGAGGATCCCCACAAGCACTTGAAGGAATTCCACATTGTATGCTCAACCATGAGACCCCAAGGTATTTCAGAAGAGCATGTTAAACTTAGAGCCTTCCCTTTTTCCCTTGATGACTATGCCAAAGATTTACTTGCCACCCGGATCCATCACATCATGGGCTGGTATGGTAAGAGCATTCTTGAGCAAATTCTTTCCAACCTCAAAAGCCATTGGCATCCGTCGAGAGATAAGTGGTATAAGGCAAAAGCATTCTGAAGGCTTGTATGAGTACTGGGAGATGTTCAAAATGTTATGCATAAGCTGCCCTCAGCATGATATTTCTGACAAATCACTCATCGAATATTTCTATGAAGGTTTGCTACCTTCAGAAAGAAAATTTATTGATGCAGTATGTGGAGGATCAATTGAAGACAAATTACCTCAAGAAATAAGGAATTTAATTTCCACCATGGCAGCAGCCTCTCAACAATTTGGAGACCAAGAACAGCCACCAAGAAGGGTGAATGAGGTGAGTACATCCACTTTAGCATCCCAAATCTCTGATCTCACCTTAGCAAATTCAGTAGCCAAAGCCATACCATGTGGAATATAAGCACACGTAAACCAACCAACTGATCTATGTCCTTCCCTTCAAGAAGAGGACTAGCAAGTCAATGCATTTGGAGGATTTAATAGGCAAAGAAGGTATGATCCCTATTCTAACACCTACAACCCAGGTTGGAGGGACCACCCGAACTTCAGTTATGCAAGGGCCAATCAACATCCAAGCTACCAGCAAAGAAATCCAGCCCAAGTTGCACCTCAAAAGTCCAACGCATCTCTTGAAGAGATCATGAAGTCCTTAGCAAGTACGGTGTAAAACCTTGAGCAGCAAATGAGTCAAATGGCCACTTCAATGAGTAAGCTTGAATCACAAGGAAAGCTACCCTCCCAAACTGAAATCAATCCAAAGCAGAATGCTAGTGCCATCACATTAAAGAGTGGGAAAGAGCTTCAAGACAGCAAGATTGAGCAACGATCTGCCCAGATACAAAACCCAGGTGCTGAGGAGAATCTGCCATAAAATGACCCAGGGCGTCGATCTGCCCAAATCGCAGACCCAATCGATGGACAAACAGTACTGCCTAGCAGTGGCGATTTGCCCCAATCTCCAGAAAAGGCAGAGGTTGATTAGCCCAAGGCAACGACCCAGGCATAATCTAGCTCTAAGCTGACCAAGGCAGATCAGCAACCAGAAGAAAAATTAAGGTACCTCCCCCCTTCCCAAGAAGATTTGCAAGATCTCAAAAAGAAAAAGAGGAAAGAGAAATACTTAAGACACTTTGCAAAGTGGAAATCAACATACCTCTACTAGATGCTGTCCAACAAATACCAAGGTATGCCAAATTTCTCAAAGAGCTATGCACCAACCGAAGGAAACTTGCTGAACGTGAAAAGATAAGTGTGGAGGAGTGTGTCTCAGCTGTCATCCAAAAAAAGCTTCCAGCCAAATGCAAGGATAGAGGAATGTTCGCCATTTCATGCAAAATAGGTAACGTGGGGATAAAGAAGGCCATGTGTGACCTTGGGGCATCAATTAACGTTATGCCCCTTTCCATCTTTAACTTATTGAATGCAGGTACACTCAAAGGCACTAGCATAGTGATCCATTTGGTTGATCGATCTGTTGTTTATCCCAAAGGAGTCCTAAAAGATGTGTTAGTACAAGTGGATCAGCTAGTCTTCCCAGCAGACTTTTACGTAATTGACATGGAGGAAGACAAAAGTAACACCACCTCAGACATCCTACTTGGAAGACCATTCTTGAGCACAGCCAGAACCAAAATTGATGTGCATGATGGCACATTGACTATGGAATTTGAAGGGGAAGTAATCAAGTTTAATGTTTATGATGCCATGAAATTTCTCAATGATGTGTCTCCTGTTTATGGTCTTGATATTATTGATGATTTAAGTCAAAAAATTTTTGATTTTGATCAAGATAATTTACTTAATGTTGGTTTATGCAGGCAAGAAGACATGGACGAAAAAACCAGCAGCACCAAGACAGATGCAGGGGAGACAACATACTACACCTTACTGGTTGCGGATGATTTGCCCAAATCATCAGAACAGGCAGATCCTGACTTGCACAAATCACTGGAACAGACAGACATAACTAGGAGTGATTTGACCGGATCACCAGAACAAGCATCAGACAATCTGCCCAAATCAGTGAACAAACAGCAAGCGCCAGATCAGACAGCAACTGCACCAGATCTGAAACCCTTACCAGGGCACCTCAAATAAGCCTACTTGGGGGCTGAAAAAACACTACCAGTCATAGTGTCTAATCAGCTAAGCCAACAACAAGAAGAAAGTCTCCTAGAGGTGTTGAGAAAGCACAAGAAAGCCATAAGGTGAACCTTGGAGGACATAAAAGGCACCTCAAGACCATTCGGTGGGGGCTCGTCTCACCAGAATCGAAGACAGGATGCAGCACATGGAGCACCTGCTACAATTGCTGGTGGATAATTTTCTACCCACAAACCATGACAGCCAGTGATTTGGCCAAATGATTTGCCCAAATCACTGACCAAATCACCCCTAGGCCAGGAAGTCCCTTTCTCTCTTAATTTTTCTCTATATGTTTTACATTGAGGACAACGTTTAGACTAGGTGTGGGGGTACTGGGGGAATATTTTTGCACTATCCTTTGCTATCTTTTTTCCTCTCTTTGCATTTTTTTACCCTGTTGCACCCAAAATTTTTTTCTCACACACATTTCTTTTTGCACACACATTCACTTTTGCATACATGCACACACACAGAGTTTTTGTTTTAGCCTTTGCTCTACTCAGCATAGATGACAAAGTTAAAAAAGCTTCCTATCTCATGACCCCATTAATTTTCCAACCCTTTAAGCCTAAATTGAATCATTTACAGTGTGTTACCTTTACTTAGGGAGTTTTTCTCTTGAATTGAATCTTTAAACTTGCTGTGGTAAAGAAAAATAAAATCTAAAAATACATGTAAAAGAAAATAAAGCTAAGTGCAACACTCTGGAGTTGATTTGCCCAAACTGTTATGAAAAGAAAAAGAAACTCAGCAAAATCAAAAAGCACAAAACATAAACTGTTTCGATGGTCAAAGACTATGAACAGAGCTAGTAGCCACTTGAACAAGTGACCAACTGAGTAACCAGGGGTGGGTATCACCAATATGCACTTTCGCGTAAAAATGTTGATGATTTTTTCAGGTAAGAATAAAAAGTGCTGTTGAATAAAAATGCTCAAAAAGAAGGGCAAGTCACTCTTGGAGGGTTGCATAAAGCCAAAAACTAAAGAAAGAGCATGATCTAACCACTCTCTTGGCCACAGTAGGTGAGAGGAAATAAGGAAAGGGGATGACAACCTTAATGAATGTACTCTACACTGCAGTGCTTCAATTTGGGATTCTAGAGGGCTGATTAAGTAGTACTTAGGCTTAAAAGAAAGAGAGGCTTGATTGACTAAGTTATTTGTTACTTGAGGACAAGCAAAAAGCTAGGTGTGGGGGTATTTGATCAAAAATAAATTAGCCACATTTTTATCATTTTTTTTACTGTTTAAATATACATTTTTCTAATTTAATTTATGCTTTTATGATGTTTTTACAAAAAAGGAGAAAACTGGAAATTTGGAGAAAAATTACAGAAAAAGCTGGAAAATCGATTGGGTCGATGTAATTTGGCCAAATCACTTGCAGAAAGCCGAAGCAGAAAACTGGGACTGACTTGCAAAAATAATCTGGGCAAGCGATTTGGGCAAATCAACTGCCCAAATCAAACTGACGCAGAAGAGTCCAGCAGCGCGGGAAAAAGGAAATTCAGAATTTAAAAAGTATTGGAGTCCTATCCTACTTCAAACACCACAAGACCAATCCTATGACAACTCCAAGAGCCAATCCAAAGGAAGACTTTCTCCAAAAGAAGATTTATTCATGATTAAAAACAAAGGCAAAGAAAGAATAAAAGACTACAAAAGACCAAGTCAAATTAGGATTCCAAATCCTAATTGGATTAGGACTCCTCACCTATAAAGAGGGACAACAACTAACCAGTAAAGAAATCAGCAGATTCTCATTAGAATATTGGCAACTCTCTCTCTCTACTTTTCTTCTTTCTTTTTTGTATTCTTTGTCCACCATGAGTGGCTAAACATTCTTTTATCTAGTTGAAGTTGGAGAATTTTCAGTTTGTGATGAATTGGGAGATTTAAAACTCTATTGTTAAGTTTCTATTTTTCAATATTTATGCAACTTGTTCTTCATGTTATTATTGTTTTGCTATTAGAATCAATTAAGGCCTATTGCTTTTAATTGCATAAGCAATATATTATTAGTTTAAATAATTTGGGTCCGTAATTGCTTAGATTATTTGAACACAAGCACACTTGATTGTATAATCTAAACTTGACCACGCGGTTGGCAAGGTTAGAATTAGGTTTCTCTAAGTCTTAATGCAGTTAACAGTTGAAAGTAAAAAACCCCAAGGACGTTCCTTGACAACTTGTTGACTAGTGTTTGATTAGCGAACGTTTCCTAGTCAAACTAAAACTAAGGAGGAATTTGGTTGTGAGAAGCGTCTTCCACAACCAAAACTAATTTATTGAAATAAATAGGAGTATCAAAAAATTAATGATCAATTCTAAAAATTGAAATAGATCCATACTTCAACTAGATTCCTTTTACCATTGATTTACTCATCTCTTTAATTATTGCTTTCCTCTACTACTTAGTTTTAATTTCAACTCACTATCATAAAAAACAAACCCTCTTATTTTTACTTTTATTATTTATTTGCCTAAGTCATAGTTAAGAGAATTCTTAGTGTCAAATCCCTGTGATTCGACCCTATTGCCACTATCTACAAATTATTTTGTTGATTGATAATAGGTTTATTTTTAACGGCTTTGACAACCGCTATCAGACACAAAGTAGTTCTTTCATCTCAAAGAAGTCTCTAAGATACAAAGAGGATATCTTGCACCTGACTGAAAGTTTTTAGAATACAGAGTACATCACAATTTACGCTTTAAAATACAAAGTTCATTTCTTAGAATATAAAGTACATCCTAACAAAATATAAAGTACATTCTGCAGGCTATAAGGCACAAAGTACGGCTTAGTTTTTTTTTTTTTGGGATGCCTATGTGTCCCTATGTATTTTTAAAATCTAGAATATAAAGTATATTCCTTAGGATACAAAGCACATCCTATCAAAATACAAAGTCTATCCTGTAAGTCACAAGATACAAAGTACATCCAAATAGACCTTGTCTACCATGCATGGTCCTTTGGATGCAAAGTACATCTTAAGGACCTAGTCTTAAGCTAAATATCACATCATCATCTCATCATTTTTTTTTCAACTACGTGAGGGTTTGATTTTTCATTACGGAAGATATGTAGGAAGTTTGAGCATTACTCGAATTCGAATCCTCAAAATCACATAATCAAGTTGCATTTCCTTGAGTATACTAAGCTATAGAGCACGTTTTAGAGTCCCTCCAATAGACTCAAGATAGATGGTCTAGGTTTTTTTCATATTACGTGAGGATTTGATTATTCTAAATGTGAGATACATAGGAAGCTTAGGAGAACTTAGGTGCAAATCTTGAAAATACAATTAGTCATAGTTTAGTTAGCTGCACAAGTCCCTATTTGGTTCAAACAGCCCAATCTAGTCATAGAAAGAGGCGAGCTCAAACCTCATACTACATTAGAACATTTTAATGAACTCTGGATATCATCCAGCCTTGGCCAAAGTGGAGAAAAACTATAGACCCTGATTTTTATATTGATCATGCATGCATATTTGAATTAGTAAGACTTGATGATGAAAATCACATTACAGCCTTGACAAACTTTCAATTAAGTTTTAGAATGGTGGAGAGATTTTTATACTATGGAAAAATATTAAATGATAAATTAAAAAATAAAAACAATAAAATCAAATAAAAATTATTAAATTATTAAAAATTAAACATAAAAAATTTAAAAATTTTAAAAATGAAAAAAAGAGAAATAATAAAAATAAGATAAAGATAATTTGGATTTTTTTTTTCTCTTTTCTAGACCTTCATAAAGGGACTAAAGGAATAATTGGACCTAGAAACTAATGCGCTTAGCAAGGAAAATTGGAGAGCGGTCGAATAGGCCACTCAGAAAGCTCATTTGGCCACCCAAATTTTTGAAGTGTATTTTTATTATCTTAAGCATCTAGAGAGATTTACAGGTGATTTAATTAGGGAGAATTGGAATAAAAAATCAGCTCAAATCAGCCCGTGACACCCTATATGGCTAGCCATCTTGATTAGAGATGATATTTATTTCCTCCTTTGCATTCTCACCTATTTAACCTTTTTTTCATTAAAAAACTTTAAATAGCATTTTTTATTCTCTCGCAATCACTAGCAGCATGCTTTTCAATCTCCTTACTCTCTAAATTCTCTCAATTTTTCTTTAAGAAAATTCAAGAAGCCTATCTTCTTCAAGCATTCAAGTCGCTGACTACCCTCTACTCTTCTTCTTTTCTTTTCTTTTTTTAAAAAATAATCGACTAGAATAAATAAATTTATGGAATAAAAATATTTTTTTTACACATTATTGAGTTAATTTGAGGGTGTTGACTGTCTTCCATTTCATTTTTTATGTGAAAATTGAGGACAATGCAAAATTTTTGTTTAAAACTATATGAGCAATCAAATATCTTCAGATTGGGAATGATTATGGTTCTGCATATTTTTTTTATATTCTTCACAAAATTCTCTTTAATTTGAATATATTATTTATATTTTTTGATTTATATTAAATTAATTATAAATTTTTAAAATTACAAAGACAATCTGCAATTTTTAATCAGCTACAGTATGATATTTGAAATTTCAAGAATCTGTAACTTAGTCTCTTGATCATCAAATTAAATAATTCTTGAGTCTAAAATTAATTTTGAGAAGTGTACTATCACTTTTTATGCTTTGAATCTTTTATCTTTCTATCTATAATATAGTGCTATGTTATAAATAAAATTGGTGTAAATTCTAACTGATAATGTGAAAATGGCAATATCTCAAAAAATACAAATCTCTTTTAGTACTTTATTTTTTTCCATGCATTCTATAAGTATGTAACATTTATATAAAATTTCACAATTTTTTAAATATATCTACTATTTTTTCTTATTTTTTATATTTTAGTGGCAAAATTGTTAATAATTAGGCGAGAATTTTCAATATATGCAATTTTCATATTTTTATGTCCTTAGCTATTTGTATATAATATTTTTTTTTATTTTTTTATCTTTAATTTGTATTATTACCATATGTTTAAATGTTAAAACAGGTAGTAGATGGAAACTAAGATTTTCCTTTAGTGATTAGAGTTGGCCGAATATGTCTTCCACAATTGGAAGAATTGACTTGCTTCTTTTTGAATTTAATTTCCTTTTATTCCATATCCGAATTAATGGGTTAATAGATGTAACTTCTTTTGTTTTGTTTATTTCTTGCTTTAGTTAATTTATTTCTTACTATAGTTAATTTATTTACATGCCACATTTAATTTACTTCTTTCTATATTTGAATTATCTCTCTCCATATTAGAGTTTATTTTCTTCCTTGTTTGAATTATTTTCTTTTCATATTTAATTATTTTTTTGGTTTATTTCTTTGCTAGCTTACTTTTTTTCAATTAAGGTACGTTAAAAGTTGGCAAGTAAGCTTTAAGAAAGAAAGAAGGCCTTCCTTCCCCATTCTTGGCTAGAGCTTATTCCTCCTTTAGTGTGCAAATCCTTTCTTTGTTGGATCTAAGGAGCCTATGATGGAAACCCAATTATACATGGAGATCAATTGGAGCATTTGAAGGCCATTTGCAAAGGGTAATAAGTCTAAGATCTTGTATTAACTTAGATTTAGCTAGTTAATTTTAGTTAATTATTTTTATTTATTTTTAGGTATGTAAATTAATTTTTTTCTGCACGCTCATTTCTTATGGTTGTTGGGATTAATTATTTTCTCATTTCTCTTTCTTTATTTTATGATTTAGATTAATTTTTTTATTAATTTCTTTCTCCTCCCCTTTCTTTTATATGCTTTAATTTATACATTTAACCTAATATATATGGAATAAATTTAGTAAATTAGGTAACTCGATTGGTAATTCTAAAATCAATATTATGTTAGAGACATGGTTTTGCATGCTTAGCAGATGATTTATACTTTAAAATAAAGACGACTAAGTAGTAATGATCTTAGGGCAACTTAACCATAAAAATTAGATTTTGGATTGTATACTTAGAAACCTAGTGAGACCTCTTTTGCTATGTATATTAAATATGAACTGACTCGCGGTTATCGAAGCCGGTCAAAAATAACCTTCTTGTTTATCAATAATTTACAATTGCAGATAGTGGTGAAGGATCGAATCCACAGAGAATTGATTACCTATTTATTTTTCTCAATCAAGACCAAGAGAACTAAGTGAAAACACAATTGAAAGCAAGTAATTGAAGGCAGAATAAAAGTAAAGTGCAATAAAGTAAAAAAGGGGGGTTTTGAGATTGATTTGACTAACAACTATTGAAAGCAATTAAAATAGCAAGTAATTAAAATAAAAGAGGAAATCAATATGAGAAAGGTCTAGTTGAAGATGTGGATCCACTTTGGTTGTTTGGGTTGATCATTGAAACTTATGTTCCCTTGATTGGTTCAATAGATTAGTTATGGGGGTGAAAAACGCTTCTCACCACCATATCTCTCCTTATGATTAAATCAATTAGGGAACGTCCTCTAATCAATTACTAATTAACAAATTGCCAAGGAACGTCCTTGGGCCTTAGGCATCAAAACAATTGTCAATTGCATGAAGAATGAGAGAGATCCAACCCTAGCTACTCAAACGCATGAGATGTTGCTAGATCATACAATTCCTTAGTTTTTACACCGAGTGTTCTTAGGTCAGAATATTTCCAGCAATCACGGACTAAAAAATATCCCAACTAACAATCGATTAACTTTGCAATCAAGAATCAAGTGGCCAATTTGATCAAAACAACAAAGCAATCTTAGATTTAAGCACACAATTGCATGAATATTGAATAAACCAAAAGCAAACACTTTATGTTCAGATCTCACAACCCTTTAAACAACCTTAGTTTCAACCAAACTTCAACTAGAATAAGGGTTTCAGCCACTCATGACTGAACCAAAACAGAAAATTAAAGAAAAGAAGAAGAAAGAGGAACCAATTTGATGGAAAAGCCTTGGAGTGTGGCTGCCCTTGCTTGGCCGAATTTGGAGAGTTGAATTGTGCCTCTTCTTGTGTTCTTGAGGCCTTTAAATAGGTGTTGAGAGGCTGCCTAGGGTTTCTTGGGTGTCCATGCATCTTTTAGAGATTTGCCCAAAGTGCCCTTGGTCTTGTATGTGCCTTGTGTGGAGTTGCAAGGACTTTTTGGTCTTTGTTGTTGCCCAAGGTGTATCCAAGAAGTCTTCTTCATGCACTAAAGAGGAAGGTGGAGCCTTGTTTTGAATTTTGAATGTGCATGGCATGAAGTGGAAAACATGTGATCTTCAAGATTTGGCTTCTTGAATAAGGAAGAGGAGGTTTGGGGGGACTTTCGGCAGCCTAAGCTTAGTTTCGGAGGCTGGACTTTCAGATCTGGACGAGACTTTCGGCTTCCGAAAGTGCTTCCGAAGGTGGGTGACTTTCAGCTCTGGACTTGACTTTCGGCTTCCGAAGGTGCTTCTGAAGGTGGCTTTTCCAGATTTGGCACTTTTTGGCAGTTTTAAGAGCATTTTCTCCAGAATGTCTCTTTACACCTAATATCTGCAAAACATGATTAAAACTACAAAATTAGGTAGAAAATGTGTAAATAAACATCAATAAGATCATGATAATATGGACTAAAATATGCTCTATCATGAACTTAGAAACTATACATGTTAAGGTTTCTCTCTTTGATGCAAATTGGTCTATGGCATGTAATGAACTTAGAAATATGATAAATTAGGACAATTTGGTAACTTCCGAACCTTAAGTTAAGTGGTATGCTTAGGCTAATAGATGCATATGAAATGAGTTCTTTTATATGAATAATGCACGTGTTATAAGTAGATTCCATATTGTCTGAAAAGGATTTTCTAATAAATATTCTAAGAAAAGATGTAAGAATCAATGTAGGGCTTGGTACTAGTTCTCAAGTAAATTTCAAGAGAAATGAGTGCCAACACCTTCCCTTTCTTGTATTCATTATCTCGAACCTAGATCATTGGATTAGGGATTAAGAATGATAGTGGAACCCTACCAATGGTAGGTCATGTAACCACATTCTTCTCTTTTTCCCTACTTTCATTAGGGTGGTGACTCTTTTACTCCACTCTTTACTGAATGCTAAAATATCTAGGTCATATGATAGTATTATAGGAAGATAAGACCCTTAATATTTATAGACAATTCGCGCACCACATAGACACCTATATATTTTGAAAAATATAAAATATAACCAATGTTTATATTAACCAAAGTAATTAAAACCAAATCCTTCTCATGTGAGCACATAAGCATGAATGGTCATTTAAAATGACATTTATAGTTTTTCCTCTTTGACAAATCTCATTCAACCACTCTTACATTGACCTATAAACTATTATCGTATTTGCATTTAATTGTCTTTTTCTTTTTTCTTCATATCTATTCTAACCACATTTATATTGGCAGTCCTATTTCAATATCAATCACATTACTCATTAATTTGTGGAATGCAATGCAAGTAAGAAAAAAAGTAAAAAAAAAATAGAAATCCTACTAATTTCATTTACTTGATACTGAGAAGAGGATAGAGAACACATTTTAAGGTATATATTATCATGATTAATTATTCAATAGTAATAAGTTGTTATTACACAAGTGACCATAGCTTCTCCTTACACATTCAAAGATAAAAATGTAGAAGGTAAAAGTTTTTCAAACATGTGAAGATCGAAAGCACGAATTAAAGATGAAAGTCAATAGAGAGGAAGTTTTGGATGAGCACAAATTAGTTAAAAGATCGTGAGGATCAGATTATGATGATCATCAATGAGCATTTCAATTTTATTTTAGAGTGTCAACAGTTTTGAATAGTGCGCACTCCTAAAATTTTCAGTTCTTTTGATAATGAGAAGTAGAGAGAACACATTTTAAGGCATACATTATCAGGATTAATAGTTCAATAGTAGCATACCATATTGCACCAGCAACTATAGTTTCCCTTCACATATTCAAAGATGAAAATGCAAGAAAGAAAAAGAAGTCCAAACATGTCATTTATAGCTTTTATGCCTTCCTACTTTGAGTTGGAGAATTTTTTTTCTTAGTCATGTCATTTATTGCATTTTTACTAACTTTAACTTCTTATTTATTCTCACATTTTTTGTTTTTACATGATTAACCACATTGAATGCACTTTTCTTTTTTTTTTCTTATTATTTTTTTTACAATTGCACTTTCTTCTCTATTTTGGAGGTATTTTTTTATGTTATCTTTTATTTTAGAGAGAGAAAGATTGATGCTGCTATTAAGTTTGATTTTTTCCTTCTTTATTATAGGTTTTGTTTTTGTCATCACTTTGAGTTATGGAATTTTAAATCAATAAATATGCCAAAAAATTCCTAGTTCAAAGGCATCTTCGGCTGCCTAACCTGTTGGTTTCAAGGGCGATAGCTAAGATAGGGAAATTTTATTTAATTTTTTTTTTTAAGTTTTTAGTAGGCTAACTTTATTTTAAGTCCTTTTTTTAATTTTCATTGGCATTTGGGTATGTTTTCTTTTCTCTCTCTAACATTTGGATTTAACATCTTTTTCCATTATTTTTTCCTTTTAATTTGGATGTATTTTCACTTATTTTTTGGCTATTAACTTATTTTCTAGAGATTGTTTATCTTAGTTTGCCTCCTTTACTTGTGTAAGATTGTCTCTTTTATTTTTTTTTTATAATGCTAATTCTTTTATGTTTTATAGTTTTCTTCTTTTTTTTAGTTAATTTGTTGATATTCCACACAAATATATTTTCAAGCACATGTACTAAGGAGTTAAAATTAGAGTTTATTTAATTATTTTTATTAAATTTTTCATTTAGTTTTTATAATATTGGCTAAGATGCATTGCTATAATTCTTAAATCTTAATGTCTTGAAGTTATTTATTAGTTTATGAATTTGATTCTATTATGTTGCTTGTCTTTTGTGTGTTGG
This sequence comes from Manihot esculenta, assembly GCF_001659605.2. Classification (NCBI taxonomy): domain Eukaryota; kingdom Viridiplantae; phylum Streptophyta; class Magnoliopsida; order Malpighiales; family Euphorbiaceae; genus Manihot; species Manihot esculenta. The sequence goes on from NC_035175.2 coordinate 31,498,355, forward strand.
GCCTTATTGTTGTGTGTTTGCTTTCTTGGATATATTCCAAGTGTCTTTTTAGTTACCTCTTCCTTTTGAATATTGGAAAGAAATAAGTAACTCATAAACATCCTTGTACTAGAGGTCAGTCCAATAAGCAAGTAGAGTTCCCTATATCCTCTTTTCTAGTCCCTTCTACATCCCACCTTTTGAGTATCCTATCATTAGAGAGGAGGATCTTTCTTTCCGGCCTTTCTTCTTGAGATTTGTCCATCCTGAGAAAACCATTCATGCAAATAGTATTGAGTTATTTTATACTCATGGCTTCCTTTAAACTTTTACTACTTAAGGTTGGGAACATCTTTTGACCACTCCTTCTAATACTCACCCTAGGATTGTGTAGGGAGTTCTATGCTAACTTGCACACCTTCACTTATCATTTTCATCATCATTTAGTTAGTTTTATCAATGGTTAGTGAGTCTATCTCACTCTTAACATTACTACTCAACACCTGGGTATTCGAAACTTTGGAGTTGTAGTATCAACCATACATAAGTTGATCTCTAGTGAGATTTCTTCCCTTCACCAGACTAGGGTGATTTCAGATGACCCTAAATGTGAGCACCCATCTAGGCTAATTATGACATGTGATCTCACTACTCTTCTAAATAGTTACTATGAGATTCTCCTCTAGGCGAGTCACATGATTGCTATTTCTTATTTTGACATGTTTATGGTATCTTGCCTTCTAGAGGGTTGAGCTCTAAACCTACCATACATTATGCTTCATACCAGAGCAGATTCTCCTAAGTTGAGGAAGGGATATCTCCTTTCTAGTCATCATCTGACCATCATTCTCCGAGCCCTAAGGCTTGACCCAAACACTGAGTTCGCCTAACTCGTATCTAGTAAGTACTATCCTTACACTGAGACTACTTTCCTCCATATAGGATTAACTAGGAGGAGCAACAAGTTCTATAATTTTAGGAGCTATTTTGTAGTTCGACAAGCAGCAAGACAGAGGGACGGTGATGTTAATGATGATGAGAGCTAGATGATGATTTACTTGTTGATTCAATAATAGAGCCATCTCCTAGAGGAGATGTAGGCAGAAGGCCTAGTAGATCCGCAGAGCAGGATGCATCCTCTCTAACTACATTTGATCTTTATAATTCTTTGGGTTTCATGGAGCTGCATGTTGCTCATATGTCAGATCGCCATACTTAAATAGAGCGACGGTTAGTACAGCTTACTAAGCAGTAGTAGATCCTCATTGAGCAACAAGTGCATTTCTATCTTTCTTTCAACAGTCCTTTAGAGTTTCGCCTCCTCAACCACCTCAGTGATATTATATATTTTATATATCTCTTTTTGTCACTCCTTATTTTTCTCTCTTTAGTGCTTTTGATTTTTTGTGTATTTTAATTGATGTTTGAGGAGTAAGTTGATACATATATGATTGATGATTGCTTGACTCTCTTAAGTCATAAATATTTTGTAAATACTTTTGAGATATTTATGGATATTATGGATATAGTTACTCCTTGCATTGCATTATTCTAATTGTTTTAAAGGTTCATTCATTCATGTAGGATTTATTGCATCTCATTTCATTGAATTAAAACCACTCTTATGTCTCTTTAAATTTTAAGTATGACATAAATTAGTTTTGAAAGGGGGATAACATTAAGAGGGTGTAATTTTTAAAATCCACACATCACACTTGTGATTATTATTTTATCATCCACTAATTATTTGTCATTATCAAAAAAAGAGAGATTGTTGGACTTAAGTGTTCTAATTCTTGTTTTGATGTTAATAAATAATTGATATGCTACTAATTAATTTTAGAAGTGTTTGTGTAAACTTGTAGACCCCTAATTTAAATAAATGGAATTACTCCAAATTTAAGGATGAAAAGTGCCAAGATTAGAAGCATGCTATAAGAAAATGACTAAAATATAATTTTTAGTTTATGCATTATAAATTTAAATTAATCAATTGCGTTGGTTCAAGTTTATATTTTAAATATAAAACTTATAAATATGGTCTATTTTTAAGAAAAAAATTTTAGGCACATTAACATGTGGAGCATTTCGTAAGATACTTTTTTATCAAATGAGAAATTTAAAATTATAGGCTTCAGCAATTTAAATAGGATAAAAGTTGAAAGTTTATAACTTAAGTTTTTACTCCATAACTTTTTAAGGAATCAAAATGAAATTTTACAAATGGAGTTCTTTGGAAATTATTTTTCTTCAAAATAAAAGATTTTAAAATATTGTAATACCCGGCTAGACTCCGGTATCGGAATTCCTACCGTCCGGTGAAATTTCGGGTGTCGGAAATCTCTAGAAGGGTAAAACCATGTTTTCATAAAATGTTTTAATGTGTTTTATATTTTAAGCATGAAAGAAAATGAGTTTTTGCATTAAAATAGCCTTGGAGGAAAACTCAGGTTCGGCCGCCGAACATACATGCACTTCAGGAGTGCTTTAGGCCACCGAAGGCATAAGTAAGGAAAGTCCAGGTTCGGCCGCCGAAACTCAAGTTCGGCCGCCGAACATGGCATGCATGCGGAGGCACGTTCGGCTCCCGAATGTGGCCTGGCCAGCCACTATAAAGGGGTCCCTTAGCCGAAATGGGCGAGCTTTCTCCCCATTTTCGGCCAAGGTGAGCCCTCCGCCATCCCTCACCAATCTTGAGTTTCTTCCTTCAGATCTTTCAAGATTTTCATGAGTTTTCACTTTGTTTTGAAGATTTTGAGCATTTGAGCAAGTTTTGGAGCTTTGAGGTTCAAAGAAACTCAACCCCTCCCATCTCCGAGTTTAGGTCGTCTCTCTCTCAATCTTCAAGAGGTAAGAGCCGATCTTAAGCTCATTGCATGTTTTAAATAAGTTTTAAGTAGATCTATGGGGTAGAAATGCATGTTAGGTTATCGTTATGTTTATGGGTATATGTTGTTTTATGAATAATGTGGATGTTTGATGTGTTGTAGATGGGGTTTAAGTTAGTTGAAACCCCTAGGAACTTGTATGCTTGAGTATGTATGTTGTAGAATAGGAAAAAAAATGCATGTTTGGAAGGTTTGGGAGGCATTTGTGCATGAGGAGCTGAAGTTTCTGCCCTTTGGCAGAAACCAGGTTCGGCAGCCGAAGGACTTTCGGCCGCCGAACATGGCTGGGAGGCAAGCCTTTCGGCTGCCGAAGCCTGCCCCCGAAAAGAGACTTTCGTCTCTGGAGGGCACTTTCGGCCGCCGAAGGTGCCGCCGAACCTGCCTGACTTTCGACTCTGGAGGGACTTTCGGCCGCCGAAGGTGCCGCCGAAAGTGCCCTGTACAGCCCTCCTTTGCATGTTTTTCCATGATGTTTTGAGGTGTTTTAAGGGGGTTTTTGGGGAATATTTTAGAGTCATGTTCTAGTATGTTTGGTCCCTCATTTGAGTCCACCTGTGTAGGTTCGGACCCGAGGAACCGAGGACTCCAGCAGTGAGTTCAGCTGCTTCGGTGTTGCCAGAGTCAGCCAGAGGTGAGTGGAACTAAACTTAATCTTTTAAATTGAGAAATTAAATGTTTATCATGTTTCACGCATCATGAGTATGCAATAGGATGATTGCATTAGATTTCACGAATATGTTGCATTGCATTCTTTATTGTTGATGTGGGTGAATGTTGGATGACCCAATTAGTCCCTGAGGGAAGACTAAGACCCCATTCTACGGCCTGGCACGGATATGGGACTCGAAGACCAGGAGCCCAAAGGAGGCCCTGGGGCAATGGTAAGTAATGTATGATATGACAGGAAGACCAGGACCCCATGCTACGGCCTGGCACAAATGATGCTGGGACTATTTAGTGAAAAGTTCACCCAACCCTTATGTGAATTGTCTGTGTTATGATGCATTTCATTGGAGCATGTTTGTTAATATGTTTTTATGGTTCTACTCACTGGGCTTTTTAGCTCACCCCTCTCCCTTTAACCCCCAGGCTTGCAGGTACAGGATAGAGCAGGAGGTCGGATAAAGTAAAGTCATGATTATGTAGTAGCTAGCAGTGGACATGATTAAATTGTAATGTAATGTCTTATACAGTTATGATATGTAATGATGATGTATTGAGGTTTAGAAATTGTGTTTGACCGAGTTTGTATAGTAATCCCTTTTGATACATGATCTATAGAATGTTTTATGATGTTTATGTTCAACCAAGCTTAATTCATGTATGTTATGATACCCTATTGGAGCATTTGATGAGGGCTCCAGTGTGTGGTTTATGTTATGTTATGAGCATGCACAGGTTGAGCTTGGTTTATGGAAAGGAAAAGTTTACAGGTTTATGAGTATGTATGATCATGTATGGGATTTGACAGGTTCACAGGTTATATGTCAGGCTTGCTACGGGTCCCGGCGGCCTTAAGCCGATCTGGATCCTAGCGTCGGTAGCGGTCCGATTTTTGGGTCGTTACAGAGTGGTATCAGAGCCCTAGGTTCACATGGTCGGACCTAGAGTGTCGGGCTCATAGATGTTATAAAAGGTCAAGCATAATAGGAAAGATCATGTCCACTAGGATAGGATGTGGAGTCCTGTCTTGTATGATGATGTGAAATGCCATTATAATATGCATGTGCATTAATGATATGCTATGATATGTGATGTATGTGATGCGGGTTCATGTGTTTCCACATGAACCATATGATGCTAATGTTTGTTTGTTATGTGCTGTTTTTTCAGAAAACAGGATGAGAGGAACTCGTCGATCTGCACGATTGACTGGAGTGCCACCTGAGGATGAGGGCATGAGTGCCCGTCCTCCTGCATTGCCTAGGGCAATGTCTAGTAGGTCTAACAGAGAAAGAGCAGCAAGAGACCCTAGAAGGTCTCTGGATCTGGGTAGAAACAGATCAGTGAAGGGAACAGTTTAGGGAGGAATGTCAGAGGACATGGGGGATGATATGGATGTAGAGCAGAGGAGGGATGGCAGTCTGGGAGTTAGTATGTCAGAAGAAGGTATGGGAGAGTCCCAAGGAGGCACTCAGGCCTCGGGATTTGTTCAGCCACCTCACTACCCACACTTCTCACAACATCCCGGGTATTCGATGGGAGGTACATCGGATTACCCTAGCTTTACCCCTTATCCCACACACATGCCCTACCCACCTTACTACCCACCATACTCACAGTACCCGATGTATCCACCCCCACCCTACTATCCAAATCCAGCAAACCCCACCACAGAAAATGTTGCACCTCCTCCACCATCAGCAGAAACCCCAGTTCCAGAAACTCAATTACCTAGGCCTAGCTCATCTGGTGGGAGCAAGGTCAAGATGACTGAATATATGAAGCTGGGTGCTCCCCAATTTGAATTAGGTGATGACCCGTTTGTGTATCTTGAGAGGGTCAAGACAATTACAGAGGAGTTAGGGGCGGATGACAGTAGAGCCATCCAGATGGCTGGGTTCACATTAAAATGCAAGAAAGCCCGAGAGTGGTTTAAGAATTATGTGAGCCCGAGGGTGGAAAGCTTATCATGGGAGGAGTTTGCAAACGAGTTTGCAGGATGGGCTTTCCCTGACAGTTCAAGAGAATTGAAGATGATAGAGTTTGAGCAGTTGAGGCAGACAGATGAAATGAGTGTAGAGGAGTACACCGACAGATTCTTGGAGCTGTTGCCTTTTGCTGGGCAGAGTCTGGATACAGATTCGAAGAAGTCAAGGAGGTATGTCATGAAACTTCATTTTAGGTATTTCTCCTTGATTCAGTCAGTGGACAGGGAGAGCTTCCATGCCATAGTAGATATGGCCAGGAAAATGGAGGCCAGTGCCATCATTCAGGGGGCAGTTAAGCAGTCAGTGGCACAGTCTTCTGGTCCTAAAACCCCAGGTGGGGGAAGGTTAGATCCCTCTACCCTGAGTGCAGCAGCTTCAGGCAACAAGAGATGGGGCAAAGCCAAGACTAAGAAGAACAAGTTCTGAAGCAAATTCAAGTCCAGTCTGGGATTTGGGAGTGGCTCAAGCTCTGGTGTAGATAATGCAGTTTGTGCAAGGTGTGGTAAGCCGCACAAAGGAGTATGTCGGTTTGGGACGACGGCCTGTTTCAGATGTGGTCAGGAGGGGCATATGGCTCGAGAATGTCCAAGAGCAGTCCCAATGGCACAGTCCCGGCAGACAGCTTCAGGTAGTGTAGCGCAGCCAGCAGCTCCAGCCACGACTCAGGCCAATGGCAGAGGCAGAGGGAGAGGGGCATCCTCTTCTTCAGCGGGTTTCAGAGGTGAAGCTCCATCAGTGTAACGACCCGAAAATCGGACCGCTACCGACGCTAGGATCTAGGTCGGCTTAAGACCGCCGGGACCCGTAGCAAGCCTAACATAACATCCTGAGAACCTGTTTAATCCCATACATGATCAACAACATACATAAAAATTAAAATTTTTCCTTTCATTCATTCTATCATACACCAAACTCAACCTGTGCATGCACTGAACATAGTCATAATCATAAATATTGACCCCTCTGTGGGATCTCATCAATGCCCCCAATGGGCTACATAACATGCGTTGAGTTGGTTCATATATACATCATAAAACATCTGAGATCATGTATTAAAAGGGATAACAACATACTATGGTCAAGCACACTTCTAACATCCTTAAACATCATTACATTACATCATTCTACAATTCGTCATGTCCACATTCTATCTATTACATACACAAGACTTCATTACTCTTGCTGACCTCCTGGTCTACCCTGTACCTGCAAGCCTGGGGGTTAAGGGAGAGGGGTGAGCTACAAGAGCCCAGTGAGCAGAATAATAAAACATTTAAAACATATGATAACATGAAATGCATCACATCACAGCTAATCACATCAAGGATGAATTTGTCACCAATAGTCCCCTACATGGTCCAACTGTGTCAGGGGCGTAGAATGGGCCTCGCTGGTCTTTCTCTTACATAACATAACATAACATGGTCCAACTGTGCCAGGGGCGTAGAATGGGCCTCGCTGGTCTTTCTCTTACATAGTGCCAGGAGCGTAGAATGGGCCTCACTGGTCTTCCGTACCGTATCATCATCATCATAACATATGAGGACTAAAGGATCATCCAACATTCATCCACATCATCAACATATTATGCAATGCAACATATTCGTGAGTTCTAATGCAAACACCCTATTAAATCTCATGGCATTCATGATGCGTGAATCATGCTAAAACTGATTTATTTATTTTAAAGCATAGAAAGTTATTCCACTCACCTCTGGCTGAAGCTTTACTGACTCAAAAGCAGCTGAACTCACTGCTGGAGTCCTCGGTTCCTCGGGTCCGAACCTACACAGGTGGACTCAAATGAGGGACCAAACAAACATGAACATGACTCTAAAATACCCCCCAAAAACCCCTTAAAACACCTTAAAACAATCATATAAATCATGCAAAGGAAGGCTGAATAGGGCACTTTCGGCGGCAGGTTCGGCGGTCGAAAGTCCCTCCAGAGCCGAAAGTCATGCACCTTCGGCGGCACTTTCGGCGGCCGAAGGTTCTCTCCAGAACATCATGAAAAAATCATGCAAAACATGCAAAAGAGGGCTGGACAGGGCACTTTCGGCGGCAGGTTCGGCGGCCGAAAGTCCCTCCAGAGCCGAAAGTCAGGCAGGTTCGGCGACACCTTCGGCGGCCGAAACTCCCAGACAGAGGCGAAACTCATGCATGTTCGGCGGCACTTTCGGCGGTCGAAACTCCCAGACAGAGACGAAAGTCTCCTTTCGGGGGTAAGCTTCGGCAGCCGAAGGCTGCTTCCACAAGCATGTTCGGCGGCCGAAAGTTCCTTTGGCTGCCGAACCTGGTTTCTCCCATAGTGGCAGAAACTCAGCTCCTCTATGCACATTTGCCTCCAAAACTTTCCAATCATGCATAAACCTATTCTACAACATACATACACAAGCATACAAGCTCCTAGGGGCTTCAAACCATCTAAAACCCCATCTACAACACACCAAACATTCACATTGTTCAAAAACGTAACATAAACTCATAACCCTAACCATAAGCTAAACATGCATTCTACCCCATAGATCTTCATAAAACTTACTTAGAACATGCAATGAGCTTAAGATCGGCTCTTACCTCTTGAAGATCGAGAGAGAGACGACCAAATCTTGGAGATGGGAGATTTTTAACTTCCTTGGGTCTCCAAGCTCAAAACTTGCTCAAAGCTTGAAAATCTTCAAAACAAGATGAAAACTTGTGAAAATCGTGAAAGATTTGAAGGAACGAACTCAAAATGGCGAGGGATGGCGGAGAGCTCACCTTGGCCGACAATGGGGAGAAAAAGCTCGCCCATTTTCGGCTAAGGGGTCCCTTTATAGGTGGCTGGCCAGGCCACATTCGGGAGCCGAACGTGCCTCCGCATGCATGCCATGTTCGGCGGCCGAACATAAGGTTCGGCGGCCGAACCTGGACTTCCCTTACTTATGCTTTCGGGGGCCTAAGGCACACCCGAAGCGCATGCATGTTCGGCGGCCGAACTTGAGTTTCGGCGGCCGAACCTGAGTTTTCCTCCAAGGCTATTTTCATGCAAAAACTCATTTCCTTTTTACTTAAAACCATAAAACACGTTAAAACATTTTATGAAAACATGGTTTTACCCTTCTAGAGGTCTCCGACATCCGAGATTCCACCGGACGGTAGGAATTCCGATACCAGAGTCTAGCCGGATATTACATTCTCCCCCCTTAAGAACATTCGTCCCCGAATGTTCCTCAACTAGCACATAGCATGGCATAGACATATCATACATACAAAGCACATAAAACTCACAAGGAACTAACCTCAGAAAAGATAAGGGTATTGCTGGAGCATGGACTCCCGTGTCTCCCAGGTGCACTCTTCCATATTGTGGTGGTTCCACAGGACTTTCACCATCGGGATTTCCTTGTTTCTCAGCTTCCTGATCTGGGTGTCTATGATCCGCACTGGCTGCTCAACATAGGTGAGATCTTCTTAGATCTCCACATCAGGCTCACTAAGAACCTTGCCCGGATCTGACACAAATTTCCTCAACATAGAAATATGGAAAACCGGATGGATTCTTTCCATTGAAGCAGGTAAATCCAGCTTGTACGACACATTCCCAATCTTTTGCAAGATTTCAAAGGGTCCGATGTATCGTGGGGCTAGTTTACCTTTCTTCTCAAAGTGAATCACTCCTTTCATAGGAGACACCTTGAGCAATACCAGATCTCCCTCCTGAAACTCTACCTGCCTTCTGCGGATGTCTGCATAACTCTTCTGTCTGCTTGCAGCAGTCTTGATCCTCTCTCTGATTATGGGTACTACCCTGCTGGTGATCTCTACTAACTCAGGCCCTGCCAAGGCCTTCTCTCCAACTTCCTCCCAGCAAACAGGTGACCTGCACTTCCTTCCATATAAAGCTTCATATGGAGCCATCCCGATGCTAGCATGATGGCTGTTATTGTAGGCAAACTCTACCAAGGGTAGATGCTGCCTCCAAGAACCGCCAAAATCCAGCACACACATTCTAAGCATATCCTCTATCGTCTGGATGGTCCTCTCTGATTGTCCGTCCGTCTGTGGATGGAAAGCAGTGCTAAAATCCAACCTGGTACCCATGGCATTCTGCAGACTCCGCCAAAACCTGGAGGTGAACTGGGGTCCTCTATCGGACACTATTGAAACAGGAACCCCATGCAGCCTGACGATCTCATCAACATATACCTGCGCCAATTTGTCCACAGAATAGCCACTCCTGACAGGGATGAAGTGAGCAGATTTGGTGAGTCTGTCCACAATCACCCATATGGAGTCCACTCTGTTGGACGCTGCCGGTAACCCCACTACGAAGTCCATAGCTATATTCTCCCATTTCCACTTTGGAATAGGTAGCGGGTTAAGCATTCCAGCCGGCTTCTGATGTTTCAGCTTCACCCTCTGACATATCTCACAGGCTGACACAAACTGTGCCACTTCTCTCTTCATAGCTGGCCACCAATAAACTTTCTTCATATCTTAATACATCTTGGTGGCTCCGGGGTGAACGTTGTATCTTGCATTATGAGCCTCTCTCATAATGTTTCCTTTTAGCCCTATGTCATCTGGTACACACAATCGACTCCCATAGCGGAGGATCCCCTTACTGTCAAATCTGAACTCACTGTTCTTGCCTGACTGAACAGTCCTGGTAATCTTTACTAACTCTGAGTCCTCATGCTGTTTCTGAGCCACTTGCTCTAGAAACACAGGTGTCACTCTCATCTGGGCCACTAAAACACTTGTACCAGACAACTCCAACTGTAGACCTTCATCAATGAGCTTGTAAAACTCCTTCACCACTGGTCTCCTCTCTGCCGTGATGTGGGATAGACTGCCTAGTGACTTCCGGCTTAGGGCGTCTGCCACGACATTCGCCTTACCCGGATGATACTGAATCTTGCAATCATAGTCACTCAGCAGCTCTACCCATCTCCTCTGTCTCAAATTCAGATCTCTTTGATTCAGGATGTACTGCAGGCTCTTATGATCTGTGAAGATCTCACATTTTACCCCATAGAGGTAGTGCCTCCACATCTTGAGTGCAAAGATTACTGCTGCCATCTCTAGGTCATGCGTGGGGTAATTTAACTCATACTTCTTCAGCTGTCTAGAAGCATAAGCAATTACCCTTTCATTCTGCATTAGTACACAACCCATTCCCACACGGGACGCATCACAAAAGACTGTAAAGTCTTCATCACTAGATGGTAGGGCTAACACTGGTGCTGAAGTCAACATCTTCTTAAGCTCTTCAAAACTCTCTTTGCATTGATCGGTCCATACAAACCTCTAATTCTTCCTGGTCAACCTGGTTAGAGGAGCTGCAATCTTTGAGAAGTCCTGAACGAACCTCCTGTAGTAACCTGCCAAACCCAAGAAACTCCTGATTTCTATCACTGAAGTGGGTCTAGGCCAGTTAGCCACAGCTTCTACCTTCTTGGGGTCAACCTCTATCCCATTCTCTGACACTACATGCCCCAAGAACGAAATGATCCTCAGCCAGAACTCACACTTAGAGAACTTGGCATACAAGCCATGTTCCCTCAAGGTCTGCAGAACCAACCTCAGATGATGGGCATGCTCCTCTGCATTCCTGGAATACACTAAGATATCATCTATGAAGACAATAACAAAGTGATCCAGGTATTGGCTAAACACTCTGTTCATGAGATCCATGAATGCTGCAGGGGCATTGGTTAACCCGAACGGCATTACAAGGAACTCAAAATGCCCATATCTAGTCCTGAAAGCTGTCTTTGGCACATCTTCTTCTCTGATCCTCGGCTGATGGTACCCCGATCTTAGATCTATTTTGGAGAAACAACCCGCTCCTGCTAGCTGGTCGAATAGATCGTCGATCCTGGGCAATGGGTACCTATTCTTGGTAGTGACTTTGTTCAACTGCCTGTAGTCGATACAAAGTCTAAGGGATCCATCCTTCTTTCTCACAAACAAGACTGGTGCACCTCAAGGTGAGGTGCTCGGTCGGATGAAGCCCTTTTCTACCAGCTCTTGCAACTGTTCCTTCAATTCTTTCAACTCGGCTGGAGCCATCCTGTAGGGAGGGATAGAGATCGGTCGGGTTCCAGGCATCAGTTCTATCTCGAACTCTATCTCCCTAGCAGGTGGTAAACCTGGCAGCTCGTCTGGGAAGACGTCTAGAAACTCTCTAACCACTGGCACTGAGGTGGGCTCTTTAACCTGACTGCTAAGCTCTCTCACATGAGCCAAATACTCCTGACATCCCTTCCTAAGCAACCTATGAGCCTGAAGAGCTAATATCAGACCTCTAGGTGTCACTACAAAAAAAAGGGTCTATACCGGCGTTCAAGTAGCGGCGGTTTTAAGGAGCATCTCTATAAACTTCTTGATACCTATTAGCAGCATTAGGTAGCAGCGTACACTATAACCGCCGCTAGATAGCGGCCAAAAAATTATGCCAGATGGTGGTCTATAATTTTCTTTTTTTTTTTTGGCTTGGCGGGATGAGTTTTCGCGCTATGTCAAAAAAAAGTGATGAGTTTTCGCGGTACTTTTTTTTCAGCTCTAATAATTAATATTACTAAATAAAATAATATTATTTTGAGTGAAAAACCCTTGAACTGAAAAAGCAAAATAAACCCTTAACACAAAATTGAAACCGATTGAACTGCCACCACCATCGAACATCTCTGTAATTCACCACGAGCAAGAGAGTCTTCTTCAACCACCACTAAAAGCCGACCCTCATTCACCACTTGTCTTACTTTTATTATCTGCTTCAAATTCTTCCATCTAACCTAATGCAGAAATCATCACTATAAATCCACGTCCATTGCTTAAGCTATAAAGGTATTTGTGCTTCTAGATTCTCCAATCTTTTTATCTGTGAGTTAGGTTTTATGGTTTTATTTTTAGATTATTCAGTTAATTATTGATTTTGATGTCTTTGCCTTTATCTTATGTTCAAGTTTTGGCTTTAGAATCCCTAAAATTTTTGGCGTCGAGTACAATTTCGGAACCGATCAACCAAAATTAAGTTTGGGTTTCACCTTTTGCTTCTATATTTTGACGGTAATTCTCTCAATTTTATTTATAATCTTTCGCAAGTTTGTTACTTGGTATCTGATTTTGTTTTATGTTTTTGCTTAGAATTTAATTTGATTTTATGAGATTTGTTGGTTTGCTTTATCGGAGTTGAAAAATAGGTGTGAACAAATGTGTTCTCTACTTTTTAGTTGTATATACAAAAACTAAAATTTACTATAGCTAAGAACACAACAAAATTATAGCATTTAAATTAAAAAGTATAATTAATAAAGTACAAAAACATGGGGATTGATTTTGTCGGGTTCAAACCAATTATGTACACCCATAGTCTGTTTCTTGTACTTCTCATCACCTAATGACTAGTTTAGTAAGGATATCAATAAAAATATATCAGATCTTTAAGGAGAAGCTCATCCAAAATGACAAACTAGTTGATTCAATTAAGATCAAGTATTTGGAGCTCCTCATAATTAAATTCCCAGCACTTAGTCCTTTAATATCATATTGGTTTTTGTTTCCATTATTAACATGTAACTAAAGGTCTACTTAGAAACAGCTTGAACTCATGCTTTGCATTACTCTGTTTTTCTTGTTTTGTTGAAAACTTGTAGTTCTGTGGTTGCTTTTTCTCTTAAGCAACTTTAAGCTATACGTCCCTTTATTTAATAAAATCTTTTTGTATGTAAAATAATAATAATAATAATAATAATAATAATAATAATAATAATAATAATAATAATAATAACAATAATAATAATAATAATAATAATAATAATAATAATAAAATTATATCAGATGTGCTGCAGTGGCTTACAGATGCAGAACCTTATCTTTGTTTCAACATGCAATGTCTTTTTAGAGGTTTATCAGTTTACAAGTTGCATTAGATTGTATTAAGCTTAACTTTCCCTTCTTTTCTAACATATCTAGGCAATGATAGCTTTTGGAGTAATTAGAGCTTAATTATGTGTTTGTTTTTTATTGCTTAATGTATTTTTAAATTAAAAGTGTGGCTTACATAAAGTTCACGTGTTATAAAGTATGTTTTTTAAAATAATAATAAATTAATAATAGGTAAAACAATCCAACTAAGGCAGTTGTAGTATGCTAGTTCACACATGTTTTCATTTTTTATTGTAATTTATTTACTACTATTATTCATAGAGTTTTAATACTACAAATTCAATTATTGAAAGATAATATTAAACTAAAAAAAGACTATAAAGCCCAATAAAATAATTCAAGCATTAGGTTTAAATTAATAAAAAATAATATTAAATTAAAAAATAATAAATTTAATTCTTTGTCCTTTGTTTATAAATTTACATTTATTAAATGAAATGTAGTAATACATTATTTTTTTTGCTTCGTACACTTTAATGAAAATTAATTATGTGATTCTGAATTTTTATTTAGGTATTGTCATTTTTGACAAAAAAAAATATTACAAATGGATAAGAGTTGGTTAAATCAGCCTAGATTTACTACTGCTTATAAGGATGGGGTTCGAGATTTTCTTTAATTTTCCATGCGTAATGCTTTTAGTAATGGAAAAATAATGTGTCCATGTATTCGGTGTGTTAATTGTTCACAACAAACTCTTGAAATTGTTAGAGAGCACTTAATTTGTGATGGTTTTATGAGGGGATACACTACTTGGATATTACATGGGGAGGAGTTACCTTCTAATATGGGTGATACATCTTGTCCTTTAGATATTTCCCATAGAAATGAAATTGAACATGTTCCCAGTCCTCATACCTTAAATCCTCCTAGGTTACGCGATAATATGGTAGAGTTATTGCAGGATGCCTTGCGTGATAATCTTCCATCTATTAATGACACGCTAATGGACGCGAATGTCATAGAAACTAGCTTAGGAGATGGCATTGAGGAGCCCCAAAATAATCCAATTGGTAATGAGCAATCAGATGAAACATCAAATAGAGAAACTAGTGATATTCATAAATTTTTAAAAGAAGTGGATGCAGAGTTATATCCAGGGTGTAAGAACTTTTCTAAACTTTCATATCTGATTCATTTATACCACCTAAAATGCTTGAATGGATGGACAGGAAAATCATTTGGTATGCTTCTTGAGTTACTAATAGATGCATTTCCTGATGGAACAACTTTACCCAAATCTGTTTATGAATCCAAAAAAATAATTCAAGCATTAGGTTTAAATTACGAGAAAATCCACTCTTGTGAACATGACTGTATGTTATTTTGGGGTGAGAATAAGGATGAGGAATCTTGTAAAGTTTATGGATCTTCACGATGGAAAATAAATAAAGGGAATAATGAGAGTAATAAAACAAATAAAAAGCCGGTTAAAGTATTGCGTTACTTTCCATTAATTCCAAGACTACAGCGGATATATGCTTCTGCTGAAACCGCTAAGGAAATGAGGTGGCATGAAGATGGACGTAATAAGGATGGATTATTAAGGCATCCTGCAGATGGAGAAGCTTGGAAGGCTTTTGATGCTCGTTATCCTGATTTCTCTTCGGAGCCACGTAATGTGAGGCTTGGTTTGTGTAGTGATGGTTTTAGTCCTTTTGGAATAATGTCCACTAGTCATAGCACATGGCCAGTTGTACTAATTCCTTACAATACTCCACCATGGATTTGCATGAAGCAATCTTCATTTATCTTATCAATGATTATTCCAGGAAAAAACAGTCCTGGGAATGATATTGATATTTATTTACAGCCTTTGATTTTTGAATTAAAAGAATTATGGAGTGGTGTCTCAACTTTTGATTCTTTTAACAAAGAAAGGTTTTCTTTGCGTGCTGCTTTGATGTGGACATTAAATGATTTGCCTGCCTTAGCAATGTTGTCTGGTTGGAGCACTAAAGGAAAATTTGCATGTCCTTGTTGTGCTTCGTCCACTAGTTCAATATGGCTAAATAATAGCAAGAAACAATGTTACATGGGTCATCGTAGGTGGCTACCCGAGGATCATATATTTCGTAAACAAGCTGAATTTTTTGATGCCACTGAAGAGTTACAGGTAGCTCCTATAAGAGCGAATGGTAGTGATGTGTTGAATCAATTAGATAGAATTCAACATACATATGGCAAGCAATCAAAAATGAAAAAGAGGAAGAAAAGGTCTAATGAAGGAAATGATGATTCATTAATAGGGTGGAAGAAGAGAAGCATTTTTTTTGAATTACCATATTGGCAACATAACTTGCTACGCCACAATCTAGATGTTATGCACATTGAGAAGAATGTGTGTGATAATTTTCTAGACACTTTCTTGAATGTGGCTGGTAAATCAAAAGACAACTTGAATGCTCGCCTTGATTTGGAGGAATTGGGCATTAGGAGTGAATTGCATGCCCAAAATTGTCCAAATGGTAAACATAGATTGCCTCCAGCCTCTTTTACATTAACAAAAAGAGAGAAAAATATCCTATGTGGTGTTTTACAAAATGTTAAAATGCCTGATGGTTATGCTTCCAATATTTCAAGGTGTGTTAGAATGAACGAGAATAAAGTTGTGAATCTTAAAAGTCATGATTGCCATATTTTGATTCATTACTTGCTTCCAGTGGCATTAAAATCATGTAGTCCATCAAAAGAAGTTATTTCAATTGTCATCGAAGTAGCTTCTTTCTTTAGATCAATATGTTCGAAGGTGATAGATAGTAAAAATCTTGATAAAATTCAAAATCAAATCATACTGACACTTTGCAAGATGGAGAAAACTTTTCTTCCATCATTCTTTACTATCATGCCTCATATAATGATTCATTTGGTGGAAGAAGCTAGAATGGGTGGTTCAGTGCAATACAGATGGATGTATCCCTTAGAAAGGTACTTACATATATTATGTTTATATTTCATTTTTATTAATTTCTTTCTCAATGTTTGCACAATTATAATTTTTCATTTGATTATAGGTCATTTGTAATTTTAAAATCAATGGTACGTAATAAAGCCCAACCTGAGGGATCGATTGCTGAAGGATATGTAGCTGAAGAGTGTTTAACATTTTGTTCAAGGTATCTTCAAGGGGTTGAGTCTAGATTCAATCGTCCCTTAAGAAACCCCGATCCACCAAATGAAAATGTTAGATACTTGTTTTCTAGTTTAGGTAAACCAATAGGAAAAGGTGAGAATGTCATTTTAGATGATTTATCATTGATACAAGCACATCATTATGTGTTACGCCATTCTGATGCAATAGAGCCATTTCGTCAGTAAGTATATTCACACATCTCTTGATATATTTAGCTATTTAACATTTTAAATAGATAAATATTTCATTAATTTTTTTATTGAATGTAGAGAGTTCATTGATTTTGAAAAAAGAAGACGTAGACGAGGTACACGTCTTGACAATAGTGCTATATATAAACTACTGAATGAAAAGTTTCATGATTGGTTTCGAAATAGGGTAAGACTAATTTGCTTGCTTTATCATGTTATGAAAATTATTTAATTTCTTTTATATTAATATATTATATCTTATATTTAGGTTTTGGCAAATTCTGATTCATCCATCGCAGAGGATATTTTGAGCATTGGTAGAGGTCCTAATAATGTTGTCAGGATATTCTCTGGCTATATAATTAATGGAATTAGATTCCATACTTTATCACGAGAGGATCAACGATTGACACAAAATAGTGGGGTTGTTAACACACCAGAAACTGGAGGGTTGGAATATTTTGGGAGATTAACTGATATTATTGAGTTAAATTATTTTGATAATTTTAAGGTGGTTTTATTTAGGTGTGATTGGTATGATATTCATCATCCTGCTGGAATTAAGTGTGATGAATTTGGATTCACCCTTGTAAATTTCTCTCGCTTGATCCATACTGGCGAGAAGGCAAATGATGATCCTTATGTATTCTCTTCCCAAGTTCAACAAGTATTTTATGTGCAGGATCCTAATAGTCCTAATTGGCATATAGTTATAAATGTTACACCTCGAGACTTGTATGACATGGGCAAAGATGAAGAAGTAGATGATTCTACTGATATTATAAATGACATTAGTCATTTTACAAGTTTTGAGGGAAACCTACAGTGGGTCAGGGATGATGTAGGGGAAGAAGATATTATTTATGTGTAAATTATATTCAAGATTTTAAATTTTATTATTTATTAAAGGATTTTTTTTTAAATTACCATGATTTTATTTTCACTTGTATGTTATTTATATGCAGAATATTGTATGTAAACTTATATTTTTGATTTCTTAATAGCATAGACAATGTCTCAAAGAAGTAGAAGTATTCTAGGTTTGAGAACAGTGCGAACTAGTTCAGAAACTCAGGAGCAAGTGGAAGGCGATCAACAAACAAATGACCGACCCAACACACAAGCTTATGAAAATGACGACTTGGAAATGATTGATAATTGTATCTATTAAAATTAAATGAATAGTGACCATGTCTCTGCTTTCTTCTGCTGTCATGGGTACTGTATTCTGTTTCAGATATTTAATTGTTATTATGAGTTTTTTTAGAATTAATAGATTTAATTTTAATTAAGATGGAAATTGTAATCGATTTAAAAAACGAGGAAGAACTGTGATGAAAAGCATTTGAAATATGGATACAAATGAGAAGATCGTCATCGGAGTAGACGAATTTGGTACTCCTTGGACAAAAGAAGCTGCTGCCCTTACTTCCTTTCTAGGAGTTATTGCAAAAAATGGACAACTTGCACCCATATCCATAAGAAAATGGAATGATAAAGCATTTTCTACATTTAAAAAGAAGATGTTGGACATTGTCAAGGTATTACTTTTCTAAATTCAACTTTAATATATGTTAAAGTTAAAATTTTATTGTATAATTATTTATTTCATGTGTACATCTATTTTCAGCAAAGGTTTTCATATCCTTCGAGTCAGGCAACCGATGATTGGATTTTAAAGTCATTGAACAAAAAATGGAGAGATTATAAAGGTGACTTGAAGCAAGAATATTATGATCTATCAAAGACAAAGGATGAAATCATAGAAA
The DNA here is from genome assembly GCF_001659605.2 of Manihot esculenta. NCBI lineage: Eukaryota > Viridiplantae > Streptophyta > Magnoliopsida > Malpighiales > Euphorbiaceae > Manihot > Manihot esculenta. Next base: position 31,516,904 of record NC_035175.2, read on the forward strand.
ATGCACCTGAGGGTGTTATGGAAGATCAATGGGCAACCCTTGCAAATTCATGGTTCACTGAGAAGAGTCAGGTAAATACTTAGATGCTAGTCTTCTTCTTTTATATATATATATATATATATATATTAAAGTCTACTTATTAGAATTAAGTTTCTTTTTTCTATTGTGAATTTATATTTTTTTCAGAAGTTAAGTGAGATTAACAAAGCAAATGCAAAGAAGAAGAAAAATGCACATACTTGTGGAAGAAAAAGCTTTGCAAGGAAAAAATTTGAAATGGTATGAGTAGTTAGAGTGAATTTTAAAATTGCATATACTATTGTTTATATTTTGTTATAATAGATTGAACCATTTGATTGATAGATTGATGAAAATGGACAAGTGCCTGATAGATTGACTCTTTATGAAGAAACTCACAAGAGAAAGGATGGAACTTATATTGATGATGAAGTTAGACAACTGATTGTACGTATAATTTATTTTAGAATTTGTATTTAATAATTATAAATTCTTCTACTTATTCAAATTATTATTTTTTAGGAAAAAGCCCGTGCTCTAATAAGTGAAAGAAGTCAAGATGCTTCAATTGATTCATCTGAATTGAATGAACAAGTTTTTCAAGAAGTTATGGGAGAAGAACACAATGGTAGGGTGAGAGGTGTTGGACTTGGTCCTACTCCAACTAGTTATTATGGTAGAAAGAGAGCAAGAAATGAATCTTCGGATTTTGTCCAATCCAAAAAAATTGAATTTCTTGAGAAGCAATTGAAAGAAGTGACTAAAAATTATGACACAGTAACAACAACTTTAAATGGTTTGAAAGCATGGATTTCCAAGACATTTCCTGATGCTCTAGAGGTATTTATACTCTTTTGCAACTTTATCTTTGGTTATATAATATTTAGGCTATTTAATTGTAGGTGTCTTGATTTTTGGGTATTGAAGTATAAAATTTGAAATGCAGTAATCAAGATAAGTAATTGGTATTATTTTGATAGTGATATTGGTTGAAAATGTGAACTGCACGTGATAGTTGAGAAAATTATTATTATTATTATTATTATTATTATTATTATTATTATTATTATTATTATTATTATTATTATTATTATTATTATTATTATTATTATTATTATTATTATGGCTTGGCAAATTTCATTCATTCTTACAGTGTAATATTTTATTCTCTCTAGTATTGAAATTAAATATTATTATTGTTATTTGCAGGAAATTAATGAGGAAGCAATTAATCAAGATCATTGTTCTCCAAACAATATTTCATCACACTCAAGTCATAACCCAGGTCATAACCCAGGAGATGATATCTAGATGGTTAGCTTTTAAGATTATTTGAAATTTAGTCATCTGCTTTTGACACATTGACTTAGGATTTTTTTAAGAAAAGTAGTTCTTTTGGCCAATTGAATTCATAGTGTTTTTGAAAAGCAGAAACAGTTATTATTGGGTAAATTTTATTGCACATTAATGAAATAGACTTCTTTTTTTAAATGCTTGTTATGTACATTTTCTAACTTATTTGATATATGTATTTAAATTGGTTCTTTTTTCATTTGATGAAGGAAATGATTCCATTAAAAAAATTGGTATATAACACATAGTCATTATAACCCTCCTTCAATTTTTAGTGGCAAATTAGCCCACAACACTAATGAAATATATAAAGTAATAGTTTGGAAAATACAAGGAAAAAAAAAAGCCAATATATGCAGGATCAAAATTTTGGCACGGAAAAAAAATTTGTTGCAAAATTGTATTAGAGGCGGTTCACGTTCGGTCGGTAAATACACTACTACAAATTGTTTGGCGGCAAATACAAAAACCAGTTATGAATGATAATAGAGGCGGTTTACAACCGCCGGTAAGCCCGTCGCTACGACATTTTTGCCGGCAAATATGGATTCAGTTACAAATGCGACGTAGAGGCGGAATAGACCGCCGCTAAAATGACCGCCGCTACGAGAATCACCTACCCCGTCGGACCAACAAACCGCCGCTACGTTGTAGAGACGGTGGCATTGCCGGCGGTTGTTCGATGGTTCCTCTAACCGCCGCTACTGATTGTAGGGGCGGTTATAACCGCCGCCGTAGGCCTAAAAAACCGCCGGTATAGACCTTTTTTTTTGTAGTGTGTACCCCTCCCGTCTCCCCTGAATACAACCTCTGACCCATCCTGACCTCTGAACCTGACTACCTTGTCCCTGCAGTCCAAGGTAGCACCATGGGTAGATAACCAGTCCATCCCTAGAATGACGTCAAAATCTGTCAAGTCTAGAACCACAAGGTCGGCGGAAAGGCATCTTCCCTCAACAAAGACTGGACTGCACTGGCAGACTGACTCTGCCACTGATGGATCACACTTGGGTCCATTGACCCAGAGAGGACACTCTAACCCAGAGATCATCAAACCCAACCTCTCGACGGCTCTCGGAGCAATAAAAGAATGAGATGCACCAGGGTCCATCAAGGCATACACATCTAAACAACCAATGACTAAGTTACCTGCCACCACGGTGTTAGATGCATCTGCCTCCTGCTGAGTCATGGTGAAGATCCGTGCTGGAGCTGATGGACCTTCACCTCTGAAACCCGCTGAAGAAGAGGCTGCTCCTCTCCCTCTACCTCTGCCACTGGCTTGAGTCACGGCTGGAGCTGCTGGCTGAGCCACACTACCAGAAGCTGTCTGCTGAGACTGTGCTCCAAAAGCTGCCCTAGGACACTCCCGAGCCATGTGTCCCTCTTGCCCGCATCTGAAGCAGGCTGTTGTCCCAGCCCGGCAAACTCCCCTGTGTGGCCTACTACACTTTGCACAAACTGCATTATCCGCACCAGAGCTCGAGCCACTCCCTAGTCCCAGACTGGACTTGACCTTGTTCCAGAACTTGTTCTTCTTTGGCTTCTTGGTGGTACTGCTCCACCTCTTGCTATCTGAAGCTGCTGCACTCAAAGAAGAAGAGCCTGGGGTCTTAGAACTAGAAGGCTGTGCCACTGACTGCTTAAATGTCCCCTGAATGATGGCACTGGCCTCCATTTTCCGGGCCATATCCACTATGGCATGGAAGCTCTCCCTATCTGCTGACTGGATCAAGGAGGAATATCTGGAGTGGAGTTTCATGATATACCTCCTTGACTTCTTCTGGTCTGAGTTAAGATTTTGCCCTGCAAATGGCAACAGCTCCAAGAATCTGTCTGTGAACTCCTCTACACTCATATCATCAGTCTGCCTCAACTGTTCAAACTCTATCATCTTCAATTCCCTTGAGCTGTCAGGGAAAGCCCATCCTGCAAACTCGTTTGCAAACTCTTCCCAAGACATGCTGTCCACTCTCGGGTTCACATAATTCTTAAACCACTCTCGTGCTTTCTTGCACTTAAGCGTGAACCCAGCCATCTGAATGGCTCTACTGTCATCAGCCCCAATCTCATCTGTGATCACCTTGACCCTCTCAAGATACACAAACGGATCATCTCCTTTTTCATACTGAGGAGCACCCAACTTCATGTAGTCGGTCATCTTGACCTTGCTCCCACTGGCTGAACTAGGTCTAGAAGGTTGAGTAACTGGGGCTGCTGGTTCTGTAGGTGGTGGAGGTGGGGGTGCAGCATTACCCGAGGTGGGGTTTGCAGGGTGAGGATAAAAGGGTGAGGGTGGATAAGCTGGGTACTGGGGGTGAGGTGGATAGAAAGGTGGATAAGGCATGTAGGTAGGGTAGGGGCTAAAGCTGGAGTAATCCGATGTGCCTCCCATCGGATACCCTGAACCCTGTGGGAAGGGTGGATAATGGGGTGGAAAACCATACCCCGAGGCCTGAGCGCCTCCCTAAGACTCCCCTGTCCCTTCTTCCGACATGCTGACATCCAGATTCCCATCCCTCCTCTGGTCCTCTTCCATAATCTCCCTCACATCTGAAGAACTTCCTCCTCTATCTATCCCCCTTCTGCTAGCATCAAAAGACCTTCTAGGGTCCTTTGATACTCTTTCTCTGCTTGATCTACATGACATTACCCTAGGCAATGCAGGAGGACGGGCGCTCGTGCCCTCATCCTCTGGTGGTACTCCAGTCAATCTTGCTGATCGACGAGTTCCTCTCATCCTGTTTTCTGAAAAACAGTACATATCACATAAACATTAGCATCAAATGGTTCATGTGGAAACACATGAACCCGCATCACATACATCACATATCATTAATGCACATGCATATAATCATGGCATTTCACATCATCATGCAAGACAAGACTCCACATCCTATCCTAGAGGACATGGTCTTCCTATTGTGCTTGACCTTCTATAACATCTATGAACTCGACACTCTAGGTCCGACCATATGAACCTAGGGCTCTGATACCATTCTGTAACGACCCGAAATCAGACCGCTACCGGCGCTAGGATCCAGGTCGGCTTAAGGCCGCCGGGACCCGTAGCAAGCCTAACATAACATCCTGAGAACCTGTTTAATCCCATACATGATCAACACCATACATAAAAATTAAAACTTTTCCTTTCATTCATTCTATCATACACCAAACTCAACCTGTGCATACACTGAACATAGTCATAATCATAA